>NW_022631024.1:10318641-11036719 GCF_010015895.1 Lontra canadensis | reverse complement strand
TCCTTCTTCTTCCTTCTTCTTCCTTCTTCTTCCTTCTTCTTCCTTCTTCTTCCTTCTTCTTCCTTCTTCTTCCTTCTTCTTCCTTCTTCTTCCTTCTTCTTCCTTCTTCTTTTTAATCTACTACTTTCTGTACTCTGAAAGGTTATGTGGCATGTCCAGCATTTTTCAGTTATCTGGCATGAAGAAACCCCTACTATTTCTAGTTCTACTGGATTATTTTCAACTTCAAAATAAATCTGTAGATGTAATAGGAAAACATTTTACCCAGGAATTCCTTCTATGGCTTTGTTTTTAAAAGTAATGAATTTTGGGGGCACCTGGGTGGCTCAGTCGTTAAGTGTCTGCCTTTAGCTCAGGTCATGGTTCCAGCTGCCTGCTCAGTGGGAAGAAGCCTGCTCCTCCCTCTCCCACTACCCCTGCTTGTGTTCCCTCTCTTGCTGTCTCTCTCCCTCTCTCTCTGTGTCAAATAAATAAAACAAAAAATAAATAAAATAAAAGTAATAAATTTTCTTTCCCTTACCTGCAGGAGGCTGTTTTCTTGATTGGGGACATATTTTATTAAAGATTATTTATTTATTTGACAGAGAGAGACACAGCGAGGGAGGAAACACAAGGAGGGGGAGTGGGAGAGGGAGAAGCAGGCTCCCCACCAAGCAGGGAGCCCGACATGGGGCTCAATCCCAGGACCTAAGCCGAAGGCAAACGCTTGACTACTGAGTCACCCAGGAGCCTGTGGGAGCAGTACTTTAGAACTTTAATATATTTGTTTTAATCACCAAGAAGAATCAGTGGAAATCTTTTTCCAAAAAGAAATATTATTTCTTAATTTAAGGAAATTATTCTTATATATGTAATAACATTAAATTAGTGTAATATTAAATTACATTTTATAATAAAATCTGAGGTTCTACCTCACTTTTCAGGTAATTATCCTCTATTCAGTCCAGTTATTTAATATTTATGTTTCTATTTTAAAAGATTTATTTACTTATTTATTTTTAAAGATTTTTATTTATTTAACACACAGAGAGAGAAATCACAAGTAGGCAGAGAGGCAGGCAGAGAGAGAGGAGGAAGCAGGCTCCCCGCTGAGCAGAGAGCCCGATGTGGGGCTTGATCCCAGGACCCTGAGATCACGACCCAAGCCGAAGACAGAGGCTTTAACCCACTGAGCCACCCAGGCGCCCCGAGGGAGAGAGAGTCTTAAGCAGACTCTGGACTGAGCTCAGGGCCAATGCAGGGCTCATTCTCACGACCCTGAGATCAGGCACTGAGCCGAAACCAAGGGTTGGACGCTTAACCGACTGCACACACAGGTGCCCCTAATATTTATGTTTCTAAGACTTAAAACTCTTTGTGCAGTGTTGACAGCTTTCATCTTCAAGTTTGTTTTAATTAAAATTTAAACGGAGAATGGCCCATGCTGTAAATCAACCTTATATAGTAAATAATTAGCAGAACCAGGATTCCAGCCCATGTTCACTTGACATTAAGACCCATTGTTCTTACACCTAGCAGACATAGGATGGGTTGAGAATGATACCAAAATTTAAGAACTTTGGGTGCCTGGGTGGCTCAGTCATTAAGCAACTGCCTTCGGCTCAGGTCATGATTCTGGGATCCTGGGATTGAGCCCTGCATTGGGCACCCTGCTCAGCGTGAAGCCTGCTTCTCCTTCTCCCACTCCCCCTGCTTGTATTCCCTCTCTCTCGCTATCTCTCTCTGTCAAATCAATAAATAAAAATCTTTAAAAAAATTAAGAACCTCATATCCATGTTTATTATGTCCAGTTTGTTTAATGGTAGATTTGGAAGTTAAGACGTGGTCATGAAGAAATCACTTGGAAGTTTTTTTTTTTGTTTTTTTGTTTTTTTGTTTTTTTAACCACTAAAGCCTTGGGGAGGTACCACTCATTGCATCTGGTCTTGACCAAGACCAAGTTCACAATAATTAAAGGCAATGAAGCATTGGATGTTTTACCAGTTCATTATTACTATTATTATAATCTGAGTTACTTAAATTTTCCTTGAAAAAAGCCTCAGTCCAATACTTGAATGAGAGATTTTTATCTACAGTTTTTCTCTGTAGTTCAGTCATCTCAGCAAGGGAGAATTGCATTTCTAAAATAACCTTTTCTGGGGCACCTAGGTGGCCTGGTCAGTTAAGCATCTGCCTTTGGCTCAGGTCATGATCCCAGGGTCATGGGATTGAGTCCCACATCAGGCTCTTTATTTGGCAGAGAGCCTACTTCTCCCTCTTCCTTTGCCTGCTTCTCCCTCTGTTTGCCACTCTCACTGCTTGTGGTCTTTCTCTCTCTGACAAATAAAATCTTAAAAAAAAAAAAAAAACCTTTTCCATTTTCTTGAGCAGGCATCAGGTTCCCCATTCGGAAGCCATTTTTTAAAAAATATTCACCCAACACTGTATGCCTCCCTTGGTAGAGTTTACTTTTTAGCTATAGAACACTGTCCTATATAAAACCTAAGCCCAGATCCATAAATAATAAGAGTCTGAACACACAGGGACCTTGCAGGTTATTTGTGCTAAGTATGACTTAAGATTGTTCTGGTAAAAAAGCCAGGCCTCATAGAGCAGCGTGGTCACATATTGGCTGGGGAAAGCTGTCTAGCATACAAATTTTATTCCATTTTACTCCAGTTCATTTACTGAATGGCCATGTTAGTATTTTAGGATACCTGTTTATGACAGCTTGCTTTGTGTGTCAAATAATGTTTGTCTGTCTACAAGGAGTCACATTATAAAGATGTAGGGGGGGAAATATATTAATAAATAAAACTACCCTTTTAAAAATTCCCACTACATGCCTGGCACCTTACTCTGGATGCTTCAATAAATACTTTATTGTGAGTCCTTCCATTCCTTGTGCAGGTTGGCTCTTTCTTCATTTTGTAGATAAGGATACTAAATCTCAGGGAGGTGGATTAATTTGCCTGATACTCACTAGATGGTAGGGTGGGTACTAGTAATCAAACCCAGGTCTGACTGATTTCTAGCCCCTTGTTCTTTGCTGTTCTGTATTATCCATGACAGTTATGTGAAGGAGACCATAGAATTATTTGCTTCATATGTTTAGGAGGAACATTCTTTTTTCTTAATTTTATTTTTTATTTTTAAATAGGTTCCATGATGTCCATTGAGGGCCTTGAACTCACTAACCTGAGATCAAGACCTGAGTTGATACATAAAGGGTTGGATCCTTAACCGAATGAGCCACTCAGGTGCCCCTGGGAAGAACTTTTTGATACTAAGTACCATTCTGGAACATTTTACTTACTCTGGCCACTCTTACCTGTCTGCCACTACTGCCTTAATATTCTTCATAACCTTTTTATTGTGGACCAAGGAAAAAAGAAACCTTTAGTATCAAAATGCTTTTTGACGCATGTCTCAAGTGTCATGATGCTAGCTGTCTTGTCATACTTGTCATTATATTTTTTACTTATAGATTAATTTCTTTCATGTGCAGCTGGATGTGTAGTTGAAGATAGGTGTTCTGGATTGAGCGTAGTCTAGATTATTACTGTCTAGTAGTACTTTTGGGTTTTTTTTAAGATTTTATTTATTTGAGAGAGAGAGAGCATGAGTGGAGGGGAGGGGCAGAGGCAGAAGCAGACTCCCTATTAAGCAGGGAGCCTGATGTAGGACTCAATCCCAGGACCTGGGATCATGACCTGAGCCGACGCAGGTCAACTGACTGAATCACCCAGGTACCCCCTGGAGTACTTTCTGATAGAAATATCCTATATCTATGCTGTCCAGTATGATAGCTGCTAATTACATGGGGCCATTGAGTTTGAAATGTGGCTAGCATGACTGAAGAAATGAATATTTTATTTAATTTTGATTAATTTAAATTCAAATAAAAATAGCCCGTATAGCTGGTGGCTACTGTATTGGACAGCAGCACAGCTTGAGGTTATAACTAATGCTTGTGTTTGGTGGGTAATGATAGAATTTGAAGAGATCCAGTAATTGGTAGTTTAAAAGTTGCTGATTTGTTTTCCAGCAGCATTAAATTTAGCAGGCCATGGCACCAGAGTAGAACAGTTCATGTTTCCAAAGCACTTTTTGATCATTCATGATCTCATTTGATGAATATTTTAGGTATGATATCATTTAGGTTTAATGTCTGCTAATGGATCACAGAAGAAAGGCTGAAGAACAAAACCATTTATAACTTCCTTGTGTAGGGTCTCCTCCTGTTGAAATGGACACCATTGTGGCCTGTTGGTGCTCAGGTTGCAACATGAGGACCTGGACGGGAGCCTGTGCTCATTGACCGAGATTGGAGAATTACATCTCCCCTTTACCTAGAATGTCCATTAATTTTATTTTTTAGGTGTGAAGAGAGGGAAGTAGAGGCAGTTTCTAAATATAGTCATAGAACTACAATAATTTGATAACCAACAAAAGAAAATGTAGTTTTCCTTTCTAATATGCCAAAATAAATCCTTAGGGCTTTGTTTTTAGTTCTTTGTTTTAGAAAATACAACTCAACTCAGAAATGTACTATATAAGATTCATTTTTAATTGATACATATCATCTGAAGAAACTTTTGATTGAATTAAATAATAGATTTTATATGATATTTTGAAGAAAAATTTGTTTCCCTGTAGTCTTAGTACATTTGGTTTTTATTTTGATTGGTCTTATGAAATAATTTGTAAAAGATACTGATTTTATTATGTGTTACTTATGTTACTAAGCATATTTTTTCCTCTGGCATTTTATTTGTAAAATATTCTTTCTATCAAAGCTTACAACTAATCAACTCTGGATGCTTTTGATTTTTCTGACTGTACCAGGGCATTGAATGAAGTTCCCTATAGTGAGAAAAGAGAGCACATGGGACTCGTGACTTTATGTACTCCAACAATAGAGCTTTTATGACATTGGAGGTGATTTAAAAAGCTAGAAGTAGCTCTTAAACATGGCATCGCTGTGTTGCCTTTTTTTTTTTTTTTTTTTGTATTCTCAGAGCTGCCAGGAGTGCATCGGGCCTGTAATTTCCTGTTCTCTGAATCCCCCATCTTTCTGCAGCTCCAAGCTTTGTGTCCCACAGCCTGTGACTCTGTGCTAACAAATCGCTATTGTCCAGTGGGGCGAATGGTGGCTGGAACTAAAGAATTGCTGTCTGGTTTCTATTCAAATCCAGGTAGTGAGATATATGAATGGACTTTTCGAATCGTCATGTGAATAATGTCTGCTCGGCATGAAGGCTCAGAGCCACACTAGGAAAGATTAACTCCTAGGCTGACCACTAACATCCTTTATGGTAGGAGGTAGAAACATTCCCAAGTATCATTCTATTCATACTTAATTTTCCATTTTATCCTCCCAAAGTAGAGTTAACCATTCAGTTATTTGGCTACTTTTCTCCTGAGTTTTAGTGTTTCTGTTGATAATATGGAAGTTTGGGAAAATGCTAAGTTGTTTTTCACCTAGAAACACTGTATTATTTTCTGTCTAAAGTTTTCTACCTCGCATTTATTATGGCATAAAGTTCTCTTTATAGCATACATACAAAAATGAGAAAGAAAGAGCTGCTTTTTCCAAGAAACCAACCCTTGAAAATGCTTTTTAACCAATGAAGGGAAAGACCCTTTTTTTTTTTTTGTGCATTCTACTTATTTGCATTTCCCCCCAAACTCCAAATTAATGCAAAGAAAATAGAAACAACTTCAAAGGCAGTATATTAACCAAACAAACAAGCCTTATTCAAATTAAGAACCAACTTAAGCATTTGTAAGTATAGCAGAATCAGAATTTTTAAAAATCAGATTTGGAAGCCAGACCCAAGTCACAATTCTCATTTATCCTTGGGAAATTATTATTTTATCTTTGCCTTGTATACCTGAAAAAATGTCCATAGGCCAGAAGGGCTATGCTTTTTTACACTCCTTCCGTATTGCAGGTACTGTGGAAAGGAGAGCCTTTTATGTTTCTTTTTGTCTTAAACTCAGACAGCTTTGTAAGCAGTAGTGTGTAGATTACAAGAGTTAGACAAAAGCAGGCGCGACTGAGAAGAGTTGCGGGGGGGAAGCTTGGGGCACTTCCTGTCACTCAACACATTCCAGATCACTAAAAAATTTCCACACCCTCTGCATTCCCTCTTGCCCACCCCAGATCCCGGTATTTTCTGATTCCATGTGTTATGGTATTTATCACACTCCTCTCTGTCACTGGGCTCTGGCAAGACTGCTTCAGAGGAGATGCATTCCTTTAGACTGCACAAAGCATAGCTGGGAAAATGGCTGGCAGTTTCAGAATCTAGTCACGATCGCACGCATGAGCACCTCACACATCCATGCCCCTTCCCCCCACCCCTCCCGCCCCTGCAGCTGGCTGACCTGTCTCACCCACTGCTGGCCTATCGAACGGCCAGGACTGTCTGGTTTTGGCTCATGCCTTTGTCCATGTCTGGCTTAGTTCCTCTCTGTCTACGCTTGCCACTACCCCCACCGCCCCAGGCAGCACAAGTGTTTGGCCACACAAAACTACAGATAGAAAAGGTGGTAAGAACTTCAAACTTTTTTCTCCAACAGTTTATTCTTTTGTGAATCTCTCCCTTTTTTAACCACTCTGTTTTAAGAAAACAAATACAAAATTAATTATCTAAAGGCAAAGAATGCAAAACAACCTTTGTGTTCCTTATAATAACTGACTTCATAACTCTCTCCAGCTGCGTTATGGGGTGTGTATAAAAAGCTTCTGTTCTGAGAACAAAGGAGCACGTGCAGAATGAGACTAAAAAAATCCACTGACAGTATTTCACTACACAAATTACTTATAAGATTTTAGTTAAGCTTCTCAACAGATTCAATGTTAAAATGGTTTTTAGTTTAAAAAAAAAAATTGAAAGTGCTTACCCAGTAAAAGAACCGAAGTAGTCCTGAACTGTTACGTAAGACTTTTTACAGTTGGATCTTTGTCAAAAGGGGGTGGGGGTGATGGGAGAAAGCAGCAACAACAATCAAAAAAGTTCGAGCTGCTGTGGCTAGAGGACAACTTCTGTGTTTCCAGATAGGATTCTTGCTGTAGAAATGGAACTTCCAGCCAGCAGAGCATCCTGTCCCGGTAGAGAAATGAGTTTGTCAGTTAAAAAAAAATTAGATACTGGAACCCAGGCTAGACGAGGTATTGAACCGCGCCAGATTTCCTTGCAGCCCTGTCTGCTCAGCTCGCATTGAACTATATATGACCCAGATGATGGACAGAAGCACATTCAGTCATGTGCACTCTGGAAGAAAGCGGATTTGCTGGTCCCTGGCAGTGCAGGGGTTTGTCTTCTGATTGGGCTGTGCCCTGATCAGTGAAATGTGAAGCCCTCACCATTCAGAGGCCGTAATTCAGGACTGGCAGTTTGAGTGTCTGGCTGCCTCTAGTCACTGAGAGAGACTTTGAAGGTGTTGCTTTTGTTTGGTGGCATTACCCACCCAGAGGTTGCTTACACCTATGTACTAGTGTCAGGAGAAATGCTAGTCTTTCTAAAATGCAAGAAGGCAGCCGACTTTGCCTGAACCCTGTCATTTTACTGTTGATGAACTTGGCCCAAACTTAAACCAATTATTTGGAGTGAGAATTGTTGTGATCCTAACCAAGGCTTATGTCCACACCACACCCTGGCCTTTATTTTAGGGTTTGGTAAGGTAAAAATAAAGGTGTATTTGACTTACTAGATGATATAAATTGCTCTTCATGAAGATTAGATGGATAGATAGCAGAGAAGTTAAGTTTTGGCTTCTGGAGTCTTTTAACATACTACGAAAAAGCTTTATCTCTTATTATCCCCTTTGTGAAGCTGTCACTCTTATTCCAGTCCTTAGTCATATAGGGGACTGTTGGGGGAAGCTTCCCAAGTGTAGACCCCAGTAAGCTATGACATAGCCTTTAATCATGCCAGACAACCAGAGTCTACCCTCTCCAGTCTGTCTGAACTAGGGTCCTTGGGATTTATTTCCCATCTTTCTGGACCACTAGGAAACCAGTTCATTGTATAGTACTGTCAATTGTGACATTTTTGTTTAGTATATAAAAATTGCTTTGTTTAATGCAAATTAGCATGTTTTTGTTTTTGTTTTTTAATTTCAGGTTATAAAGGTGTGTTATAAGACCTTGACACGGATATGTGAAATCCACTCCACATGGGCCACTCATTTTTTTTTCTGGGGACTTATCTCTTTAGGGATTAATTTATATAATCCTTAACTGGCTTTTCGACATATAATACTTTGATTTATTTTTCATTTCTTAAGATTTTTTTTTTTTTAATTTTTATTTATTTGACAGAGAGAGAGCACACATGCACAGGCAGGCAGAGCGGCAGGCAGAGTGGCAGGCAGAGGCAGAGGAAGCAGCAGGCTTCCTGCGGAGCAAGGATCCTGATGTGGGACTCGATCCCAGGACACTGGGATCGTGACCCGAGCCGAGGGCAGCTGCTTAACCGACTGAGCCACCCAGGTGTCCCTATTTTTCATTTCTTACACTTGTATAAATAAACCTGTAGTCACTGTATAGCAACTGTCTATTTTGCTATAAATTCTGGGTTTGGATGTTTGTGCACTTGTGGTTTCTTAGGTGTTGACTACATTTACAGGGTCCTATGTTTGAGGACTACCCTGAAATTCTTCTCATGTCTTAATCTGGGAAAAGCTGGCTTGATAGGCTACCAGATATAAGAATCACCAAAGTCAGAGAACAAGGGATGCATGTTCTCACTCTTTCTATAAGTCATAGGACAATTATTCTTTTTTAAATTGTGGTAAAATATACATAACACCATTTTAACCATTTTTAACTTTACGGTTCTATAGCTGTATATAGTTCTTATAACTGTATAGTTCTTTAACTTTATAGTTAAGTACATTCACATTGTTATGCAATCATCACCACCATCCGTCACCAGAACTTTCTCATCTTTTTCCCCAATTGAAGCTCTGTATATAACACTAACCTCCTATTCTTCCATCCCCCTAGCTCCTGGCAACCACATTTCTACTTTCTGTCTCTATGAATTTGACTACTCAAAATATCTCATATAAACAGAATCATACAGTGCTTGTCTTTTTATGACTGCCTTACTTCACTTTGCATAATGTCCACTGTGCCCATCCATGTTGTAGCATGCGTCAGAATTTCCTTCCTTTTAAGGGCTGAATCATATTCCATTTTATATATACCACATTTTATTTATCCTTTCATCTGTCAGTGAACACTAGTTGCTTCTACTTTCTGGCTGTTAAGGCAGTTACTCTTGACCATTCCTCTTAGAGTGTTACGAGGGCTTCTTTTCAGAGTTGCTCTGACCCATCTTAGAAGCTATTCTATTTTATAAATTGGAAGGGTTTTGATATACTTATCAATTCTAGAGACCAATCAGGCCCTAAGAAATCAAGTTTGCTAGAGAAGGGCAGATTTGCTTCAGCCTGCCTGGATGAGACAATACAGACTACACTCCTAGTAATTCTTTTCTACTTTTTGTCTTCTACTTTTTGTCTTTCCCATTACACTTTCAGCTCTTCATGGGCAGGGACTGTAGCTGCTTCCTCTTGAATTGTGTCCGTGCCCCTGTGTAGACTCAGGACCTATTAACAAAGTAGACATTAATATTAGTTGGGGAAAAAAAAAAGGAAAGAATAATAATAATAATTTTTACTGGGTTTTATTATGTACCAGACACTGTGACAGATATTTTATATACATAAGCTTATCCAATTTTCAAAATAACCCTACAGTATAAGTACCGTTATCTTCATTTAACAGATAAGGGAAATTGCTTAAGACCTCATAGCATGTAGAAGATGAAATGGGGATTTGAACCCTTGTCTCTTTCAGCTCCAGATCCATTATGCTAGAGGCAAATTTAATAGTCTTCATAGGTGATGGTCAGTGGGTTTTAGCCTAAGCATTGATTCCGAGTCAAATATTCTTTCACTGGACACCAGGAGCTATAGCCCTATGATAGATAGGGCTCAGAGGAAAGCTTGGCATGTTAGTAACTTGGACCTTTTATAGATTTTTAGCTGAACAACTGCTTGTTGAACTTGGTTCACAGATATTCCTGGTATGAAAATTCTTTCTTATATTATTTTGAAAGTGAAGTTAAATGAAATGTACTGGAATGAATGCATCAGTGTTCTTTATTTTTCATTTGGCAGATACACACCCATAAACATGTATATAGGTATACCATATGTTTATGGTGCATATATATGTATATATATATAAGTGAGTGAGTGAAATCTAGGTTAAGAAGAGATCAAGAACAAAAAGAGGGACGCCTGGATGGCTCAGTCGTCAGGCCTCTCTGCCTTTGGCTCAGGTCATGATCTCACGGTTGTGGGATTGAGCCCCGCATCAGGATCCCTGCTCCTCCTACTTATGTTCCCTTTCTCGCTTGTCTCTATTAAATAAATAAATAAAATCTTAAAAAAAAATGGTGAATTTCCCTTGTAGGAACCATCTGATGTTCAAAAAGGAAAGAAACAAAAGATTCTTTTTTTTTTTTTTTTTTTTAAGATTTTATTTATTTATTTATTTATTAGGAGGGAGAGAAAGCCAGAGATAGGGCATAAGCAGAAGGAGTTCAGCCGAGGGAGAAGCAGACTCCTCCCCACTGAGCAGGAGCCCTGAAGTGGTTGGCTCTATCCCAGGACCCTGGGATCATGACCTGACTGAAGGCAGACACTTAGCCAACTGAGTCACCCAGGCACCCCCAGAAAAGATTCTTATGGAATTTATATTCTAGTGAGAAAACAGAAAATTAGTTAGCAAAATAAGAGGAAGTAAAACAGAAAAGCATGCCGTGAAGTAAATAAAGAATCTGAAATTGACCAGTAAAAAGGAACTTTCTCAGTATTTTTAAATAAGGTTGTATTCAGATATTCTGATTCTAATAAGGTTAATTACTAGTATTTGGCCCACATTATTATTTCAAATTCTCAAATACTCTGAAAAATACAGAAGATAACATTATCCTCTTCCATTTTGTCTTCCCACGGATGACATGAAGGGTAAAGATGGCAATGTAGATTAAACAAAAAGAGACAGGACCCGCCATGGGCTAGACCCTATGGTAGGTGCTTTGCAAAACTGTTACATTGAATTCTTACAATATTCTTATTAAATTGGTATTGCCATTTCCTCTTTTTTTTTTTTTAAGATTTTATTTGTTTATTTATTTGAGAGAGGGAGAGCGAGTGCACACAAGCCAGGGGGAGGGGCAGAGAGATAAGAGGACTCCTGCTTAGCAAGGAACCTGATTCGGGGCTTGATCCCAGGACCAAGGATCGTGACCTGAGCTGAAGGCATATGCTTAACCCACTGAGCCACCCAGGCACCCCCCATTTTCTCTTTTATATAAATGAGGAGACTGAAGTGTGGAGAAGTTAAGTAAGTTTTTCAGGATTCAAAGGACAGAACCAGTAGCTCAGATTTTTTATGGGTTGTTTTGTTTGTGTGGCTCCAAAGTGTGCACTCTCTATCTCTCTCTTTTTTTTTTTAAGGTTATTTTTATTTATTTGACAGAGAGAGCACAAGCAGGGGGAGCAGCAGGCAGAGGAGGAAAGAGAAGCAGACCCTCCACTGAGCAGGGAGCCTGATGCGGGACTCAATCCCAGGGTCCTGGGATCATGACATGGGCTGAAGGCAGACACTTAACTGACTGAGCCACCCAAGCATCCAAAGGCCTCTCTTTTTATTACCTGTTTACTGTCTTCACTGAAGCACTTCCATTTACTCTCAAGAGCATTATGGGGTTCAGAGAGTGTTGGTAGTGATTATATCCTTTAGGACAGACTTTTTCAGAGTTGGGTTATGGTGACTTTATCATTTAAAATTCAGGCCATCAAGGGGCATCTTTGAGTGGCTCAGTCAGTTAAAAGCTCAACTTTTATGCAACATGGGGGGTTAAGGGGGTAGGAGAAGAGTAAATGAAGCAAGATGGGATTGGGAGGGAGATAAACCATAAGTGACTCTTAATCTCACAAAACAAACTGAGGGTTGCTGGGGGGAGGGGGGTGGGGGGGATGGGGTTATTATGGACATTGGGGAGGGTATGTGCTATGATGAGTGTGGGGAAGTGTGTATACCTGGCGATTCACAGACCTGTACCCCTGGGGAAAAAAATATATGTTTATAAAAAATAAAATTAAAAAAAAAATTAAAAAAAAAAAAAAAGCTCAACTTTTCATTTCAGCTTAGGTCATGATCTCATGGGCATGAGATCCAGCATGAGATCAAGCCCGGCCTTGGGGCTCCCTGCTGGGCGTGGAGCCTGCTTAAGATTCCCTCTCTCACTCTCCCTTAGCTGCTCCCCCCTCTAAAAGAATTCAGGCCATCAGAATCTTCTGATGGTACTGATTATAATAACATGGATGGACACAGGCCCATTGAGAGCACTTTGGTCCGATTTCCTATTTGTAGTAGCTTCTACCAGGCCTCTCTAAGCAGCTCTGTTAAATTTTTATAAAAGATCTTGTCCAGGATATATGTGACACCAAAATTAACACACTTTATAGAAGTTTACATGTTCACCATTCCCATTAAAATCACAAGTGCCGGGGCACCTGGGTGGCTCAGTGGGTTAAGCCTCTGCCTTCGGCTCAGGTCATGATCTCAGGGTCCTGGGATCGAGCCCCGCATCGGGCTCTCTGCTCAGCGGTGAGCCTGCTTCCCCCTCTCTCTGCCTGCCTCTCTGCCTACTTGTGCTCTCTCTCTCTCTGTCAAATAAATAAATAAAAAAAAATCTTAAAAAAAAAAATCACAAGTGCCCATTGAGTAAGATGGCAGAGATTAATTAAGCAATTTTTAGGGAGCCTCTTTTAACTTAAACATTTCTAAAAATATAATTTTTGCTTTATAAAAATTGTAACCTCTCATTTTTCTCTAGGGTTCTAAAGGCAATAACTATTAATACTTGAAAACTTAGAAAATTGGTATTTTTATTTCATACATATTTTAATTAATACATTTTATTTTTTTTTAAAGATTTTATTTATTTGACAGAGATCACAAGTAGGCAGAGAGGCAGGCAGAGAGAGAGAGAGGAGGAAGCAGGTTCCCCGCTAAGCAGAGAGGCCGATGTGGGGCTCGATCCCAGGACCCTGGGATCATGACCTGAGCCAAAGGCAGAGGCTTAAACCACTGAGCCACCCAGGCGCCCCAATACATTTTATTTTTTTTTAAAGCAGCTTTAGGTTCATTTCAAAAATTGAGTGTAAAGTATGGAGAGTTCTCATATACCCCCTGTCCCCAACATGCATAACCTCCCCCACTGTCCATGTCAGCACCACACTGGTTCAGTTGTTACAACTGATGAACCTATACTGACATATCATTATCACCCAAAATCCATAGTTTACTTTAGGGTTCACTCTTAGGTGTTGTGCATTGTATGGATTGTGACAAATGTATAATGATGTGTGTTACCTTTGCAGTGTTGTGCAAAATTGTTTCACTGCCTTAAAAATGCTCTGTGTTCTGCCTGTTCATTTCCTCACATTTTAATTCCCCTAACAACTGGCAAGTACTCGTATTTTTACTGACTCCATAGTGTTGCCTTCTCCAGCTGTCATACAGTTGAAATCACATAGTAAGTATGTGACCTTTTTTGAATGGCTTCTTTAACTTACTGATAGGCATTTTAAGTTTTTTCCTTGTCTTTTTAAGACTTGATAGCTTATTTATTTTTAGCAATGAGTAATATTTAGACCAGCTTATCCATTCACCTACTAAAAGACATCTTCATTGATTCCAAGTTTTGGCAATTAAGAATTAAGCTGCTGTAAACATCAATGTGCAAGTTTTTGTGTCAGTGTGAATTTTCAGTTCATTGGGTTAGTACCAAGGAGTATAATTGCTGGATTTATGGTATAAATATGTTTAGTTTTTTTTGAAACTGCCAAAATGTCTTCAAAAGTACCAGGGGCGCCTGGGTGACTCAGTCAGTTAAGTGTCTGCCTTTGGCTCAGGTCATGATCCCAAAGTCCTGGAATCCAGCCCTGCTTATCAGGGAGTCTGCTTCTCCCTCCCCTTCTACTCCCACCCCTGCCCCCACTCCCACTCTTGTTCTCTCTCTCTCTCTTTCTCTCTCTCTCAAATAGTCTTTTTTACAAAATTAACATAAAATGTATTATTTGTTTTAGGGGTACAGGTCTGTGAATCATCAGTCTTATACAATTCATAGCACATATCCTCCCCAATGTCTGTCACCCTGCCACCCTATCCTTCCCACTTCCCTCCCCTCCAGCAATGCTCAGTTTGTTTCCTGAGATTAAGAGTCTCTTATAGTTTGTCTCCCTCCCTGGTCCCATCTTGTTTCGTTTTTCACTCCGTTCCCCCCACGAACCCCCGCCCTGCCTCTCAAGTTCCTCTTATCAGGGACATCACATGATAATTGCCTTTCTCTGATTGACTTATTGCACTTATCATAATACCCCCTAGTTCCATCCACGTTCTTGCAAATGGCAAGTTTTCGGGTTTTTGATGGCTGCGTAGTATTCCGTGTGTGTGTGTGTGTGTGTGTGTGTGTGTGTGTGTGTGTGTGTTACATCTTCTTTATCCATTCTTCTGTTGATGGACATCTAGGCTCTTTCCATAGTTTAGCTTTTATGGACATTGCTGCTATAAACAAGTGGCTATACCAGTTTGCATTCTGACCAATAAGGAATGGGGGAGTATTTATTGCTCCATATCCTCATCAGCATTTGGTATTGCCAGTGTTTTGGATTTGGTGTTTTGGGTAAGAGGTGTATAGTGATATTTCATTGTTGTTTTAATTCCCAATTCTGTAATGACATACAGTGTTAAGCTTCTTTTCTTTTGCTTACTTGCCATCTGTGTATCTTCTGAGGTAGATACCTTTTTCAAGTCTTTTGCCTATTTTTTAATTAGGTTGTTCATTTTCTTATTGCTGAGTTGTTGTTTTTTTTTAAGATTTTATTTATTTATTTGACAGACAGAGATCACAAGCAGGCGGAGAGGCAGGCAGAGAGACGGGGGGAAGCAGGCTCCCTGAGCCTGCTGAGCAGAGAGGCTGATGCGGGGCTTGATCCCAGGACCCTGATCATGACCCGAGCTGAAGGCAGAGGCATTAACCCACTGAGCCACCCAGGTGTCCCTTATTGCTGAGTTTTAAGAATTTCTTTATTATCTCAGTTAACAGTCTTTCATCAGATGAGTTTAGTGCAGGTGTTTTGTGCAGGTCTTCTCATTCTCTTGAAATTGTCTCTAGCAGACCAGAAGTTTTTATTTTTAATGAAGTCTAGCTTATTTGTGATTTTTTTCATGAATCATGCCTTTGGTCATTGTCATACCAAGGTCATTTAGGTTTTCTTCTGTGTTATCTTCTAGGAGTTTCATAGTTTTGTGTTTGGCATTTAGGCCTATGCTTCATTTAGGCTTAACTTTTGTGAAAGGTGTAAGGTACTTTGTGTAGATTCATTTTTTATTTTACATGTGAATATTCAGTTGTTCTGGCACCATTTGTTGAAAAGACTGTTTTGTTCCATTGTATTGCGTTTGCTCTTTTGTCATAGATCAGTTGACTGTATTTATGTTGGTCCATGTCTGGGCTGTCTCTTCTATTCCATTGATCTAATTGTTCTTTTCCTAATATCACACTGTCTTCATTACTGGATTTTTGCAGTAATTACTAAAATCAGATAGTGCTAGTCCTCTGACTTTGTTCATCTCCTTCAATATTGGTAGTATTGGCTCTCCTGGGTCTTTAGAATCAGTTTGTCAATACCCACAAAATAACTTGCTGTGTTTTTGTTTGTTTTGTTTTGTTTTTTAAGATTTTACTTATTTGACAGAGAGAGAGAGAGAGAGAGAGCGCAAGCATAAACAAGGAGAGCAGCAGAGTGTGAGGGAGAAGCAGGCTTTCTACTGTGCAGGGAGCCGGATGCAGGGTTCAGTCCCAGAACCCCAGGGTCATGACCTGAACCAAAGGCAAATGCTTAACTGACTGAGCCACCCAGGGGTCCCTGTTGTTTTTGTTTTGTTTTGTTTTTAAGATTTCTTTACTTATTTTAGAGAGAGAGAGTAGAAGGAGGGGCAGAGGGAGAGAATCCCCAAGTAGACTCCCTGCTAAGCAGAGTCTCATGAGATCATGATCTGAGCCAAAACCAAGAATCATACACCCAGTTGACTGAGCCACCCTGGCACCCCTTGCTGGGGTTTTGGTTGGGATTATGTTGAATCTATGAATCAAGGTGGGAAGAACTGGCATCTTTACAACATTGACTCCTCTTATCCATGAACATTGAATATATCCCTGTTTATGTAGTACTTCTTTGATATTTTTCATTAGAATTTTATAATTTTCTTCATATAGATCTTGTACATATTTTGTTAGATCTAATACCTAAGTATTTCATTTGGGGGGCATGCTAATATAAATGGTAATATATTTTTAATTTCAAATACTACTTGTTCAGTGCTGGTATATAGAAAAGCAATTGTCTTACTTATTAACCTTGTGTCCTTTTTTTCTTAAGATTTTATTTATTTGAGAGAGAGAGAGAGGGAAAGTGCAAGCACAAGCAGGGGGAAGTGGTAGGCAGAGGAGAAGCAGACTTCCTGCTGGGCAAGGAGCCTGATGTGGGGCACGCTCTCAGGACCCTGGGATCATTACTTGAGCCAAAGGCAGCCGCTTAACCAACTGAGCCACCCAGGCACCCCTTAACCTTGAATCCCGAAACCTTGCTATCCCTGCTTATTAGTTCCAGGAGTTTTGGGTTTTGGTATGGGTTTTTTCAGATTTTCTATATAGACTGTCATGCATCTATGAACAAAGACTGTTTTATTTTTTCCTTTCCAATCTGTATACCTTTTATTTCCTTTTCTAGTCTTATTACTTTAGCTGGGACTTCCAGTACAATGTTGAATGGTAGTGCAGGAACCTTGCATTTTTCCTGATCCTAGCAGGAAAGCTTTGATTCTCTTATCTTTAAGTATGATGTTAGTTGTAGATTTTCTTTATCAAATTAAGGAAGTTCCCCACAATTCCTCATTTGTTGAGAAGCTTTAGTAGGAATGGGTGTTGGATTTTGTCTTGCTTTTTCTGCATTGATTGGTATATTCAAGTGATTTTTCTTCTTTAGCCTGTTGATTGGATAGATTATGTTAATTGATTTTTAAACATTGAACCAGCCTTATATGCCTGGAATAAACCCCACTTGGTTGTGATGTATAATTCTTTACATTGTTGGATTCTAGTTACTAATACTTTGTTAAGGAGTTTTGCATCTGTATTAATGAGAAGTATTGGTTTGGAATTTTCTTTTAAGGTCTTGGTCTGTTTTTATTATTGGCATAATGCTGACCTCATGTAACGAGTTAAGAACTATTCCCAATGCTTCTAAATCTTTGTATATTCTGGAAAAGATTATAGAGAATAAGTTCTTCCTTAAGTGAACCCATATGGGCTTGGTGATTTTTTAGAGTGGGATGTTATTAAATACTGATTCAATTTCTATAATAGATAAAGGCCTATTCAGATTATCTGTTGCTTCTTGTGTTAGTTTTGGCAGATTATGTCTTCAAGGGAAGTGGTCTATTTCATCTAGGTTATCAAATTTGTGGGCATAGAATTGTTCATAGTATTTCTTTATTATCTTTCTAATGTCCATGAGATCTGTACCGGTATTTTACCGTCTTTCATTTCTGCTATTAGTAATTTGAGTCTTCTCTCTTTTTTTCTTAATTGGCCTAGATGGTGGTTTATTGATTTTATTTATTTTCCCAAAGAACTTACTTTTGGTTTTGTTTATTTTCTCTATTCATTTCTTGTTTTCTATTTCATTGATTGTTTTTCTGATATTTAGTATCTCTCGTCTGCTTGTTTTGGATTTAATTTGCTTTCCTTTTTCTAGTTTCCTAACATGGAAGCTTAGATACTTTCTATTAAATCTTTCTTTTTCTTTCTCTTCTTTTCTTTTCTTTTTTAAGATTTTATTTATTTGGCACAGAAAGAGAGCTCACAAGTAGGCAGAGAGGCAGGCAAAGAGAGAAGGGGAAGCAGGCTCCCTGCTGAACTGAGAGCCCTATGCAAGGCTCAGTCCTAGGACCATGAGATCATGACACGAACTGAAGGCAGAAGCTAACCCCACTGAGCCACCCAGGCGCCCCAAATCAATCTTTCTTTCTTTCTTTCTTTCTTTCTTTCTTTCTTTCTTTCTTTCTTTTTTTAATATATCAATTCAGTGCTGTAAATTTCCCTATAGCATTGTTTTTAATGCAGTATACAAATTTTGATAAGTTGTAGTTTCTGAATATTTTAAAGTTTTTCTTGAATTTTCTTCTTTGACCCATGTATTATTTAGAATTGCGTTGTTTAATCTCCAAGTTTAAGGACATCTCCCAGCTAACTATTTCTGTTTTAATTCCATTGTGATCTGAAAACAGATATTGAATGATAATTTCTGTTATTTTAAATTTGTTGAGGTTTGTTTTGTGGCCCAGAATGTGTTCTTTCTTGGTGAATGTTCCATATAAGCTTGAGAAGAGTATAATCTGCTGTTGTTGAATGAAGTAGTCTATAGATGTCAGTCATACCCAGTTGATTTGTAGTGCAGTTGAAATCAACTGTCCTTACTGATTTTATGGCTTTTGGATATATCCATTTCCTTTTTTTTTTTTTTTTTTAAGATTTTATTTATTTATTTGATAGAGACAGAGAGAGAGAGCATGAGCAGAGAGAAGGAGAAGCAGACTCCCCATTGAGCAAGGAGCCTGATGCAGGGCTCTATCTCAGGACCCTGAGATCATGACCCAAGCCACAGGCAGATGCTCAACCACCTGAACCACCCAGGTGCCCCTGGATATGTCCATTTCTGATAGAGATGTTAAAATCACTATAGTAGTGGATTCACCTATTTCTCACTGCAGATTTTTCAGTTTTTGTCTTACATATTTCGACACTGTTGTTAGGTGCATATCTAATAAGGATTGTTATGTCATCTTAGAATATTGACCCCTTTATCATTATATAATGTTTCTCTTCATCCCGGATAATGCTCCTTGCTCTGAAATCTGCTTTGTCTAAAATTAATATAGCTACTCCTGTTTTCTTCTGATTGGTGTTACTATGCTGTATCTTTGTTCATCCCTTTTCTTTTAATCTATATATGGGTTTCTTCTGGCCTACATATTGTTGGAACTTGTTTCTGGATCCACTCTGACAATTTTTGTTTTTTAATTAGTGTCTTTTTTTGAGGGGGGGAGGAGTAGAGGGACAGGGAAAGAGAGAATTTTAAGCAGGCTCTGCGACCAGTGTGGAGCCTGATGTGTAGGGCTTGGACTCACAACCCTGAGATCATGACCTGAGCTGAAATTAAGAGTTGGACGCTGACCTTACTGAGCCAGCAGGCACCGTATTAATTAGTATATTTAGATGTTGATGTTTAAGGTGGAAATTAAGATAGTTGGATTAATATCTACCTATTTGTTACTGTTTTCTGTCTGTTGTCCTTGCTCTTTGTTCCTGTTTTTTTCTTCCACACATTTTCTACCTTTTTAGTTTTAATTGAACATATCATTTGATTCTGTTTTCTCTCCTTTCTTAGCATAGCAATTATATATTTTTTTACTTTTCTTTTTGAGGGGGGTTGCGCTAGAGTTTGCAATGTACATTTACAACTAACCCAAGTCAAATAACACTAAATCACACTGTAACACAAATCCAAGTTTCAAATAACACTATACTGTTTCACCAGTAGTGCACATACCTTATAACAAAATATTCCTAATTCCTCACTCCCATCCCTTATATCATTGTTGTAATTCATTTTAGTAACACATAAATGTACATAATAGAATACATTATTGCTATTACTACTTTGATCAAACTGGTATCTGTTAGAACATTTAAGAATTAGAAAAATAGGGGTGCCTGGGTGGCTTAGTCAGTTAGATATCTGAATCTTGATCTCAGCTCAGGTCTTGATTTCAGGGTTTTGAGTTCAGTATTCTTCCTTTCGTTACATAGATCTGAGTTTCTGACCTGTATTGTTTTCATTGTCTCCGAAGAATTTTTTTTTTTTTTTAATTTTATGTATTAGAGAGAGCACAAGCAGGGGGAGCATCAGGCATAGGGAGAGGAAAAAGCAGGCTCCCCACTGAGCAGGGAGCCTGACGTAAGGCTAGATCTCAGGACCCTGGGATCACAACCTAAGCTGAAGGCAGACACTTAACTGACTGAGCCACCCAGGCATCCAATTTTATCTTTACCTTTAATTTTCTAAAGTTTCAATATGATATGCCTAGGTATTTTTTTGGTATTTATCCTGCTTGGTGTTCTCTGAGCTTCTTGGATCTATAGTTCAGTATCTGACATTAATTTGTGGAAATTTCTGGAAATTTATTACTGCTTTAAATATTCTGTTTCTCTCTTTTCTTTCTAGTATTTCCTATACATTTAAACCTTTTTTTGTTGTTCCACAGTTCTTAAATATTCTCTTCTTTTTGGTTGTTTGCTTCAGTCTTTCTTCTCTTTGTTTTTCAGCTTTGGAAGTTTCTACTATGTATCTTCAAACTCAGAGATCTTTCTGTAGCCATTCTCAGTCTATGAGCCCATCAGAGGCATCTTCATTTCCATTACAGTATTTTTTATCTCTAGCATTTAATTTTTATTCTTTAGTAGAATTTCCGTCTCTGCTTACATTATCCATCTGCCTTTCATGTTGTCTACATTTTCCATTAAAGTCCTTTAGCATATTAATCATAGCTTTTTTAAAGCTCCTGGTCTGGTAAGTCCAGCATTCCTGCAATATCTGATTCTGATACTCATTCTGCCCCCCCCCGCCCTTTTTAAAGATTTTATTTATTTATTTATTTATTTGATTGAGAGAGAAAGAGAGAAAGCAGGAGCAGCTGGAGGAACAGAGGAAAGAGGGAGAAGCAGGCTCCCTGCTGAGCAGGAATTCCCAACACAGGGCTCAATCCCAGGACCCTGGGATCCTAACCTTAGCTGAAGGCAAATGTTTAACCAGCTGAACCACCCAGATGCACCCTGGTTCTGCCTTTTCAAACTGTTTTTCGCCTGTTAGTTTGCCTTGTGATTTTTTTGTTGTTGAAAATCAGATACGATATACTGGAAAAAGAACTATGGTAAAACTTTAATAACGTAGTGGTAAGATTTAGAAGGGAAAGCATTCTGTAGTCCTTTGATTAGGTTTGAGTCTTGACGAGCTTCTTCCCATGGACTGTGGAATTTGAATACCAGTGCTTCTCAATTTTTTTTTTTCTTAACCTCTTAGGTGAGGAAGAATTGTTGGTCTGGCGTTGTTACGTATTTCCATTTATCAGGTAGATTAGGCTCTGATGAAACTTCAGCAAGTTAGGCTCTGGTAAGATAATTTATCCTGAATGCTCTGATACATTTAAAAATGGTTCCTCTTCCCCTCCCTCTACTAGAAGCAATGGGAATTTTTCTCTGACATTTGCTGTGATGTCCTAGTAGAGCTCTTGGAGGTAAGACTCATGAAAAGTATGGGACCCTTCTGTTACTGGGCCCCCCTGGAGTTTTTAACTCTCAGAGCTGTCCATACTTAGTCTCCAGCAGACAATTCCTCAATTAGAGTTGAGGTTTTCTTACTCTGGCACTGGTTCCCGTGGAGTTTTATGCTCATGAGTTTCTGCTTTGGTAAGTTGTGATTCTCTGTTATCTGTATCTGTCTCTCCAGTTTTGGGGGCAGTTGTTTGCCATGTGATCTCACTTCTCTATCAAATCTGAGAAGAGTTGTTGATTTTTCATTTTGTTCAGCTTTTTCTTGTTAGGGCAGGGTGGCAGTTTCTAAACTCCTTATATGACTTTACTGGAAACTGGTTTTTAATAGAAGTTGGGATAAGGGTATCATCTCTTTTCACTTTTAAGTCTACCCAAAAATTGTCAATTTAGAGAGCTTCCTGATAAGACTTTGGGTTTTGTTTCCATCTTTGGAAATTTGGTTATATACATTTACTCCATGACAAAATGGGAGTCTTCAACTACAGGGAGAAAGCTCACTGTTTGGATTTCTGCAGAATCTTTATTTGGAACATTTTATTTTCCTCATGACCATCCAGAGAGTTGAAGGCTTTGTTTTTTTTTTCTCAGACCTTGTCCCTGGAGTTTCTGGCCCTTAGCATAACTCTTCTCTCTGGCATCCGCTGCTGCACATCTACAAGGATCACATTATCTGAATCCCAAATTGTAACAACAGATCTCACATAAGGATTTTTTTTTAAATTTTTAAATAGACTTTTTTGAGAGCAGTTATAGGGTTTTTGGTTTATAGCAAAATTGAGCAGAAATACAGTGAATTCCCATAAATCCTCTTTCACACATACTATGCAGCCTCGTCCTATTAATATTCCATATGGTGTAGTACATTTGTTACAGTCAATGAAACTACATTGACACAATATTATCACCGAAAATTCATAGGGTTTTTTAAAAAGATTTTATTTATTTATTTTGGGGGAGAGAGAGAGAGTGGACACAAGCAGGGGGAGAGGCAGAGGGAGAAACAGGCTCCCCAAGGAGCAGAGAACCCCATGTAGGGCTCTATCTCAGGACACTGGGATCATGACCTGAGCCAAAGGCAGATGCTTAACCAACTGAGCCACCCAGGCACCCCCCAAAATTTGTAGTTTATATTGGGGTTCACTCTTGATATTTTACATTCTGTGGGTTTTGACAGATATGTCATGATATCACATGAACTTTTTATTTTGAATTCCTGAATATTGGAATATAGAAAATATTGGTTCATGGAGACCACAGAACAGAATATTCTTGGAAAATCCAAAATGCAGTTGTTGTATATAGATGCCTCAGATCAGTCCCAGTGCCTGTCTGCTTTGGCTAGTGCTTTGAGAGGCCTTGATATAGACTCCATAGCAGGTGAGGAGCCAGGATGTAGTCTTGTTTGCTCAGGTGGCTTGGCAAAGGCTGCAAGAACTGTCATGGGGACTTGTGGGGACCTGGAGACTGTAGAGTCAGATCTGGATCCTCCTAAAGTATTATGCAGCTGGAATTTGAACACATCAGTTTGGATTCAACTTCCTTTTCTTTCACCAATGTCTTTAAATATGTGGTACATATATAATAAAGTTCGGAAATTGGTTTAATCTTAAAGTTTATTGGTACAGGGGCACCTGGGTGGCTCAGTTGTTAAGCGTCTGCCTTCAGCTCAGGCCCTGATCCCAGGGTCCTGGGATCAAGCCCTGTATCAGGCTCCCTGCTCAGTGGGAAGCCTGCTTCTCCCTCTCCCTACTCTCCCTGCTTATGTTCCATCTCTGGCTGTGTTTCTCTCTGTGAAATAAATAAATAAAATCTTAAAAAAAAAAAAAGATTATTGGTACATACTTACTTTTCAGTTGTCCAGTAAAAGGATGGAAAGCTAAAAGAGAGATCTGTACAAATGCACAATCTATAGTGAGTTTTTATCTTCTTGCTTTATATTTTTTTCTGATTACAGTATAATTCTTTCTGAAAATAGGATATCTTTTTTTTCTGATCCTAAAGGTAATACATATTCATTGTCAAACATGTCCTTTAAGTTTATTTATCAGTATGTGTGACTAGTGCTCACTTTGGGACTGTTGGATAAAACTGAAACCATTAAATGTTCAGGAAACATAAAGAGTGATTTTGATATTTGATACATAGACCTGCACTGACCCTTCTCATTGACCACAGGCCAGAACTTTTTTTTTTTTTTTTTTTTTTTTTTTTTTTTGAGAGAAAGAGAGAGAACGTGCACACGTGTGTGCCTGTGCAGGGTGGGGGAATTGGGGGCAGAGGAAGAAAGAATCTTGGAGCAGGCTCCATGCCCAGTGTGGAGCCTGATGCAGGGCTTGATCTTACGACCCCGAGATCATGACCTAAGCCAAAATCAAGAGTGGATGCTTAACACACTGAGACACCCAGGTGCTCCTGGGCCAGAATTCTTAATGCCTTTCAGATATTTCCATTTGCATGCTCATCTTATTCCTCAAACCTGCATGTGCTCCTATTACTTTTGGTGACATAAGTCACATACAGTTAAAGCTGTGGTCCCCTCTGCTACTTCCCTTTTTTCGTGGCCTCCAGTATCCACTCAGGCAGCCGACTTGGCCATCTGAGTCTTTGTCTTTTATATTTATGCTTTCATCATTAAGTGACCACTTTCTCCTCCCTTCCCTCCCCTGCAACTATTTTTAAAAGGTTATATTTACTTATCTCTTTATATGTCAGAACTATGACAGATTGTTCTCAACTGGAGTTTATTTGGCAGTGCCTGGAGACATTTTGATTGTCACAACCTGGGAAGAGGGGATAGTTAGAGACAAGAGAAGCTGCTAAATATTCCTATAATATGCAGAGCAGCTCCCCTATAGAAGGTCATTAGTGTAGAAGTTGAGAAACCTAAATCATGTTAATTGTTTCACATCTTTCATTCCCACAAAGCTGTTTACATGGGTTTTATTATCCCCACTTAGAGATGAAAAGACTGAGGCTCACATGGTTTAAGTAATTCAGTCAGAGTTACACAGCAAGTAAGTGATGGAACCAAGTTCAAACTTAGGTCTGTCTTACTCAGTCTGAGCTTGTAGTTAATGATAGGCAGCCTGCTCATAAATCAGGCCCTTAACTTTTACCTGAACCATGATAATGGGCCCCTACCTGATCCTCTTCCCTCTTGTCTCTCCATTTAAGTCTGTCTTAAGCACAGCATAAGTCTCTAATTATGCTGCCTCTCTGCTCACAGTCTTCCATTGCATATAGAGCGTAGCTTTGGTTCTCCAGCCTGGTATTCAAGGCCAGGGCGTGTAGTCAGTCCCTGAACTTTATCTTCCTAACTGCTTTTCAACAATTCCCTTCTTTTTAGTTTCTAAGACATGTTTTATTTTCTAATATTAGCTTCTTTATATTTTTATGGTCTATAAGATCGCTTTTATAATTTAAAAGGTTATTTTTAGTGGCAGAAGAGGGTAATTGAGAGCCCTTCTGACAATGTAGGGATTACAAAATGAAGTGATCCTATTTTTACTTAGCATACTGTATACATGTATCGTGTGCGTGAATAAAAAACATCAGGTAATTGCTTTACACACTGAGAGGGCTAAGTGTGAAATTTCGTTCTATTGGTAACTAGCTGTGAGACCTTGAGCAAGTAACCTAACTTCATTAAGTCTGTTGCTTCACCTGTAAAATCATGATGGTATCTACCTCACAGGTTTGTGGAATCCAGTGACAGCTTGCATGTAAAGTACTAAATGCAGGGCCTGGCACAATGTTGACTGGGCAGTGAATGTTAGTCCATTATAGACCGCATTATAGTTACTATATTATTTCACTATTTCTTTAATTCACACCTCTGTATCTCTAATAATATGTGCTCTGGAGTCACAGTTCTTGCATTTAAATCCTGGTTCTACCACTTACTAGTTGTGTAAACTTAAACTACCTGGGCAACATGTGCTTCACTTTCGACATCTATAATAAAATAAAACTTTTCCATAGGGCTCATTTCAGTATTAAATGCGATAATATAGATAAAATACCGAGACTAGGTCTGGCCTGTGGTCAGTGCTAAATTATGTTAGCTTATTATTCCCACCCTTCTACCATTTATTACTTCTTACCAGAGATACACTCATTTGTATACTTGGAGCTCCCTTATCTGAAGGTTAGCTCCTTGAAGAGTAGGATTATAAAATATTCATTCTTGTGGCCAAAACATTGTTTTAAACTTAGTTAAATGTCAGTTATATTTTACTTGATTAAGGGCTTTCTAGCCATCACTTCATTTGACCTCACAAAAACCCAGTGACTTAGGTAGACAGAATGCTAGCTAAGTGTGTACACAAGTAGGAAAGGCAGGTTTGGGTACCTTTCATGCTCTAAGTGTCAAGTTCTTCCTTTATGTTCTTCTGTGTAATGTTCATAGCTATCCTAAAAGGTAGTGTTTATTAATACATTATAAATAGGGGTGCCTGGGTGGCTCAGTGCGTTAAAGCCTCTGCCTTCGGCTCAGGTCATGATCCCAGGGTCGTGGGTTCGAGCCCCGCATCAGGCTCTCTGCTCGGCGGGGAGCCTGCTTCCTCCAATCTCTCTCTCTGCCTACTTGTGATTTCTGTCTGTCAAATAAATAAATAAAAATCTTTTAAAAAAATACATTATAAATATAAGGATGCTGAGGCTTGGAAAGTTTCAGTAACCATGACCAAAATCAACCAGCTAATAAGCTTCAGAGACTGGACATGTTTCCACAAAGCCTTGTTTCCTCATTACTGAATTTTCATGGCCAGGTGTTCACATTCGGTGGTATCTAAGCCACAGTCTCATTCTGATCCTGTCTCTGTTTTTGGAAGTCTGGCTACCTTGCCTCCTGAAAGCTGTTGATGTCAAATACTGAAGTAATGTCAGGAGAGAGAAAACCTTCAGACAAGGACCATTGAAAAAATTGATCTTAGGTTTCTCAGTTATCTGTGTGTTTTAGAGACTGTTAAGAAAGAGTAGATGAATGTATTCAGTTTGATGTCCATGATTTCAAGGGCTCCTTGAACATTTTTATACCACTCACTTGGTTTGCTCTAGAGCCAAGTGAGAGTGTTCTGAAACTTACATTATAACCTGTAGTATATTGGAAGAGCCCTAGGTTATTTGAAGTCAGGAGACCTAGATTTGGAATCCTTTTTTTGGTGAGATTTTTTATAGTCTTTGAATCCAAACATCTGATTTGAGAAAGTTAACTTCTCTTGAGCCTTTGTATACGTATAATTGGGAGAAAAATACTCGTATGGGAGAGTTTTGCACATGAAATGCAGTAAGACACCATGCCTACTACATTGTAGGTATATAATAAAATAAATAAGCTGTAGTACTAATAAATGTATGTTATTAATTCCACGAAGAAGTTTAACTGTTTAGCCTGGTATATAAGACCTTTCCTGGTCTGGCCTTCCTCAGTATCCTGTAATTTCTTCTCCTGCCACTTCACTGTTGTGTGTCTTAAACTCTAGCTACACAAAATTACTCATGTTTTCGGAACAGCCAATGCTTGTATGCTGCTGTGTCTTTGTACATGGTACTGCTTTTGCCTAGAATGCACTTTCCACTCCCTCCCCCTTCTCTGCCTAGTAGAAGCCTACTCCTTCAAAACTCAGCTCAGTGCCACTTACGATTGTAAAGTTTCTACTGGATGTCTCCTCACTCCTACAGATTCATCACTCCTGCTTGTAAGTTCCCATCAGCATCTTGTTAGTGCATTTCTTGTGGCACTGTAGATCATTTCCTGGTCTGTTTTCCCCACAGTTTCTGGAGGGCAGTGACCTTATCTTAGTATTTCCCTAATTTGGAGGTAGCAGAGTTCCGTATTATATCCCCCTTGGGACTTCCCTTTCAGTTTGAGTTCTAGATGTGAAAAATGTGATGGTGGTTTTCTTTGTTTTAAAACTGAAGTATAGGCGGTGCACACAGAGGTTAATCTCATTGCTCAGATTTGGACATCACCATGTGTGCAGTTTCTTTAATCCTCCTCTAGCTATCAAAATGGATTTAGCAGTTGGCATCCTCTTTTTTCTGTCTGGGGCAATTGGAGCTTTGTAGAATTTGGCCTGGGGGATCAGTGACCTTGCTTCCCTGATTTAGGGTGATCCTGGGGCATAGGACTGGATGTCATTGAGGACCTAGCATGGCCTCAGTGTGGGCAGTGACAGTACTGGGGGCCCTGCTTATGTTTATTCAGGAGACCAGGAATTACATTCAGCCTCTGATTTAATTTTCTTTGACACATTGAGTCTATGTTTTAGCCTACAGAACACTAGAGCTGTGTCCTAATTCTCCCCACCCTACCCCTTCCCTACCTTGTGATCTTCATATCACTACCTTTTAAGGCATTGCTATTCTTGGCTGATAGTCTTGCATTGGAAGTCATCATAGCACAGTGGAAAAGACAGCTCTGAATCAACCATGTAAACAGCAAAAATCACCACTAGAAAGGAGCTGAGAGCAATGGCATGTGTTGGGGTAAGTGGTAGGTGATCTGTTCTTAGGACTCACTGATGTTTCTAGCAAGTGGGAGAGAGATTTCAATGAATAGGAACAGAGTCACATAATGTATGTAATGACCAGTCTGAAGAGCAGTCATTATAATGATAACAACAACTGTTTTCTGAGGGCCTTCTCCATGCCTAACTCAATACTAGGTACCGGAGGCACTGAAATAGGTTAGATAAGGTACTGATTCTGGAGAAATTTGCAGTCCAGTAGGGAAGACAGATTCTTAAAACTAGTTGTCATAGTGCAGTAAAATTAGCTAAGTAATGCTGAGAGTATAGGGTGCTGTGAGCACTGAGGAAAGACGTGTCTGAGACTTACGAAGCGGAAAAGCCTAGGCCATTTTTTAGAAAGAAAGCCTGAGTTTGACTTTTCTGTGGATAGTTTGGCCTTTGCCCACCCTCATAATCCATTGTTGTAATATTTTCCCACCCTTCCCAGGCCAAGTTAAGTCTCTTCGTTGTTACACATATCTCTTGCACTTATCACAGTTATCACATTTATCACAATTAGCATTAAATATTTCTTTACATAATTGCTTAATGTTTGTCCCTTCTACTACCCTGTAAGAGCAGAGACTATGCCAGTTTTGTTTGCTCTGAGTCCCTATCATGAGGATTAAAGGCACCCAATAAATACTTCTTGAATGAATAATTGAATCTTCACACTCGTTAAGTCCTTGGATTGTCTCAACAACGTATAGTGTGTCTGAGGTTTATGAAAGAACAAGCTTATAATCTTGAGGGGAAAGCATCCCATACCAAATTAATTGCCCTCACAGTGACATTGTTAAGTGGCCAAACCTGGGTCCTTTAGAAGGAAATCCCTCAGGTTCTGAGCCACAGTGCAAAGTAGACAACTCTGATACGAGACTTACTTTCTTTTACATTTGCCACTTTGTCAGTTTTTAGCAATACTAATGATGCAGTATTCCTAAAAACAAAACAAAAACCACAAGAAATAAGAAACAAGTGCTAAAAATGGCTGACATAGTATTTTGATTTCCAGTATCTCACCCAACAGCTCCTCACTCAAATTCAGTATGTGATTGTTTTTCTTTGAAACTGCCAACTTTTGCAAAGGCATTGAAGTAAGCTAGGTATTTCTTCAGGTTTAGTCAGCGTGTATTCAGTATACCAGATGTGAGGCTGAAATTTTTTACATTCTTTCTACCTGGATTTTGAGGGTCAGGGTTTGGAATTGACCTGGGCAGGATCTGTACCTGCCATGAGGATATGCTGCTGAGACTCTTGTCAAGAGTGTATCTGTTGGGGCGCCTGGGTGGCTCAGTCAGTTAAGTGTCTTAAGTGCCTTCAGTTTAGGTCATGATCCTGGGGCCCTGGGATTGAGCCCCACATCGGGCTCCTGGCTCAGTGGGGAGTCTGCTTCTCCCTCTCTCTCTGCTCCTATCCCCGTGCTCATGCATTCTGTCTCAGATGCATAAATAACACCTTAAAAAAGAAAAAGAAGTGTATCTTTCATTAGCTCATCATTCTGTCCCTCACATCTAGAAAAGTACCAGTTGCATAATAGTAGGTACTTAACTCTGTAAGTATTTGAATGAATGCATTTGTAGCCTACGTAGCATGCAAGCTGTAATACTTTGACCCCTATCCAGTTTTTTCAGGCGGATTTCACTTTCTTCTCTTCTCACCAGAGCACTTCCCACCCTTATTCATAGTAATTGCCCCTTTAACAGTCTTCTTCTTTAACAGTCTGCCTTCTTTAACAGTCAGTGGAAAAGATACTGGAATTTCCTCTATTTACTTTTTAGGGTTGCTGAATCCTTGGTTAGATGGAAAGATTGCTTATGAAATAGAGACTGAAGCAGCTCAAAACATAGCTTAGCTGGAAAGGGGTGTTCTTCTGTCTTACGTTCAACATGTCTGGAAATTTTGAGGCTCAGAAAAATCCTAGAGCATCATATCTGAAAAATAGCCTTATATGGATATCTCCTACAACTTTCTCATTATGCAGATGAGAAAACTGAGGCCCTGGAGAGGCGTGCTGTGCCTAAGGTTATCTAGAACCTAGTCTGGATCACATTGCCTTGTTTTTAAGATTAAATAACTGTGGAAGGGGCACCTGGGTGGCTTAGTGGGTTAAAGCCTCTGCCTTTGGCTCAGGTCATGATCCCAGGGTCCTAGGCTCGAGCCCCACATCCGGGCTCTCTGCTCAGCAGGGAGCCTGCTTCCCTTCCTCTCTGTCTTCCTGCCTCTCTGCCTGCTTGTGATCTCTGTCAAATAAATTAAAAAAAAAAAAAATCTTAAATAACTGTGGAAGAAGAGTTCACGAAAAAGCAAAACTTTAAAAAATGGGCTTGTGTTGAAGTAGTAATTCCAGATCATTCATGACACTTCTGTTATAAGCCTATTAAAAGTAGCACTTTGCAAATTTGGGAGATTTCAACAGCCCTCACCAATCTTCAGAATTCTAAGCCTTGTCCTAGTCCAAAAAGAAAGCAGTAGCTCCTGGCATTGAACAGATTTCAGTTTTTCATCTTTACAGGAGCAAGTGCCAGTAGAGTTGCAGTGATCGCTGGGGAGAGATTCTTGGCCCCATTTTCCTTACAATGTATGCATCTGACAGCTGGCCCCTCATCTTATTTTTAGACATAATCTATGGGATTACAGAGTGGTTTTTCCTTTCTTTTTTTTTTTTTTTTTTTAAAGCTGTGCTGTAGAAATGCAGGCTGTGTGGAAAATGGTTGTTCTTTGGAGCAATTTGGAGACTTGTACATAGATTATAAAAAATTTTTTTTTGAGTTTGATAAACTAATGTAGATTCCTCCACCCAGGTATTTCATGTTAAAGTCAACTTCCAGTTGTGACTGTATTCTAATTAATTCAGGAGAAATAAATGCTAAAATGTAGAAATATTAGAAGTGGAAAAAAGCTTTTGCCCATTTATTAATTTATTTATTTGGCTCCATGCCATGTGCCAGTGCAGGGCTTGAACTCATGACCCTGAGATCAAGACCTAAGCTGAGGTCAAGGGTTGAACGCCTAACCAACTGAGCCACTCAGGTGCCCCAAGTTTTTGCTACTTTAGGTCATATAACGAATTTTCATTTTCCCTGGGTCATAGGAAGAACAATAGACACATTTTTTTTTTAAGATTTTTTTTTTTTATTTGTCAGAGAGAGAACACAGGCAGGGGGAACATCAGGCAGAGGGAGAAGCAGGCTCCTTGCTCAGCAGGGACTTGATCCCAGGATCCTGGGATCATGATCTAAGCCAAAGGTGTCACTAGACATATTCTTTATAAGGCTTTAAAAACAATTCATAATGAGCATTCATTAAGCTCCTACTGCCATTTATTGAACACATCTGTATCCCAGGAACTGTGTGCTTGCCTGATATGTTCATTTACTTTCCAATTATCATAGAAGGTAAGGGATTGTATCCCCATTTTGTATGAGAAAACTGAGACTTTAAGCAATTGAGTAACTTGCCCAAGGGTCAGAAGTATGAAATAGTGGAGCATGAATTAGAACCCAGGTCTGTTTGATCTCAGAATCCATGCTCTTTTACTAGTAGGCAATCTCTACTAGTTTTAAGAAGAGGCTGATGGGCAGAACTAGAATGGCTAAGTTCATAAAGATGTAATAATTCAAAATGTAACATTGAGGGTTTTATGTAGGTGCTGTATTATAAGATAGAATTCACAGATAACTCTGTGCTCATATTCATGTTGATTTAGAACTGTCATTTTGCAGGTTATGTTACTTTATCTCTTGATTACATGAGTGAAAAAATTTAGAAAACATGGTTTACTACTTTAGCATTTCAAAAATTTATCTGCAGGGCACCTGGGTGGCTCAGTGGGTTAATCCTCTGCCATCGGCTCAGGTCATGATCTCAGTGTCCTGGGATCGAGTCCCACATCGGGCTTTCTGCTCAACAGGGAGCCTGCTTCATCCTCTTTCTCTCTCTGCCTGCCTCTCTGCCTACTTGTGATCTGTCAAATAAATGAATAATATCTTTTTAAGAAAATTATCTGGAAAAACCTCTTGCTTTTAGTTCATAAAGTGTTTACAATTTAACAAATGATTAATGAGATAAAGTTGCCCTCGAATTTGGAGGGAAAACATCAGTATCACTGGAAGTTAATCCTTCTTGTGTGCGAGTGACTACTTTATCTAGAAAAACCATGCTAATGATTTAGAACTTGGCGGGCATGACTTCGTTGTTCTTTACATTGGAATGTCTAAGAAGCTATAAATACAGTCATGTTTATTTAACACTGTACACGGAATGATGTGTTAAGACAACAGGAAGAAACCATTCTATTCTCCCAGGAAATGAAGGAAGTTAGAAACAGCAGTATATCTCAAGGAAGTGAGAGGCCTAATAAGCCTTGATAGCTTTGGGAAGTGTCCTTGAGAAAGGGAAAAAATACTCAAAACTTGGAGTCAGGTCCTAGTACTGCCTACTTGGGCATTTGACTCCCCTCTGGTGTTGATTTTTTTCATTGTGATAAAAGGAGGTAATGATATCTTCTTACAGAGTGATTTTGAAATCATGTTTATGTGGATTTTTTAATGATCAAGATGAAGGAGTATGTTTTGAAACTTTACCAGTGATGTAATTCCAGCAATAATTACATTTAAATAACCAGCAGTCACACTTTGTTACAGGAAAATACCTTCCAATGGAGCTAGTTTCTGCTTGACCTATTTTAATGTAGTCAAAATTGAGCTTATTCGTAGCAAACAATTCTTGTTTCCTTGCTCATTATCATTCTGCAGGTTCCTGTCCTTGGTTGGTGGGCGCTGCACAACAGTTCAAAATACAGAATTAGTTTCCCCTTTTAAGTGTATGCATTTGTGGTAGGAAGAACGTGGATTAAGGATGGATCCAGAAAGACCATCTGACGTGGGTAAAGGGGAGCAATGCATGAAACAAAGGCTCTCTGGCCTTGCTTTGGCTTGACTTGTCACTTGCACTTGAGGTGGTCTACACACAGAGGATGCACTAACCTGTAAAGAGTAAAAACAAAGGCCAAACAGGGTTCCCCCCAATACCAGCTTTCCCCCATCTACATTTAATTTATTAGAACTGCTGTACTTTCTGTTGCTTTTAATTTTTATTTATTTTTATTTTTTAATTAACATATAATGTGTTATTTGTTTCAGGGGTACAGGCCTGTGAATCATCAGTCTCACACAATTCATAGCATTCACCAAAACAAAAACAAAAACCCTTCTTGGGCTGCCTTACTGGCTCAGTCAGTACTGCATGTGACTCTTGATTTTGGGATTGTGAACTCAAGACCCACGTTGAGCATAGAGCTTACTTTAAAAAAAAAAAAAAAAAAAAAAAAGGAGGGCACCTGGATGGCTCAGTCGTTAAGAGTCCGCCTTCGGCTCCTGGATTGAGTCCCGCATTGGGCTCCCTACTCAGTGAGGAGTCTGCTTCTCTCTCTCCCTCTGCCTGCTGCTTCCCCACTCATGGTCACTCTCTCTCTCTGTCAAATAAATAAAAACCTTTTTAAAAAAAGGAAAAAAAGAACCTTTCCCTGTTTGTGAAGATGTCACTCTTTACATCCAGTTGTTATGGAACTGCTCCCTTTGACATTCAGCTGAAAACCTCTCAGCCTATGGGTTTCCAAAGGCTGCAGTAGCCCAGTGCTGCTTGTTTTCTACCTTTTGAGCTTTTTGCCATTCCACATTCCACATGAGTGGAGGAAGGGAAAGAGGTACATCATCTCTACCCTTTTTTTTTTTTTTTTAAATAAGGGTAGAGGGGCGCCTAGGTGGCTCAGTCGTTAAGCATCTGCCCTCAGCTCAGCTCGTGGTCCCAGGGTCCTGGGATCGAGCCCTGCATGGGGCTCCCTGCTCAGTGGGAAGGCTGGTTTCCCATCTCCCACTCCCCTGCTTGTGTTCCCTCTCTCACTATGTCTCTCACTGTCAAATAAATAAATAAAATCTTTAAAAATTTAAATAAAATAAGGGTAGAGACTATGTAATATGACTGTCTATTCTGTAGTCTGAGATAGGTCGATGGTGTCTGATCCCAGCTTTACCACATTTTTTTCTTTTTTTAAGATTTTATTTATTTATTTGAGATAGACACAGAGGGTGAGAGAGAACATGAGCAGGGTAAGGGGCAGAGGGAGAAGCATACTCCCATGGAGCCTGATGCAGGGCTTGATCCCAGGACTCTAGGATCATGACCTGAGCTAAAAGGCAGATGCTTAACCAACTGAGCCATCCAGGCACCCCCCAGCTCTACCACATTCTATTGTATGATCTATGCCAGAACATGTCATCTTTGAGCTCAGTTTTGTCATTTGTACAAATGGGAAATATTCTGTTTGTTTTACAGGTATTAAGTGTTGAATAAAGCAATATATGTGAAACACCTAGTACAGTGCTTATTAGCACACAGAAGTACACAATAAATGTTGTATTTTCTTCTAAAAGCATTTTATAGATAGAGCAATACTGATTCTTGAACTTGGTCAACAACAAATGTATTAGTCACTGTATTGATCATTCCTATAAGGATAGCTTCTCAATCTTTCTTTTCCTTACATTCCATTTTATTATTGAGAAAAGCCTTTTAAGTTCCAGGCAGCTGGCTTAAAAGGGACTTTGGGAACATATATAATTTATAAATCAGGATTTGTTGTTTGGAGCAGAACGATCTCTGGAGATAGACCTCTGGATTTAATTTGTGCGTGACATTTCTGTTTATTATTAGAGCACAGGGTGGTTATTGTGAATTCTAAACAAGACTGTATCCTACTTTTATTAGGATTCTCCAGAGAAACAGAACCAACATGGGGTGTGGGGGGGGGTGTAGGTAGGTAGGTAGGTGGATAGAGATTTGTTAGAAGGAAATGGCTCACATGATTTTGAAGTGGACCAGTAGGTTGGAGACAGGAAAGCCCATGCTGCAGGTCCACTCTAAAGGCTGGCAGGCTGGCAGGCTGGCAACCCAAGAGAGCTGATTTCCCAGTTCAAGTTCAAAGGCCGTCTCCTGAAGAATTCTTTCTTGCTCAAGGGAGACCAGTCTTTTTGTCTCTTTAGGCCTTGACTGCTTAGACTAAGCCAACCCACAGTGTGAATGGCAGTCTACTTTACTTAAAGTACACCAATTTAAATGTTAATCTCATCCCAAAATACCTGCATGGAAATATCCAGAATAACGGTTAACCAAGTATCTGGATACCCAGTTGACACATGAAATTAACTGACGCACTAGATTTAACAAAGAATACAAGATTAGAGATTCTTGTCAATATTGGTCATCATTTTTGTGCCTATTAATAATAATACGACTGCAGCTCTTTCCAGAGTATTTTCACATACATTACCTCAAGTGAACTTCATAGCAGCTCTTGTGAGGTTATCAGAGTACAGATAAAACCCCATTTGTTTGAAGAGGGTATTAAGACTGAAATGGATTAGGAGACTTGATCCAGTTCTCACAGCTAGTGAATGGCAGAGCTGCAGTTTGTCCAGGTCCTATAACTTTAAGCCCAGGTATTCCTCCCTTGGCCATTTTCTCTGCAGCAGCTGAAGAATTCTGGAAATGGTTTTGAGAGCATTGTGGCTTTTCTTCTTACAACTAGTATCATACTCCTCCTTGGAACCATTTTGTGATAGAAAGTTAAAAAAATACATGTTGGCAGAACCTAAAGATTTCTTTTCAGATGACTCTAATGATGCCCTGAGGCGAAAGAAAGGGTAGGGGAGGGAGGGAAACAAAGCGAGGGGAGGGAGGGAGGAAGGACATTAGCAAAAAGAGTAATGTCAAAAAGTAATTAGAGCAGGACAAATGGATTGTGCTGCCATGTTCAAGGCTGTTATTTCTGCAGGCAGTGAGGAGGGAGGGCACTAATGCAATGTGACGGATCTGGAGCAAAACCCAGGGCACTGCGCAAACTGTAGAGACTCAACCAATGGCAAGGCTCAAATTGCAAGGTTTGACTGAACAATATTTAATATCTCAAAGAGTTGTTTCATGTTGTTTGGAGAAACTATTGTGTCAGGGGACCTACTTTTCTTGATTTCAGCTTTTGGAAATTAGCCTCATACTTCTATGTAGGTAGACTCCCATCCCAGCATTCTGTCTTTGTATATCCCCAGGTTAGTCAAGGACATGATGCCAACAGGGATTTTGGAAGAAAAGATGCCTAATGTGAACCTAATTAGGGTATTATTTCTTTAGAGAGAATGAAATAAAGAAGTAGTATTATCAATATGTAACTTGGTATTAGAAAATCGACCTATGAAATGGCAGAAAGTAATAGGTTCATCTAAGGACAGGATGCTTTGATTTGCTAGCCTAGCCAGTCTATGACTAGGATCCCACTACTGCCACCACATACAAGGAAACTGCCACAGCCCTCAAGAAAAAAAATAGAGGGGCGCCTGAGTGGCTCAGTGGGTTAAAGCCTTTGCCTTCAGCTCAGGTCATGATCCCAGGGTCCTGGGATAGAGCCCTGCATCTCTGCTCAGCGGGGAGCCTACTTACCCCCCCCCCACCTGCCTCTCTGTCTACTTGTGATTGCTGTCTTTCAAATAAATAAATAAAATCTTTAAAAATTAAAAAAAAAAAAGAAGAAGAAGAAGAACTTCATGTGCCTAGAAGAAAGTCTTGACAAATAGATCGGCTCTCTGTAAGTCACCATACCTTTGAGGTCTGTTGTTAGTTGCTGCCACCACTATGGCATGTTAAGGGCTTGTGCCTTAGTTTTAGTACTTAGACGTTCTTGGGTTCATAATCTAGCTCTGCCTCTGACTCTAGCTCATAAAATGAGCTGTTAAAACTTGATAACTTACCTAACCTTTCTGAGCCTCAGTTTCTTTATCTCTAAAATGAGGATAATAAAGCTTACTTTCAGAATTCTTATGAGATTTTGGTGAGATGATACAGAAAACATTTAGCATTGGTGCCAGGCATAAAGTAAGGGCCCTTACATAAGGTCAAGGAAAAAAAAGATGTCAGTAGGGAGTTAGACATCTGTTCTTCAACTCTCTGGTCTAAGCAGACGTAAATGGTTTTTCCCTGAAGACCCCACAGTATGCCTAGCCTGATATAGGGCTAGAATGATTAAACCAGGCTTTCTTAAAAGGCAGTAGGAAGGGGAAATAAAACAGCATTACAATTCTAAAAAATTAGACTCACAGGGTATAGATAATTGTTCTTGGCCTTCTGAAGAGAATTGCCTTTCCTTCCTAGCTCTTAGCTTGCCTGAATTGCTATCCACTCCCTACCACTACTCCCACCCTGAAACCTTGGGACAACTCAGAACTGACCAAAGATCAAGTCTTGATACCCTACCGTTATTTCCTTACCTTTTTCAACTAACTTCATTTTAACAGTTCTTTTCCCTTTTTTGTCATGCCACCCTCTCTGCAGAGTCCTGACTGCAAAGGACAGAGAGAGAATCCTGCTAACCCCTACAGAGACACACCTCTTATTTGGCTCACTGCAGAGGGAAATGTATCTCTGGATCTTTAGATACTCTTTGTTTGGTGCTGGGTTCATAGCCCTCTAATTATGACTCTCTAGTTTTGTTCCAGTTTGAGTCTTCTGAGGTACCCCAACAACCATGGGTTAATGAGCAGTTTTCCAAGGGATCTTTGTCTATGTATAAAATCATGTAAAAATCGAACCCACTTGTTGGTTGTGCCTTGCTTGTTCGAATCTACATCTCTATGAGAAGGCCCTAGGAGCCAGAGTTGAGTCGTTGCTGCTTTTTGGTTAGATTTTCTAGCACTTTTCTTGGTCTGCTCAAAATTCCAAAACCAGATTTGTTTATGGCTTGTGGCTTTTTCCTGATAGCCGTCACCTTCTCTAGGTACCCAGATCATAAATAATATACTATTAAGTGTGAAGACAAGAATAAATCCCAGATGCATTAGAGTGGTCCAGGATTTTAATTTGCTAATCTTGTATCTTTTCTAGTTTACCTTTATCTCTGAGACCTTCCTTTTCAGAGACTATGATTAGGTAAAATTACCTCAGTTATCAAGATTTAGTGCAAAGGATTTTAATTTAACAATTCAAGACCCCTGAGGCGCCTGGGTGGCTCAGTGGGTTAAAGCCTCTACCTTTGGTTCAGGTCATGATCCCAGGGTCCTGGGATCGAGCCCCGCATCTGGCTCTCTGCTCAGCAGGGAGCCTGCTTCCTTCTCTTTCTCTACCTGTCTTCTCTGCCTACTTGTAATCTCTGCCTGTCAAATAAATAAAATCTTAAAAAAAAAAAAATTCAAGAGCCCTGATGTTTTTAGCAGTGATAACAGAAAATGCTAAGGACAACTGCCTGTCCGAACTTATTTTTCCATCTTTAAAATGGGAGTGAGGGAGATCCACTCACATTATCAACTCACTTTAGTGTGACAGACGCAGAATTTTTCACACAGAAACAGTTCTTTCCTACTGCAGTTTCTGCATGCAGTCAGTAAAAGAGAAAGCTGTGGGAAAATACTGGTTGATCATACTAGGCTTTCGTTGCTTTCGAGTTGCTTTCCTAGTGTTGGTGCTGGGAAGGCCTGTAGAGATTGTTGATGCCAGCAGCCAGCCTTTCATACCTTTTAGCAAAATGGTTGCCAAAAATTAACCATCTCACCAAAAAAAGGAATGTTCCATATGGCTTATGGTTTGAATTTTATCTCTGTCCTTTCTCTGCAGTCATTTTGTACAAAATGAAATATGGGATGCATTTAGAATAATGTTCATATTCAGCTTTTTAAAATTTACAGTTACTTTTCGTAGACATTAAGAGGTGTATATTGAATCCCCACTATGTGCTGAGCATTTTATAAGTTACAGAATGGAAACTTTCTTGTTGCTTCTGCGAATGATCTCATGTTTAGCCAGAGTGTAAAAGGGGAAAAAAGCATCTTTAATGAAAAATTTCTTGGGGCGCCTAGGTGGCTCAGTGGGTTAAGCTGCTGCCTTCGGCTCAGGTCATGATCTCAGAATCCTGGGATCGAGCCCCGCATCGGGCTCTCTGCTCAGCAGGGAGCCTGCTTCCTCCTCTCTCTCTGCCTGCCTCTCTGCCTGCTTGTGATCTCTCTGTCAAATAAATAAATAAAATCTTTAAAAAAAAATTTCTTACATTCACATTTATTCAAAAAGTTAAAGAATTTTTAAAAACTCCTTTCCTTCAGTATTAAGGTATATGTAGATACAAGTATCAGTATATGGTGATTATCCCTGGAATCTTGCAGTCTTTGTATATTTTTACTGCCATTTATTGACTTGTGTTTTAGACGTGGGCTTCAAATGCTTTACTTGCTAGCAGTGGCTGTAGGCTAGTTATATAACGTCTCTGAGCATCATTTTTTTTTTCTTCTCTTCAAAAGGCATGATCCTTACTTTGTCTACCTCACATGATGTTTGTGAGGGTCACACAGGCTAATGCAAGTGAAATTTCCTTTTCCAAGGAGCAAAGCATTTTATGAGATGAAATAATGCATGGTTCAAAGGATCTTTTTTCCAGCTTTTTTTTAGCGACTTCATTGAGCTACACTTTACTTATATAATTCACTTTAATTATACAATTCAATAATGTTGAGTAAACTTATCCAAGTTATGTAATGATTACCACAGTTACAGAACATTTCCATCATCCCAATAAAACCCTTTTTGTCTTCCTATCGTTAATCCTATTCCCAACTCCTATTCTAAGTGATCCCTAATCTGTCTCTGTAGATTTGCCTTTTCTGGACATGTCATACAAGTGAAATCATACAGTACATGTTCTTTGTGTTTTGCTTCTTTCACTTAGCATGACAGCTCTGAAGTTTGTCCACGTCATAGCAAATATGAGTGGTTTGTTCTGTTACTGAATAGTATTCCATTGTATGGATATATACCTTACATGTTTGTCTATCCATTCATCCGTTGCTGGACATTTAGGTTATTTCCAATTTATTATTATGATAATGCATCTATGATCATTTAAATACACGTTTTTTTAAAAAGATTTAATTTATTTATTCGACAGACAGAGATCACAAGTAGGCAGAGAGGCAGGCATAGAGAGAGGGGGAAGCAGGCTCCCTCCTGAGCAGAGAGCCCAATGCGGGGCTCTATCCCAGGACCCTGGGATCATGACCCGAGCCGAAGGCAGAGGCTTTAACCCACTGAGCCACCCAGGTGCCCCTGTATACTTTGTGTGGGTATATGTTTTCATTTCTTTTGAGTATAAAGGTATTTTTTAATTATAAAAGCAATACATGCTTGTTTTGGAAAATTCTTTATATACTGAAGTATAAATTTGGTGCATTAGTCACCTCCCTAATTATTTTTTAAAGATTTTATTTATTTATTTGAGAGATAGAGTGAGCAAGAGAGAGAGCACACGGGCAGAGGGAAAGGGAGAAGCAGGCTCCCTTGCTGAGCAAGGGGCCTGATGTGGGGGCTCGATCCTAGGACCCTGGGATCATGACCCGAGCTGAAAGCAGACGCTTAACTGACTAAGCCATCCAGGCGCCCTGTCACCTCCCTAATTATGCTTCCAGATGTGGTGATGATAGTAATGATTGGCAGTAATAATGAGTCATCATCTTCTGAATGTTCTGAACATTTACTGCATGTCAGGCAGTGTTCTGATATGTATACATGTGTTTTCATTTCAGTTAATTATTTCATATATATACTTACCTAAACTTGATAGTATCCCTCTCCCCCATTTTATGGATGTGGAAACTGAAGTTTGAGGATTCATTGGAAAGTCACACTTCTAGTAAGTGGTAGAGTCAAAATTTGAACTTGGGCAGTCTGGTGTAATATCTTTTAGACTTTCCAAAATATGCAGTTTTTAAAAGCCAAAGTTATATACTTATTTTATTCTGTACCTTGTTTTATTTTACTTAACTTGTCTTACAGATAATTTCATAGAGTTTTATAGGTGTATCTCAATATGTGGCTTACTTGTGGCATTACTTTTGCAAATCCTGGAAGTAGAATTTCCAAATGAAAGAGATTGTACATTTAGATTTTGGTGTTACTAAATTCCCTTCCCCTCCAAAAGGTGGTAAATAACACCCCTGTCCCTTAACTCTCTCAGCCTTGCCATCAGGATATAAGAGAGTCTGCTTTTCCAGCCTCATCAGTGCTGCATTAGTATCTGTGTAATGTAGGCTACACTCATATAAATGTTTCAGAGAGAAGTTAACATCAGGGCAGGGCGGTGGTGAGTAGCTGGTATGGCAGCAGTAGTTTCCAGCCTTTTGATAGGTGAGGATTGTCATTTATCTATATAGGCTCTCAGGAGCTGGAATGTTGGAGTGGTCCAGACTGTAGTTCAGGTTAATTTAGAATGACTCACTTGGTTGATGATCTGAAATGAACACTGATACGTTTCAGCACAGCTGTTTCCACTTTCTTTGTTCTATATCCCATGTACTACGGCCTGCTGGCTGCCTTTCACCTCACCGCTGCCTACCGTTTTCTTGCTTTGCCTCCAGCTCAGTTTAAAGTGAATCTGAGAAGACAGTAGACAAGAACTTGGACATCTGTGATAGATAGGTTTGTTTGCCCTTTCCATTCTTTCCTTTAACAAAAACTGCCAAAATGAGGCCCACAGACCAATACTATTCCTTTTTCAGTCTCCCCAGGGGTAAGGCTCCATTCATCTTTGTTGCTGGCAGGATCTCTGTGGCCAAATTGGCATGGTGCCTATGGCCAGTGTAGCACTATATAGATAATCTCTTTAAGGGGAGGTAAGTTGGACGTTATGGTGCCAGTAAAGGAATCAGAGATGTGAGTGTCGGATGTTGCTAGTTGCAGATAATCCTGTTATCCTGCAGGAGCTAATCAGATCTTGGGACCCCTGGCTAGCCACCACTGTGTGGATTTTGGTTGTGTCTTTTGACCATCTCTTTCCTTTCCACTCCTCAAGTGTCGTCATTCTGAGGCCCTGTTAGTTTGGGGGATGCTGCCCTCTTCTGTTGGACTGCAGGATATCCACAGCAGTTTGATAGGCCTGATCTTAGGGAACTGACAAGGCTTTGTTGGAATCAGAGTCCTAAAACTTTCTGTAGTGTCCAACTTCAAGAACCAATCCTAAGATCTTGCTGTGAAAATAATTCAGTGGGGACTAGAAAATATACAAGTGAAGAGATTCCCTATAACATTATCTATAGTAAAAACGAAACAAAACAAAACAAAAACCATTATCTATAGTGACAAAAGAATAAAACCTAGATGTCCAGCCTTTGGGCTTATGCTTACAGCTTTGCTAAAATTGGCTATGTAAAAGACAACATAGGGACACCTGGGTGGCTCAGTCGGTTAAGCATCTGCCTTCAGACCAGGTCGTGATCTTCGGGTTCTAGGATTGAGCCTCAAGTTGGGGTCCCTGCTCAGTGGGAAGTCTGCCTCTCCCACTGCCCCCTCCCCCCTGCTCATGCTCATGCTTTGTCTCTGTCTCAAATAAATAAATAAAATCTTAAAAAAAAGATAACATAGAGGAGTGAAAATACTTATCACAAAACAAAAACCATGCAGAATATACCAGTTATAGGGGCGCCTGGGTGGCTCAGTGTGTTAAGGCCTCCGCCTTCGGCTCAGGTCGTTTTCCCAGGGTCCTGGGATTGAGCCCCACATCGGGCTCTCTGCTCAGCTGGGAGCCTGCTTCCCTTCCTCTCTTTCTGCCTGCCTCTCTGACTACCTGTGATCTCTGTCAAATAAATAAAATCTTAAAAAAAAAAAAAAGAAGAAGAAGAAGAATATACCAGTTATAGCCGTGGGAGCTATCTCTCATGTAGGGTAATGACTGATCTGCAATCCTCAAAACTAACTGTCAAAGCTAGGATGATTCTCTTTGACACGTCATTTATATTGTTGGTAAAACAGTATGCTCATACATTTTCTTAGTACTGTTATGTATATATAGCTGTCTTTTCTCCTGAAACATATACTTGGTATTTGAGTGGCCTGCTATAAACATCTCTATAATGTGTGGCCCTTCTCCAGGTCTGATTTTTCTGGGACAGTAAAGTGGTACCTAAAGCACGGATCCCAGCTTTATCAGGAATTTCCTAGGCAGTCTTTTTTTTTTTTTTTTTTAACCCATGGTGTCTTTTATAATAGAGGAGACCCAATAGAATGTAGACATTATTTTGTGTGATTTGATGGCCTGACTGTCTCTGTGATGTGGGTCTCTACCTCAAATGATGCCCAGTGGGCTGGTGACAGCCTACAGGTTATCTGATATTTCTAAGAATTTCCTCTTTGTAAAAAGCCTTAGGGAGGGAAAGGAAACTTTTGAAAAACCAAAACTTCTATTTTGTGAAACTCAGCATCTCATTATACAGCATTTGGATGGGAATAAAAAGTATTCACTCATATTTCTTAGTCCTTTTTATTTAACCAGTAAGTTATTCCATTTTTAACAGGAACAGGACTAGAGTGAGGTAAATGTGATACATACAATGCAAAATTTAAGACAGCATTCATTCTCAGGGTCATACAAGTGCAAGATCAGCCCTGTTTCTTAAATAGTCCCTGCATACATACTGTGTCAGGCTTCGAGCTCAGTTCTGGGGAAAGTATCATTCCTGGTGTGATGGGATAGATTATTCATACCCTTTCTCAGACTGAGCCTAGGGGCCCTGGGCCCTGGAAGCAGCTATTCGGTTGAGCAGGTTTTGATTAGTCACTTGGCTTTCAGCTGTGGGTTTAACACAAGGAGGAGTAGCTCACTAATGAGTTCATTCTTGAAAGTGTATTTTGTGGGGTGCCTGGGTGGTGCAGTCAGTTGAGCATCTGACTCTTGGTTTTGGCTCAAGTCTGATCTCAGGGTCTTGAGATCAAGGCCTGTGTCAGGCCCTGAGCTCCATGGGGAGTCTGCCTTAATTTCTTTCTCCCTCTTCCTCCTGTGTTCTCTCTCTCTCTAAAATAAATAAATACATCTTAAGAGGAAAAAAAGTGTGTTTTGCCCTTGAGATAGTCTGGTCCTGCGAAATCAACAGATTGTTACAAATTTCTCTAAAAATCAGTACCAGCATGTGCTACCTACCAACTTCTGACACCCTGACCCGAAATATACTTTGCTGCATTTCATTCTGTTTGTTTTGTTTTCAGATTTTATTTACTTATTAGAGAGAGCATGAGCAGGGAGCTGTAAGCAAGCTCCCTGCTGAGTGAGGAGCCTGATGTGTGGGGATTGATCCCAGGACCCAGAGATCATGACCTGAGCCGAAGGCAGACACCCAACCGACTGGGGCACCCATGTGCCCCCTTCATTCCATTTTCTAAAGGATCTTCATACCAGGTGAAATGCCTGCGATGATGTACTAGAGATTCTGTCCAAATTGTTGGGGGAGGAGGTGATCAAGGGAGGCTTGTGCCCGTTATCAAGGATGGATTGCCTGCCTACTGCCTGACTTCATTCTAGGCACATAGCGGTGGGGAGGGAGGAACTGGCTGAATGATGAACTGGGTGACAGCCTGACTAAAATCCAGAATGAGTCTTGCAAAGTGACCAGGTAAGATCCTCAAAGTCTGGTTTCTTTTCTCCTTAATCACTTCCCCATTTCTTTGCTTTTCCTGTATTGATGAATATTTTCTTCCACCTTTAAAAAATTGTAAATCCATATGATCATACACACACACACACACACACACACACACACACACACATATCTTCGTGAATATTTCTGTGAAATAAAGTACTGAAAGTGGAATCCTTGGGTCAAAATGTGTTCACAGTTTAAATGTTGATAGATACTGTAAGCTGTATTCAAGCTATCATCACTGACAATGTATAAGCAATTTTGTATTTTCTTAGACCTTCTCCCAACACTGAAATAGTCTCAACATTTTAAATTTTTTTTGCCATTTTTTATGAGAAATAGTGTATAATAGTTCATCTACTTTGTGTTTTTATTAGTTACCTTTTTGTTATTATTTGAATAATACTATAATCATTATGGCCATCTTTGCTTAGTCATATTCTTTGCCCCTTGGGGAGTTTGCTTGTCTTTTCCTTACGATTTGTAGGGTTTCTTTGTGTTTATGAATGTGTATATGTATTTGGGTATTTGTTTGCCTTTTAGAAATTAGGCATTTTATATGAATGCAAATATGACCATCTTTTCCTTAATGATATCTGGGTTTTAGTTATGCTTAGAAAGACTTACCCTCCCCTCAATATAAATATATATATACATATTCTCCGTTTTTTTCTTGTAATGCTTTTCCAGTTCAATTTGTATATGTGTGTGATTAGTTCTTTTTATAGCTCATGAAATTCCTGTTTCAAGAACTGTTGACATATTTTTTAGCCAAAGGAAAAAGGGTGAATTTTTAATTCAGAAAGTAATAAAAACTAAGTAATATGCCCTTTTGGTGGTGATTGCTTTGGGATTATAGACTTGGGAACCAAGCTACCCTGGAAACTTAAATTTTCCAGTGTCTGGGCTCTAGAATTCACCAAATACATAAATTTAGAATTTTAAAGGAGTGGATAGACCAAGATTTACTTCCTGTTCTCTGTACCTGGCTCCCACTCCAGAACGCCAACTATATACCTGCCCCGACTCCCTCTCAGAGATCTGTCCTGTCAGTATCATTTTGCTGAGTGTTAATTTGCAAATCACTGTGAGTCTTGTAGTGAAGCATTTACTGTAAAAAGCATCTTAGCCATTTGTTTGGTTTAATTTCTCTTTTTTAATGAGATCATTAAAATGGCATTGCATTTAGTACAGCATCTCAGCCTGCAAGTTTAGCAGTTTTTTTAATGCTACATTTATCTGAGAATTCTGTGTTACATGATAAAAGATCTGAGTTCTCCAATTTTGTATTAACTTGATCTGAAAATAGATGTTCAGTGAATCCAAGTTTCTTATTTGTGTGAAAAGTTAACTTCTCCGGGACTGAGTAAACACCATTAAAAGGCAATACCAGACTTTGAATCCATAATTACACCATTAAGACCAAAAGGGCAAGTAAGACTACAAAGAGCTGTTTTCCAGGAATAAGCTCAAAATGATTGCCTTAATGAATTTGAGTGTCTCTTGCAAAGAAAATACAGTGAATGGGAAGGTCTCTTCTGGACAAGTTGTAGAGGTTTGAGAAGCATCCAAGCAAAAAAGGGAGAATTTCAGTGTACTGCCCAGGTCATTGAAGAGGGGTGAGGATGTTGTTATCTTCACAGTCATTTTTGTGCTAGGCTAATTTACAAAGGGGACTTGTGCTTTTAGTGGTAGATTTTGTCTATGTCAAGATGAGCCTGAGGCAAAGTTTATTTTTAGGATCTACTCTCTGAACCTGTTGGACTTGCCTCTCTGGCCTCTGCTGATTTTATCCACCTCTCATTCCACAAACCAGCCATCACCACTTGTCTTAGATTGAAACTTTTATGGATTGAAAAATGACAGACAAGTAGCTAGTCTTAGACTACCTGAAGGCCAGGTGTCAGGGATATAGGAATACTAACCAGCATCTTCAGGAAACACACTGTCTCATCTTGAAAGTTTTCTACTCTGGCTGGTGAGAACAAGAACTATTCCTGGCCCTGTGTGAGCCCCCAAAATCATTTCCTCCACTCCTGGGTGGTTCTTTTCGTAACCTTGCGTCCTTTCCTCGCACACAAGCGCTGACTTGTCCTCAGCTGCAGGCTCAAGAGAGCCCTCTGCAGATGTGACTGATCACAGTATCTGCAGCCCTCTCTCTTCCAGCCCTCTACCCCATTAACTCCAGCTCCTCTGGCCTTTTAGACTGTCAGCTGTGAATCCTCAACTTGGGGGGATTTGTTGGGCTGTACCTGGGCTCTCCCTTCCTGTGTTCCATCCTGGAAACTCTGAAGGCTGGTAGGTGGGGGCATTCATAGGACTTTTTCTCTTTGTTCCCCTCTCAGCAATCACTGACTGTCCTTCGCTGCCTAAAGCCCAGTACTTGACAAAGTACATAAAATAATGATCTTTAAGTATTATATGTACACACAGGAAAAAAAAAAAGATATCAGAAATATACCAAAATGTAACTAATACTTCTTGTGGATCTGTCTAGGTAGTGAGATTCAGAGTGGTTTTTTTTTTTCCTTTATATTTTCTTGTTTTCTAGTTTGGTTTGGTTTGGTTTTTTAAGTAAGCTCTATGCCCAACATGGGACTTAAACTCATAACTCTGAGATCAAGAGTCTCATGCTCTACCAACTGAGCCAGCCAGGTATCCCTGTTTTTGGGGTTTCTTCCCTACTGAATATATGTTACTTTATGGTAAGAAATACTGTCATAAATTATATTAACTATAAGTGTACTGAGAATTTACTGTATGGCAAGCATTGTGTTAAACATTTTTCATAACATTATCTCTTTTAAAGATTGTTTTGTTGTAAGTAATCTCCACACTCAACGTGGGGCTCGAACTTAACAACCCCAAGTCAGAGTTGCTCGCTCCACTGACTGAGCCAGCCACGTGCCCCAACATCATCTCTTTTAGTTCTCAGAGACTCTATGGAAGACGTTCTGTTAACTCATTTTATTGATGAAGAAATTGAGACCAAACTTAGGCAGTTTACCTAGAGTCACAAAGCTAGTAAAAGCAGGACCCAAATTTTTTTTTTTTTAAGATTTTATTTATTTATTTGACAGACAGAGATTACAGGTAGGCAGAGAAGCAGGCAGAGAGAGAGGGGAAAGCAGGCTCCCCACCGAGGAGAGAGCCCGATGCGGGGCTCGATCCCATGACCTGAGCCGAAGGCAGAGGCTTCGACCCACTGAGCCACCCAGGCGCCCCAGGACCCAAAATTTGAATCCAGATTTAACCCTAGAATTTGCTTGCCTATTCTGTTTTCCTGTTAAACAGTAGTCCTTCACATGAGAGAATGGGAGTTTAGTTCCAGCTTCAAGATGTTCTGGTGCAGCATAGAAGATTTGTCCCTTTTGCTGGAGTATATATATCCCATATATCTATTCCTTTTATTCAACATGTTTAAAGGTCAACTTGGCAAAATTCTGAGTTCCAAAGCCCTGGATCATAATTCAGCATTCGTCAAAGAGGAAGATGAGTGAATGTACACAGAGCTGCAGCAAGTAGTAGGAAAGTATCAGGGAAGCAATTGCCCCTTTCTTCAACATGCCAAGCAGTGGTAGTTTGACCCTATTGATAGGAAGGATGCCCAAGGCCTTTGGAATTAGACAGGCTTCCAGTGGGAAAGTGAGGGTACAAAACTCATGGTTCCTGGAGTTTGCTAAATCCTCTGTGATACCTGAGCATTGTGTTGTGTTGTTAAAGATAGTTTTAGTTTCTTTGATCTGTGAACTTATTCTTCTTAATCAGTAACCCTGTGGAGTCACTGTTCCCCTTTAATGGGTATGGAAACTGAGCTCAGAGAATTGACGGTGCCCTGGTGAAATTTACCAAACCTGAGCAAGTTGTGTACCTGGTGTTTGACTTTGTCTAACTCCAAAGCATGTAGTTTCAGGCTGCTTTTAATTTTAATTAGCTGTTTCTGTAGAATTGTGGATTTCTTGGAAGCCTAGGCTTTTTTCCCACCGCATTTCATCAAAAGTGAATCAAGCATGCATTTGTGCTAGTCTCTATGATAGGTACCAGGAATACAGAGATTAATCAAATCTTGTTTCTGTTCTTGTAATACTCACAGATCCATGGATAGGCAAGCATACGAAAAGATGAAATTGTAAAAATTAATAGGATTAGAACCATTAGGGTAGGGAAGAACTGATGATTGTAATGTCTGAATTAGCTGAGAATTAAATGATTCATGAAACTAGCCAGGCAGAAGGAACAGTGCATGCAAAGGTACATTGAGGAAACTGCAATAACGCTATTTGTTGAGAACATTGGGAATATAATAAGAGGGAATGGAGAGAGGTTGATGAGGGACTTGACCACGAAGACTCTCATAAGCTTGGGAAAGTGTTTTATTCTGAAAGCAGTGACAGATTTGAAGTGGGAATGTCAGGATTTTACTTGAGTTTTAGAAAGCAGCCAGAGTAGAGAATGGATGTTCGGAGGTGGGGGGCAGTGGGGAGGAGGGTATGATGAGACAGGGATGGAGAAAAGACATGTAGAAAAAAATAGGAACTAACAAGACAAACCTATAATGAAGCTCTTGAAATAAGCCAGATGAGGGATAATGGTGGCCAAGAATAGTACAGTGGAGATGAAAATAAATATATGGGTTCAGGAAGATTTGCTTATTTTACTTTATATTATTAGATTTTATACATACATAGAAATACATAAAGTAATATAATGGACCATGTTCCCATCCTCAATAGCTGTCATCCATCTAGTGTCTAATTCTGTCTCATCCATACATCCACTCCCTTTCTCCCCTTCCATATTATTTTGAAGCAAATCTTAGGTATGCTATTATTTCATCCATTAAGACTCCAGTATGTATCTCTAAAAGATTTTTTTTTAAGGATTTTATTATTTATTTATTTGACAGAGAGAGAGAGAGAGAGAGGGATCACAAGTAGGCAGAAAGGTAGGCAGAGGGAGAGAGGAGGAAGCAGGCTCCCCGCTGAGCAGAGAGCCCAGTGTGGGACTCGATCCCAGGACCCTGGGATCATGACCTGAGCTGAAGGTGGAGGCTTAACCCACTGAGCCACCCAGACGCCCCATCTCTAAAAGATTTTTTTACCTACAGATTTCTCCTCCATCTTTTTTTCTTCTAATTTAATTTGAGAGATTGAGTAATTTGTTTTGTTGAGTTTATCACAGCCCAGATTTTGCTAATTGCATCTTTGTGTTATAGATGAATATGTTTCTCTGTAGTAGTTTTTTTTATTTTAGTAGTTGGATCTAGAGGCATGACCATCTTCAGATTGAACTTTTTTGGCAAGACTACTGTCTCATGGGGGTATTGAGTTCTTACATCAGAATATGTATTACTGCCTTTTTCTCTTGTTATTTTAGCTGTTTGTAGTCGGTATCTAGGATCCATTATTTCATAGTAATATACTAATTCCAGTATTTTTTGTTCATTTATTTTCTGGAATGCTTCTATGGAGAGAAATTTTTCCATAGCTGTTTATTACCCTGTGGTATACTTCACTTGGGGAAGGCATGATTCTTACCCTTTATGTAAAAATTTTCAAAATGCTGTGTTGGTTCCCTAACATCTTTCAACGGTGGCAAATTCATTTTTTTAGAATTATTAATAATTTTGGATTTAAACATTTGTGCTTCTGCTAATTGTAACTTTTTTTTAAGGATACTCAAACTGTCCATCTTTGGTTAGAGAATGGCTGTTTTGGCAGCTTTCTGAGGGGATAGAAAAGAAGAACGATGGCAGGTTGAATGTGGGTGAGGTCAAAGGGGGGAAAAGGAGTCAAGGAAAGAGTCCTTTTGGCTTGGGAATTAAGGCCGTTCACTGAAACAGGGAGCTCAGAAAGAAGAGCAGGTTTTAAAGAGAGGATGTGTCTGGACATGTCTGACGTAATTATGATCTCTAGGTGGAGATGCCCAGGAGGCAGCTAGATACCAAGATGTAAGGCTCAGGGGAGTGATCCATGACTCCAGGACCCAGGATAGGGCTCAGTTGCTATGTGTAGTTGACTCAGATTAGGATTATGTATGTTATATTTTGTTTGATAAAAATCAGTCTTATTTGCTGTCAGAAGCCACATTCTACCCCAGAGCAAGATTAGTAAACCCCTATTGCCTTCTCTCTTGTTGTGCCTATCCTTAGAGAGTCAGGTTCAATCTCTAGTAGAGTAGGAAGGTCGGGGTTGGTTGCAGGTAGGATTGCCACTTGGCTGGTTTACAACCGGTCCTGTTGGTTTTCAGATTTATTACACCCAGTCCCTCAATTAGAGGAAAACTGTGTGTATGGGTAGGATTTACTGGAATTGGAATTGAGGCTAGGTGAACTGGTTTTGGCTTTGCAGGAGTGGCCTCGTGTAATCCTTTTTGTGAATATTTGTACTCTTGACATTTTCTTTTCTTCTTCCATATTCCTGCTCTCTGAAGTGTAACTATTTTCTTTCTTCCTTCCTTTAGTCAACAAATATTCATTAAACACCAGTTTTATGTCAGGTACTGGGAGCACACTGGGAACTTAATGGTGAACAAGAATAAGGGGCACAGTCTTGGCCTTCATATAGTTTGGAATCTAACAAGTTATACATGTTAAGCAAAAGATCACCAGCAACATATGACTCCACACTAATATAGGAACTCCGCAAATAGGACATACTGGCTAGAAATCTTATACAACCAGTGCTGGACCTTTATTTATTGGAAGATTCAGTGTCACGTAGGCTTACGAATCATAAAAAACAAAGGGCCTGACACATAAAGGGATCTGAAGTAGAGTTCATCCAGGGGAAAAATCCTCCTATGAAGTAAGGAGTTAGAAAATGTGGAAATGAAGTAGAGTATTAACACATGATTAAGTTTAATGAAAGAACAGCACACTATCCATCCACCCACACAAAATATACACCGAGAACCTTCTAATTGCTTTAACATAATGCCTGCAATCTGCTCAACCCAAGGCTGGACCCTGGGATTACCAAGGCTTGACTCTTTGGCGGGGGTGGGGGGGTTTATATTCAGATTAATAATGAATATGGAACTGTAAATAAAAACACTAAGTGATTTGTATTGTCATGGTGTATTTTCGGGATCCAGGTGGAAACAAGAAGGGTGTGATTTGACTTTGTCTCATTTGGGGGCTCAGAGGATGGAGTCTTAGAATGCCTCACAGAGCAGCAGATTTAAATTGATTCCAGAAAGATGAGTAAGTAGTAGTGGAAGCAATAAGGAAGTAGTAAGAAGAGTTACTCCAGGCAGATGGAATAGTAGCATGCTTGCACTCCAAGTGGGTCAGTATGGCTGGAGTGCTGTGCACTTACAGGGAGTGGTGATAGATAAAGCCAGAGAGATCAGCAGGGGCTGGATTGTAAAGGGTTTGGGGAGTATGGACCTGAATTCTCTAGGTGAGCTTATGCCACAGTTATTGGTGGTGCAAGGTGATGGTAGTAGTGGTCGCGTACCTTACAGGCCTTTGCCCAGTTTCCTCTCTTACGTAGAACTTAATTACTTATTGACAGAAATCTCTTGTGTTATCTGACTTTTTCCCCCTCTGTGTTAGGCAGATGGATGTATAGAAAATGAAACCATTTGAGAAGTCAGGGTTGAAACTAGAGTCTGTCCAGAAACTACTGGGCTTCAAGTGGTTTTCCTTTTTAGAAGCACCACGAGAAAGTTATCTGTCCATTTGACCTGCCCCTAAGTCTTGTTTTTACTACTTAACTCTCTCTCTCTCTCTTTTTTTTTTTAAACTTCATTTGCACATGCAGCTTAATAACAGTTTGAGCTATTCTGTACAGAGCTACAGTGTTTATTTCCATTACCCTTTGGGCTAGCCTAGGTCTTAATTGTGAAGAAGATAGGCAGGTGTGGTGTATGGGATGATTTTTTCAGCCTTTTCAGACCTCTCAGGAGACATAATAGTTGACTACATTTTTGTTTGTATATATTTTGTTTGTTTGAACTGTATATCTGGTTATTTTTATTCAGAAGGGACTGATTTATTCATACTATAATCTGTTCTTGATTGTGATACTTTACAATTTTACATACAAAATCTTGACTGGAGAATTATTTTTTATTAAAGATTTTATTTACTTATTTGACAGGGAGATAGAACCAAAGAGCGCAAGCTGGGAGAATGGCAGAAGGAGAAGGAGAAGCAGGCTCCCCACTGAGCAGGGAACCCGATGTGGGGCTCAATCCCAGGACCCTGGGATCATGACCTGAGCCGAAGGCAGATACTTAACTAACTAAACCACCCAGGCACCCCATGGAAATTTTTTTTTATATGGAGGGAGGGCTTCCTCTTTCCCAGTTCTTCAGTCTGTGGTTGGGAACCTGATCAGTCTGTGATTGGGAAACTGATCTAGTTAAATGCCCTATCCATATTTAAATTGCCTTGTCTCAAAAATATATTTCTACACTTTATTTGTGCAAATCAGGACCCAAATAAGCTATATACACTGCATTTGGTTGTTGTATAAGGTGATTTTTAAATCACATCCTGTAGTCTTTTCTTCCTTAAGGTAGTCATGTTCCTTTTTTTTTTTTTTTTTTTTTTAAGATTTCATTTATTTGACAGACCGAGATCACAAGTAGGCAGAGAGGCAGGCAGAGAGAGAGAGAGGAGGAAACAGGCTCCCTGCTGAGCAGAGAGCCCGACGCGGGGCTCGATCCCAGAACCCTGGGATCATGACCTGAGCCGAAGGCAGAGGCTTTAACCCACTGAGCCACCCAGGCGCCCCAGTCATGTTCCTTTTCTGCATGCAGATTTCATTCATGACTTTATTGCATAGGTACTAAAAAGTATTAAAAAATCTTTTGAGATCTTCCCAGTTCTACTCCCCCCTTCAAGTCCTGAAATACCTTTGCTACCTGTCTACTTGCAGAACTACAAGGTTCAGCTCCAATGTAAGGCCCTCTCTGTATCTCCAATCTGATGAATTATGCATTCTTCTGTGTTTCCTTAACATTGGTACCTTCTGTTATACCACTGTATATGTACTTCTGTTATACCACTCATAACATCCAATAGTCAGTTATCTGTTTAGTTATGCTTAACCATAAGTGCGTTAGTGTGGAGTGGTAGAAAGTGAAGCTGGAGAAGACAACAGATGGTGAGCACCTTTAGGGCTAGGATCATATAATACTAATTTCAGTTGTCTCAGGCAGCATAATGCCTAGCTTCTAGTAGACTCTCAAATAATGTTTGTAGAATTGGATGAAAACCCTAATTTCTGAAATATTTTTATTTTCCAACTCTGAGTTTTTTGTTTGTTTGTTTGTTTGTTTGTTTCTTGTTTCCTGAACTGTGAATTCCCTTCTCCAACTCCATGATAAAAGGCAAAACTGGAAATCATGTCTAAGTATGTTCTTTGTTGTTCTTGTTCTTTTTCTGCACTCAAGAGGTTTGCTTGTTAGTCCTAGATAGTATGGATTTCATCTGGCTATGTTTCCTTATTCCTGTTCAGTTGAATTCAGCTCTTTCCCTTGCCATAGGGGATGTCTGTATCAAAGATCTGACAGATGAGAAACTGAGACCTTGGACTCTGGTTTTTTGTTGTTTGCAAGGCTAAAAAGGAATTTAAAATATTCTCTGAATATTTCTTATTTTCTGATATGGATAGAGATTTTCTAACTAGGCCTCCTCCGTCATAGTGGTCACATGGTTTCCACTTTGCATCACACTTTCGGTGAAACTTCTTAAAATTAATTTAGTCTGAACCGATTCCAGTGATTGGGTGGCCATTAGAATGGCTCTCTTTTGATATACACTGAAAAACCAAGCATATTACATCTTGATACCTCCCTTTAGCTTCAGAATCTTCAGTGTTTTTTGAAAGCTGCCATTTGAATAATAAACAGATGGGAAATAATGTTGAATAATAACATCTGAGAAGAGGTTTTTTTTTTTTTTTTTCCCTGTTCAAGATATGTGGTATAATGGAAAAAATAAGGGACTAGGATATTTCCTTCATTGTTGCTCTTATGGCTCCTGCCTTTTCCTTTCATTGGGCTTCAGTTTCCTCATCTATAAAATGAAAGTGGAACCAGTCTCTTGCAAGATTCACTAAGGTTCTGCCATAATTCAGACTCAATTTTTGAATTCTGTTAGATATGCAGAATGTAAATGGTTAGATGTAGAATTTTGTTCATCTACTTTTTTCTACATTACAAAGTTAGTATTAGGAAGTAAAAATGTTGCTGGCTTCTTATTTTCTTTTCTCTCCTTCCCATTCATAAATTCTAAAAATGCTTTTAATCTTTTTAAAATTATTTTTCTTGGGATGCCTAGGTGTTTCACTCAGTTGAGTGGCTGCCTTTGGCTCAGATCATGATCCCAGGGTCCTGGGATTGAGTACCGCACCGGGCTCCATGCTCAGGGGGCAGTCTGCTTCTCCCTCTGCCTGCCACTCCCTCTGCTTGTGCTCTTGGGTGCTCTCTTTCTCTGACAAATAAAATCTTTAAAAAATAAAGTAAGGGGTGCTGGGTTAAAGCTTCTGCCTTCGGCTCAGGTCATGATCCCAGGGTTCTGGAATCGAGCCCCGCATTGGGCTCTCTGCTCAGCGGGGAGCCTCCTCTCCCGACCTCCCCACCGTCTGCCTGTATGCCTACTTGTGATCTCAGTCAAATAAATAAATAAAATCTTTTTAAAATAATAAAATAAAAATAAAAAATAAAATAAAATTATTTTTCTTCTATGTAGTTGTTTTTAACAATCTTACTGGGACCCCCGGTTAAGATTTACAGTTTGTCTTTTGGATTCACTTGGCAAATGAGATGTATGTTCATGTTCTCTTTCCCCTACTCCCAATAGAACCTATAAAGGACTTTTTTAAAAACCTGTGGGACTGAGGATGCCGAAGTTTATGACTCTGTATCCAAAGATTAAGATTTACCCATCTTCTTAAGCCATGTTAAAGATTTGTTCCCAGGCTTACGGGTGTATCAGAGATTATTACTCAAACCCAACCTAAGGGGCACCTGGGTCGCTCAGTCGGTTAAGTGGCTACCTTTGGCTCAGGTCACAATCACAGAGTCTTGGCACTGAGCCCCACATCAGGCTCCCTGCTTGATGGGCAGCCTGCTTCTCCTTCTTCACTGCTTGTGCTCTCTCAGGTGTGCCCTCTCTCTGTCTCTTAAATAAATAAAATACTAAAAAAAGAGAGAGCTGCCCTTAAAAATCAAGGGCATTGCTTTAGTCTTGATCTGGGAGCCAGACGAATAGCTTCCCCTTTCATCTTTCCTCCAAAAGTTGGTACAATAAAGCAAAGATGCTTACTACATGTACTCTATTATATGCAGATACTGAGTTTTAGATATACCTATGTCCTTCAGGGAGGCAGAGAGCTGCCCTTTGAATGAGTGTTCCCCGTTGAATAGCTTTTTGCTGGTAGACCTTTCCTTTGTTCAGATTTTCCCCCTCATTCTTTTTATAGTCACTTTACTAAAATTGTAAGAACTGCACTTCGTTTCACAGAGACTGTGAGAAAATGTTAATCTCTTAGAGGAGTTTGAAAACTGACTGATGTATTCGTATTGTGGTGAGGTATGTGGTGGCAATGGCAGAACATATATTTTTAGGCAACAAAGCGTAGCCTTTTCTCCTCTACATCATTGGTTACTTTCTCTTTAGGTCCTACTTTGTAAGATGACCCTTACGAGAGGGTTGGAAAAGCCCTCTCGTAACTGTGGTAGCAATATTTGCCATTCAGTTTATGTGGGTGCCAAGTGACAGATTCCTCTCCCACCCCAAGAAGGGTCTCCTTTTCTGGAACACTGTTACAGAATGTGCTTGGCCTTAAGTTATTCCCAAGGCTAGGGAGAAAGGGAGATTTCACAGAGTGAAACATTTTGCACAGTTAAAAAGAATTTATCCCTGAAATCAGTAGGTCCTTAGGTCATACTACCTTCTCTGAGGAATTCGCCCTGTAATTAGTGTTCTGCTGTCTGAATGGATAGCTGCTGTTTGACATCATATTCATTAGCATATGGCTCAGATTTGCCAGCCTCTGAAGTTCTGTGGCAGAGTTTGAGCATAAATAAGCATACATACTCTGCTGTATTACTGGTATGGTTCCCCAGCAAGGAGGCATAGCACAAGATTGTTTAAGATCTTAGGAGTTCTGGGCGCCTGGGTGGCTCAGTGGGTTAAGCCGCTACCTTGGGCTCAGGTCATGATCTCAGGGTCCTGGGATCGAGTCCCGCATAGGGCTCTCTGCTCAGCAGGGAGCCTGCTTCCCCCCCCCCCCCGCCCTTCCTCTCTCTCTGCCTGCCTCTCTGCCTACTTGTGATCTCTCTCTGTCAAATAAATAAATAAAAATCTTTAAAAAAAAAAAAGATCTTAGGAGTTCTAAGGGAATGAAGCAGGTAGCTTAAAGATTTAAGCTTTTGGCTGGGGGCAGGGGATATTTCTAACCATCATGCTTTCTAAAAGATTTTGCAGACATAGTTTTCTTTCTCTACGTTCTTTCAAACTAGTGTGTATAACCAGAGCATGGAAATTAAGGACCAAAATTGTATATTCTGCAAAATAACTCAGAGCTTCACGTTTTAATTTTCTCAGAAGAATTTGCCTTGTCATTGTTTATTATAATGACAAAAAGCAGGGAATCCCAGTCTTACCCTCCCCCCCACCCCCCACCAAATACATGCATAACATGGAGTTTTTGCTTTGTCTTTTCCTTGAGCCAAATATTTCAACTCTAAATTTTCTAATCCAGAATATAGGAAAATAGAGTACAGAATAGCTCTTGAAAGAAAAAAGGGAAAAAGCTCCATGTATCAGAACTAATTAGATGAAGATCAAGTCTTCTAAAATGCTCCCTTTTAATTTTAGGATCTCAATTTAAAGAAGACCAGACGAGTATTTCCTGTTACATGTTCCCACAGTACTTTTCAGAGAGATATTCTAGGCAGTATTGTTAAAACAGAAAATAAGTCTATCAGCTCCACTTAGATAACCTTTGGTAATAAACGAACTCCATACACATTGTGACCTTAGCGCCTGAACTTTCTAATCACATGACTGGCTTGTAAACTGACCTGTGAGGATGACTGTTGTAGTCCCAGCTAAGAGAGAAATTGGCCAAGTGTCGGAAGGGTAGTCATCACGCTGGACTTGTCCCGTAATCTCTGTTTCTTCATGGCTGCGATAGAACTTCTCAACAGATTCCCAGAAGCATGAAATGGAGACATGGGAAGGTAAAGGGACTGACTGTTTAAGTCTGGGCCCAAATCTGAGCTTTAGAAATTTCCTTTGAAGGCTCAAAACAAATAGTAGCCTTGAGGGAGGAGGGAGGCAGTTCACTCCGGTTTTGTGTCTTAGCAGAATTCAGCCAACAAGTTTTCATGTAAGTGTGAAAATGTTTGGGATTGAAAGAAAAGTGAGGGAGAGATGTAGTAAATTGATTGTTGTGGTTGATGATTGTAAGAGAAAGAGTACGCAAAAAAAGAAAAAAAATTGGATGTAGGTTTTATAGTGACTTGAAAAAAATTTTAAGCTTAGTTTTACATCACAGTCCTTAGGTAAAGTTTACATTTTAAAAAAATTGTTCTGTTTACCTCTTGACAGAATTTGTTTATATGTTAAATTCCTTAATCCAGTTCACCATCTGTGAAAGCCTTATTTAGTACTGTAATTATAGATAGTATTGGGGTCATGAGGCCGTTGATAAGGCAGCCTCATTTCCTTTGGGGGAATTTAGATATTTTACGGTTTGGGGTATAAGACCAAGCCATTGCTAATTTCTTTTTAAGTAGGTTGTTTTTAAAATGGGTAGATTCGTGTGTGTGTGTGTGTGTGTGTGTGTGTGTGTGTGTTTCCTTAATAGCAACTAGTTGGTATTGCAATTTGTATATTCAGAGATAAGCTCCTACTTGTATGAGGAAACCCTAGTGCCCCACAACTTTATTATTTGGGCCAGATACACAGTTAAAGAAACAGCTAGAAGATGAATCTTAGCATTAAAGATTTCTTGTATTTGTTTGCTGTGTTTATAAAATATAGAGTCTAAGACTTTACGAAAAGTTTTCTTTCTTGTAGACAAGCTCTGTTGAGCTATATAGCCAGAAGAGTTTCAGATTTGAGGAAGTTAGTAAATTTCTAGGACATTAACTAATAAATAGCTAGTCCTAGGAAAGCTTCCTAGCCCCGCGTGGCGTGGCTAACATCTGCCACAGGCAGCTTTGCGGTTTCCTTCTCACTCTGAGGACACACACACCCAGGGAAGGGGGACCGGTCTTCTCTCAAACAACATTATTCTTCATAGTAATACTTCCTGTATATTCTCTCCCAGCACCCTATATGCCAGAATTAAAACCTCATTGGTTTTTAGTGTCTATTAGTATGAACAAAAATGTTTGTCGAAATTATTGGTTACATGCAATTCCTGTTATTTTAAATTTTGAACACTTCCTCTTCTTCTCCCAAAATACACAAAAATTCATTGTATTCTGGATATACTAGCTTTTCCAAAAAGGAGTCATTTAAGAAGTAAGATTTGCTCTGGACCCATTAAAATAGGAGTTTAAGGGCAGGCAGAGATACCAGAGCGGTGGTTGCATAAGTTTGGAAGGGATAGCCCTGGAGGATTTGGATATTTTTCCAACCAGCTTGAATCTCTTAGTGCTGTATGGTCCACAAGTTCTGAAAGAAAGAAGATTTGAAGAGAAAGTTCTCCCTCACTTCTTATTTAATTAAGTATTGAAACTTTGATTTTTCCTAGCTGTTCAATGACAGAAAATAAATTATGGTACTAAAACAAGAACTCTTATAAAACAAGGAAGTGAATTTTAAAATTTTCAACCGAATCTTCTGTATATAATTCTAGTAAAGCAAAATGAATTATCCCAGCTGAAGACCTTTGGAAGCTTAAAAAGCAAAAGCAGACTACTTACAAAAGAGTTGAGTGAAAATGCTACTGTAAAAAAAAGTGTTGCCTGGTTTTAGATATCGGGCCCTTGTCCATTTAAATTAACCTTTGTCACAGCTGGGCATACAAATGTTTTGTTTTAGTTCACAGAGGGTTAACTCTATTCAAGCTTTCACTGTGGCAGGCCTGATCTGTGGAGTCATACAATCTGGTCTTTCAGCCCTGCCAGTCGCTAGGCAGGAAGTCTTATTTCTTAAGCTATCTTTCAGAATGGGGGTTGGGATTTGGAGAAAGGTGGGGGAAGGGCCTTGGGGCGTCTGTAAGGATCAATAACAGAAAGGGAGCCGCAAGAGAGGCCATTGTGCACACTTCGAGATAGATGCAGCCCTTGTGCATGGCCCCTGCCTGGCAGGACAGACACCTAAAACCAAAACAATGCCACCAAATGAATTCCTTGTGAAAATCAGATTGCTCTTAAAGGAGAAAATACTTAAAAGAGTGCCCTTTTAATGTTGGGAATATTCTCGTTCCTCAACTTGCTAGGATCATGCAGTCCCCACTAGAAATAACTCCAAATTGATTTTTAAACGCCTTTTGTCCTCATGCTAATACTGTATTGAATTGGAGAGGGTGATCATTTTGGTCTTAGTCACATGCATCAGTGCATTGAGTAATCTTTTTCTTTCTTTCTCTTTCTCTTCCTTTCTTTTTCCCTCCTTTTTCTTTCTTCTTTCTTTTTCAAATTCTAACGTTTGCTTTACCCTACTGGGGTTGGAAACATCATTCAGGGAATGAAAAAAACAAAAATTGGTTAGGATTTGAGTAACACTTGTGTGAAATCCCTCCCCCAACAGCTGGTATTGGCTCTTGAAACTTCATCTGAACTAAACAGATGCTCTTAGTGGTTATTTTGAAATCATTTAAACCAGACTCATAGCCAAGAAATCTACAAAAATCATAGGGTTTATTTTAAAATGCATTTAACTCGTGATGTCATGCCACATTTAATGCATATTATATGTGTGTGTTGAACAGAGATACCTGAGTTTGGGAAAGTGAGCAGTTCCACCAATGAAATTATGATTTTAAAAGCACTACCAAGTTTGTTGTAATTTTACTCCAGTCTAGTTTTTCAGGTTTTGAAATCTTCTTTCCCAAACCCACCTGTAACATTCCTTTTTGTACTGTATTCTTTTCCAGAGGACTAAGGCAGTTGTTCAGTAGGTGCTTTTATGATGCAAATTCTTTATGGCTGTTGGAAAGAGTAATGGAGTCATTGCTGCCTCTCTCCCACTAAACCCCCAAAGTATTGATGACAACTGATGGTAACAGCTGTGGAAAATGGAATCAGAAAGAGCCTCTAATATCATTCTCACCATTTGAAATCTTTCAGGAATAAATGCATAAACCAACTTGGGGTCCATACTGTGACTTGCAGACATGCTAATGGAATAAGGGCAGGGGTGGGGGGTGGGCAGGGAGAAAGACCTGCAGTTGAAATGAGTCCCAAGTTTAATTTATTTTATGCTTCTTGAGTTGAGGTGACACAGTCTCCTGGACAGTTTTGAGGCTTGAGAGAATATGTAGACACTTAACAGGATCATCTGGATATTTTTAACCCATCTCTCATGGATACCCCTTTCCTGGGGAAAATGATGAATTAAAATCTAACTTAATCATCACAGTACCTCCTTGATACCATTTCTTTGCCTCTGATACATTACATTACATTCTTCATTAATACTTAAACCAAGAGTTCTTTTGCTTTAATGGGCATTTTCCAGAGAGATACAAATATTACTGACAAAACTTGGAAGTTCAGTTACCATTTACATTGTACTAAAATGGGGTATGAAACCTACCATGACCCTTTTGAACAATGTGGTCTTTAATGTGCTTTAAGGGGGAGGGCCTACTGAAGGAAAAGCCATAAAAGTCTTCAGGGTTCAAGATGAGGTTGGGATTTTAGCCCATTGCTTTTGTCATTTTCACACACAAACATCACTGCAATCATGTTTGATTTAGCATCCTTAATACAATGAGGTGGGAAAACAAAAGGATATTAGAGGCACAAGCATGGTAACCAAACATTCTCCCTTCCTCCCCAATTTTTTCAGATGGTTCTCTTTTCCCTATCTCCCCTGCTACTATCTATGCTTTCTTTGTAAGCAAGAGAAATCAGTTTGTTAGAGTCTTCTTTCTGCACGCCTCAGTGGTTTGCTTGGGCAATTGAAAAACAAGGCACTCCTCAAATATTTTTCAGCCATGTAAAAAGTCATGTCCAAAGACTTGGTAAAAACACCATAATTAGGAAAAATGCATCTACTCCTATTTCAGGGTTGAGAATTTGGGGGCGTTCCCGATGCACAGCTGTTTTACATATTTTGAAAAGCCTGATAGATGTAAAGGTCATTGCTAACTCTAACAAGGTCTTGATGCTCACACTGTCATCCAAGGACCTTGCATCAATTAGGATGAGAAGCATGGAAGGTCAGGAGTCAACTGACTGGTGGCCTCTCTGGATTCTCAGTGGGGCCAGTAAGAATTCCTATAGGATTTTTAGCCATTAAAATGAAATAAAAACAAAAATAAAACCTGCTGCTGCTTTCATGGCCTCTGAGCAGACCTCTTGATCTGTATGGTTAGGACGCATCCTCTGTTGCCCAAGTGGCCCCTAAAAACTTGGCTGCAACCATTGCTTTGCTACAGGATTCGCAGTGTTGGGGAAAGAATCTCAGCAGCCTGATTCTGTCACTTGGCCAAGTCAGTTGACCTCTGTGAGCCTCAATTTCCTCATATGTACAACAGGGGATAGTAATACCAATCTCACAGTGTTGCTATAAGATTTAAGTAAGAGAACCTCTGACATAGTGCCCAGCACATGCTTAACATACTTTGACATTGAAATGAGTTTTCAAGTTTAGGGAGATTAGGAAGGAGAAGACTCTTGGGTGAGCCTGTGGCTGGTACTGTTTAATATTCCAAGTAGAAAAGTCTGCATGCCCCCCAATGTCACAGCTGGGCATACAAATATTTTGTTTTAGTTCATTCAGTGAGCAACATTCAGGGATGAGCCCTTTGGAAATTTAGCTTTGAAAATGTACAACCGGTGAGATGAGCTGCTGAGTCTTCTCCTTTACAACTAGTTGTTGTGCTAATAATCTATTCCTGGGCTAATAAAAATAATTAGTAATGACAATGTCTCTGCAAAATTTGTGGATTTCTTTCCCCTACGAGAGTCTTTTACAGTTGTGCTGATTAGAAGAAAAAGGAGAGAGGATGGGTTCTGTGAGCCCACAGATTAAGTAATCAACAGGAAAGGAAGGCTAGTCAGTATGGCCGCCTCCTTCCGTGTGTTTGCTAGATAAATAGATGCCAAGACTGTGGCCGCGGCCATGTTTAATCGCCCCTTCTCAGAAGCTTTACCATGAAGTGGTAAAGTTGGGAATATTGTTATCAGGCTAATCACTGCCCTAGTTAACTTTGGAATCTTTGATGTCCCTGCCTTCTGGAGGTTAAGAGCTTGTATCAGTGGCTCAATATTCTGATCTCTGTGTATAAAATTATAATTTATTTAGCCAACATTCATTGAGCATTTACAGTATTCAAATCCCTGGGAACACAGGTGAATTAGAATTGCAGCTCTCAGTTTTGAACCACAAAGAGGTAATAATGTTAATGTTACTTAACAGATATTAACAATTGTGAGGAGACAAGGAACATTTGGCTGCAAAAGCGTCATTCAAAACTGGCAGAAGGATTTGTTTCACTTGGGGCCCTGTATTTCTTTAGCTTTTTTTTTTTTTAACTAAACTTTTTCTACATTTCTGAAATTTTGTTTTCTTCCAAATTTATGGCTCCAAAATAGAATATTCAAATATTTTTCTTAACATGGTAAAATTAGAGCTCTGGATTGCAGTTGGCAAAAGTGGGGAAATACTCTAAATGGCATTACTGTTTGCGTTCTATTCACTGTTAGCAAAAAACATTTCCATTTGTGAGGTTTAGCATGTTCCCTCAGAGTGATGGCTACGGCATCCTAGCTTTGCTTTTCAAAGGAGTGATAACTTGTGGGTAATTTATTAAATGTCAATTACAGTTCATTAAATAACCATTCTATAGCAGATGCGTCTTTTGGTCATTAAAAAAAGAAAAAAGTAAACACCATCCCAGTGGCCATTTAATCCCAAAGTGCATAAACATGAGTCAGTGTGGAAAGAAAAGGTGTGTTAAGAGAAAAGCTTGTACACACCTGGGTGGCTCAGTGGGTTAAGCCTCTGCCTTCACCTCAGGTCAGGATCTCAGGTTCTTGGGATGGAATCCTGCTCAGCAGGGAGCCTGCTTCCTTCTCTCTCTCTGTCTGCCTCTCTGCCTACTTGTGATTGCTCTGTCAAATAAATAAATAAAATCTTTTTAAAAAAAGAGAGAAAAGCTTGGTACCCAATAGGTGCTAGTCACAGAAGTCTTGGCTACTGTTATTGTTATAAGAGAATATGTACATGCACACACACTCATGTGCATTACTGGCTTTTGTTTTTTAAGTTTGCCACAAGATAGTTGTTAATTGCTTAGGATTCTAGGTTTCTTTTGAATATGTAGAAATTAATTCTTCCTCAGCACCTTTGCTGTCATGACCATATTCCTTTTGGAATCATGTACACTAAAATATTTGCCATGAGTTTACCAATCTTATACTAGAGAGAAACTACCCATCATAGAATAGTTTTAATATCATAAGTTCAGGGGCGCCTGGGTGGCTCAGTGGGTTAAAGCCTCTGCCTTTGGCTCGGGTCATGATCCCAGGGTCCTGAGATCGAGCCCCACATCAGGCTCTTTCCCCAGTGGGGAGCCTGCTTCCTCTCTCTCTGCTTGCTTCTCTGCTTACTTTTGATCTCCGTTTGTCAAATAAATAAAATCTTTTTTTAAAATATCATAGTTCATCATATGTAGATTGAGTTTCTTCATTCTTTATCTCTACCAACCATTAGTCTTACCCCAAAGTAAGAGAATGATGAATGTCTAGGAAGGAGTAAGGTAAAGGAGTGCTAGTTTTATGGAAGGTGAAAGTATTGATTCAGTACCTCAGGGAAACTGAACCCTTTGGCTACATTAGTAAAAATGTGTGTGTGTGTGTGTGTGTGTGTGTGTGTGTGTGTGTGTATAAAGTATGAAGGAGTGCTTATATTCCTTGTTTAAGTTTCATGATTTTTGGTCCTAGTGATGAATGTAGAGAGACTCTGCCACTTATTCTGAACATTATTTTACATGTGGAAATAGTTACAAATGTACTTTTTGGCAAATAGTATGAGAATCTCCAATAACGCACATGTATCTTTTCTGGCCCCATTAAATTAAATCTAGTCAGAAGATTTCCTTTTGGTAAGGCAAAGGAAAATGTGGCAACTACATTTTCCACTCTCCTAGAGCATATGGTTTTACTTAAGGCATGCTAATTGGTCTCTTTTTCACCGAGACCTTAGAACTGAGGGGACCTGGGAAACGGAATACTGAGCTTTTAAGCATTGGCGCAAGGTATCTGTGCTGGCCCACTAGTTTGCCATCTAGAGTCCTTACAAACTGTGCACTTTGATTTGCAAGTAGAGAAGCTATACTCTTCATTCAACTGATACTCACCGATGCTCTGTGCTTGGTATATATTGGGATGCAGAAAAAGTAAGAATCTCCCCCTGTTCTGTGGAGCATACAGTTTCGTAGAGGGAAATAAATAGGTAAGTGCAATAAAATATTGGAGGAGCAATGATAGCAATCCTGGAGGGTACAGAAGTTGTGCAGAGATTGGAGTGATCATTTCTGTTTGGGCTGTCAGACTTCACCCAGGAAAGCATTATGAGAGATTGGTTGACATTTGCCAGGCTGGTAGAGTGGGGAAGGGTCTCCTAGGCAGAAAAGAGCAGCATGAGCGAAGGCACAGCAATATAAAACAACCTGACAGGGCATCCTGTGAGTTATAAGTAAGGACCATAAAGGTTCTAGATGCAAAGGAATCCCTAGAGAGAGCTTTAGTCTGTGAATGGATACCCTTACCCCTGTTGAGCAGAAGAGAGCCCTCTTCACATTCCTCTTAATCCACCCCTTGCAAATATGTTGAAGAGATTAATGTAGTACTTTGCTAGAAGGCACACAGGTCTGCCACAGAGCTGGAAGCCTGTTTACCACTGCCCTTGGGATTTACAGAGAATATGCCGTAACCTTACTTAACCTTGTTGCAAATTGCCAGTTCCTTTAAGAGGGAGAGGTCTTGGTTAAATGGTTTTAAGAAGTTATACTCCCTGCCTAGGGCCATCTGTGCTCTGTAGGAATGTTTCAGACAGAAATGGGCTCTGTTGTATTTCTTTAATGAATGGAGAAATAGAGTCTTAATAATACCTTAGTAATGTATTATCTTAATAATATCTCTTTCACTAGTTAAGACTAAAAGTTTTCTAGGGCAAGTTGTGTATCTTTTTACTAAGATATTCATTGGAGTTATCTAGGTGAAATAGTTGATAATTAGTGACCAAAGTATTATAATGTTATTGGTTAAGTACCACTAAGTTGTTTTTGTTTTTAATTTTAAATTTTATTGTAAAATAAACGTAGTAAAATTGAGTTTTTGAGGTGGTCTGCAGTTCTATAAATAAAGATTTGTAGAATTACCACTGTAGTCAAGATATGGAGTAGTTTAACCCCCAGAAACTCCCTCGCACTACTATCCCTTCGTGGTCATAACCTCACCTTACTCCTACTTACACCTTACTCCTTACTCACCTCTAGCAACCACTGATGAGTCTGTTATCTGTTTCTATACTTTTATCTTTCTGACAATGTTACATGAGTGGAATTACATAGCATGTAACCTTTTGAAGCTGGCTTCTTTCACTCAGTATAAATGCCTTTGTAATTCATCCGAGTTGCTACCTGTATCAATCAATAACTGATTCTCTTTTTTTATTGATGTGTAGTATTTCATTGTATGGTAGGTAGTTCAGCCATTCATCTCTTGAAGGGCACTTGAGTTATTTCTAGTTTGGGGTGATTATGAATAAAACTACTATAAACAGTCACGTACAAGTTTGAGTATGAACCTAAGTTTTCATTTTTCTAGATTTTTAATTTTTTTAGTTTTATTTATTTTACAGAGAGAGATCACAAGTAGGTAGAAGTCGGGGAGGGAAGGAGGCTCTCCGCTGAGCAGAGAGCCTGATGTGGGCTCGATCCCAGGACCCTGAGATAATGACCTGAGCGAAGGCAGAGGCTTAACCCAGGCGCCCCCTAAGTTTTCATTTTTCTGTGATTAATTACCTAAGTGTGGACTCAAGGGGTCCTATGGTAAGTATATATTTAACTTTATAAGAACCAAGAGAAGTAGGGAGACCAGTAGTAGACCAAATGGTCATTCAGGTGAGGAATGGTAATAGCTTGAAGTAGTGCTGGTGGTAGTGGAGATGAAGTGGAGATTTGAGATCTATCTTGGAGGGAGAATTGATAGGGCTTGCTGATGGTTTGGATGATGGAATATAAGACAAAGGGATTAAGGAGTGACTCCTAGATTTTAGGCTTGAACAGCTAATGGATATGGGTTTCAGTTAGTAAGATGAAGAAGATTAATGAGTATAGGAGGTAGGAATAGAATCTAGAATTACATTCAGTAAATTTAAGATGCCTGTTAGAAAGCTAAATAGAATGCTAAGTAGACCTTTTAGATACTGAAGTCTGAAACTCAAGAGAGGTTTTTGGTTAAAGTACACTTGGGGGGAATTATCATAATATAATGGAAGACGGAGTCCTTTAAAGAGAGAATTTTGATAAAAATATCTCCCAGGACTATCCCCTGCAGATATGCCAACCAACATCTAGGAGTTCCAAAGATACTCAGTAAAAGTGATTGAGAAACTAGTAGTCTGAGAGAAAGTAAGAAAATGCGAAGAGTAGTATTATGAAAGCCAAGGGAAGAAAGTGTTACAAGGGGCCCCAGGGTGGCTCAGTTGTTAAGCGGCTGCCTTTGGCTCGGGTCATGATCCCAGGGTCCTGGGATAGAGCCCAGTGTCGGGCTCTCAGGTCAGTGGGAAGGCTACTTCTCCCTCTCCCACTCCCCCTGCTTGTGTTTCCTCTCTCGCTGTATCTCTGTCAAATAAATAAAATCTTTTTTTAAAAAACTGTTTCAAAAAGCAGAGTTCAGATGCTTGTCCAATTTCTTTCATTCATTCAGCAAACACTCCTGAGTACTTTCACTTTATAAAACTCCATGAATAGGCCCCACAGTGATCAGGACAGACAAAGTGCTGGTCCACATACAGTTTACACATATATTTTAAGGATTTCAGTGTGGAACTATATAGTAATTCTGAGGACCCATCTATATTCGGTTCTGATATTTAAATTTCAGAAAGTTGCCTTGAACACTTTTCTCAGGATTCCATAGTATTCCCAATTTCTGCAAAGAGTTATCAGTTCACTAGAACAGAAAGTCTGGAATGCAAATTCATGCGATCCAGAATAGCAGCCATCGAGTGTTATAGACAGATACGTCATCTAAAAGCTGAATGAAATGGAGAAGCAGCTGGAGTGTGGAGTGTAGAGTGTAATGCAAACATGCGCTAGTTAATTTAATTCTCTGGACCTCAGTTTCTTCATCTGTAAAGTGAGAATGAGGAACTGGTGTATTTCTAAAGCCCCCTGTGGCTCTGAAATTTAATGACTGCAAAATCCAGGATCAAGTAATCAGAGAAGTCACAAATGGCAAAATATGTAATAAAAAACACATCAACTTTCAAAGTCAGTAATATCCTCATCAGTGTAACCTTCGGTAGCTGGATCAGTCTCTAAATCAGGGTTTGACAGTGGAAGTACAAGATTTTAACAGTTGCAAGCTCTACTATAATGAAAGTCCTTAAGAGTCTCTTTGGAATAAAGGCAGAGACAATTTTGTGTATGCACACTTTCCTAAAGGAGATTTTGACAACTCTGGCTTAACTCTGGTATAATTGCACTCTGTGTGTGTTTTTATCTATAGGGACCTGTAAATTAAGCTCAAATTCATGGAAGATATTTCTTTTTATTCTCTCACTCTCTCTTTTTTAAGATTTTAATTTAAAGTAATCTCTACTCCCAGTGTAGGGCTCGAATTTGCACCCCCAAGATCAAGAGTCTCATGCTGTATCACCTGAGCCAGCCAGGTGTCCCATAGAAGATATTTCTAACAAGAGAGCTATGGACCCTGGGTGGAGATATAATAGCCACAACATAATAAAATACAACTATATTTCTTGATCCACATCTTCATTTGTACAGGTCTTTTACATATTTTAATCCCTTCATTTTCACAACAGTTCTGTAAGATGAATATAGATAAGGAAATTGAAGCTCAGAGAGATTATCTCACAATTCAAATAGTGACTAGCTAGAATGCAAAGCTGGGGTTGCTTTTGCTTTAGACTTTATAATTACAGTAAAAATAAAATATATAAACAAAAAACTTACAGGAAAATTTATTACAAAGGCCCAATAAATAAATTTTTCATTCTCTAACCCAAATAGTAATCTCCAAAACTGTGAGTCAATATAAAGGGGAGCAATCATGCTGCTGAAGAAAGTCAGATATGTGAAGCTACTCTATCTATACCACTCTGGTAGGCAAACCCAGGAGGCCCCAGGCATGCCAGAGTTAGATCTCACTCAGGTAAATTACCATCCTTCTTTTTTTTTAAAGATTTTTTACTTATTTATTTGACAAACAGAGATCACAAGTATATAGAGAGGCAGGCAGAGAGAATGGAGAAAGCAGGCTCCCCGCTGAGCAGAGAGCTCAAGTGGGGCTAGAGTGGGGCTCGAGTGGGGTTTGATCCCAGGACCCCGGGATCATGATCTGAGCCGAAGGCAGAGGCTTTAGCCCACTGAGCCACCCAGGTGCCCCTACCATCCTTCTTCACATGCACCCTGAACTTTAGAGTATATAGGGCACTTTCTTTCTTTCTTTCTTTTTTTTTTAAGATTTTATTTATTTGATAGAGAGCATGAGAAGGGGAAGGATCAGAGGGAGAAGCAGACTCCCTGCTGAGCAGGGAGCCCAGATGCAGGGCTCTATCCCAGGGCCCTGGGATCATGACCTGAGCTGAAGGCAGAGGCTTTAACCCACTGAGCCACCCAGGGGCCCCTTAATTTTATTTTTAAGTGATCTCTACACCCAGCATGGGGCTCGAACTTACAACCCCAAAATCAAAAGTCGCATGCTCTATCGACTGAGCCAGCCAGGCACCCCAAGCACAGTAGATTCTGAACAATTTATTTTCCTACGATCCTTACAAGCAGGAACGTGTCCAGAGGGAAAGGCAGATGACCGGTATGATAAGGGGACTAGAAATCATGTAACTATGTAAGTCACTTGTTGAGACTAGTGGTATTAGACTCCAAAGGCTATAAAACTCTTGGTGGAAGGGAGGAAGTAGGCATGTTGAGGTTGGGAGTGTCAACAGATTGAATTGAGACAAGTATGTTTTAATTACATATTTAAGCTTCAGGAACTGTAGCAACCACTATCAATCCTTATGAAGTCATGAGGTACAGCCCCTCTGCTTCACATTATCCCACCCCTCACCACCACCACTACCACAGAGATGAGCATCCTCTCCTTTTCTGGAACAAGGCTGTCTCACCAGTCACAGTTCCAGGCTCATCCGAAGGTAGCAATCCTTGTGTCCTCATTACAAAATCTTGGGAACAGAGAATTTCATTGAACCAACTTGGGCCATTGTCTTTTTGTAGTCCAGTTAGCAGTAGCCATTATCTCTTCTGCTCCATTCTGGTTTTCTAGCAGTGTAAACCTGCTGCCTTACAGGCCACAGCAGTGGCTGTTCTCAAAGAAAAGAAGGTTGGTGTGAGCTGAGCAGACAACCCAAAAGTTACCTATTACAGATTCTATTGTCTTAACGATACATTGCCTTCTGGCAATCTCATGCATGCCTACAGCCTCCCTGCAGAAGACTCCCAAGTCAATCAGACTCCAGAATTGCATGTTACAGCATTCATTGAGGCCTTCCTCACCTCCCTCTATCTCAGATAACTATACTCCTCTAAAATACGATTAAATACCTATATCCAGCAAGCCTCTTTGCCTTAACTGTTCCCTCTGGCTGAAATTCCCTTCGACATACCTCTGCTCTAACGCCCAGTTCAGGTGACACCTCTTCTAGATAATCTTTCCTTCAGCTTCCTCATCTAGCACTAGAACCATCCACTCCTCTGTGCCCAGTATACCTTCTCTTTCTAGTTTAGTGTTGACTGCGCTGTATTGAAATTATGGAATGGATGTCTGTCTCCTCCACTCTTGGGAGGTATATGTGAAAAATGCTGAGGAACTCTCAAATGTTTATTCATTGAATATATGTCATAAGATGATTTGAAGCAAGAAGTAGTAATTATTACATAGTGAATCAATGTCTACTTTGTACTTCCAGCTTCAAAAACATGTACTTGTCTAGAGCTCTAGTGCATGGATCCAAGCTAGCTGTTAATGAAATATCTATATTTTTTCAGAGAAGACGCCCCAGGTTATACCAACTCTTTTTTCCCCCCTAAATAAATAAGGGACCCTTAAGAGTTCCCAGTAGCAGTCCAAATAGGACAAACCACAGATTTGCAGGTTCTTATTTCCCTCTGGAAAACCTGAATTTACAGAAATATGAAAACTGTTTCACCTCAAATAGAAACTTGATTCCTAATTTGAAAATTCCTACATGTGTATAAGAGATAGGAAGGAACTAGGAATGTGGTCTGAATTTTTATTTTCTAGGCCCCGCCTGTTGAATGATGAGGTAACATTTTCCCTGGATTCATTTCCTGTGACTTCGGCTAATTGTAATTTGTGAACCATTTCTGTTTTCAGGCCTAAGCAGTTAATGATGGTAACATTTTCTTTGTTTTGTGTGTGTGTGTGTGTGTGTGTGTGTGTGTGTGTTTAAGTTAGCTCTACAAGCAGCAGGGTTCTCGAACTCACAACCCCGAGTTCAAGAGTTGCATGCTCCACTAACTGAACCAACCAGGCACCCCTCTTTTGTCTTTTTCCCATCTTTTATTCAGTGACCTGTAAAGATAACTCCTGAACATTCAGTCCATACCAATCTTGGGAATTGCTCGCTTGTTTTCATTCAACTGATAATATTTTTTAGAAATGTCCTCTGAGGCCAGGGAGGGAGACAAACCATAAGAGACTCTTAATCTCAGGAAACAAACTGAGGGTTGCTGGGGGGTGTGGGTGGGAGGGATAGGGTGGCTGGGTTATGGACATTGGGGAAGGTATGTGCTATGGTGAGTGCTGTGAATGTGTAGGAGAGATGATTCACAGACCTGTACCCCTGGAGCAAATAATGTATTATATGTTAATTTAAAAAAAAAAGGAAATGTCCTCGGAGGTACTCCACATGTGGCCTCTGGAAATGGATTTTTATAGTGGTATGTGCACTAGTGGAGAATTCTTATGATTTTCACTTATTTCCATGTAAATTCTATGTTTTCAGATGAAATTTTGAGAGTACTCATTCCTAATTTCAAGGACTTCATTTCAGATGGTGGTGACCTATGAAACTGAGTGGAGTCAGTAGTACTTAGAAGAATGGGCAGCTGATCAGGGGAGTTAGAACCAGTAATCCAGTTGAAATTGTTTTAAATAGCCTTTGTTTTAAATACCTTTTAGCTAGGCAAGTTCCAAATTGCCGTAGTTGTCAGTGTAATTTTGGCCAAGTAAGCAGCTGTACTCTCCATTTCCTATATCTGGCCTTCATCACAGTCTGAAAAGCAGGTTTTGATAAAAATCATTTCCAATTGTAATTTGCGTAACCCGAGCCCTTGGAATGAGTAAAATGTCCTTCTTGGAGTGGGGGAGGTATTTGTGTAACAGTAGGGCTAAAAGGAGAGATGAGCGCAAGAGAGATTTTTGTAACAGGCTTTCTTCTATATTTGGCCAAATTAAAGTAGAACTAGTTGCTATATGGTGGTACTAAGCAATTGCGCACAGGATGGTAAGAATACATCTAGTTAGTTCTTCGTCTCATAGGTTTTGTTGTGATTCCTGCTGTTTCTTTGGTTTGGGGAAAAAAAGGCAGCAGTAACACTGGGGCTCAATTTTGATATATACCGTCCTCCTCTTCCTGCACCCTACCTCTGTAGGAGGTAATCTGGTTCAATGGGAGGTCTTCGGAAAAGTAGTAAGGTTGAGACAGCTCCATCACTTTGACTCACTTTGGGACCTTGGGCGAATCACTTTACTTTTCCGACCGTGGCCAAGTAATTTATCTTTTTCTTTTTTTTTTTTTTCTTTTTAATTTTGTTTTTTGCCTTCATTTTTTTTCCTTCTTCTTTTTTCTTGTATTAAAGATTTTTATTTATTCATTTGAGAGATACGGGGGAGAAGCAGACTCCCCGCTGAGCAGGGAGCCCAACATGGGTCACAGTCCCAAGACCTGGTAATAATGACCCAAGCCAAAGGCGGACGCTTAACCATCTGAGCCAGCCAGACGCCCCTTTTTTTCTTAATGAAAATAAAATACATAAGAAAAATTTAAATGTTAAACTTTTTTTTCTTTTCATACAGGTTTTTATTTTGGACATATGTCTGAATTATATATAGTTCATTTTTCTCTTAAAAGTCTTTGTTCTTTTGGTACATGGCTGGCTCAGTCAGTGGAGCATGTGACTCTTGATCTCAGGGTTGTAAGTTTGAGCCCCAGGTTAAGTGTAGAGATTAGTTAAAAATAAAATCTGAGGGCGCCTGGGTGGCTAAGTGGGTTAAAGCCTCTGCTTTCGGCTCAGGTCATGATCTCAGGGTCCTGGGATTGAGCCCCGCATCAGGCTCTCTCCTCAGCAGGGAGCCTGCTTCCTCCTCTCTCTCTGCCTCTCTGCCTACTTGTGATCTCTGTCTGTCAAATGAATAAATAAAATCTTAAAAAATATATATATTTTTAAAAATTTAAAAAATAAAATAAAAATAAAATAAAATCTGAGGGCTCAGTTGTTTAAGTGTCTGCCTTGGCCTGAGGTTATCACCCTGGGTCCTGGGATCGAGCCCCACATTGGGCTCCTTGCTCAATGGGGAGCTGGCTTCTCCCTCTCCCACTGCATCTCCCCCTGCTTGTTCTCTCTCTCTGTGCACCAGCTCTCTCTGTCAAAGAAGTAAATAAAGTCTTAAAAAAATTTTTTTTAATCTTTTAAAAAAAAGCCTTGTTCTTATGTTTATCTTCTTTAAATGCAAATGAATCTTCCCTTGTTTAAAAAAAAATAAGCATCTGCTTAAAAGCTGTTGCTTCTTCCTGCAGTGTTTTTTCTATTACTTTTAAATGGAGTGACAACAACTCAATAAAATGCTGCTTATTTTATTTCTTTACCACTCAACAATTTTTTTTAAGATTTTATTTTTTAAGTAATCTCTACATGCATTGTGAGGCTTGAATTTACAACCCTGAGATCAAGAGTCACATGCTCTTCTGACTCAGCCAGACAGGCGCCCCACCACTCACCTGTTTTTTAACTCAGTATGATTTTTGTTCTAATCATTTACTGAAAATGTTATTAGTGGTGACCTTTTGAGCCTACTTCTTCGCATCTTTTGACCTGCGTTGCATTTGAAGTACTCTCTTCTTTATAAAACCCTTTTGTTATCTTTCTCTTAATCATGGATTTATATTCCACCTATATCTTCTTTGATCATCAAGTCATCTCACTTTCCTTCCCTAACTTCTTACCTCCCCCTCTGTCTCACAGAGTTCTAATCTGTTTTCAGAGCTTCAATTCCTCCATGTATTGACTCCCTATTTTCATCCTTGTTTGAATTATTGTCCTCTAAATAACTGCCTTTGAATATTTCTGCTTGACTCTTAAACTAAAGAGAGGAGGATTTTGTCCCTCACACAGCTTTAATTTTCCCCTCTTCTTTTAGTGATACCACATTTCTTACAGCCACCTTGGTGTAGAACCTCAGGTTCATTTGTGACCCTTTCCTATTCCTGTTACCCAGATCCCATGCCATTCACCTTGTTGCAACCTGCACATCATTGTGTTTTAACAACACCCAAGCGCCCCCTGAAGTTTACTGATGATGGTAGATAGTCTCCTCTATGAAATGCTTGTTCAACCTTCTTGCCTAATTTTCTGCTGGTTTGCATTTCTCTTAATGTTGTATAGGAGTTTTACATATTTTGAATATGAGTTCTTTGTAAGTTGTATGTATTGCGTGTATCTTCTTGCACACTGTGGCTTGCCTTTTCACTCTCTGAACATTCTTCATTTTAATGTAGTCAATTTTTTTTTTAAAGTTTTCCTTTATGATTAGTACTTTTTGTGGACTGTTTTAAAAATCTCTTCCTTGGGGCTTATTAACCCATTGAGCCACCCAGGCGCCCTCAAAGACTTTTTTAAATTAAAGTACTATTTATTGCTTTTATTTAAGATTTTTTTTAAAAGATTTTATTTATTTATTTGACAGAGAGAGAGCACAACCAGGCAGTGTAGCAGGAAGAGGGAGAGGGAGAAGCACGCTCTCTTTTGAGCAGGGAGCCCGATACAGGGCTTGATCCCAGGACGCTGGGATCATGACCTGAGCCAAAGGCAGCCATTTCACCTACTGAGCCGCCCAGGTGTCCCTAAGATTTTTTTTTTTAAACAAAGTACTCCAAAATGTTTCATAAAGTTGCAAATTTATTTATTTATTTGTCAGAGAGAGAGAGAGAGCTGGTGCACAAGAAGGCAGAGAGGCAGGCAGAGGCAGAGAGAGAAGCAGGCTCCCTGCCAAGCAAGGAACCCGATGCAGGACTCGATTCCAGGAACCTGGGATCATGACCCGAGCCGAAGGCAGCGGCTTAACCCACTGAGCCACCCAGGCACCCCTAAAGTTGCAAATTTTTATCAGGTTCTAATCTTATAGAAAATGTATCTTTAACAACAGGAGCACAGCTAACATCGATTGGGTGCTTACTATGTATTAGGCATTGTATTCAGCAGTATAGTTTATGTGAAAAGTCTCTGATTCTGATGCAAGATTGTGTGCTTCGAATCCTGGCTCCCCTGCTTAGGAGGACTTTGGGCATATTTCTTATTCTGTGTGTGTCTCACTTTTTTTTATATGTAAAATAGAGATAATAGTAGTATTTACTACATAGAATTGTGAGGAAAGAGTGAGTTATATGTGATACATAAAGAACAGAACTGGTTGCATAGCACCAGGGTACATGTTATTATCACTGTAACTTATATCATTTATTCTCTAGTAAGTCCATGAAGTGAATGGTGTGGTTATCTCTGTTTTTCAGTTGATAGCAAGACTGAGGCATGTGCCCACAGTTACAGAGGTAGGAAGTGGCAGTGCTTGAATCCACACTCACTGTGTCTTAACTACCAAGCCAATGTATTTCAGACTTTTTACACTTTTCCATTTTTCATTCATTTATTCAACAAAATGAGCATCTTCTCTGTAGCATTCATGGTGCCAGATGTTACTTTTAATGTCTGTGATTGAGACTTAACCTGCAATGTAATTTTGGTTAGGTATAAGTAAGGGATCCTGCTACTTTTATAAAAGAAGAACCTAACTATTGTAAAATTCTGTTCAGATTGATGAACAGATTCGTTCATGAATGTTTTTGTTCTCATTTACTTACTGTTCATGATAAATGATGTAGAGATGGGAACATCCATTTATTTGAGCAGACGCTTGTCAGTGGTGCTCTGAAGAGATGTTCTGGGGCTCTCTACCTGATTCAGATTGTCATCTATTTTTCTACACCAACTATGTCAGCTGCTTTATTCATCATTTTCATTATTTCATTTGAATTTGACCTAGCTGCCTCAAAAAATTAATCTGTGTCCATAGAGACCCCAAATGAGCTCTGCATTTACCCTTTTCAATCTCAGCAGGAGTGTTAAAATCTGAAGAAATGAAACTTAATATGATAGTTTCTGTTACCTCCACTAGAATAATTACTGGTTTAAAAAAAATTCTTGGGGCGCCTAGGTGGCTCAGCCTAGGTGGTTAAGCGTCTGCCTTCAGCTCGGGTCATGATCCTGGACTGCCAGGATAAAGCCCCCAGTCTGGCTCCCTGCTCAGCAGGGGGCCCTCTTCTCCCTCTGCCCTCACCTGCTCATGCTCTCTCTCTCTTTCTCCCAAATAAATAAAATCTTTAAAAAAAATTCTTAAGATTATTCCTAAGGTTTGGGAAACTAGCAACGACAAGCATGTTATGTTTTTTCTAATATTGCTTTGTATGGTTACATTTATTTATCATGAATAACCAACAGGCTTCTTTTAGAACATTGCACAGGAACAAAATTGTGGACATATAAGGACTGTTTTACATATAGAGGGGTAGGACATAACCTGTTAATATATCTGTGGATATTTCCGTGCAACTCATCTTGATAGTCTTATTACAGTTTAATGAACTGTATTGGCTGTTTTAGAAAGGAATGAGATTCTCAGCAGAAACCCAAGTTGGAGAGCGGTTTTTCAGCTCCATTTAAGCAGGACTTTATAAGCTGTAGGCATTCTGTTAATCCTTGATTCTTAAAACAGTTATATCCCCATTTTATAGACTAGAAACTGAGGTACCTCTGAAAGGGTTAAGAAACTTTGCAAGGTGGGGCGCTTGGGTGGCTCAGTGGGTTAAGCCTCTGCCTTCACCTCAGGTCATAATCTCAGGGTCCTGGGATGGAGCCCCCATCAAACTCTCTGCTCAGCAGGGAGCCTGCTTCCCTTCCTCTCTCTGCCTGCCTCTCTGCCTACTTGTGATCTCTCTCTGTGTGTCAAATAAATAAATAAAATCTTAAAAAAAAAAGAAAGAAAGAAAGAAAGAAAGAGAAACTTTCCAAGGTAACACAGCTGGCAATTGACAGCCTAGATTTGAGCCTAAGAGCCCAAGTTCTTAGTCTCTATGTTCTACTGCCTGTGTTCAAGAGACTTAGAGAGCTGACAGTTGTCTCTTTCCTTTCCATCCCTGGGTTGAGATTTACCTTGCCATAGACCCTGAGATAAACTCGACCTTCCTGTCCAACCCCATTCTCTTTTTTTTTTTTTTTTTCAACCCCATTCTCTTGACTGCCAGGCTGATCTATTTATTCACCTTATATCAGCCTTTTCATTTAAATTTAAAAGTTTAAAGTTCTTAAAAAACTGTCTTAGTTTCTACCCTCCTCTCTTTTACTCTTGGGGATAGGAGTAAGAGAAAGGTTCCAATAGTTTTTATTTTTAATGTTTGATTTTTTTCCCTTAATACATCAATTTTCAGAATAATGAATTGGTGTCCTAGCAACCTCCATGGTAACTATTGAGATTTTTCTTTTGAATATTATTGTGAATGCATTGATTTTTATATTCAAAGTGTTTTAATCCATTGCTATCATTATTCTTTTTGATACATAGGATGCTCCATTTTAGGCCAGTGGGAGGATTTTTATGTTGTTTCCTATATCCTATTTTGTAATTTGTCAAAGAGATACCACAGGTAGGCAGAGAGGCAGACAGAGAGAGAAGGGGAAGCAGGCTCCCCGCTGAGCAGAGAGCCCGGATGTGGATGCGTGATCCCAGGACTTTGAGATCATGACCTCTGCTGAAGGCAGATACCTAACCGACTGAGCAACCCAGGCACCCTGTTGTTTCCTGTATCCTTTTCTTTCTTTTTTTTTTTTAAGATTTTTATTTATTTTTTTAACAGAGAGATCACAAGTAGGCAGAGAGGCAGGCAGAGAGAGAGGAGGAAGCAGGCTCCATGCTGAGCAGAGAGACCGATGCGGGGCTCGATCCCAGAACCCTGGGATTATGACCTGAGCTGAAGGCAGAGGCTTTAACCCACTGAGCCACCCAGGCACCCCTCCTGTATCCTTTTGACATGACCCCGTTATTGGTCTTAGGTAGCACAACAACATTCAAACTTGGAATCAAACATTTCTCCAAGAAGTCTGGGCTAATGTTTGTAGAAAATGGTATTTTCAAAGTTCACTATCTGAGCCCTTCTGGTACTGCTGATCAAGATAAACGTTCAGTTTCTCCGATAAATTAGTAAGTCTTCACTCTCCTACAGTATTTTTTATTCATTGCTATTTTTGCAGATAGCGAACTACTTGTTCACGGTTTCAAATACCTGTCACTTTTCAAGTCCTCACTTTTCATCAACTCCTCTGTCTCTTACTGACTTGTGAGCGCTACAGTTACTATGATCCATAATCTCCAATTTGAAGTACTTATTTGCTTGATTTTCTTTCCATTGTATTTTAGGTAGAATAATACAGACTAATGACACGGAATTAAAAGATTAACAGTGCTGAATTAGGAATGGTTATGAACATTTCCTTTGTGTTGTCTCACTCATCAGAATGCTGTAGACGCTGTATGAATCTGAGATTTCAGTGAGCTATAGGACGCAGTCATTCATGATGTCCTTATGAGTAAGATAGAGAAATGTCAGCCGGACTAGAGTGTATACTCTAATTAAGAGACAAAGCTAACTGAGCATCCATTTCCAGAATGTTAACGGTTAAGTCAGATTGGAAAAGAGGCTCTAACAAAGGCCATATTCTGTATTGTTTTAAGGATAAAAAGGAAAATAATCTAATACCATACATGGAGAAAAGAAGGATATGGGAGAAATAATGAGTGGACTGGATCCCTAAAGATTCAGCAGGCCATGCAGAATTTATTATATAAAGATATATAAATATATGAATTATTATTTATAATAACTTATTATATAAATTATATGATTATATAATACATATTATATATAATCATATTTTATTATTAAATTATTATATAAAGATATATAAATTAAAATATGTGTTTATATATAAAGATATATAAAGACATACAGAATTTATAAAGATTCTTTATAAAGATAAAATTAATCAAGGACAAATACAAAGTCCTACCTTTGGGTTCAACATTTACCTTCTTAAGAATGGAGTAAGAGAGACATGGGTTGAGGCCCCTGGCTGGCTCAGTTGGTAAAGCATATCCTCTTAATCTCAGGGTCGTAAATTTGAGCCCCATGTTGGGTGTAGAGATTACTTTAAAGATGAAAAATCTTTAAAAAAAAAAAGAGAGAGAGAACTTCATGGGTTAATAGTATATGTAATAAATGCTCCAAGTTTTAGATATCTATGAATCAGATATGAATTAAGTGTGTGGAAATAAGAGGTATGGAATTCAAATTCCAGTTCTACCGCTGACTGGTCGTGTAACCAAGATTAAAGTTCTTTACCTCGTTAAGCTTCAGTTTGCCCATTATAAAATGTGTGGCATTTTTATAGTACCAGTAATTATAAAATATTGTTTGTTTACTGGTATTGATAGCTGAAGAAACATAAACAAAGCTAATAGAATCTTAAATTATATTAAACCCCCCCAACCCCCAACCCCCATTCAGTTCTGGAACCTTCAAGAAATTTTGATACTATATGATTCATTAAGAAATAGGAGAAGAAAAAATTTACAGTTGAGAACCCCAGTTAGCTTTAAATTTCTGAATGGTTGGTATATGAACTAGGTTGGATTATACATTTTTTTTAATTTATTTATTTATTTGACAGAAATCACAAGTAGGCAGAGAGGCAGGCAGAGAGAGAGGAGGAAGCAGGCCTCCCTGCTGAGCAGAGAGCCCGATGCTGCGGGGCTCAATCCCAGGACCCTGGGATCATGACCTGAGCTGAAGGCAGAGGCTTTAACCCACTGAGCCACCCAGGTGCCCGGATTATACATTTATTTTTTGCCCATGAGCACATAACTCAGGCCAGTGGGGAAAGCTTCAGGTTAACAGACTTCGGCTCAGTGTAAGAAAAAGCTTCTGAATCATTAAAACTGTCTAAAATGAAATGAATGGAATGAATTACCTTACTGAGTCACTAAAGATGTGTAAATCGAGTGCAGGGCAACCCCTTGTTTTGGGATATCCTAGAGGGAGTTCATGCCTTGGGTAGAGGTCTGCTCAAGGCAATTTCTAAGGTACTTTTTAACTCTAAGATTCCAGGTTTCTGTAATATGGGGATAATGATAACTCTCAGTTACTGTGATGAATAAGTAAGGCCATCCATGTAAGAAGTTCTTGAATGTTGCATGGGACGCAATTAGTACTCACTAAATGTTCTTTGTGGTAGCTGTAAGAATAATCCTTTCCCTGGCCTGGTACAAGCGAGATAATGAATACAAACATGCTTTAAGTGTCCTTCAAGTCCTTTACAAGAATAGGAGATGCGGAAATCCGTATCTGACATCTGGCAGGGCACCACTGGGACATTCTGCTTCAATTTATTCACTTACAAAGGGCTTGACTTTTTAACTTTTTTTCCCAAGTAGGGAAGGGCCTGACTTACCTGCATATAGTATAGATAGGTTTGACTTGGCCACAGAATGTGATGATTAGGTTCACACACTTTGGGGGTTCCAGCCCAGCTTCCATTGGGAAGTGGTATCACCTCATAAGCTTCAGTTTCCTCTTCTGGTAAGTAAGGGTACTTATTTTTTATGATTCACCACAATAACGTGTTAAGTGCTTGTCACAGAGCCTGGTACCCAAGTGGTCAGTTAGCAATAGCTTCTCCTGTTTTTATGATCCTTTCCCACATGCTGTGAGGGAAGTTTGTAAAATGCTTCTTTGAGAGGCTTCACGGTTGATTGGGAGAGGGCCTTTCTCCTGTACCTTTGAGAGACTTCCTTCTGAATTAGTTCCTGGTTTGTGGTGTAGACCAGTGCTCTTTACAGAAACAGAAAATGGCAGTAAGAATAGCTGTGGAAGAGAAGCAGTGATAGGACCCAAAGGGAATCCAGTCTGTGACCATCAGTAGAGAGAGTCCCACCGCATCTCTGATCTCACTGTGGCCTTTTAAGTGCCCATGAAAAGATCAAGCAGTGTTATAAGACACAAACAGATTCTTTTTTTTTTTTTTAAGATTTTATTTATTTATTTGACAGACAGAGATCACAAGTAGGCAGAGAGGCAGGCAGAGAGAGAGGAGGAAGCAGGCTCCCTGATGAGCAGAGAGCCCAATGCAGGGCTCAATCCCAGGACCTTGAGATCATGACCTGAGCCGAAGGCAGAGGCTTAACCCACTGAGCCACCCAGGCGCCCCCACAAGCATATTCTTAATAGTTCTGTATTGGATTGTTGTCCAGGGGGCCCTTTGCCCTGGAACCAGATGCTGCACAGAATGCCATACGAATGCTTTCTGAAGAGGTTACTAAACTCCAGTTCTGATATCGGCAGACTAGGGTCAGCCACTTCCTAAACAGACAGGTTCCTTAACTTTTTTTGAGATCTCCGTTTTCTCAGTTACAAAAATGGTAATAGCTGTTGTATCCACCTTTGGGATTATGAGAATTATGTGACACAACACAAAGCACAGTACTTAGTTATGCTCAGTACTCAGTGAGGTCATAGCTCTGAAGAAAGAGAAAAAGGGATTGTGTGGTTCTTCTAGATACTGATTTTTAAATGAGAAACTTGAAATTCTTTGTATCTAATCTAGATTAGATTTTCTTTTTCACAACATTCCTTGTTTGTTCTATTTCTAAGCCCTTTCAGCATCTCAAGCCCAGCACTCTAGGAAATCCCATCCCACACAGAGTACTATTGCTATGCCATTTATTTTGCCTGTTTGGCCTTTCCTGATTTAGTTTTTTAATTCTCTATTATAACTTTGCTCTAATGTTACCTTGAGTTTCCTTTGCATTTCTTTTTTTTTTTTTTTTAGTTTATTTATTTTTCCTTTGCATTTTTAAAAGGAAAGGAAAAAGAATGGTTATTACACGAGGGCCATTTTTTTTAAAAGATTTTATTTATTTATTTGACAGAGCTCATAAGTAGACAGAAAGGCAGGCAGAGAGAGAAGGGGGAAGCAGGCTCCCCGCTGAGCAGAGAGCCCGACTCGGGGCTCGATCCCAGGACCCTGGGATCATGACCTGAGCCGAAAGCAGAGGCTTAACCCACTGAGCCACCCAGGTGCCCCCATCAGGGCCATTTTTATATTTTAACCAAATTTCTTTTAGTTGCAAATAACAAAAACTCATTGACAGTTAGCTCCAGAAAGAAAAAAGAAAAGAAGGTATTGTGTTACAAGACGTAGGAAGTCAGTCTGTCATGGTATGCCAATTCACCCGTAGTTAGGAAGTTCATCCAAGACTTAGAAAGGCTTGGAGGGGGGCCTGGGTGGCCCAGTGGGTTAAGCCTCTGCCTTCAGCTCAGGTCATGATCTCAGGGTCTCTGCTCAGCAGGGAGCCTGCTTCTCCCCACCTCTCTCTCTGCCTGCCTCTCTGCCTACTTGTGACCTCTGTCTGTCAAATAAATAAATAAAATGTTAAAAAAAAAAAAAAAGAAGAAGGAAAAGAAGAAGAAAGGCTTGGGAAGGTCTATAACTAGGAAATACAGAGTCCTCAAGAACCTAGGCGATTCCTCTTTCCACGTGTATCTTTCTCTGTTTCCCTAGTATCTGCTTCTCTTTGCATACCTGCTATTTGCTGTGTGACTTTGGGCAAGGGCCTTAATATATGCCTGTTTACCTGTATGAAAAAGATACTGTGTATTAGTTTCCTGTGCTGCTGTTAAAAAATGCCACAAATTTGTTCTCCCACAGTTCTGGAACCGGAAGTTCAAAAGTAATGAGTATCACTGGGTGAAAAGGAAGATGGGCAGAGCCACACTTAGAGAATTCATTCCTTGCTTCATCCAGCTTGTAGTGGAAGCCATTCCTTGGCTTTGGCTACCTTCTGCCTGTTTTCACATCACGTTCTCCTGTGTGTGTACATGTGTGCGTGCATGCACGTGTGTGTGTCCTCTTCTTCTGTTTATATCAAATCTCCCTCTGTCTTTCTCTTGTAAAGACATGTGTGATTGCAAGTAGGGCCCACCTTTATAATCCAGAATAATCTCCCAGTTCAAGATCCTTAATTTGATCACATCTGCAAAGATCCTTTTACCTTACAAGATAAAACTTACAGGTTTCAGGGATTGGGACCTGATATATTTGGGTGGCCATTATCCAGCCTACTACAACTAGGGATCATAAAGACATCTCAAAGTTGGCATATAATAAACGTTGCCTAAATGGTAGTCTCCTTGCTTCTCTACATTTCTGCTATGTATACTACCATGCTCCTCCTGTAACATTGCTTTCAAATCTTTTCTTTTCTGGAATGTTATTATCACATCAAGCATGGATCTGTTAGGATAACAATGATAATGAAAATAATAGCTGTCATTTATTAAGTGCCCATTGTAGCCCAAGCATTGTGTTGCATACTTTATGTATGTAGGTACCATTATAATCCCCATTTTACAGATGAGAGAAACTAGATTCAGAGAGGTGAAGTAACTTAACTTGCCCAAGGTCAGTCAGGTGGTAGGTATCAGAACAGGGGTTTAAGTAAGGATTTCTCAAACTCTTAGGGCTCTGTTCTTAATCATTATATCTTGCCTGTTACTCAGGAACGTGGTTCAGATCTCTGGTTTCTTGCCTTGGCCTCTGATCAAAACCTTTTCTTGGAGATTTCTTGTACCTGCGGGCAAGATCTGACATCACAGATCTGCATTTTTTTGTCATATGCCTGTTATTTGGCAATTGCTTGATCCTGAGTAAGTGAAATTTAAGGGAAGAGGAAATCAGAGCGTTATATTCAGCCTGAATTTCCTCTTTGACTAACTTGTTTGTTACGAGGCAGTAAGTTTCTTGACTGTGGGGATCATGATGATTTATTTCTGAGTACCCAATACCGAACACGGGGCCTGGTCACAGAGTAGATGTTCTGCTGGAACGTAAGCGTCCCCAGGGACTTTCATTCACTGCTGTAGCCATGCCTTACAACAGTGCGTAGAACAGAATAGTTGTCCAATACCTATCTGTTGAACAGGTGGAAGACTGGTTGGCTGGCTGTGCTTGGTTAGAACTTCTTCACTGGCTAATAATTACAACTTTCATTTACTAAGTGTGTGCCATTTGCTGGGCACTTAGTTAATTATCAGTAACCCTTATCTCCTTTCTACAGGGTAGAAGTAAGTGATGGGCTGTGGCTGAGGAAAGTGAGGGAGATAGAGGAGTCGAGGATATCGCCTAAGTTTCTGACCTGGATACTGGTCCAAGTGATGATTAAACCCAGGGAGGGGAGCATGAGGGTGTTTTTTTGTTTTTTTTTTTTTAAAGATTTTATTTATTTGTCAGAGAGAGAGAGAGAGAACAAGCAGGGGGAGCGGCAGAGGCAGAGAGAGGAACAGGCTCCCTGCTGAGCAAGGAGCCCGATGCGGAACTTGAGCCTAGGAACCTGGGATCATGACCTGAGCTGAAGGCAGCGCTTAACCAACTGAGCCACCCAGGCGTCCCATGAGTTATTTTTCTGAAATAGGCTGTGTTTGTGATACCTGCAGGTAGATGCAAGGGTCTGTTCCTAGGACGAAGGCTCTAAAAATGACCCCTATTTACCAGTTAGCCGGAAAAGAGTGATATTCTTGATCCTCCCAGAACAAGTTTGCTTATTTGAGAACTGCAGGCTTAAAGCCATTATTTCCATGTGTTCTAATTTGAATATGTTCAGTTTCTGTTCCAGATGATCGGGCTGAACAACGAACCTGTCTCATTTGTGGGGACCGTGCCACAGGCTTGCACTATGGAATCATCTCCTGTGAAGGCTGCAAGGGATTTTTCAAGCGGAGCATTTGCAACAAGCGGGTATATCGGTGCAGTCGTGACAAGAACTGTGTCATGTCTCGGAAGCAGAGGAACAGGTGCCAGTACTGCCGCCTGCTCAAATGCCTCCAGATGGGGATGAATCGGAAGGGTGAGTGGTGCTTGTGGCTCGACTACCCACTTTACCATCACTTTACCTTTAGGGTTAGCTATTAAGCCTTGGAGTTTTTCATTTCCCAGGTCTGCACTATATGCCAGGTCTTGTACCGTGTACTCATAACCCCAAAACACATTTGACACAGTTTCTGCCTACAGGGATTTCCCAGACTAGGTGGGGAGAAAGACTGGGTGAGATGTTACAGATTCTGTGAGAATGAATTCACAGGCTCCAATTGGCAAGACCCCATTTAACAACCACGTCCTAACTCAGATTAATATACTCTACTAGTTCTTCTTTCAAAGTATAATGACAGGAAGTGGGGATTTTAGATGAAGAAGCAAAAAGGCAGTATGTCGCTTGAATGTGGTATCATTTTGCCTGCTACAATCATGGCATACTCAAGAGGCTAGGCATGCCCAGAAATCTGCAACCAGGTTGGTGAAGAATTTGGGATTTATTGGAAAGCTTTCTGAGAGCTAACAGCCTGAGATTATGTGAAAAACCAATATTCTAAGAGGATTAACCCAGGGGGCAGGCTTTGAAGAATGGATTGGTGTGGGGAAAGCAGAAAGGCCACCTAGAAAGTTTTTAGAAGAGTCCAGAAGAAAGGTGTGAAGAATCTGATGGAGGCACAGGCAAAGTCATGGCACAGATGGGGAGATGTGGGAAAGCTTACCTGATAGGAGTTGGTAACAGACTGGGTATTGGGCAGCATCAGAAGTTGAAGTTGCAGATTTGGAATAATAGTAATGGCCCCACCAGGAAAAAAACAAAAAACAAACAAACAGCCAAAAAAAAAAAACCCTACCAGGCTAAAAAAGCAGGGTGGGACAAAATGTTGGCCTTGGCAGTACGTTGTTTGAGGTATCTAAGGAGGACACATACAATGTCCATCAAGGAATTTGGGTACGTAGGACTGGAACTGAAGTGAAAAGTCCTGCCTTGAAGTAGATGTTTGTGGAACTGTTCGCAATCAGATGGTAAAATTTTGTTAGTTAGTAGAAATCACCTAGAGAGAACTTGGATACAGAAGAGGAGAGGGCCAATGTCTGAAACTCCGTGCTTTCATGGAGGGTAGAGAGTAGTACAGTATAGTTCAGTAGAAAGAATGGAGGCAGAGGTTGGTGACAGACTGCTCTGTGACCTTTGGCAGTTTGCTTTATGTCTCTAATGCTCAATTATCTTACCTTTAAAATAGTATGATAATACTTAACCTTTTCAGAGTTTTCTAGAGGATTAAATATGACAATGTAGATCTACTCAGGAAGGTACTAATAGTAGTGTATAGGGGTAGGAGTTAGGTTTAGCAAACTATCCAAGTTGGATTTGTCACATTAATACATGCAGACTATCAGATATTCTTCAGACTTTTTTTTTGCTATATGTGGGATAAGAAGGATCTTTTGAAAATTTCCTCATTATGAAGAAAGGTACGAAAGTTGTAGAAGGGCATTAAGATAAATTTAGGTCATTTATAATTTATTTATAATCCTAATATTTATTGATTACTATTTATATTAGAAAACTCTTATACACTTTTCATTCATTATGCCATTGAATATGCACAAACCTATTATTAAATACAACACTCAGTTTAGGGGCACCTGGCTGGCTCAGTTGGTAGAATATTGCAGTTCTTGATCTTGGGGTCATGAGTTCAAGCCCTGAGCTGGGTGTAGAGATAACTTAAAATCTTTTTCTTTTCTTTTTTTTTTTTTTTTTAAAATTTTCCTTTTTTTTTTTTTTTTTTTTTTAAGATTTTATTTATTTGATGGAGAGTTAGAGAGGGGACACAAGCATGGGGAGTGGGACAGGGAGAAGCAGGCTTCCCCTGAGCAGGGAGCCCAATGCGGGGCTCAATCGCAGGACCCTGGGATCATGATCTGAGCTGAAGGCAGTCGCTTAACAACTGAGCCACCCAGGCACCCCTAAAAATCTTTAAAAAAATATTACCCTCAGTTTATAGATGCAGTTTGGGGGGTGTAAAATGACTTACCAGTAGATAGGTTAGTGGTGATTATGTTGATAATAATTATTAGTTGTAGTTTGTTATTAATCAAGCAGAGCTTGTACCTAACTATCCACACGGACAACATGTCTATCATATGGCATAGCTACTTGCGTGATGGAATGCCCTGTGTTCACTGGATGATAAATACCTATAATAGAGGATTTAAAAACTTAACAACTTTGTCCTGTATTTCTAGTCTCATCTTCTGTCTGGAACTTTCTTCCTGTGCCTCAAGCCTGCTTTGCTTTATCCTGCCTGTGCTCAGGTTCTTTCCTTTGCCTGAAAGTCCTCTCCCTTCCCCACTCTTTCCCACCAGTACCAAATAGGTAATGCCTGAAGAGATGGTCTGTGGGTATCTACCCACTTTCATCTGATTTGGTCTTGGTCTCATTTTCTCATCTCCCTTTGTTGTTTTAGCCGTATTTTATCAAAGCACCTTTACGAGCTGCCTTCTTGACTACTCTCTGAATATTCATCCTCCTTATTCAGTTGGAGTGTTAGATTCTGGGGCTTCTAACCAAACTCTCTTATTTCAGGGAAGAAGAAGCTTAACTTCTTAAATTCCTGTAGCCATAGCCAGGAGAAGATGACACATGGAGTGTGGGGGTGGGAACTAACTGCCTTCCTGTGTCCATTTTCATGCATTACAAGAGGCTTACTTGCCTTCTAAGGCTGCCTCTCGGAGAGAAACCCTGCCACCTCCTGGTTGGTGCTGAGAAAGCAGAATTAAAATTACAGTTGCCACTGGAATATTTTTGGATTGGTGGAACTGTCCCGTATGGAACTGTAGCGTTTGACATAATTTTATGCATTTGTCAAAGCCTGTAGAATATATACCACTAAAGAAGTGAATTTTACTGTATATAAATTTGTTTAAAAGCAACCAGTATAAAATCTTTAAAAAAAAAAATTTTTTTTTAAAAAAGGGACGCCTGGGTGGCTCAGTTGGTTAAGCAGCTGCCTTCGGCTCAGGTCATGATCCCAGCGTTCTGGGATCGAGTCCCACATCGGGCTCCTTGCTCGGCAGGGAGCCTGCTTCTCCCTCTGCCTCTGCCTGCCATTCTGTCTGCCTGTGCTCGCTCTCTCTCCCTCTCTCTCTCTGGCAAATAAATAAAATCTTTAAAAAAAAATTAAAAAAATTTTTAAAAAATTAAAAAAAAAAAAAAAAGCAACCAGTATATGGGGAAAAGATAGACTGTAGACTGTGACCAATGAATCACATAGCTACACTGAAGGGAATGGGAGAGAAAGGATCTGACCTTGGGAAATAGTGTTTTAACTATATACTGTACACTGTAGGGCTGAAGACAAAAAACTGTATACAAACAAAGCTCTCTAGTTTGTAAATGTATTTCTCTCAAGGTTATGGGTTGGGAATTCTGTCACTACTTTATTTGTATACTAGAGCTGAACAAACAAGTGAATATACTAATGATGAGAGTTAGGTTCCTCACATCAGAGAAAAAAGTTATAAATCAGGAAAGGGGAAGGCTGAACTGAAACCTCTGGTGCTTGATTGGAAGCATCAGTATGTACTCAAGTTTAGGAAAAAAGATTTAGAAAAACCAGATCTTGGTTTCCATATATCAGTAAAAGCAATAAGGACTCTTTGGAGAAGGGGTTGATTTAAGCATTGAGGCAGGGAAAATATAAGAGGAGCCTAGAGTGTTTTTCTGATGCCAGAAAGTTAGAATGTGCTGTATTTTTTAAAAAGGAGGGGGCAGGGCATTATCGAAAGGTCAGAGAGGTCAACCTAAAAGCACTTCCAGTAGCCAAAGTTGGAAAAACTTGAGCAACAAAATAACTGTGTATTAGTTTATTACCCAAAGAATGAAATATCCATGAGTTCATACTGACAGAACTAACTGAATAAATAGAGGAGTGACAGTTCTTTCTCATAGAAAAATTATAAGTTTAGAAGGCTTGAGGGAAATAGAAAATCACCATTAAAAAAAAAAAAAAACAGTAACATTGGGGCGCCTGGGTGGCTCAGTGGTTAAAGCCTCTGCTTTCAGCTCAGGTCATGGTCTCAGGGTCCTGGAATCGAGCCCCCGCATTGGGCTCTCTGCTCAGCAGGGAGCCTGTTTCCCCCTCTCTCTGTCTGCTTCTCTGCCTACTTGTGAACTCTTTCTCTCTCTCTCTCTCTCTGTCAAATAAATAAATAAAATCTTAAAAAAAAAAACAAACAGTAACAATTGCTGTAGGCAGGATTGACTTATGGATGCTAAAATAAGATAGCATAGTTTTAAACAGAATGAGAGTATTTGCATAGCCCCAGGATATTTAGTAATTACAAAGGGAAAAATAGTAACTTTCAGTAGAGAATTCTGACAGATAGCACTTGAGCCAAGCAAGCAAAGTCAGTATCACCAGTATATTTACACTGCTGTCATATGTCCCCTAGTATGATAACAGTAAGGACACATAGACACACAGGGATGGATTCATTCCCAGTCTACTCATGAGGAAACAGGCAAACCCAAATTGAAAGACAATCTTCAAAATAACTGACATTTTTTTTTCAAAGACTACATTTGACAGAGAGCACATAACGCACGCACACAAGCAGGGGTAGTGAGAGGGAGAGGTAGGCTCCCTAAGGGTGCCTGATATGGGGCTCAATCCCAAGACCCTGGGATCATGACTTGAGACTAAGGCAGACCCTTAACCAACTGAGCTACTCAGGTACCCCTAAAATAACTGACATTGTGCAGAATATTCTCAAAAGTGTCAGGGTCACAAAAGACAAGGAAAGACTAAGAAAGATTGAAGGAAACTATGGAGACATGACAACCATATGCATTGTTGAATCCAGGATTGGATTCTGGAACAGGAGAGGACATCAGTGGAGAAATCTGAATATTAAGTTTATACTTTGGTCAGTATTATTATGCTAAAGTTAATTTCTTAGTTTTGACGAATAGTCTGTGGGTTATGTAAAGTGTTAACTGATGGGGAATCTGGGTATAGAGTATATAGGAATTTTCTGTACTATTATTATTATTTTTTTTTTTTTTTTTGCAACTCTTCTGTAAGTCTAAACATACCTCAAAACTTTTTAAAATGTTCAAAAAATTTTCAGCTGACATGTGTAAGTCAGCCTTCTCTTGTCCCTTGTCTCTGGGCAGAGATATATCTTCATACCTGGAATTTAGCTAGTCAGGAAATTAGTTAGCAAGACAGTGAGGGAAATTTAAGTAAGGGTGGTGAGTAGAGGCTGTGTCCCATCTGTCCATCTTCACTACTACCCCATTACCCCCCAGACACCAACTGCTCACCCATCTTGCAGCCTTTAGGGTGAATTCTGGCTCCTCAGAATGACTTTCAAAGCCCTTCTGACTCTGGCGTTAGTCGCTTCATCCCTTCTCCCTTTGCTGCCCCCCATGCAATTCACATTCCATCCTAATTCTCCGAAAACTCAATGATGTTTCATGTTTGGGGGGCTTTGCAGATGTGGCTCCATCATCCTGGAATGAGTTACCCCCTCTTCACTTGGTTATATACACTTTCCTTTGGAGGCTCAGCTTTTCTTTGTAACATCCTCTAACCAGCTTTCTCTGACACCACCCCTTAACCAGAAAGCTGAACCTCTTGGACTTCCATAGCCCCTTTTGCCCTCTGCCATAGCCCTAATTACCTTGAGCTATCTTTGTTTCCTTTTCTGTTCCCCCCCATTATTAGTCAATGTGGCCCTCAAGGGCTATGCCAAGTCCCACCTTCCTCCTGTCCTTCACCAGTTAACCAAGTTAGGTAAGATGCTTTCTGATTTGGTGGATTTACTCTGGTGGGGGTGGGGGTGGGCTAGAGCATGAAGCAGAATGGGGGAAATACTGTTAATTTCATCTGAGGCAAGAGGAAGTTATACTGAACCTCAGGGAATTTATTCAGTGCAAAAATTAATGTGGAAAAGAATTACTTGAGAAAATTTAAAATAACTTACTCGTCTCATAACTTACTAGTTAACTAGTTAAAAAGTAAAAAGGTTAAGGAAAACTTCTTTGAAGGGGTTGATGTTTGTAGAATGGCATCATGAGAATAACTCTGTAGCATTGCCATACTGCTCTACCAGGATTAAAATGGAGCACCAAGAAATCCCAAGCAGAGAATATTTGAGCAGAATCTTGAAGGCATAGAAGTTCATGCTCCTTACAAGCTTAAATAAGTATGTATGTATGTATGTATGTATGTAGTATGTATTTTTAAGAAATTTCCACACCCAGTGTGGGCCTTGAAGTCATAACCCCAAGATGAAGACTTGCACGCTCCTCTGACTGAGCCAGCCAGGCATCCCTTAAGAGCTTTTTAAAAACAACTCCCCTTCTTGCTCTCTCCAAGCGTGAGAGAGAGAAAGAGAGAGAGAAGGAGGGAGTGGAATAGAAGGTGAGAGGAAAGTGTATGTGTTTATATATATTTTCTTAACTGTTTGGGAGGAAGTTAAAGCCGTCATTCCTCTTTGCTTTCTAACATTACCACAGTACTATTGTCAAAATCAGGAACTTTAACATGGCATAAACTGTAATCTAATTAACCTTATTCAAATTTCACCAATTATTTCAGTGTCCTTATAGCAGTGTATTTTTTGTGATCCAGGAGCCAATCCAGGGTCATGCATTACATTTAGCTTTTATGTCTTTTCAGTTTCCTTTATTCTGAAATGATTCCTTATCCTTTTTTTTTGTCTTGAATAATTGTTAATTTCGAAGAAAACAAGTAGAATATTCCTCAACTTGGTCTTGTCGGTTTGCTCACAGTACATTCAAGTTATGCATTTTTCCGAGAATGCCACAACGACGATGTTGGGTCCTTTTGTGCATTCTATCAGGAGTGCGTGGTATAGCTTTGCCCTGCTATTGGTCATGTTGACTTGAATCACTTGGTGGCAGTGATGTCACTTGGATAAGGTGGTGTTGCCAGACTTCCCCCACTTTCTGGTACAGACAACAACGTGTGCAGAGATGAAGATGGGGAACCCCAGAAAAACCAGATCATTGGAGTGTCCTGAATGATAAGCTAGAGAGCTGGGGTTGACCCCATAGACCAAAGGGACTCACCAATGCATTTTGAGCAGGACTTTGATACAGTTAGTTTTATGTCTTACTCTCCTTTGCGTTTTGGGGTTTGGTTCGGCCACCTAAGCCTAAGTGAGAAATGGTAGATACATGAGTTCTACAGCAGAAAAAGTATTCATACTTCTTTTAAGCAGATAGAAGAACTATAGCTGCTGCCACTCAGACCTGGATAAGAGATACAGCAAAACCATTCCTGTGATCTTGTACCCAGAAGCCCTTTGTTTTTGTTTTTGTTTTTGTTTTTGTTTTTTTCCAGATCAGTTCACTGTAAGAAAGATTTTCAGCCCCGTTGAGAAACTTGCTCTTAGACCAGTATAGCATATAGAATCAGAGTTAAGAAAAATTAGAAATAGCTAAGATACAGAAGTAGCTGTTAAGAAAATACATATAAACCTAAACTAAAATTCCCTACTCTGTCTGTTTTTCCCTGAATGGTCTTGAACAAGTCCCTTTACCTCTCTGAGCTTCAGGTTTTTTCATCTCTATACTACACAGGATAATAATAATGTAGACCTTCCAGGAATCAAATGTGATACTATATATGTGAATACATTATAAACTTTAAACTGTGATCCAGGTTTTTATTTTGAAAGGGGTGCTGTGACACATTGTATTATTTCCCATACTTCAGACAGTTTCATGCCATCTTGACAAATTTTACCATCTTCGACCAAACCAGTACTGTTGTTTATTTCGTCTTTTTTTTTTTTTTTTTTTTAAGATTTTATTTATTTGAGAGAGCAAAAGAGAGTGAGCCTGAGCCTGAGGAGGGGCAGAGGGAGAAGCAGATGCCCCACCAAGCAGGGAGCCCGATGTGGGGCTTGATCCTGGGACTTGGGGATCCTGACCTGAGTTGAAGGCAGACACCCAACCAAGCCACCCAAGTGCCCCTATATTCTTCTTTAAATCAAATTTTAAGAAAATCAAAGTTAATTTTCAAAGGGAATTTTTTATCACCTCAGTGGCTGGAAAATCAGTGTATTTTAATGAATGTTAGGGTAGTGTAATTAAGAGTTTATGCAGCTATGGTATATAGACATAGTATGGGGAATACTAGTGTGGAAAGAAGTCTGGTCTTAATCTAATAGTCTGGATTCCAACCCTGATTCTGCTGTTTAGTTTCTGTTACCGTAAACAAAATAGTTCATTCTTCTGAGCCTTATATTCGTTCGTTCAATGGGAGTGATACTGACACTTCCCTCATGGGTTTGTTTTATACAAGATGGTACCTAAAACATAGTACGTGTCCATCATATGTGAGTTTCCTTAGTCCAAGGGGTGGGAGGGTTGAGAGATAACATGAGCTTTTAAATATCAGAACAAAAAATTGGTAAGTTGTAAATCTTTAAGATTTGTGGCCCTTAACAAAAAAGAAAAGAAAAACCTGTTGAGTTCCTTCCTCACCTCCAAGACAGTGAGAGTGAGATATCCAGTAAAATGTATTCAGTGTTGGATCTGCTGATGATAGATCTTTATTCTGCACCTGTGAGCTGAAGCAAAGACATAGAAAACTCAGTATTGGTATAGAAGTGTCTGAAGTCTATCATTGACTCTAGAACAGCAGAGAGGGAATTTTAAGGATTTTTAGAGCTTGCAGTTAGGTTAAAAGAGATCTCCAGACAAAAACCAGTATGCATCTGATTCTAATATAAGCTGTGAATGTTTCCCACTCCAAATTCACAGCAGCCTTGTAAAGAAGACTATGTTGTCTCCATTTCACAGATGAAGATGTCAAGTCTCCATCAAAGCTAGGAATAGAACCTTGGATTTTCTAATTACTGTGTACATAGAAAAGAGGCTGGTTAGAGGGAAGGATTAGTTACTGAATACCTAGTTTACGTGTCAGGCCCTATGCTTGTTGCTTTAGCTATGTTATTTTATACGTAATCCTCAGTAAAACCTATAAGATAGGGTCCAGTAGCCCCATTTATTCTTCAAGAAACTGAGGTGAAGAAATTTGCCTGTAGTTACACAGACCAGGCAAAAACTAGATTTATTTATTTTTAAAAGATTTTTTAATGTATTTATTTTTGTGAGAGAATGCACACTAGTGGTGTTAGGGGTGAGGAACAGAGGGAGAAGCAGACTCCCCACTGAGCAGGGAGCCCATGTGGGATTTGATCCCAGGACCCTGGGATCATGACCTGAACTGAAAGCAGACACTTCACAGACTGAGCCACAGAGGTGCCCCCAAAACTGGATTTAGACAAGCTTGTCTAATTCTGAAATGTGTAAGGAAAATGAACTTCCTCTTAGACTTTCAGTTACCACAGGAACTGAGCTTTATGCTTAGAACCCTCAATCCTGCCCCCAAGGACTTTCTAGATTCTTCATGTTAATTTTTTTGGAAGAAGATATATTATTTATATATGTATATGTATATATAGCAGAGCTTACTGTCATATGATGCTGTTTGCTTATCTTCTGTTGTTAACATTGCCTTCTCCAAGCTAGCCTCCACAGCAGCCATCACAAAGATTTTTCAAAAATGCCAACCCGACCACATCCTCTGCATTCCATCTTACCCTCAGCTGCTTCTGCTGAAGTTCAAACTCTTACCCTGACATTAAAGGCTATCTCTAATCTGGCCCCAGTCGGCCTCTTCAACTTCCAAGTTCCATCTCTTGCTACTCTACACACACACACACACACACACACACACGTTGGGGACATAGGGCAGAGGGAGAGAGAGAATCTCAAGCAAACTCCACACCCAGTGCACAGTCCTACACAGGGCCGAAATCATGACCTAAGCCAAAACCAAGAGTCTGATGCTTAAGCGACTGAGCCACCCAGGCACCCCTTTATTGACTGCTTTTGTAGGGAGAAACCAGTCAGATCAAAATTTTGGTTAATTAAAAAAAAAAATCTGTTCTCCTCATCCTAAAAATTAGACTCAAGCTTAGCCTGGAAATTTAAAAAAAATACTTTTTTTTTTTTTTTTAAGATTTTATTTTTTTATTTGGTAGACAGAGAGGCAGGCAGAGAGAGAGAGGAGGAAGCAGGCTCCCTGCTGAGCAGAGAGCCTGATGTGGGGCTCCATCCCAAGACCCTGGGATCATGACCTGAGCTGAAGGCAGAGGCTCTAACCCACTGAGCCACCCAGGTGCCCCCCAAAAAACTTTCTTTAACAATGGAAATATTCTGGGCACCTGGGTGGCTAAGTTGGTTGAGCATCTGCTGTCAGCTCAGATCACGATCCCAGGATCCTGGGATCGAGTCCCACAAGCAGGGAGCCTGCTTCTCCCTCTGCCGGCTCTGTGTGCTGCTCCCTCTGCTTGTGCTCCCTCTTTCTCTGACAAATAAATAAAATCTTAAAAAAATAAAATACAATAAAAATGGAAATGTTCTTTCTCTTCCTCTCTTTGAATTTACTGAAGGCTTTCAGATGCATCATCCTGATGAGATATTCGTAACTGTGCACAGGACTATTAATAATGCCGTCACCTTTGCTGAGCATTTTAAATGTATGCAGGTGTGCAGTATGTGTCCATTGCCTTGGGGGCCCAGAAGAATCTGTTGCTTATGAGGTAGCCTACAATAATGTGAAGTGTATGTACTTTGGGTCCAGGAAGACCTCTGTTTTAATCTTGATTTCACCAATTACTACCTCGTGTTTTGGGCCAAGTAAGTTCTCTTTCTGTGCTTAGATTTCTGTGGGTATGCTTTTGACTGTCTTGACTTATGTTTCCTTCCAGCAATCAGAGAAGATGGCATGCCTGGAGGCCGAAATAAGAGCATTGGGCCCGTCCAGGTGAGTTCTAGGCCTCAGTCCTTGTGATCTGTCCTAGAAGCCCAATGCTTTCGATGTTCCTATAGCTACTTACCTTGATCCTCTCATCTCCTGATGGGGGGAGCCATCTTGCTTTCATTACCGTAAAATTGTTTTTAGAGCCTGGTTATGAAAGTGCTTTGAAAATCTTAAATATGCAACATAATGATTAAAGCTCTTCTTGTGCTTCCCTCAATCCTTCCCAAGGATTTCACAGGAAATGAATCTAATTCTGGTTCTAAACCATCCAGAAGGTTTTTTATGTCAGTCACTCAAGGTTGTTGATAACTTATCCTGGCAGAAATCAGTAAGACTGCTTTGCTGTTCAATGTCTCTAAAGATATATCAGCGGAAAGTTCATTGCCTTACTTGTAGAATAGGAATAATAATAACCATTCTATCCCACCGATATTTAAGTACTTACTGTGTGCAGGTCCTTTGTACTGTGAACTCAGTCTAGTGGGAGAGACAGATGTGTGACTAGACATCCGAGTATAGTGAATGGTAACAGAGGATGCTCAGAGCGTACAGAAAGGAGGGACCTTTATTTTTTTTTATTATTATTTTTTTTTTTTAATTAGAGCATGGTTGGGAACTGAAGCCTTCCTAGAGGGGGTAAAGTTTGAGCTGAGTCTTGAAGGAAAAGGAGGAATTAGCTATGCTGGGAAGGGTTGGGGAGCCAAATATCTTCTGTTACTGCTAGACAGAACAGGCAGTAAAAAGACCACAAGATGAATCTTTAAGGAATCCCAGGAAATTGATGGAGTTGGGCTGGAGCACTGGGCACATGTAGTAGAGTGGCAGAAGAGAAGGCAGATTCCTTGAGTGTGGAATCTTTTCTCTAAAGAATGGCCTTGATTATAGCTTCCTAGGTAAATTCTTCGTAGGGCCAGCCTACGCCAACTTGTTCTCACTTGCCAACAGAAGAACTTCATGAAGGTAGAAAATTGGATCTGTTCATGACCCAACAAGTGAATCCTCAGCACACCAGTGAGCAGGACCATGCCTCAGGGATTATTGCTCTGGACCAAGAGGCAACTACTAAAAGCTTTTAAGTAGAGAGAGACATGGTCAAATTTGCATTTTAAAAAGATCATTCTAGGGGCACCTAGGTGGCTCAGTGGTTGAGTGACTCACCCTTGATTTCAGCTCAGGTTGTGAACTCAGGGTTGTGGGATCAAGCCCCACATCAGGCTCCTTTTTCAGAAGGAATTCTGTTGAAGATTTTCTCTCTCCCTTTCCCTCTGCCCCCATGCACATGCTCTCTTCCTCTAAAACAAATAAATCTTTTTAAAAAGAAATTATAAAATTACAATTAAAAAAGAAAGGGGCACCTGGGTGGCCCAGTCGGTTAAGCAGTCTGCCTTCAGCTCAGATCATGATCCAAGGGTCCTGGGATCGAGTTTCACATTGGGCTCCCAGCTCAGTTGGGAGTCTGCTTCTCCTTCTCCCTCTGCCGCTCCCCCTGCTTTTGCTCTCTTTTTCTATCTCTGTCAAATAAATAAAAATAAAAAAGAAAGATCATTCTAGCAATAGAAGTGGTTTCTGAGGAGCTGGGTAAGTGTCAATGAAACTGGAAACAGAGGAAAAAACAGTTCAAAGATTTTACAGCAGTCCAGCTAAGAGATACAGATAGTGGTTTTAAGTAGGGCAATGGTAGTACAGTTTGAAGGGGAGAGAATAGATTCAGGAGAGATGTAATAGGAAAAATTAATAGGATTTATCCAGTTGAATGTGAGGGAATGAGAGAAAGACAGGAATTTGTAGGTATTTTGAGACATATGTCTATGAAATATGGGACAGTTCCTAGCACATATATGCACTCAGTTGGGCTGTGGGCATGTGCTGTATTCATATCTTTTTTTTTTTTTTTTTTTAAAGATTTTTATTTATTTGACAGACAGATCACAAGTAGGCAGAGAGGCAGGCAGAGAGAGAGAGGAGGAAGCAGGCTTCCCACTGAGCAGAAAGCCCGACGTGGGGCTCGATCCCAGGACCCTGGGATCATGACCTGAGCCGAAGGCAGAGGCTTTAACCCACTGAGCCACCCAGGTGCCCCTCATATCTTTTTTTTTAAATCAAACATTTTGGGGCACCTGGGTGGCTCAGTGAGTTAAAGCCTCTGCCTTCGGCTCAGATCATGATCCCAGGGTCATGGGATCGAGCCCCACGTTGGGCTCTCTGCTCAGTTGGGGAGCCTGCTTCCTCCTCTCTCTCTGCCTGCCCTCTCTGCCTACTTGTGATCTGTCAAGTAAATAAAATCTTTTTAAAAAATAAATAAATAATCAAACATTTTTTATTCATGTTATAATAAAAATTAGTTTATTTTGGTCTATACCCATATGTGTTCTTTTGTGCGTGTGTGGTAAAAAACATATAACATGAAATTTATTTCCTTAACAAATTAAGTATATGGCACAGTATTATTTGCTATACGTACATTTTTGTACAGTAGATCTCTACAGCCTTTTCATCTTATGACTGAAACTTTATACCCATTGAACAACAACTCCTTATTTGCCCTTCTCCCTGTCCCTGGCAACCACCATTCTACTTCCTCTTCTAAGAGTTTGACTACTTTTGATACCTCATGTAAGTGGAATCATGCAGTATTCGTTCTTCTGTGACTTCCTTCACTTAGCATAATATCCTTAAGCTTCATCCACATTGTAACATATGCTAGGATTTCTAAGGCTAAATATTCTGTTGTATTTATATACCATGTTTTGTTTATCCATTAATCCATCAACGGATATTTAAGTTGTTTCCATCTCTGGGGCGCCTGGGTGGTTCAGTGGGTTAGGCCTCTGCCTTCGGCTCAGGTCGCAATCTCAGGGTCCTGGGATCAAGCCCTGCATCAGGCTCTCTGCTCACGGGGAGCCTGCTTCCCCCACTCTCTGCCTGCCTCTCTGCCTACTTGTGATCTCTCTCTTTCTCTGTCAAATAAATAAATAAAATATTTTAAAAAATTGTTTCTGGGGCGCCTGGGTGGCTCAGTGGGTTAAAGCCTCTGCCTTCTACTCGGTCATGATCTCGGTCCTGGGATCGAGCACCATATCGGGCTCTCTGCTCAGCAGGGAGCCTGCTTCCCTTCCTCTCTCTCTGCCTGTCTCTCTGCCTACTTGTGATCTCTGTCTGTCAAATAAATAAATAAAATCTTAAAAAAAAATTGTTTCCATCTCTTGGCCATTATGAATAATAATACTTCAGTAAATGTAGGAGGGCAGATATCTCTTAGAGATCCTGATTTCAGTTCTTTTGGGTAAATACTCAGAAGGGGGGATTACTGGGTCATATGGTAGTTTTATTTTTAATTTTTTGAGAAACCTCTATACTGTTTTCCATAGTGGCCCCCTCATTTTATATTCCCACCCAGCAGTGCATAAGGGTTCCAATTTTCTGTATCTTCTCTGGTATTATTTTCTGATAATAGTGTTCTGGATAGTTGTGAGGCAGTACCTCATTATGGTTTTAATTTGTGTTTTTCTGATTAGTGATATTGAGCATCTGTTCATATACATGTTGGTTGTGCTGTTTACACGTCTTTGGAGAAGGTATTTCTTTGTATGTCTATTCAAATCTTTTGCCCATTTTTATTTATTTTTTTTAAAGATTTTATTTATTTGTCAGAGAGGGGTTGAGGGAGCACAAGCAGGGGGAACGGCAGGCAGAGGGAGAAACAGTCTCCTGACTGAGCAAGGAGCCTAATGTGTGACTCAGTCCCAGGACCCTGGGATCATGACCTGAGCCAAAGGCAGACGTTTAGCTGACTAAACCACCCAAGTGTCCCTTTTGCCCATTTTAATTTTTTTTTAATGTTATTTATTTATTTTTAAAGATCTTATTTATTTATTTGACAGAGAGAGAACACAGCAAGAGAGGGAATACAAACGGGGAGTAGGAGAGGTAGAAGCAAGCTTCCCGCTGAGCATGGAACCTAACGGGGGACTCAATCCCAGAACTTCGGGATCACGACCTGAGCCGAAGGCAGATGCTTAATGACTGAGACACCCAGACACCCTAATATTTATTTGACAGAGAGAGAGAGAGAGAGAGGCAAACCACAAGAGGGGCAGTGGCAGTCAGAGGGATACAGAAGAACCAGGCTACCCACTGAGCAGGGAGGCCGATGCAGGGCTCTGTCCCAGGACCCTGGGGATCATGACCTGAGCCAAAGGCAGACACTTAATCGACTGAGTCACCCAGGTGCTGCATTTTTAAATAAGGTTATTTGGGGGTTTTGCTGTTGAGTTGTTGGAATTCCTGATATCTCTTGGATATTAACCTTTATCAGATAAATGGTTTGCAAATACTTCCTCTCATTCTGTACGTTCCTGTTGACTTTGTGATTGTTTGCTTTGCAGAAGCTTTTTAGTTTGATGTAATTCCATTTGTCTATTTTTGCTTTTATTGCCTGTACTTTGAATATCATATTCAAGAAATCATTGCTAAGGCCAATGTCAAGAAGCTTTTTCTCTGTTTTCCTTTAGGACTTTGATAGTTTCGGGTCTTATATTTAAGTCTTTAACCCATATTGAGTTGATTTTTGTATGAAGTATAAGAACAGAATCTAATTTCCTTCTTTTGTATATGAATATCTAGTTTTCCCGGTACCACTTGTTGAAGAGACTATTCTTACGTAGTCTGGGCAGCTTTGACTATATATATGTGGGTTTATGTGGGGGCTTCTCTCTTCTGTTCCATTGATATCTATAGGCCTGTCCTCATGCCAGTGCCATGCTCTTTTGGTTACTGTAACTTTTAATATGTTTTGAAACCAGAAAGTGTAAGACCTCTAGCTTTTTGTTCTTTGTTGGATTGTTTTGGCTATTTGGGGTTCTTTGGGTTTCCATATGAATTTTGGGATTTTTTTTTTTCTATCTCTGCCAAAAATGCCATTGGAATGTTGATAGGGATCGCATTGAATCTGTAGATCACCTTGGATAGTATGGATATTTTAACAATAATTATCTTTCAATCTGTGAATTTTTTTCTTTTCTTTCTTTTTTTTTGAAGATTTTATTTATTTATTTGACAGAGAGAGACATAACGAGACAAGGAACACAAGCAGGGGTAGTAGGAAATGGAGAAGCAAGGGTTCCTGCCGAGCAGGGAGCCCAATGCGGGGCTTGATCCCAGGTCCCCAGGATCATGACCTGAGCCAAAGGCAGACACTTAACGACTGAGCCACCCAGGCACCCCAGTATAACTTTAATTTCTTTCAGCACTGTACAAGTCTTTCATCCTTTTCGTTAGGTTTATTCCTAAGTATCCTATTCTTTTTGATACTATCGTAACTGAGATTGTTTTCTTAATTCCCTTTCCAGATTCACTGTTACTATATAGAAATGCAGCTGATTTTTTTTGTTGATTTTGTATCCTGAAACTTTGCTGAGTTCTTTTGTTCTAACAGGTTTTTGGTTTTCTATTTATAAGATCATGTCATCTGTGAACTGAGATAATTTTACTTCTTTCTGATTTAGATGCTTTTTATTTCTTTTACATATCTAATTGCAATGGCTGGGACTTTAAAGAGAAATGGTGAAAATGGGCATTTTTGCCTTGATCCTGATCCTAGAGAAAAAACTTTTAGTTTTTCATCGAGTATAATGTTAGTGTAGACTTTTCATGTATAGCCTTTATTTGTAGTCATTCTTTTTATATTTAGATGTAGTAAAACGTTTATCTATTGGAAAGAATTCTTAAGCGTTTCCTCAATGAAAAACCTTCTCAGCATTCATTACTCAGTGTCTTTTGAGTACCCTTCTCCCACCATGGTAGGGATCTTCAGGTGCTTACGTCTCTAGACTTTCTGTTCTTTCTAGAATGGAGGGAGCTGATGCTCAGAGAAGCTGATTTCATATGTCATTGCATTTGACTTTCTGATACTGAGCGTATAATTTTCCCTTTTTTTCTTACTTTTTAGGGAGTGTTAGGAAGAAAGAGCTGTGATTTCCCAAGTTCTTAACTATGTTTAATTATAATTAAAAATCAGGGATAAAATTATGATTTATTGAGTACCTGTTATCTTAGATTAGCCTCTCAAGTCTGACTGATTCAGTTCTGTACCCTAAGAGGGAGCCCAGACTACTCAGTAGGTGGTAGTAGCTTCATTTTACAGGGGAGGGAAGGCTCAGAGGACTTGAGTGACGTGCCCAACAGTACGCACCCAGTTAGGAAATGACAGATGAGATCTGAACCTAGATACAAGCCCTCCTGATATGTTCTATCCCCTTAATTTAACAGTGATTGCCCAGTGTCCTGTGGGACCCATAGGGAGGAACAGATGCAGTCCAACTTTGGCTCCCAGCTGGAATAATCTGATTTATTAGGACTGCTTCTTTTCACCCAGCTCAAGTGCTTGCATGACCTCCAAGCTCTGGAATTGCTCTTACTACCATTACTGAGCCTGCTTCAGTCAGGGTCTCAGTAGATGTCTTGTAGTTTGATGGCGTCTTTTGTCTTTACATGTTTTATAACATCTGAGATTTCAGTGTTCTAAAGATTCCTAAAAGAAAAGGTTTGTTTGTTTTGTTACATGTTATTGACTAAAGAAAGACTACCCCTGTAATTCAGTATACAATCTAAGTTTACGACAAATCGCTCAACTTCTCTACCAGTTAAATGTTTCTTGTTTTCCCTCCCAAGTCCTGTGTGCCGGCTGGCTTCCAGTTCTAGATGCCTCCTATATTGATGATCAGAGCCACTCAAGGTTTCCTCACAGGCTGCTGGAACAAAGAGTTATGTAGGTTTGAGTCAGACGGACTTGAAAGAAAATGTCCTCCCAGGCTTTCTGTAGGAGCAAGAAATAAAAATTTATCTGGCCCTTACTCCTTCCTGTTCACGCTCATTTTGTGCTGAGTTTAGCAGTTAGGCTTCAGCTCTGGGTTTAACACTTTATAGAAGATGTATTTATTCACTCCCTTTACGGTATGGTAGCAGGAGCCATGGACTGAATACTTGGGTACTTTGGCCTCTTCCTCAAACTCCTCCTGAGACGCAGGCACAGAGTGTGATCTTGGGCAAGTCAATTCACTTGTCTGAGCTAAAATTTCTTCTTATTTATTCTGTAGGCTTGGGAATATCTTTCTCATCCTGAAAATCCTTGTGAAGTTCCATGGACAGTACTTAATAAGTGAACATTTGTTTATTTACCCAATGTGCATTCTTTGAGTACTTTTTTCTGGGTTCTATTACAGCTTTAGGTCTGATAGAGGGTGTTTTTATGATACATTACCATAAGTGCTATTAAAAACAGCAGTGATGGTGAAGATATCCTTGTCAACCTTCCATAATTGTTGCTATGTGTTAAGCCCTTTTCTAACCATGTGATGATGTATTAACTAATTTAATCCTCACAACAATCATGAGACAGATACTATTATTTTCTCTACCACATGGATAATTTTTGTTCAGATTTTGAATTTAAGTTCAAATAGTTTAATGACTTGTACAACTAGAAAGTAGCAGAAACTATATTGGAACAAAGGTGGTCTGACTCTAGAATTCATCCTCGTAACTACTGTGCTATTCTGTTTATCTCAGAATACACAGAATTAGAAGTGGATAGAGGAGGGGCCTAAAATTTTGTCTAAGTAGTGTAGAAGGATTCACAAAGAAGGTGACATTTGAATTGGGTCTTAAAAGGTACGCAGGAGTTTGTTCTTGAAGAGTAGTGTTTCAGGGGTAGGAAAGAATAGACTCAAAGAGTGTTGAAGAACATGGCGGCTTTGTGGCTTGAGAGGAGGGTAAACGGACAAGAGGAAGGCCATAGTGAGCCACGGTGCTGGGAAGCAAGCAGCTGAGCTGTCCTAAGATGAGTAAGAAGCCGTGGAGTATGGAGATGGAGGGGAGGGAATCTGGGTATCTCTCTAGAGAGTTCTGGGAATCCTTATGAAGTTTATTTTTTTTTATTTTTTTATTTTTTAAAGATTTTATTTATTTATTTGACAGACAGAGATCACAAGTAAGCAGAGAGGTAGGCAGAGAGAGAGAGGGGGAAGCAGGCTCCCGCTGAGCAGAGAGCCCGACACGGGGCTCGATCCCAGGACCCTGGGACCATGACCTGAGCCAAAGGCAGAGGCTTCAACCCACTGATCCACCCAGGCACCCCTCCTTATGAAATTTAAATGAATTCTTGGTCCTAAAGAAGGAACAAAGGCTATCCCGAGCACCTAATCTAACATGTATCAATTCCTTATCAAAGATATCAGAGGAAGAGATCGAAAGGATCATGTCTGGGCAGGAATTTGAGGAAGAAGCCAATCACTGGAGCAACCATGGTGACAGCGACCACAGTTCCCCTGGGAACAGGGCTTCAGAGAGCAACCAGCCCTCACCAGGCTCCACACTGTCCTCCAGGTGAGCTTGAAGGCAAACCCAGCATCATCTAGGACCACCCAAAGAGTAGACCCACAGGGAACCTCTGGGCTAGGTATTCCTGCCAGTCTGTCTCAGCCATTACACTCTTGCTCCCTCAGTCTTTTGGGGAGGGGCCGGGATGACACAAAGCAGCATTTCACAGCCTACTTTTTGTTAAAGACCTTGACAAATGTCAGCGTTCTCTTCTGCAGGCTAATAAAGTGATACGGCCGCCGCCTGTGCCCGTACGTTCTTTGCCTAACAGAACACCGTTTTAAATGTAGCTCTTCTCTCACACTGATCATGGAAAGAAAACAAACCACACTGACAATATTGAATTAAGTTCTCATTTCTCTGTCTCAGCAAGAGTGAAGATTTTCACTTTGTAAGTTTTAAGAAACTGAAAATTTTTAAGCTAATTAAATTTGCTGCTATCATGGAATACTAACTTGAAGACTCTTGGTTCAAGAATATTATCTTAACTTAGTCGCTACGTATAAAAAATGTAGCCATCAACGACCAGGATAGATTTCCTTTTTTGCAGAAATCTTTCTTATAGGAAACAGATTGATAAACTCTTCCTATAAAGGCCAGATAATAAATATTTTAGGCTTTGCGGGCCTCACAGTCTGGGTCTCAACTACTCAGCCCTACCATTACAGAGCAAAAGCAGCCAGAGACTATATAAATGATTGAATGTGGCTGTGTTCCATTAAATTTTATTTACCAAATGGGCCATAGGCTACAGTTTGTCAACCCCTGTTACAGCAAATGCATATAGGATTTTAGATTTTAGGTGAGGATTTTTGTTTTAGGTGACAAGAGTGGTTAGATTTCTCCAGGAAAGAGAAAAAGATAAGAATCTGCCTTTCTCTTGGTTATTTTGTTACAACTTTTATTCATTTGGTTGTTCCTTTTTTGTTCCTTCCTTTAAATGTTTAGGGAGTCATGCCACATTCTTTGCCAGATTCCATGTCAGATTCCTTGCTAGGTGCTGGATTTGTTTTATGCCCTGGCAAGGACCTTAGCCTGTCCATGCCTTAGTTTTCCTAGCAGTAAAAAAAATACATACCTCCACCTTTGTGGATCATAGTTTGTGAGTATCCATTAAAATCTCTTTAAACGTGACACCTATACAAAGAATTTATTCAACCACTCTTTATTCAGTACCTATTTTGCCAGGTCCTGTGTGTCCAGTGATAAGTGACACATATACACACCTGCAAAGAGTCCCTGTCTAGTGGGGGAGACATGCATGTAACCATTAATTATGTCCCTGATGAAGACAGACTGCATGGCCAAAAAACGCCCTAGCCACCTCGAGCAGACAGTAGACCTGCCATGGTTCTGCTTGACATGAGACTTTTCTCTTCAGTAGGTCTGTGGAACTAAATGGATTCATGGCATTCAGGGAGCAGTACATGGGGATGTCTGTGCCTCCGCACTATCAATACCTACCGCACCTTTTTAGCTATGCTGCCCACTCGCCACTCCTGCCCCCACAAGCTCGCAGCCTGGATCCCCAGTCATACAGTCTGATTCACCAGCTGGTGTCAGCCGAGGACCTGGAGCCACTGGGCACGCCCATGTTGATTGAAGATGGGTGAGTGCCCTGTTGAGCCCTTGCAACTTCACAATGACCCTGACCCCACACCCACCTTCATCCCTGGCTGCTAACACCATAGGCTCTGAAATGAGTCAGGGGGGGTAATGAGTAATGACTCGCCTCAGAGGACAAATCTGTATTTTTGAAGTCAGCAGTCCCTTGTTTTTCTCTTGAGCATCTTTTTTCAGAGTTGGGGCTGTTTCTGAATCCTTAGGGAAATGGGATTAAAGGAGTTTTGTTTCTGCTTGGGGCTAGGTAAGCCAGGCCCTGAGGTGGCCTGAGTGCTTCTCTGGCTCTGAGCCAGAGATGAGCTGTAATTCTGGGAATAATTAGACATCAAGTCTAGGCTCCTGAACAAGGCACTACCTGTGTGCGCACTGTCTGCATCCCCAGCCAGTGTACCGTGTGCGCTGGTGCCATGTGCGCTGTGTACAGACCTGAGTGGGGTGAAGGGGTACTCTTGTTCCTCTGTCAGCTCTACCTGAGTGGATGCTCGCTCAGCCTCTAGGCCCATCAGTTGCTGCACCCATTACTCTTTGAGCCTGAGGCACAGGCTGTTTGTTATCAATTCAGACCTCCTAGGACGTATCCTGAGATTTCTCAAGCTAGTCTCCAGTATCAGAAGAGGAAATTCAAAGATCTGCTTACAAGAAGGCCACACAAAATCTTTATAAACCTGGGTGTGGGGATATGAAGACGAGTCATGCCAGGGGCCTTGAGAAGAAGAAAACTGGGACCCTGTCTCATCCAGCCCAGAGATGAGAAATGCCCTGCTCCTTCCGTGCAGGGGCGGCTTTCAAGGGCAGAGCAACTTTAGTTTCTGAAGTCTCTCCACCAGGGGGTGCACTGAGAGCAGGGAAAGCTAAACGTGTTTTCTCTTCTCTTTCAGCCCAGTGGCCTTGGGAGCATTTCTGTGCCAGTCCCTGTGTTGGGTGGGCACCAGATCCACCCTACTGGAGCTCTCATTGCCAAAAATAATGCAGGAGTGATGGAATTTTCTCTAGCACGTGGAACATTAGTGGCATGTTGAATGTTAACATTAAAAGTCATATTCCCTAATAATTGCACAAATTTCCAAGCTTCCTTTCCCTTTCTTCAACCTTTTCTCTCCAAACCCACCTCTTAAGCCCTGAGCTTGCTGCTGGCCCCAGTCTTGCCCCTTTATCATTAGACTCCATCGAATGGAGCTGGATACCCATGATCAAGGGAAGGAACCCACTGCCAGAGACCCTTTTTACTCTTAGGAGTACCCTTTTGCTGTGCCCCCATCCTCCCTCTCTGGCCACTGGAAGTGATTTTCCACTGTCCCTCCCCCCAGGTACGCTGTGACTCAGGCAGAGCTGTTTGCCCTGCTTTGCCGCCTGGCCGATGAGCTACTCTTTAGGCAGATTGCCTGGATCAAGAAACTGCCTTTCTTCTGCGAGCTCTCAATCAAGGATTACACGTGCCTCCTGAGCTCTACCTGGCAGGAATTAATCCTGCTGTCCTCCCTCACCGTTTATAGCAAACAGATCTTCGGGGAGCTGGCTGATGTCACTGCCAAGTACTCACCCTCTGATGAAGAACTACACAGGTAAGGGCTGTTGGCTGGGGAGGAAGTCCCAAGCAACCAAACCACTGTCATCCCTGCAAGGTGGGGATGGAGTGCCCCCACTGACCCTCCAGAGGATAGGAATTAATGCCACAAACAGGCCTGGCTTTGAATCCTTACTCTGCCACTGACTAGCTTTGTAACCATAGTCAAGTCTCTGATTCCTACCTTCTGAATTTATAAAATGGGATAATACCAGTACCTCTGCAACAAGGTAATTATGCAAAATAAATGATACTGGGCAGCAAACCTTAGCAGAGCGCTACACTATTATTATTATTATTATTATTATTATTTTTAATCACATCCGGATTACTCAGGTAAGAGAATATATCTGGGGAGAACAAAAATCTGAACTCTAAACTTCAACTCTAAACTTCATCTGTTTACAATTCAGGAATAAGATCTAGAAGTCACTGCGTTACCTGTTACATGCTAGGCACTGGGCTTGGTATTTTATATTACTGTCTTATTCTTTTCTCACAGCCTCTAGCGTTATAGGCATTGTTATTCCTATTTTATGGATTAAAAAACTGAAGTTCAAAGAGACCTGCCCTTTAATGTTTTGGATTTGAACCCAGAGCCTGAATTCGAACCTATGCCTGCCTAATGTCAAAGTTTAGGCTCTTTAACTGCATCTGAGATGCAGTGAGGCTAAGGAACCGAGCCACTCTCTTCAGTGTTTTCTGGCATAACTTCTCATCCTATCTGGGCAGGATCCTAATCTCCCTGCCTAGCACAGATCTTTTACTTCCTCACTTTGAAGTCCTAGAGCACACAGTGAGTCCCCAAAATCAGGACAGGTGTCTGTTGATATAACTTTTCTGGCTTATTAGTTTATGTGAAAAATAAAGCTTAAATCACATTTTTTTAAAGATTTTATTTATTTATTTGACAGAGATCACAAGCAGGCAGAGAGACAGGCAGAGAGAGGAGGAAGCAGGCTCCCTGCCGAGCAGAGAGCCCGATGTGGGGCTTGACCCTGAGATCATGACCTGAGCCGAAGGCAGAGGCTTTAAGCCACTGAGCCACCCAGGTGCCCCTTAAATCACATTTATATAGACATTTCAATAATTCACCTTTACTGAACAGTTTTTAAAAATGGAAGTCATGAGATTCCAGAACACCAATAAAGAGGGGTGAAGAGATATCCCCATCAATGAAAAGTGGAGGAGATGGGGTACTAGTTCTCTACACAGGACCCATACTTCTCTACGCAGGACCAAAGTGCCTTTCCTTTGTCACCCAAATGCCATGGAATAAAGACAGGCTAAGTGTTAGGCTGAGGCTGAAAGTAAAGTTCCAAGACCGTCAGGGCCCTTTGCACAACTGAGGGAGGGAGGAGTCTGGGTGCTGACATTCTGCCCTGGTTTTCTGATATTTCCTTTTCGGTGATGCTTACTGGCTTCAGGATAATCTGTAAATGACAGAGTTTTGAACCCATGTGACACTTTGTCCTGTAAACAGAGCTATCCGATTTTGCAGATGGCCAAACCCCCTCTTTTGAGCCTCTAATTCATTATTTCCATCAAATTCCTATCTGCTGGTCCTTAATTCTGGGCCACCTGAATGTTTGAATTGCAGTCAGCAGACTTTAATATTGCCAGGGTTTGCAGAGCTGGCCCGTTGACTCTGTCCTTTTTATTCGCCTGGAATTTGCTTGGAATCCACCAGTGCAGCCTGGGGCTGTCTAGAAAGTCAGTCTATGAGCTCTAGTTCCTATAGAATGATGGGTTTTTCCAGGCCCTCTGCAGGTAGGCAGGTATCATTGGCCATGCAGGGCTCTTTGTGGCTTTGAGCTTCATAAAGCACCCCATCCTACTCTGTGCAGTCCCTTAAGCCCCAAGAGCAAGGCAGAGGCTAGTAAATTAGTGAGGGAACGTTTATTTCTAGGAAGGCTCTTTACCGAGGAGAACGTAGAGCTGCACTGTCCAATATACTACCTGGTAGCCTCAGGTGACTTTTTAAATTTAAGTTAATTAAAATTTTATAAAATTAAAAATTCAGTTCTCATTTGCCCTAGCCACATTCCACATGCTCACTAGCCACACGTGCTTAGTGAGTACAGTACCAGATAGTGCAGATACAGAACATCTCCGTCATCTCAGAAAGTTCTGTTGAAAATGCTGATTCTAGAACATGTATTAGTTTTGAGGATAAGAAATAAATTTATTTTCGGGACTTAATACTCCATGCAAGAAACTTATGGAATCCATCCATGAAAAATAGGAGTTAAACTTCAATACCTTCGTTCCGATTCCATGCCCATGTACCTAGGACCCTGTCATGTGTGTCAAAAGGAAGGGTGTTGGGGTTGAGATGGTACAGACATGGTTTCTGACTCTGAGGTGAGAGCCACCATTCTCGGCTTGGGGGACTGGGAGACAAACAGAGACATAACAATCTGTAATCCAGGGGGATACTGGTGGAGATTGAGGGGCATATGGGGGACTGTGCAAGCACAGCCAAGGAAGTAAGTACCTCTCTTGCCTAATCAAGTACTGCTTGCCAGAGGATAAAACATTTGAGCTGCATCTTGAAGTGGGTGTTTCTAGGTAGGTTATAGAGAATAGGAAGAAGGCAGGAGATAAAGTCCTAGAAGTTAGAGATCCTGGGTGGTTGGTTTGTGCAGGGAATCAAAAGCAATCCTGTGGATTAGGGTATAGAGAGAATTTGTCTGAGAGATAGAAATGAAGGGAGAAATGACTGGAGAAAAAGGTTTAAAAAAAAAAAAAAGCAGATCATGAAGGTGTTCAATGCTAGCCTGGGTGGCTCAGTTGGTTAAGTGTCTGACTCTTGATTTTGGCTAGGTCATGGTCTCAGGGTCCTGGGATTGGGCTTCCCACTCAGCAGGGAGTCTGCTTGTCTCCTCCCCCTCCCCCGTGCTCTCACACACACGTGCACTCTCTCCCTGGAGAAAATAAATAAATCTTAAAAAAAAAGATTTATGGGGCGCCTGGGTGGCTCAGTGGGTTAAAGCCTCTGCCTTTGGCTCAGGTCATGATCCCAGGGTCCTGGGATCGAGCCCGCTCTCTGCTCAGCGAGGAGCCTACTTCCTCCTCTCTCTGCCTGCCTCTCTGCTTACTTGTGATCTCTGTCTGTCAAATAAATAAATGAATAAAATCTTTAAATAAATAAATTTTTTAAAAAGATTTATTAAATGCCTACCAAAAGAATTTGGATTATATTATATAAATACTATTAAGTCATAAGATGCTTTTAGGTGGAGCAGTTACATGGTCAAATGTCATTTTGAAAAGATCCCTGTGGCTGTAAAGCTCGAGATGGACTGGCACGGACATCATCACTAGAGGATGGTGGTTGGGTAGGAGGTTTTTCCATAACCCAGGTAGAAGAGAAAATGGCCTGGACAAGGCAGCCGTGACTGTGGGAATAGAGAGGGCTGCACAGAGTTAAGAGATAACGAGGAGGTGTAGTCAGTGGGACTTCAGGGAGGCAGAAGTCGGGGTTGGGGATGCTGCCAGGCAGGTGAGTGCGAATTCTCTGAGCCAAGATAACGGAGCCTGAGAAGAACAGGCCAAGAGATGCGCCACTCTGAGTCTGGTTTGGAGTCTGTTGAGCCTGAGAGCCCAGGAGGTCAGAGGAAAAGGAAGTATGAGAACCTCTGGAATCAGGTACATCAGAGTAAAGCATTCCTTACCCTGCTGGAGACTCAGGGTGTGGAGTCTGTAATTGGCCGGAGCTCTTTTCTACCTTGCCTGCTCCTGCGTTACTCCTACTCCCCCAAAATGCCTTTACTTTTTCACGACTCCTGAGTGCCAGTGAGTTCCTGCTGTCATGAAAAGGCTTTTCCCTGATGATACATGACCACCTCCTTTTCTCTTCTCAAATATTGAATCAAATTTATGGTACCCATTTTCCTTAATCAGGCTGTTATCAGACAGTGAGCTGGGCAAATTTGATTTAAAGCAGATTGTAGCACCAGCCAGTGACTGCTCCTGGCCCTAATCAAGACTCCTTCACTCTCAAGAGAAGACGCCTTGCACTAGATGGGCTTTAATGGGCACTTCTGTCTCGTGAGCAGTAGCTCCGTTTCTGTCAGATCTCTGGAAAGTTGCCTCCCAGCTTCCCTGCTCACACCCTAGCTGTAAGGTTCAAGAAACAATCTCTTCTTTTTGTTGTGATAACAGGAGTGACGATGATGATGCCATTAATAATGATAATAGCTAACAAGTATGGACTGTTCATTGTGCCAGATTCCATCTTAAGCGCTTTACAAACATTGTTTAGTCCTCACCACCGCCCCAAGCAACTGCACTAATGTTCCCCTTGTTCCCCAGATAAGGAGCATGGGGTTCACAGAGGTGAAAAAACTCAAGGCTACAAACCTAGAAAGAGATGACGTTGAGATGATCACCTAGATCTATTGTACTCCAAAGCCCAGAATCCTTACCAGTACCCTCTACTAAATAATTTAGCCTTCTAAAAAGTTCAACTTTCTGCAGTGTGTCCTAGACTTAACAATCTTACTTTCAGTCCCGGAGTGTTTACATGGGTGCTGAGGTGACAATTCCTTTAAAGCTGTGACTGCTCCTGGGGGTATGTGCACTTAGCTAAATGAAAAAAAGACAACTGGACCTCTCAGCCCCCTTAACGGGACATAACTTACACAGTGTCAGCTTCAGTTGCTGACTGAATGGTCCAGTGGTTTGGGGGATCCTGGCGGGAATGTTTTCTTTGTCCCAGCGTGCTTGTGTAATGGAAGCCTCGAAGAAGAATGGGTGTGTTTGTCCAACTCTCTGGCTTTAAATGCTGATAATTTGCAGACGGGGAATACAGGGGCGTTAGAACTGTGGAGTGGGCAGATGTGGAGGAGGCACGGCTGCAGGAGAAAGCAGGCCCATGAAACAGAGAACGATTTGTTTATCAAGGGGTGGGATGCGGGGTGTGGAGGAAAGCTTTGCAGTAGGGCTGTGGAGACTGAGTGGGGGCTACTGGGCTGGCTGCCAGCCCCCCCCACCACCACTGCCAGGGGTCCATGACAGTTGCCTTTTCCTAGGAAATGTGGAAAAGAAGGTACGTGCTGTCCCCAAGAGAAAGGGCAGATTTGGGACAGAAGCTCACACAGGGCACTTGGGAGCTCCTTTGTGTGGCTCACGTCAGGACTCAGCCGGCAGTATGTTCAGTGCTGCTGGCCGGGGGTCTGGCTGATAACCACACACCTGCGGGTTCTGCGGTGCCAGAGGGAGCACTTGGGCCAAGCGGTTGCTGATTAAGGCAGAGAACGTTATCTTTGTTTGCTACACTGCTTGGCCGCAGACAGATGCTGGCATTGCCGCTCTGCCTCCGTCCTCCTTTTTGACGCCCTACCACATTTCCTCCCCACACCAGCTCTCCAGCCAGCTACTAGAGGGAATTCACAGTGGAGACCTTTTCCCTCTCAAGAACAGAAATAGTGATGAGAGTCCTGTGATGGGGCATGCTTTTCACTCCCAGGCCCGCTGCCTCCGGCATGGCTCAGCACCGTGGAGGCCCTGCAGCAGAGCCCACGCCTTCCAGAGCTGGGCCTGGGGCTGAGTCGCTGCAGGAACCCAGAGCTCCTGAGGCCCCCTGTGGTGGCATGAGGCAGCCTTTCCCAGTTACCAGTTAAGGACAAGACAGGGAGCGGACAGTGTAGTGCTAAGAAGGCGAAAGGCTTGGAGTTAGAAAACTTGGGTTTAAACTTTGGCCCCACCCCACCGCCACTTACTTGCTGTGCTACTTTGGGGTAGGCAGGATGCTCTTCTTTTGTTTCCTCATCCCTATCGAGTAGGTGATCCTACTTAGCCCCCAGGTTAGCAGGGAGGTAAAATGTAAGAATGCAGGAGGGGCCCAGGGACCCAGTAAATAACCTGTCTGAGCTTTGTTTCCACATGTGCACAGAGAGGGCTGTAATACCAATTTTGTAGATTTACTGGGCATACCCAGTGAAATAATGAGTGCAGAATATTTAACAAAGTTAGCTGGCAAGTAGCAAACACTCAGCAAAGGATAGAATGATAGATAAGGTTAGTGTAGTAGTTACTCAGTATCAATTTGTCTATCAGCCAGTTTGGGGAAGTATTAATAAAGTTGTAAAAGCCATTGGGCCAGGCATAGAGAGAAATGAAATCAGCCCTCATTGTTCAAATCAGCGGATGGAGGACAGGAGCCTCGGGTTGTGATGGGTCGTGATGGGGCGCTGAGGCGAAGGGGTCAGGCTCTAGATTGTGGGTAGCTCTCCTATAGCTCCCTCTGCTGCTTGAGAAGTGCAGACGTTTCTGGCCCAGAACGGAGCCAGGCTTTCCCCCCAGGGAGAAGAGATGTCCTGCTTGCCCAGAGGCCAAGCCTTTGCAAAGCCTTCAGAGTCAACACAGAAGGCAGTAGAGCCCACAGGCGTTCAGGACCCTACCCACATAGGGACTTCTTGCCCAGCATAGGGCTGCAGTACTCAGGTCTGAGTATGTCCCCAGCACTTAGCCTGTCTGGAACTCCCCTTAGTCCACTCCTAGAAGGGCAGAGACCGACCCTGACCCCGGCTATTATAAACTCTTGCTTCCCCATTAAGCCTTTTTGATGCTTGGTTTGGTGGTATCTCCACCTCTGGTATGAGGTATGCCCCACTGTGACCCAGAGTATTAGTCCCCTAACCTGGGGCTCCTTTTTCTAAAACTTGGTCTTTCCCCAAGGAGCTTGCTTCCAATCCAGAGAAAGGAGCATGGTCTGCAGAGTCTTACCTGCTGCAGTGTGATGCTGCCCTCGGATATTGGAAGAACCAAGGGCTTGGGAAGTTAGCCTAGGTTCCAAGTTCTAGCTCTGCCACCAGCTAGCTGTGTGCTTGTGGACCAGTCCCCTCTGCTCTTTGAACTTCAGTTTCTCATCTATACAGTGGTAATGATAGTCTCACATAGCCCATGGAGCTGAGAAAACTCAATGAGAAAGTGCACATAAGTGCCTAGCACGGAGACTGGCAGGGCATGGAGGCTCAGGTAATGTTTCCCTTCCTCCCTAGCTAGAGTGAGGGATGCCAGTAAAATTTTTCATTGTGTGTAACCTCAGCCCTGCTGGAAGCAGTGAACCTAAAAAATATAATCATCAGCTTGTTCTTCACCGTGGCAAAGGCTCAGGTAGAATCACCATGGCAGCTGCCATTGAACCTGGAGGCTCCATCTCAGCTATAGCAGAATCTTGATAGTGTTGTATTTTTCCACATTTACATTTCAGACTGCCTTTGGCCCTTGTTACCCGCAAGCAGGCAAGCATTATTTTACAAGAGAATCTCGCAGTTTAGAGAGGTCAAATGATTTTCCCAAGGCCTTACAGCTTTTGAATGTTGGAGCTGGATGTGAACTGAGATCTGACTGGCCCCGCCTGACCTTAGGAACAGCAGCTTGTCTGAGCTGCCTTGCCTCCAGACAAACCATGGATCTCCCTGTCCTTCATAATGATCCTGGATTCCATTTCCCCCAAGCTCAGGCTCTTTTCTGTCTTAGGCGCCTCAAGGAGCTGTAGGAGACTCTTTCTTCCCTTCCTTAACCCCCACTGGTCTCAAAGCCCACTCACACCTGTGTGTTCACCAGATTTAGCGACGAAGGGATGGAGGTGATCGAGCGGCTCATCTACCTGTATCACAAGTTCCACCAGCTAAAGGTCAGCAATGAGGAGTATGCTTGCATGAAAGCGATTAACTTCTTAAATCAAGGTAAGTAGCTGGCGGTGAGAAAAGGGGATTTTGTCTGTTTATTTATTTATTTTGCCAGAGAGCATTCTCCCTCACGTTTCACACACCACCTCCCACCCTTTTACCCTCAGGACTGTCACACAGAATCTGTCACACCATGTGGGTACCAGTCCGAGAAGGCCTGTGCTTTCCTCAGCCTGCCCCTCTGTAGCGCAGGGCATGCTTTGGATTTTTTTCTTCAAACCTAAATGCCACAGTCTCTATAACTCATAGAGGAAGGAAGAGGATTTGCTTTGTTTAGTCAGTTTTAATGCATTTAAACACAGACACCAAGGACAGTACATGCGTCATTTAAAATATGTACCAAGTTTACCAGTGGCTGAAGAAGAGCAGGGTGACTGATGAAACTATCGGAGATAAGACGTGTGTGACAGGCTGGCAGTGGTTCTGACGGCCTCTTCAGGGCAGGGTGGGGGGTTGTACAAAAACAACGTGGATCCACAACGTGGATCCACAACGTGGATCCAGCGTGGCTTTTTTTTTTTTTTTTTTTTTTAAGTTTTTTTACTTTTTTGACAGCGAGAGCGAGAGAGGGAACACAAGCAGGGTGAGTGGGAGAGGGAGAAGCAGGCTTCCCACCAAGCAGGGATTCTGATGCGGGGCTCGATTCCAGGACCCCGGGATCAGGACCTGAGCTGAAGGCAGCCACTTGACGACTGAACCACCCAGGCACCCCTCAAGCGTGGCTTTCATTAGAAGACTGCTGGGTGCGGTTTATGTGGGGCATTACCTACCAAGTGGTGCTTGGTAGCTGCTCGTAACTGGAGCATGAAGGAGAATTTATATTCTCTTTTTTCCAAAGTAGCGTATGACTGCTCTGTTCTCACAGTGGAACAGGGCTGTTTTGCTTCCTGTGACATTGAGATTGCTCTGTTACTGTATTCAGTTTCCTAGTCCAGAGTCTGAACCCCTCCTCTGGCTTACTCCTTCCAGCTGCTTCTTCGCTATTCATTCATCTTCATTTATCTGCTGTTCCATGTGCCTCCCTTAGACCAGGCGCTGTGTTGACCATGAAAAACATTAAATAAAATAGATCGCAGGTCCCTGGCTTCAAGATGTACACACTTTAGGGGCACCTGGGTGGCTCAGTGGGTTAAAGCCTCTGCCTTCAGCTCAGGTCATGATCTCAGGGTCTTGGGATCGAGCCCTGCATCGGGCTCTCTGCTCAGCAGGGAGCCTGCTTTCGCCTCTCTCTCTGCTTGCCTCTTTGCCTACCTGTGATCTCTGTCAAATAAATAAATAAAATCTTAAAAAAAAAAAGATGTACACACTCTAATGGGACCTGACACATTACATGAGCCTCATATTGGGGGAGATCAGCAACAGCTATTTGGAGGAGAAATCTGAGCTGGGCCGCAAAGGCTGGGTAAGATTTATATAGAGAATATTTATATCCTATTTTATGTATAAATTATATAGGTAAGTTATATTTATATTCTGTGTATAAAAAGGAGCTGGTATGTGCATAGACATTATATATACACACATACGTATACATTGTATATATACACATATGCATTTATATATAAATGAATGAGAGAGAGAGATCTATATAGAGAAAAGCTGGAGTGACCGCTCAGGTCGGATAGTATGAGCAGACGCACATAGGAGACCATGTGTGAGTATGTGCAGCTATCGGCAGACTTTTTGATTGGCTCCAGCAAAGGGCCAGTTTAAGATATTTTGACGGATATATTATGAAAGGGAGGTTACTCAATCAGTGTTCAGCATCCACTGGTGAATCCACTGGCCTTTTCTGTGTCGAGCCCTGTGTTGGGAGCTGTGCAGGAAGCTGAGAAAGATGCCGCCCAGTGCTCAAGTGTCTCAGTCTAGTGACTGTCCTTTATAATTTTTTTCCTTCTTTATCTGATTTCTCTTCCCTTATCCAGAATTTTGTTTCTCCGTGATAGAAAGAGAAAAGATCTCCTGTTGTGACAATGTTGAATAGCTTTTAATCGAAAGATGCACAGATTCAAGGAGCTCCTGTTTCTTCCACTGTAGAAAGCCCCTCCTTTTCCTGTGTGGTTTTTGTTCTTGTTTTAGTTTTTGTTTTTCCACAGATATCAGGGGTCTGACCAGTGCCTCACAGCTGGAACAGTTGAACAAGCGGTACTGGTACATATGCCAGGATTTCACTGAATATAAATATACCCATCAGCCGAACCGCTTTCCTGACCTCATGATGTGCTTACCTGAGATTCGCTATATTGCAGGTACAGTTTTGGGCGGGGCGTGCAAACCTTCCTTGCTTGTCTTGCCTGAAATGAGATCGGCATTGTGTGAAAGACGCTCATTCCAGGCTGGTCACCAGCTGCATGAAAGAGCTACTACCGTTGCCCTCAGAAAAGTTATATTATAATGAGAAGTTTGTGTTTTCTTTGTAGGGAAGAGAGTCTAATATTTCCCCAATGCCTATCACGTGCAAGGTGCTTTGTAGCCTTATGTTTTTTTAATCTCAGAACCAACTCTGCAAGGCTGGTTGTTGGTGATATTTATGGTCCTTCTATGGATGGGGAAGTAGGCTCAGAGTTTCTCAAATTAACTTCATTTCCTGCATATATACTTTAAAATATAGACATCAAAATGATATATTTTATGCTATGTGAATTAATTATATCTCAATTTTTAAAATTAACTTCATTTCATAGAATTTCTTACAGATTTTTGGAGATTATTCATTTAAAGCAGTATCTTTTTTTTTTTTTTTTTAAGATTTTATTTATTTATTTGACAGAGATCACAAGTAGGCAGAGAGGCAGGCAGGGAGAGAGGAAGGGACGCAGGCTCCCTACTGAGCAGAGAGCCCAGTGCAGGGTTGGATCCCAGGACCCTGAGATCATGACCTGAGCCAAAGGCAGAGGCTTTAACCCACTGAGCCACCCAGGCACCCTAAAGCAATATCTTTTCCTAGCTTTGCAAAGGAATTTTTGTTGTTATTGCTTTGTAATCTTGACCCCCTTCTGAGCTTCTTGACATTTAAATAGGTCCACTCCAATATAAAATCCTGGGTTTTTTTGTTTTTGTTTTTGTTTTTATTTGACAGAGATCACAAGCAGGCAGAGAGGCAGGCAGAGAGAGAGGAGGAAGCAGGCTCCCCGCTGAGCAGAGAGCCCTATGCGGGGCTTGATCCCAGGACTCTGGGATCATGACCTCAATCGAAGGCAGAGGCTTTTTTTTTTTTTTTTTTTTTTAAGATTTTTATTTATTTGTTTGACAGAGAGAGATCACAAGTAGGCAGAGAGGCAGGCAGAGAGAGAGGAAGGGCGGGGGGAAGCAGGCTCCCTGCTGAGCGGAGAGCCCGATGCGGGACTCGATCCCAGGACCCTGAGATCATGACCTGAGCCGAAGGCAGCGGCCTAACCCACTGAGCCACCCAGGCGCCCCGAAGGCAGAGGCTTTAACTCAACTGAGCCACCCAGGTGCCCCCTGGGTTTTGTTTTTATTGTTGTTTTAGGTCTTCTGGTAAAGATTCTTGTGTATAGTAATAGCATATACTGAGGGAAAACTCAGAAATGTGACCTCTAAGATAAAACTGTTCTGTCAAATTCAGCCACCCAATTTTAGAGGAAAAAATTTTCGGTCTGACAAAGGAATTTTTTCCCAACTTTTTGGACCTACGTAGTCTAGCAGATCTGAACTGGACCTAAAATACTGGAATTTTAAGGGTGCTTTGATAGTTTATGGCTTGGCATTTCCAAATCTATGTTTTACTGAATAAGGTATTAATCAGATGCTCTCTGAAATAAAGGGAGGTCAGTGGTTAATACCCCACTCTCCCCGACAGAGCTGGATTCTCAACTCTGGCAACATTTTGATTCACCTGGAAAATTTTTTAAGAATATCTGTGCTTGGATTATTCTGTGGAGATTCTGATTTAATTGGTATGGAGTGGGACCTGGGCATCAATATTTTTTTAAAACTCCCCAGGTGACTCAAAGGTACTGGCAGGGAGAAGAATGACAGCGTCTGGTATTTACAAAGTATATTAGCACACTGAATGCTCTGAGATGTTTTCCAGTGAAGAAGCCTGTACGCCTTTTTCAACCTGAATTTCTCAAATTTGTTTGCCCCTGTGACCACCCCCTTCTCCTTTTCCAGTACTTTTATTAACCCTTTATACTCTTCTAAAGAACAGAATGCTAATTAGAGACTCTACCAGGGGAAAAAAAAATAGGGTATGTTTCTCAGGGTATTTTAGAAGAAAATACCTAGGGAACACCTTTCAGTTTAACATTCCTCATCTATAAAATGGAGATAACAAGTAATATCTATCACTTGGAAATATTATGAGAATTAGATAATTCATTGAAACAGCTAGCATGGAGTAAGTAGATGGTAGCAATGATTATAGCTTGCACCATTACTAGACTCTCTAGGGTACCAACATGGGTCTGGGTATCAGGTGGTTAGCACAGTTTGTCTGATACTCCTGTCTTTGTGATACTCCCGGCACTTTCTTGCTCTAGTCCCTCAAAAAGGCAACATTGTCCCTCCCGCAGCCCAAGAGGAGGCAGGCACACTCTTCCACTGCAGCCATTACTAACTTTTCTTTTCCCACCTTGTTACCAGGAAAGATGGTGAATGTACCCCTGGAGCAGCTGCCCCTCCTCTTTAAGGTGGTGCTGCATTCCTGCAAGACAAGCGTGGGCAAGGAATGACCTGTTCCCGGCGCCCCTCCTCGGGCCAGCCATGGCGCCTTGGGTGGGCAGAACAGGCTCCGGAAGAAAGAGCCAGAGAGACCAAGATGGAGGCTGTGGAGCAGTGTTTCCAGTTGCCTCCATAGCAAGAAGAGTTTTTGTTTGTTTGTCTGTTTTTTTAACCTCATTTTTCTATATATTTATTTCACGACAGAGTTGAATGTATGGCCTTCAACATGATGCACATGCTTTTGTGTGAATGCAGCCGATGCATTTCCTTGCAGTTTACAGAATGTGAAGATGTTTAATGTTATAGTGTTGTCATTGTTTAGAGATAGTTCTTTTGTATTTTGAGGGAGAGGGTGGGATGGGGCTGAGATGAATATTTCCATAATGTTGACAAAGACGACTACCTCAGTGGAAAGGGAGGGGTGTAACCATCCCTACTTTTTCCACATGTTCTCAGCAGACTCCTACATTAGTCTGTCAGAGAGCAGACTGCCTTTTTCTAGTCACAGAATTACCGGGTAAAAGTAAAAGAGCACACCATAAAGGGGCAAAGTGGTGTTGGGAGATTTATTAAGCAAACTGGGTGAAATATTGGAAACAGGATATGAGGATTTAGCATTCTCTTTTCTTTGGAAAGCATGGTAGTTGAGGGAGTAGAGTGCAGTGACCGAATCTAAAATGTCCTCCCTCCGAACAACTCTTCAGGGAGAAGGGTTTCTGTTCTCATACCATGCTGTGGGCTGCCCCCGCCCCCACCGTCTGAACCACCACTACTGGTTTCTGCTACTCTCAACTTTTTATCCACACATGGTCCTGGCAGTAAGTTATTCTTGGGACTTGTCTGCTAGCTCCCTTGGAGCTCACAGCTACCTAGTGTCTTTACCTGAGTCTACCAAGGTCTACCTTCCTCAGACTCCTTGCCACTCTGTCTTACACATTTGACTTCCTCTTGGCCCTTTGAAAAAACAACTGAACAAAATGTCATGCTCTGAATCCTGGTGCCCACTACTGATTTATTCTCCTTTCACCTTGCTTTTTTTCAAAGGGTAGTGGGACAAAGGCCAGACTGCTAAAAGAATAAACAATCTTCCTTTCCCTGTTCCCCTCACCCCATCCTGTCTCATCCTCAGGACTGAATCCAAACCCTGCCATCTTTCATACAGTGGGAAGGACCATTCACCCATCAGCTAAACAGAAGCTTTGCCCCTTCATTCTCCTCCCAAGTTCTCCTAATCTCTCCAAAATGAGACCAGTTTCCTTAGAACGGAAAGCCCAAGTACCAGAGTTGGCCCACCTGCCCATTAGATTATTGGTGGCCTGGCTGACCAAGGCCTGGAGGGCTGGAGTCCAAAGCACCTGGAAGGGTGGGGGGGCTTGAAACTACCTCATGTTCCTAAGGGCCTGGCTGCCCCCCTCTGCAGATACGGCCTGGACCTCCTATTCCTTCACTACCTACCCTGCCTAGTCCTGGGAAATGTTCTTTACCCTCTTGGCTTTGGCCAGTGGCCACACCATGTCTGTCTTAGAACTCTCTCAGGTGCTTTTCCATTCTCTGCCTTAGTATTGTAATTGTCCCTGCCCATACCCAGGTATCTCCCACAGCCAGTGCAGTACACAGACCACTTTAGCTGGGTACCTCCCTGGGTGGGCTGGAGGGACCTACAGCATTTTGTTTTGCCTGTTTCAGTCAAAGGCCGTTTGCTCTCTTCCCAACCCAGCCAGCAACTTTACCGAGTGGGCCACCACATCGTGTGCACACCAGGTAGTCTGTGTCGGATTATAATTTTTTTTTTTCCAGTGAAATGTTACGGGTACCAGCAGAGTGATGACTTTGTCCCTTGATGGATCTAGAACTCAGAGCATTACTCCTTACTGCCATTTCCCCAGCTGCTCTGAGAAAGAAAAAAGAGACATGTTCCTCAGGAAAACCTCCAACCAGAATGTTCTTCACATGTTGATGGGAAGATTTATGTTTGTGTATCTGTTTATTTCTAGGTTCACAATATTTTTGTTTCCCCGATTTTTTTATTTAACCAAGTAGATCACATTCTTTGGCTACAGGTCAGGGTCCCTTCTCAGAGTCCCTTCTCCAACACTGCTCCTGTGCATCATATCTTTCTTTGCTTAAACCTCCATCTGTCAAATTATTATTTTTTGAAATTGCTTTTCTCTTAAATTAAGCATGTTACTGGTTGTGTTGGGTATCAAAGGAAATTGCTCTTTGACAAGACAAGAACATGTCTCCAATAATGCAGCATTAAATAGAGCAAGTTGTTAATTTGTGGAGCGGGGGAAAGGTTCTGCAAGTTGCCATTGTAGAAATCCATTTTTACAAATGTTTGCAGCCGATTCCACAGAACAAAGAGCCCATTCATTGCCAAGAGCCCTGCAGAATCTCTGAGCCGAGTGGCTGTGTGTTCCAGGCCGGAGCCTGACCTGTGGACAGCCTTTCATGTCTTCTGCACCCAGTCCTTTTATGACGTGGGGTTTTTTAAACAGGGTAAAGTGAATGTGTTGCATTGCAAACTCAGGTATTATGAGGAGAAGGTAGGAGTGTAGCTAGCAGCGTGGAGACATTAGGTCAGCCACTAGATGTATTTGTGAATTTGGTTTGAAGGACACAGAGAAAGGTTGGAGGGGGGAGGTTTGGTGTGTTTGTTTTTTGCCTTTCTTCCCATAACATTTGGTTAACAGGTAGCCTTTTTGCGAGTGGAAGAAGAAAAAAGTTGTGCATGTTGTCTCTAATTCCCCTCTCTCCTGTCCTTTTTCAGTCCCCTGCTACCAACAGCACTCACTTTGAGTGAGAGTTTTTCAACCATAAAAATGTAACCCTGAAAGCTGTGTGGTAAAGGAGAGTCCTACCTCCTTGCACTGCATTGAAACACACAGGCTTTTCCTTTCCTTTCCCTTTAAATGTTTTCTTGACCCAAGACGAAAGTTTGGAATCTTGCAACTTCACCTACAACTTACGCTCTCTGGCTCCTTTGTAGAATTTTGGAGTCGTTCACAAGGTTTGGTGGTCTTGCCCTTAGTCTGGAGAAACTCCCCAGAACCTGTCTCTAAGCACTCCACCTGGCTCGGAGGACACCCAGCCCCATGCTTAACCCGTAACTGATGTGGGCGAACTTCCCGGGCTAGAAGGCAGCGTGCAGAGACCTCCTTGTCTTGTTCCCCAGAACCAGAGGGTGGATAGAGGGAATCTAAGGGTCTCCACAGCGTTGCTGACAGTCACCCGCTCCACACTGACCTGCCTCTCACATGCCACCCCTTTTCAGGGATGTGAGTACCTGCCGTGGCCAATATGTCACCAGGTCCTTAAAAACCTGGGCTCTGTGAGCTGCCTTGCTCTGCTTCTGCTTCCCATTTCCTACCTTCGTTTGTTCTTGATTTCCTGGAGAATGGGGCAGGTGGAGACCGATGGACAAACCCAGCATGGGCAGCATCGAAGCCATGCTCAAGGTTGGCCAGAGTAAGGGGACCCTGGCCTCCCAGCAGGGCAGGAGGTTGGGCAGTGGTTCCAAGTCTTTAGCTCTGGGCCCCTGGTCTATGTCTTTTTCCTTGTTGCTTTTTAAAATTTTGCAATTATTTTAAGAAATCCAATCTTTCAGATCAGCTCTTTTATTAAACTTTGAGTTTTTCTTTATTGATTTTTTTAAACAACAACAACAAAATACCACTGCTCTCACTTTCCCCAATTTGATCCATGAGAATTCCCTACACTCCCCTCTGCCTTTGTAGTTGATCATTCCTCCCTTTTTCCTCAGCTCGAAGCATCTATGTCCAGTGTCTGTGAAATGATGTTTTATCTGTGTCTCAGGATGAGAAACGGCAATCATTCCACCAGGTGCTGGAAACTGATCAGCCTCGAGGCAAGGGTTTCTAGGGCCATAGCTCAGGGATGTGTATTTAATTACAGGGTCCCCAGAAACCCCTCTCTTGGCTGCCACAAGCAGCAGCTTCTTTTCTGGGCTTGAGAACCGGACCTGGACCATTTCCTCAGAGGCAGGAGCCCCAGAGAACATGCGGAGTCGAGGAGCACACTGGGGCTTCCTTCTTGGCTAGACCTGGGCCACCTTGAAACTTGAAGAATTCTGGCTGTCCTGCAACAGGAGCCACTATGGCCCTGCCTCCACCAGCCCATAAAATGCCCAGTCCCCCTGCCCAGTCCAGTGCCCATTCGGCCTCCCTCTTCTGGGCATGCAGCCCTCCGTGGAGCACAGCCTGCTCAGGAATCAGTTGCAGGCTCAAAGGGAAACTGTGAGTTAGGCCAGAGCTTGCTCCAAGCCCAAGAAGAAAGTTGTGTTACTGGTGGAGGCTAGTCTTCCAAATCCTGGAGCCAGCCCTGCCAGCCAAAGGATCATTTTTGCCCTTTGGTGACCATTTTTTTTTTTCTTTCTCTGAAATGTCTTATGATAGGTAATAATGTTGTTGACTCAAATTTCTATGAAAAAGAAAAAAAAAATAAAACTACCTCTTGAGTGACATTCCTGATCGATTCCTCTCTGAGGAATCCTGTGGGAAAAGAATACCGTAGCTCCTGCTCTGTTTACATGTTTCTGTCGGGAAAGAAACTCTGCCTGCCCTGGGGTGTTGGTGTTTTTGTCTGTGTTGCCATCCCAGGCTTGCGATAGGGGCTTGTGGCTGCGTTGTGATGTCTGGGCCATGTCTGGAGAGGCCCAGCCACGGACTAGCCATCCCTTTGAAGAGGCCATCATTTCTTTCCTGTGATCCAGGGCACAGGGAGCGCCACCTCTCACCACCCCATCTCCAGGGACTGTGGTGGCACAAGCATCAGTGAACATATCCTTGGGCTACCTACCCTAGGCCCACTTCTACCCACAGCCCAGTGTAGGAATCGTGTAAATGGGATGTCTCTGAGCCCTTGTCCCCAAAGGGCCGGCCAAGGGCTGCCCGCCAGCCTGGCTCCATCAACCCTGCATGACCAAATGATAGTTGGTGGGCTCTGAAGGCTACCCAGGCCCTCTGCTACCTCCCACCCTGCCAGCTGGCAAGGGATGGGCCCTTTTCTGTGAATTGACTACCTGTGGAAATGTGACCAATTAGTGTGAAATGCATGTTTAGCAAATGTTAGGTACTGTATTTGAACCAATAAATGTGAATTCTTCTGCACATGGCATCTGTCTGTGAAGCTTGTCTGGGGTTCTAGGGAGGGACCATGGGGTGTCCTAAGGAGCTGGCTGGTGTCTGCTTGGTCCTGCTTTTAGCTGACATCCACTCAGTTTCTATTGCTACGGGTCTGGCGGAGGGCTCTCTGTCAGAGCTGCTTGAATCGATGAACCAGTCCCAAAATAAGCTGTCTATCCTGTGTGCCAGGCACTGTTTTGGGACTTTTCACAAACCTGAACCTCCTTGAACTTCAAGGATTATTACCTCCATTTTGTTGAAGTGAGGTGAAAAGACTCCCAGTTAGAAAGTGACACAGATAGAGGAACTTATTCTGGTGGGGGAGGCAAACACGGACCCTTGCAGTAGTTATAATTAAGGATATATATGAGGTGGTAAGGATCTAGAGGAGGGAGTGGCTTGTTCTACTCAGGAAGTGCTTCACAGATGAGCACTGAAGGTGGGTTTTGAAGAAAGGTACTGGGCAGAGGAGGCTAGACCAGGTGGAGGTAAGAGAGATTGTCTGGCCATGAATCAGAAACATGGAATATTTGGGCATAACAAGGGACTGCCATGGCAGGAATGGTGGCAGATGGAAGGGATAGCAAGACTTGAGGTTGGAGAAGCTCTTGGGGACCTTGAATGCCACATTCAGGAGTTTGTTTTTAAGATTTTATGTATTTATTTGACAGAGATCACAAGTATGCGGGGTAGGGGGAATGCAGGCTTCCTGCTGAGCAGAGCCTGATGTGGGGCTCGATCCCAGGACCCTGAGATCATGACCTGAGCCAAAGGCAGAGGCTTAACCCACTGAGCCACGCAGGCGCCCCGCCACGTTCAGGAGTTTAGGAAGGAAAGCCATCTGCTAAGTCACAGGAGAGAGAGCTACATCTCCATGACAGCAGTGTGCTGGTGGTGGCCTGCCTATTCTGTCACCATGGTCCAGCCAGTTAATACCTAGGAAATACCCAGGAAATAGATGAGGTTTTCTAGAGTTGAGAAAATGGAGGCTCCAAGAGATCAAGGGATGTGCCCAAAGTCACACAGGAAGTGTCAGAGTTAGGACTTGAACCCAGATCAGCCCAACCATCCTGTAATCCTGCTGCATACGGTCAGAGAAGCAGCAGAGTTTGGGTTGAGGGTTATATGAAGATAGGAAAGGTGGACACTTCTCAGATTGCAGTCATAAAGGCTGAGGAGAATCTGATCAAAGTCTATTAAATCCCCATGTGTGAAATGAGGGGAAGCCCAGCTGCCATCCCACACCTCAGCCTCCTCCGGCACAAGGGACCAGAGAGCCCTTGAGGTTAGAAAGAGATGGCTTTAGAACAAAGGAAACACTGCAGAACTAATTAATAGACTCCCTTGCCTCGCAAGAGGGACAGATAGGACATGGAGGTGTGAGGAGGAAAAGAAATACATTTGCTGAGCGCCTAGTGAGTGCCAGACACTATGATTGGGGCTTTGCGCGCATTGTCTCCTGTCACCCTCGTAACAGTTTTCATGAGGCTCATGTCTTAGCCCCATTTTACACAGTAGCAAATTGAGGCCCAAAGAAATTAAGCTGTTTGCCTGAGATGACACATGAGTAAGTGGCAGAAATCTTTTTTTTTTTTAAGATTTTATTTATTTATTTGACAGAGATCACAAGTAGGGAGAGAGGAGGAAGCAGGCTTTCTGCTAAGCAGAGAGCCCGATGCGGGGCTCAATCCCAGGACCCTGGGATCATGACCTGAGCCAAAGGCAGAGGCCTTAACCCACTGAGCCACCCAGGTGCCCCCAGAATTCACTTTTGAATCCAGGTCTATCTGATACCAAAGTTACAGCTCCTCCCTGCTCTTCCTGACTAGTTCTCTAGTACTGAATACGAATGTCTAGAGTTTGTAACAAAACTCCGTAATGGCCTTTGGTTGAACTTGCTATTAGCAAAACAAACTATTAAACTAATAAAGGGTTAATTTCTTTAAGAGGTGAGTGAACAGACCCAACCAAATTGATCTGAAAAGCAGTGTTGTCCCTAAAATATGTAGAATGCTATAGACACCAAATCTGTGGTTTCTCAACATAGACAACCCAACAAGATGGCTTCATGGAAAAAGAAGTAGGAGTTCCATTGCCAAAAATCTGGGAAATACTGCACTCACTCTATCTTCCTCTTACTGCTTCCCAATCTTTGTTGGCATATTAAAGGCTTTGAGAAGTCTTGCCTGAAAACAAATTCTGTCTCGCCCAGGGCCTACCAAAAAAGTGTTCCAGCATGGAACATTTTTTCTTCCTGTTAAAATTCTGTTGGGACACTGTTCTGTGGCATAAAATTTAGAACACAGCTCTAAATTTATAAACTGCTACTGAACTAATGCTGAGCTTTTGATTTCCTTGAGTGCCAGGCAATAATCTGGAAGAATAGTGAGTATATATGGAGGACGGCAAAGCATGGCACTGAGCGTTCTATATGCGTTACGTTACTGATTCCTCCAAGCAACCCTATGAAGTTGATGCTGTAAAAGATCCCATTTTACAGATAAGAAAACCGAGGCCCAGAAAGGGTAAGTAATTTGCCCAAGGTTACACAACTCATACGTAACGTCAGGAATGAACATAAACAAGCACTACTGAGTGCCTCCTGTTAGGATCTGTGCTGAGATCTTCATCCTTACACGACACTCTGAGGTAAATAAGATCATCTCTATGTAACTGAAGAGGAAATGGAGCTCTGGCACAGGTCAGAGTCTGAAGCCAGAAACCCCCAGATACGACGGCTTAGGGAGGGTGCTGGGATCAGGTTGGATGTGGCCACATGGACGCTCTCTCAGGGACCATTCTCAGGCAGCTTGTGTGACAGAGGCGCATCAGAGGGTCTCACCATCCGAGGTCTAATTCTAGCTCTTCTCCCTTACGAGCTGTGCGTGGCCTTGACCCAGATAGATCCCTCTTACTTTCCTGGTCAGATAAACGGAGATGACGTGCTTTTGTCTTAGGAGTTAAGGAGGACTCACTGTGGCTGGTTCAAAGTAGGGCTTAATTAAGTCAATCCGTAAGAGACAGCTGTATGAGAGGAGCCGTGGCCCCTCACACCCCAATAACAGAAACCTAGCAGAGCCAGAAGCTACCTCTCTGGCTTTGCCTGCCCACCAGGGTTTAGGTCCACGGTGGTAATCAGTCTGTCTGAGATCCTGTGGCAAAAGTGCCCAACTGTCAGACCCAGGGCTCTTGGAGTCTTGTTCCCTTGGCAACAAGTCTCACCATGGAGACCACAGCCCCATCCTTGCCCTCCCTTGCAATCTCCCTCTCCACAGACCTTCCCTGTTCAGTACCTAGTCCTAGGAGAACTGTAGGAATGGAGGAGAGCTCCAAGGAGGCCCTTCCTCGGAGTGAGGAGTTTGGGGCACAGCCGGCAAGAGAGGCAAAAGGAACTTCCAATTTTGTGTCCGCTCTGAGCCTGGCAAGGTACTGAGGCATCTACATATTGTGGTCTCATTTAGATCAAAAGCCCAGCACTTACCCTATTTTACACAGTGGAAACCGAGGCTCATGGAGACACAGTGGACCAGCCCGAAGTCTCACAGCTGGTCAGTGTTGGAGCTGACACTTGAATCCAGGGTTTCTGACTCAGGAACCCTTGCTTTGTCTGCAACTCCCCACCCACAGTGTCGAGGCACGGCCGCTGCACCCCGGGGAGGCTTGGACGGTTGGGTGAATCCCCTCCACCCTAGGCCCTGGCTGTCGCACAAGCAGCAGCCAGCAGCCCTTTGAGGCCTGGGCTGGGCCCTGCAGCAGCAGAGGAACTGCACTATTTTAAGCCAGGGCCAACAGGCCCCATGTGGGCACAGGGAGGGTGGCCTCGGGCCCTTGGCCAGCTTCCCGGAAGTCACCATGGCCTCCCTCCTCTCCCCTGAGCAGCTTTCTGAGGCTCTCACTTCCCAACAAACAGGAAGGAGGCCCTTAGGCCAGGAGACCTCCAGCCTCAGCTTCCTCCTCCTACACCCCCCGCCCCCCCAGTCTTCTCTACATGGGGGAGCTCAGCAGCTACACGCCCTGATCAATGTCCCTTATCTGGGCTGGCTTGCAGCAGGTGGGTGGCAGGGGGTCTGGACTTCGGCTTGGGCCGCCCCAGTTCACCCATTACAGGTCTAGGGCCTCCACTTGCCCAGGCCCTTTGCCCGCTTGCCCACAGCCGGCGTCTCGTACACATTCCCGTTGCAGTTGGCCCTTACGGCAGAGAGCAGAGCGGGGGGATCCTCAGACTGGGCCCCATTCAAGGACCCTAGAGAGAGACAGACTAAGAGACTGAAACAGAGAGAAGCAAACTGGGACATGCCCAGAGAAAGACGGAGGCAAAAATAGTGATAGACGCAGATTAATCACGCGAGAGACAGCATTAGAGAGATACTCAGAGACAAAAGCAGAGAAAAACAGAGACAGCTGCAAAGGGCTGGGGCCAAGAGGTCAGCGAGACGGCTCTGAGTTGTTGCTCCCGACCACCCCCCAAGTACAGGCCCTGCCTCAGGGCTGTGGGGGGCCCACCGGCTGCGTGGCTGAAGAGGAATGTGGGGAGCAAGGCTGGGTCACCCCTTGAGGGCCAAGCGTGTGCACTGTGAGATAAACTATCCCAGGAAGGGGGCCCCAGCTGCGGCTGCACGCTCCAGGAGCATGGCGGAGGGGCCCGGGCCCAAGGCTAAAGCCCCAGCCCTGCCAGACACCCAGCTCCTGCGTCTCCTCCCGAGGATCTTCACCAGCCTCAGATTCTAGAAGGTGCCAGGTCCGTCAGTCTGGCCCTTAAGGGCGTGCAGATTCCGTGAGTGTCCCGTTTGTGGAAGAGCAGGGTGGGCCCTGGGAACCCTGCCAGCCACAAACCTTCCTTCTCCAGCCCCAGCTGCAGTCCTGGCTCAGGTGAGGGTGACCAGGCAGAGCAGGGGCTCCAGCAGAGGAGTGCCATGGTGGGGGCAGTTGTGCCCCAGCCTCTGCGTGGCCCCCTTGTAGCCTTGTGCACTCCTGTGCACCCGTGTGGGTCTGTGCGCCTGTGTCCATGTGCTTCCACGCACGTGGGGACTTGCACACATGTATGTGTCCACGTGCTGCCGGGAGCCCCACTCTGCTGCTGCACGTCCCTGCTGTCAGCCTGGAGAAGTGGCCTCCGGAGGCACCTGGTGTCTCCCACCCCCCACCAGGTGGCCCAGTCCAGAGAACCAGGAGGCACAGGGAGAAGAGCAGGTCTATTGCCGTCCCCCAGCTCCCCTCCCCACACTGCAGCTGAGGCTCCCGCTGGCCACGGCCTTGACCTGGCACTATGGACTTCTCTGACATTGGCATCGGATCTGAACATCTGGCAGCAAGCTGATAAGGGGTGCAGCGGAAACAGCGTCTGCGGCTGCCAGGAGCCCCGCCCCCTCCACTGCCCTGCGAGGGGTCTCCACGTCCACATCCTCTCTGCCTCCAGCTCCGGGCCCTGCCCATCTCTCTTTTCTCATTCTCTGCCTCAGTCTCCCTCTCCCCCATTTCTACTTTCCCTCTTTCTAAATTGCTCTCGTTCTTTCCGCCTCTCCCTCTCTCTCCTTCCTCTGTCCTGCTCTCTCTTTCTCTCCCTCCCCCTCACCTCTCTCCCTTCCTCCCTCTTTCCCTCTCTCTCTTTCTCTGACCATTTCTGGGTCTGTTATGCTGTCGGTGGGTCTCTCTTCTCTCATTTTCTGCCTCATTTCTCTGTGGGTTCTTTTTTTGTCTTTCCACACTGTGCTCCAACCCCAGCCTGATTCTCTTTCTCCTCTCCATTTCAGTTTCTAGGTCTCTAGTTTGTTTGTTCCTTGTTCCACCTCCAGGAAATAGGCCTGGCACTTTGGGAAAGTCCCCACTTAGAAGAGAGACCCTGTGCTTTGTTTACTTGGGGAGGGTGGGAGGGGGGAGCCTGGGTCACCCCCTTCTCCTTCCCCTCTGGGTGGGTCTCATGGCCTGGGACCACCTGGGCTGGAGCTTGAAGGAAAAGACAAATGGGCCACCCAGGGGCTTTGGCAGAGGAGGGAGGACACGGACTCTCCAAGCCCACTGCCTGGATTCAAATCCTAGTTCCATCACACCCTTGCTCTGTGACTTTGGGAAGACTTGGGTTCTCCCTGACCCTGAGTTTGTTCATCTCTCCAATGCTGCTCATGGAAGGTGAGGGGAAAATACTACCTACCTTCCAGGGTGGTGGAGGCGGACCACAGGGGTGGAATGGTAGGGGACGCGGTGCTTGGGGACCTCTGTATTATTATGTCCCCAATTCATTCCCTGCCTGCCTCACCCAGCAAGGGTGAGGGCCGAGGAGGGGCAGCGCAGAGGAAGAGGATGCCCATAGAGGTGTCGAGGGCGATCAGAGGTGAGCAGTGCCCAGCCTGGGCAGTGGAAAGTGTCCACTGACCACCTACAGAGAAGGCAACAGGACAGGAAGGACAGGAGGGACAGGCGGCAGAACTCGACCCCTGCAGGCAGCATGTGGGGCCTTTGGTGCAGAGACAAGTAGGCATTGAACAAATGCGCATTGACGCTGGCTCTGCTGGCCGCTGTGGACCCAGAGATAAATCAGCCCTGAGCCTTTCCTTGAGGGTTCCCCAGGCTGGGGTGAGTCACGTTCCCCCAGAAGGGCAAACAGAGCTCAGGATGATGGTGCAATCCAGACTCACACCAAAAGGGCCCCTGAGGCCAGACATGCCGGTCCTGGGGCTTGTTGTTTGTTTGTGTTTTGCAAAACATTCATTGAGCATGCGGGACAAATACCAGGCAGGCACTGAGCGTGGTGTGGGCATTGTCTCATCTTGTCCCCATTTTTTGGAGAGGATGGGAGGTCCAGAGAGAGATGTGACTGGTCCCAGGTCACATAGCTAGGAAACGGCAGAACTGGGATTTAAACCCGGGTCTCCACCACTAAGCCCTCACGTTTCTCCGTAGGGCTCAGAGCCTCAGCAGGAGACTGACAAGACCAATCTAGTTCTTCCCACGGCACCACCATGTTGAAAGGCCCTGTTTGCCTTGTTCACGAAGGCAGTTAAAGTGAACCCCATTTCACGGTCTCCCAGCAAAGGAAGCACAAAAGACCGGCATTGTTCGTTGTTGTTACGTGGATGTGACATGTCAGTGATGTCAAGGTGCTTGCTGGGATGTTTCTTAAGTCCAGACAATGAATGGTATTAATCCAGAAACAAAATCATTATATTAAAATGGGAAGATGAGTTAGGGTCAGTCATAGGCAAGAGAAATATACCTCGTAAGAACTTCAATGGGTGAAAAAGACATAATTATGAGGTCATGCATGTTGGGAAATAAGTTATATGTGATGTCATAGGTAAAAATTAGAATTAGAATATGTAGTCCCTCTTACTGGCAGAGGATGCATTCCAAGACCCCCACCGGATGCCGAAAACCATGGATAGTACTGAACCGGATATACACGCTGGTTTTCCCATACCTACATCCCTATGATAAATTTTAATTTCTAAATTAGGCACAGTAACAATAACTAATAATAAAGCGGAACAATTATACAATATACTGGCAATAAAAGGCATGTGCCTGTGGTTTCTCTCAAAATACCCTGAACTATGCTCTCCCTTCTTCTTGTGAGATGATGCGAGGCCTCCATGAGAGAGGTGAGCCAAACAGTGGGGGCACCGTGACGTGGTGAGAGGCTACTATGGGCTGACCTTCCACCAACACGTCACGAAGAGGGTCATCGACTTCTTTTTTTTTTTTTTAAAGGAAATTTTTTTTCTTTTTTCTTTTTCTTTTTTTAGATTTTTTTGTTTATTTATTTGACAGACAGAGATCACAAATAGGCAGAGAGGCAGGCAGAGAGAGAGGAAGGGAAGCAGGCTCCCCGCTGAGCAGAGAGCCCGATGCAGGGCTCGATCCCAGGACCATGGGATCATGACCTGAGCAGAAGGCAGAGGCTTTAACCCAGTGAGCCACCCAGGCACCCCGGGTCATCGACTTCTTGACCCCGGTTGACCCCAGGTAACTGAAAGAGTGGAAAACAGGGACTCAGTGGGTTAAAGCCTCTGCCTTCTGCTCAGGTCATGATCCCAGGGTCCTGGGATCGAGCCCCGCATCAGGCTCTCTGCTCAGCGGGGAGCCTGCTTCCCTTCCTCTCTCTCTGCCTGCCTCTCTGCCTACTTGTGATCTCTGTCTGTCAAATAAATAAATAAATAAAATCTTTAAAAGAAACAGTGGAAAACAAAACCACAGATAAGGGGGGACTACTGTGCATTTACTCTGTAGAATTGGTTACTTATGACTGTCAACAAAATTTTTGTCTTGCAGGTATTTTCACGATAAAAAAAAGTGTTGGGGGCACCTGGGTGGCTCAGTCACTTGAGTGACCAACTCTTGGTTTCAGCTCAGGCCGTGATCTCAGGGTCGTGAGATGGAGCCTGGCAAGGGGCTCCATGCTCAACAGAGAGTCTGCTTTTCTTTCTCTCCCTCTGCCCCTCCCCCAGCACTCACTCACTCTCTCTCTCTCTGTCTCTCTCTCTCTCTCTCTCTCTTTCTCACTAAACTCTCTCTAAAATAAAGAAATCTTTTTTTTTTTAAATGCTTTAAGTGGGGCATCTGGGTAGATCAGTGGGTTGGGCCTCTGCCTTTGGCTCGGGTCGTGGTCTCAGGGTCTTGGGATCGAACCCCACATCGGGCTCCCTGCTCGGCGGGGAGCCTACTTCTCCCTCTCTTTCTGCCTGCCTTTCTGCCTACTTGTGATCTCTCTCTCTCTCTGTGTGTCAGATAAATGAATGAAATCTAAAAAAGAGAGGGAAAAAAATGCATTAAGTGACTTCAGTTGACTTCAATTATCCAGAAAATCCCTCTCCTCCCAAGCCAGATAAGTGAGATGTTGTGTGATGGGCCCGTTTCCTTAAATGAAAGGGTGTGGTGGTGGTTCTCAACAGTGATTGCCCCATGGCCTCTCTGTGTCCTTCCCCAACCCCCAGGACCTATGTCTAGGAGGTAAATGGTCCAGGGACAGAAACTTCTTCCTTTTTCTTCCCTTTTCCCCAGTATCTGGACCCATGCCTGGCATCTAGGATACACTCAGGAAATGTGAGACGAATGCAGGAATGCACAAAAGACGGTATCACGCAGCAGAGGGGTGCAAAACAGAGAAGTTGGGGCCCCGATGGAACCAGGACAGTTCAGGACCCATTTGGGCGTGGAGGTGGGACGGGGACGTCCCTGGCTGCGTGCGAAGGCCCAGCCTTCTAGACAAAACCCCATGCCCTCTACCCTGCCCTATCCTGGCCTAGCTACCCACTTGGCCCAACCTGTGACCACGATAGGCAACCACCTGGCCTTGGGGCAGTCTCAGCCCAGCCTCAACTTCCCCAGCTGTCCACTGGGAGTATCAGCAGCCCCCAGCAGATGGTGACATTCAGAGCAGCCACCACGGAATGCGCATGGGCGGTGTGCAGCTGGCTCACCTGTTTGCCCTCCTTTCCCTTCTTCCTTTCTTCACCTTCTTCAAGAGTGAAAAGATCAAGCCAAAGCAGGAGAGCCACCTGGTCAAGTCATCCATGCCCCTGCCTCCACTCCAGCCCGACCTGACTCCACTCCCTTGTCTGGACCAGGCCGGACCCCGGCGGGCCAGGCCCCAGGGAGGTAGCCATCCAAGGGGAGAGAGGCCAGGCTGCAGGCCTGGTGGGGGAGCCGCCCATAAATCAGGCCCCACTCCCACCCAGTCACTAACAAGCGGGGCTGCCTAACCGCCTACATGGGGTCCCTGCCTCTGGGCTCCCACAGCGGCCTGGAACAGCCAGCTGGCCAAGGCCTCCAGAGTGCCTTGGCCTCCACCCCCATCGCGGCCCCCAGATAGATAGGGGTATTTTTTTTTTTTTCTTTTAGGAGAAGAAAAAAAAATCGACCTAAATGAAGAGAAACACCAACAAAGAAGGAGAGAGGCCTGCAGAGTCACGTGGGGGCAGAGACCAATTGGGCCTCCGGTGCCCCCCCCCCGCCAGGGCGGGGAGGAGGAGGACGGACGGACAGGGCCAGCCTACTGTCCGCCTGCCGCCCGCCGTGGCGTGAAGGAGTTCCCGTGTGCCCACGGTCACCACTGCCCCACCTGGGCTGCCGGAGCCTTCCCTCGGACCCCTGGTGCCCACTGTCCACCCTCATCCGGCGTGAGAGCTGTCCTTCCGCTCCGTAAGTGAGGGCCTGGGCCCAGGCCTCTAATGGCCAGCCTCCCTCCTCAGTGCCTCCCTGCGGCCTGGGCCAGCCACTGCCTGCTCGGCTGGGTGACTGGTGCCCGCGGCTCTGGGCAGGGAAGGGGCCAGAGATTACTCCCAACCTGCCCTCCCATCATGCTTCCCCCTCTTCTTCCCTGGGCAGCTGATGGGAGGAACTAGGCCTATGGGGACAGGCCCCATGGGGGTCTGTGGTGTCCCGCGGTCTACTAGCGGCCGAGTGTCCATAGGGCTGTGCTGGCAGCCTAGCAGTCCGGGAATGTGCCCGTGGTCTCTGGGCCTGTCTTTGGGTCTCTGGGTCTCCCTGCCTGTGTATCTGTGTTGTCTCTGTGGATTTGTATGGATTTGTGTGTCTGTCTCCAATGTCCTTCTGTCAGTCCTTGCTCTGTGGCTGGTGCAGATCAAGGTTTCCTTCCCTGGGTAGGTGGACGAGGGTGCAGTGGAGCCCGGGTCAAGCCCAAGGCTCCCAACCTAGGAGAGTGTAGCCTCTGGAGAGAAACAGGGTAGAGAGAGGTGGAGGGAGAGGGGCCCAGCTCCATAGACCGCCTGGGTCCCCAGCCCAGACTTGTGCTTACATTGCCCGAGTTCTTCAGCAATGTCCAGTAGACCCCAGCCCTCACCCTCAATCCCCATCAATCCCCTACAGAGGTGGTGCCCCTCCTGATTTCCCTCTTCTGAGGCCCCTCCCGGAAGGAGAGGTGTTCAGAGGCACTAGTTCCCCACCTCCAGCTCCTGCAGATGCCCATGTTTCTGGGGGGGTTCCATAGGGGGCGTCTGCAGCTAAACTCAGGCTCAGCTCTCTTTCTGTTCTCACCAAGTTTCATCTATGGCATCTCACAGAGACTGCAGGACCCCTTCCGTAGGGCTGGACTTTTCCATTTTACATGCCAAGAAACTGAGGCTCAGAGAAGCAAAGTGACCTGGCAGAGCTTGCACAGCAAGTCGGCTGCCTACTCCGTCCTTTCTTCCCCGCGGGTGAAAGATAGGAGGAATGGTCTGCCCCGGTTCTCCAGCCATGGCGGGCAGGACCAAGGTGCCAGCTCCAGCCCTAGCCGGGTGGCGGGGGAGGCTCCTGGGGCGGGGGAGGCTCCGGTCGGGGGCCCAGGCGAAGTTGGCCAGGGCCAAGGGCCAGAGCCTTCAGATCCGCGCGTCGCTGCGGGTGCCTAACTGTGGTCACCCCCACCCCCCTCCGTCCGCTTGAAGATCGTGGCTTTTTGGCCTTGCTGATCTCAATACACTTCTCCGCGGAGCGGGCGGGGGCAGGCCCCTTTCTCTGGTCTCAAATTTTTTCATCTGAAAAAGGAGAGTGATCAGGTAGCATTTTCGTACCCAGAACAATTGCTCAGTGTAGCCCAGCCGGCGGGCGGGGGGGGACCCCTTTGGGATGCCGGACGCTCCCTTCCCCCTCCCTCAGCCTGGAGAAGGCCTCAGAACGGAAAGGGGGCAGAGGTCCCTCTGTTCTCCTAGCTCCCGCGCCCTTGGTGGCTTCGGGTCCTCGCCAGTCCTCGGAGGATTCCCATTTCCGGCCCAGCAAACTGAGGTCTCCGTTGGAGAAACGGTTTGCCCCAGGTCTCCCAGCTGGGTACTACTGACGGCTTCACAGTGTTAAGGCGCGGGTTTTGTCAACACTTTTTCGGTTCATCCGCACGCCCACTCTTAAGGAAATCCAGTCATCATTACCACTTCGCAGATAAACAAACTGAGGGTGTGTGTGTGTGTGTGTGTGTGTGTGTGTGTGTGTGTGTGTAAATTTGCTTGTCTCCAGTGAGGGAATACGGCAGGGCCAGGGCTCGAACCCGGTTTCTAGCCTTGAACCCGTGCCTTGGCCATGTACCCCCACGTTCGCCCTTACCCACTTCCACGCTGCAAAACGACCAGCGCCCCCAGCGTGGCCCTTGCCACGACTAAGCTGGATTAGCAAACAGGGGCTCGCCTCCTGGGAGGCTGGAGGCTTCCAGGCGCCCAGCACCTGCCGGGATTCCGAGGCTCCCGGCCTGGGGATGGGGGACGGAGAGGGTAGGGTAAAGGCGCTAGCCAGGCTAGGTGGCGGGGGAGGGCGCGGGCCGGGCCTCCGCCCCCGGATACCGCACGCGCTGATATAGAGGGGCCGGCCCCTGGCCGGGGCGAGGCGGGTTCGCGCAGCGCGCATTGGAGGCGGAGGGGCCCGGGTCCCAGGTGCGCCTTGGTGCGGCCCTGGAGGCGGCGGGGGGTGGAGAGGCTGGGGGGTGGGGGGACTCCGAGGCCCCGCGCCCCCGCCTCTCCGCCCCCGGCCCGATCGGCCGTCATCGCGGGCAGGCGGCGCTGCGCCCGGGTGCGGCTCATCGCCGGCGGCGGCGCGGCCAGGAGGTGCGGGGCTCCGCGCGGGCGGGACGCGGGGCGCTGCTGCTCGCAGGAGCCGCCAGGTGGGCGCCGGGCGGGCCGCGGCCGCCGTCGCGCCCCTTCTCTCTTCCTGGGCCCCGGCTCTGCGCGCTTCCCTCCTTGGGACTTCGGCTCTTCGCCCGAGGTCGCTCCCCCGCCTCGGGCTCGGCTCCCCGGGGCCCGCGGGGGTCTCCGCCCGAGGTTTCCGCGCCTCGCGCCCGGCCTGCGGCTCCACAGCCGGCGTCTCGGCTGCGCCCGCCCTCCGCCCGACGTCTCGGTCTCGGTGGCACAGGCTGCGCCTCCCGTTGCCGTCGCTACCGCGGGCTTTGTCTCCCACAGCCCGGGGGCCCCGGCGGCTCGGCGCTTTCGGGCTCCCGGTCCCGGGCGCCGTCGTTCTCCGCCTCCCTCGGCGCGAGTCCCCGGCGGGGTCCGGCCCTGCGGGGCCGCGCCTCGGAGCTCGGGCGCACGGGTCCGGCCGCTTCCCGCGCGTCTCCCCGGCCCCGGCCCCCTTGCTGGGCGCCTCCGTCTCTCCAGGTTTTCCCCCAGTGTCTCTGTCCCCCTCTCTGCCTTACTCCCTCCCGGCTTTCTCTCGCCTCTCCGTGTCTCGGGCTGTCTCTCGTCTACCGCTGTGTCTCTGGCTCCGCGTCTCCTTCTCAGGTTTTCTCCTGGGCCTCTGCCTCTCGGCGTCTCTGATCTCTCTCTCTCTCTCGTTCTCCACCTCCTTGTCTCTCTGTCTCGTCTCCCCCCGGGTTTTCTCTGCCCGGCATCCGTGTGTCTCTGTCAGCCTCCGATTTTCGTTGTCTCTGTCGCCCCAGGGCGCTCGCTCCGTTAGGCGGCGTCGGTCGGTGTCTCTCGCTCTCGCTCCGGCCATCTCTCTCTGTCTCACCCGAACTCTGTCTCTGTCTCCTTCGTCCCTGTCCGATCCGCAGAACACTCGAGGCCCCACTCCGGCCGGGCTCGCCGGTGTCTCCCCCGCGGCCGAGCCCATCTCGTTTTCTCAGAATCGGGGTTTTGTTCTCAGACGAACGAATCCAGACCCGAGCGCACCGAACCGAGGGTCCCGGAACGGGCGCGCCGCAAACCACGCCGGGGGAGCCCGCGGGCGGGGGCGGGGGGCGCGCGGAGCGGGAGCAGGAGCAGGAGCAGGAGCAGGGGACAGGGCCGGTGAGGGCCGAGGCGCGGGCCGCAGCGGCCGCATCCCAGGACGGGCTGCTCGGGGCGCTCGAATGGGCGGCCTCGCTCGGGGCGCGGTGACGGGGGGCAGCGGCGTGGGGGCACCGACCCCGCCGGCCCCGGGTCTGCCGCGCCACCACTCGCGGTGACCCTCTCCTCCCTCCGCAGGCGGACGCCGCGGGCATGGACTATTCGTACGATGAGGACCTGGATGAGCTGTGCCCCGTGTGTGGGGACAAGGTGTCCGGCTACCACTACGGGCTGCTCACATGCGAGAGCTGCAAGGTGAGGGGGCGGCGGGCGGCGGGCTGGACGCTCGGGGGCAGCGCGGGCGGCCGGGACGCGGGGACGGGCCCGGGGAGGGGGACTCCGGGCCTGCTGGCCTCCCGCGCGGACTCCGCTCTCCCCTAGGGCTTCTTCAAGCGCACGGTGCAGAACAACAAGCACTACACGTGCACCGAGAGCCAGAGCTGCAAGATCGACAAGACGCAGCGCAAGCGCTGTCCCTTCTGCCGCTTCCAGAAGTGCCTGACGGTGGGGATGCGCCTGGAAGGTGGGCGCGCGGCGCGGCGGCTGGGACCGCTGACCTCTGACAGCCCGGCTGGGGGGGGGGTTGCGGGTGGTGGAAGGGGTGCGAGGAGGGCACCCGTGGCCTTCTTAAAGTTTCTGGGGCCACCCGTGGGCCCCGCACGTGGGGTGAGGCCAGCTCTCCGCGCGGAGGGGTAAGGAATGGCTCTGTCTGGCGAGGGGATGCGTGCAGGCTCCGCGGGCTTGGGTCCAGAGGCATCCGCAAGGGAACCCCAGGGAGAGGACCGTCTCTCCAGCCTCTGAGAAGGTGTGCAGCTCCGGGCAGAGCCCGGCTGACCTCCTCCCTCTGCAAGGAGACCTAGGACATCCCCACTGACACCCAACAGCCACGGGAGCCAGGGTGTTTAATACCTTAACCAGACAGAGTTCAAGTCCCAGGGCCACCACGCACAGGATGATTGATCCTGGGCAACTTCCTTAACCTCTCTGAGCTGCAGATTCCCCATCTGAAAAGTGGACCTAACAGTAGTTAGGTCCTTCTTGAGTCAGTGTGAGGGAATTGTATGAAAGGCTAGTATAGAGCAACTGCTATTATTATTATTATTATCATTATTTATATTATTATCTGTCCATCATCACAGCCTTCATTCATCCAGCCCACCCAAATGTTTGTCTGTCCAAAAGTTCGCTCAGGTCGATCACTTAGTGGGTGAAAGTCCTTCCACCATGTTCTCGGGAGGACCCTGAGAAGATGAGGGAAGGGGAACAACGGGTCCCAGAGGACCCAGGCCCATCCCTCCCACCCCCTCCATCCGCAGGGGAGGGAAAACGTTTCAGCAGGAAAACCTCAAACTTTCTGAGGGTGGACAGTCCCAGGAGTCCGCCCTGCTGGCCTCGCCGGGCTGTGCGCTGAGCAGGCCGCTATTGGCTCAAGTTTTCAAACAATGTAGAAGGTCCCTAGTGGCTCTGGGAGCCGCTGACCACAAGTTCTGCCACCTAGAGGAAGGACTCGCAGATGAGAGGGGAATGTCCCAATATCCCCAGCTCTGGGTCCTCCCAGGCCAGGGGAGCTAGCTGTGTGCAAGGAGCAGCTACACTCCGGAGGCAGCCGAGGGAGCAGAGCCGGGGCTCTTCACCTCTGCGGCAGGAAGATGGGCTGAATGGACCTCGGAGACACTTCCCTCCTGGGCACCACCCTCTCCCTCCTGCTCTGTCCCTTTTCCTAGAACTCAGGCTGGGGTCCTGTCTGAGCAGGGCCTGGGGCCACACTCCAGCTGCAGAGATGCACCTGTTGGGTCCGGCTGGGGACACATTCTTGGCCAGGCGGTGGGACATCTGGTGAGCCAGGGAGGTCCCTTCTTCCAGCTGGGAACCCTGGCCAGCCCTAAACTCAGCGTCATATCTGAAGGCACTGGGGGACGCCCGAGTCATTTTGCAGTAGGGGCTTGACAGAGTCGGGCAGTCGGTCAAGAAGCAAGCAGCTGGACCCTGGGCACTGGAGGGAGGCTGTGAGGAAGGCTGACCGGGGCCTGTTGCCTGCCGCCATCTCCCTGCTTGGCCTTGTACTAGGCACCTGAACCCATTGCTGAGTCCCCAGAAACTCTCAGCCTGGGTCACATGGCATGATACCACTCAACAGGATGACAGTGGACAAGAGGCAGGACATCTGGGGCAAGGACAGTGGAGTGTGCCTAGATGAATCCAGGAACACTTCTGGAGGTGGTGACCCTAGGGCTGGATGTTTGGCAGGCATGAGAGAAGGAAAGGGTTTGAGGCAGAAAGAATATGACGGCGGGGGGGGGGGGGTGGGTGGAGGAAGAAGGACGCATGCAAGCCAGAGGAGCGGAGAGATAACTCGGTGGGGAAAGAACACGGGGTCTTGGAAAGGGTGATCCGGGAGGGCCAACAGGGTCTCAAATGCCAGGCTACGGAGATGGACATCCTCTGTGGGCAGTGGGAGCCACGGGAAGGTACTGAGCGGGGGAAGTGACGCAATTTGGGAAAGATCTGTGAGTGTGGCCTTATGGTAGGTGGCTTGGAGGGGCTGAGACCAACGCTCTCCTTCCGCCCGCAGCTGTGCGTGCTGACCGAATGCGGGGTGGCCGGAACAAGTTTGGGCCCATGTACAAACGAGACCGTGCCCTGAAGCAGCAGAAGAAGGCACAGATTCGAGCCAATGGCTTCAAGCTGGAGACAGGACCCCCGATGGGGGTGCCTCCCCCGCCCCCTCCGCCGCCGGACTACATGCTGCCCCCTGGCCTGCACGCGCCTGAGCCCAAGGGCCTGGCCTCTGGTCCACCTGCTGGGCCACTGGGCGACTTTGGGGCTCCAGCACTGCCCATGGCCATGCCCGGTGCCCACGGGCCACTGGCCGGCTACCTCTATCCCACCTTCCCTGGCCGTGCCATCAAGTCTGAGTACCCAGAGCCCTATGCCAGTCCCCCGCAACCTGGGCCACCCTATGGCTACCCAGAGCCCTTCTCCGGAGGGCCTGGTGTGCCAGAGCTCATCCTACAGCTGCTGCAGCTAGAGCCAGAAGAGGACCAGGTGCGGGCTCGAATTGTGGGCTGCCTGCAGGAACCGGCCAAAGGCCGCCCTGACCAGCCTGCGCCCTTCAGCCTTCTGTGCAGGATGGCTGACCAGACCTTCATCTCCATCGTGGACTGGGCACGCAGGTGCATGGTCTTCAAGGAGCTGGAGGTGAGTCCCTCCTCCCGCCTGGCTGGCCGCTGGGTCTGGGGTGTCCTCCTGGCACCCGAGCCTCCGTCCCAATTAACCTCTGGATGGAGCTGTCCTGCCCACTGGCTTCAGGCAGCATCTGGGCACAGGGAGGTTTCTTGGGGACACTGAGGAGTGTTTCTGGCCCATCACAGCCTTCCCTGCTCTTCCCCCCCCTCTCCCTCACCCCTCCTGCTCTCTTTCTTTCTCTGTATCTTGAGTCTCTATTTGTCACAGACTCTGCTGCTTTGTCTCTGCCTCTATCTCTTTCTGTTATCCTTCTCTCCCTGATGTGCTGTCTCTCTGCATCTCTGTTTCTCTGGGCCTCTAGGTCTCTGTTCCATTCTCTTCTGGTCAGGATCTCTGTAGGCATTTATCTCTCTTCCTCTGAAACCCTGAGCTCCCCCAAAGGACTAGCTGAGTCCTTTGGAAGCTGTCTCTGGCTCCAGCCCAGTGTCGAGAAGAGGACACAAGTGATCCTGTCCTCCCGTTTGGAGAGGCCGCCAATCCCTGCCAGCCTCAAATATCATAGGTGGGGGTCTTCGTATCTCAGAGTTTGGAATGCTTGTGGACGTTCTCCTTCCCAGCTAAGGTGAAAGTTCCTGCTGTCCCTGCGTCTCTTGTTCATGATGGCTGGTCTCGAGGATCTGTGTGTGCAGTGGGGGCTAGGTCGGGCTTGTGAGTCCTGTCACCGATCTTGCCAAAGGAGCCCGGTCTTCCCTTCCCCTGGGTTGAAGTACCTACGGCGAAAGTAAGCAAGAAAGCAGCGGGAAGAACTGAGGCCAGATAGGGAAGAGGTTCCCAGCCCTTCTGCCTGGCAGTTTAAAGGGCCCAAGGCCTGGGAGCTGCCCCTCTGGGGCCCTGGCTCCCTGTGAACAGGGTGCTCTGCCAACCTCTGAGGCCGCTCAAGCCCAGGCAAGGCCCTTCTCGCTGGCCGGGGACAGACCATCTTTAGTCCGGGATGATTGGTGTGTGGTTTTCCCGGGCCGGCCTCCCTGGCTGTTCCCGGGCTGGGTGTAAACAGCAAGGCCCACTGCCCTCCCTGCTGGGGCCACTGCAGCCTTGAGCAGCATTGTCAATGCTGACGCCTGGGCTTCCTCCAGGGGCATGTGGCCGGATGGGCCGGGGGCACTGCCTGCCTGGGCTGGCCACAGGCGGGATAAAATAGGAGGTTGGGCCTGTAAGCCCTTGAGGCATCATGGGGTTGGGGGCCTGGAATTGGTGGTGATGATTCCTGCTTCCACAGTGGAGGAGCTGGGGATGTGCCCTCCCTCTGCCGCAGGGTGGGACTTCTCACCCTTGTCCCCACTCTAGGCCAACCTCATGGATGGGACAAGAGGCGGGACCTTGAGCAATCCCATCTGCCTTTCACTCCTGGCTGGAGGCCCTGGTTGGGGATGAGGATCCCAGGACCCTTGCGTTGGTTGCCTGCTTCCTCTCCAGACTTCCCATGAGCCCCCTGTGCAGAGGGGAGGAGGAGGAGAGCATTCCTGGCTTTCCAGAACCCTGGATCCAGGGGCAGGGCACTTCCTCTGGCCGCCTTCCTAGTCTCTTGGGGTTTTTCACGCAGGATGGGAAGGGCTTTTGTCCCAGCTTTGCTGAGTGTTTTTTCCTGCTTCTGGCTTCTCTGTGGTCCAAACCTTCCTGCTTCCCCTTCCCAGAATCTCTGAATCGAGCCCAGGAATATGAACCATGGTCACCATCTTCTGTAAAGGAACCTTGCAGATAAGTACCAGCCCAGCCCATAGTGGGCCTCTTCGTTAGCCACGTGGAACTTCTTTCCTACTGGTCCAGCGAGCCTGGCTGGTGTCTGTTTGCAAAGCCAGAGGTGGGGAAGCAGAAAAGTGGGAGTGGGGCTGAATGACCCTGTTCTCCCTCTTGGGTGGCCATTCACCCCCCTACTACCTCCCGCAGAACACATCTTAGGAGACAGAGTGGGGAGCTCTCTAGCTCTGAGAGTGGGGCACGTGGGCTGGGCAGTGGGCACCTTGAAATGAATTGGACCCACGAGGCAGCCAGGCTTTTGCAGGAGACAGACGGGCATGAAGATGGTTCCGACACAGGCCATCCAGGGCTCTGGGAGCGATGGAAGGGGGGTAGTGGGGCCCAGCAGCAGGGCAAAAGGCTCTATCTAAGGAAATCAGGGTGTTCTTTGATCTCTGCCTTTCCAGAAAGCAGTCTGAGAAGGTTAAGGACATCCCAGGAAGGGGGAACAGCATAGGGAAAGACCTAGAAATGTGAAAAGGTGTCATGTGTCAGGGAGTTTCAGGTGGTCCTCTGTGTCCAGAGAGGTTGGCAGGGTCAGAAGCAGAGCTTGGACCAGGAGCCAGGGCTGGCACAGGCCCCACATCCTGGGACAGGGACGGGTCCTACCATGGAGACTGAGCTCTCCCCAGAGGCCACCCAGCCCCCTGTGATGCTGATGACATCTCTCTGCCTGGGGAGGGCCTGGGGTCCTTGCTGAGCTGCCAGGGATGCCGGGAGCCTGGATGCCCTCTTGGGGTTCTCTTCCTCCATCCCCTCTCCCAGCTTAGATGTCCCTCTGCCTGTTTTTCATCTCACGCAATCGAGGTGTGTTGGCGCTGACCACGGCAGAGAAGTTCATAACAAAGACCAGGATCAGAGCAGCCTGTGTTCAAGTCCCAGCTCCATCGGCTCTGCTGCCTAACCCCGGGCGTGACCGTGGGCGAGGCACTACTCCTCGGCCCACGGTTTCCTTAGCTATACGATAAGGGAAGTTGAAAGAACTTCTACTTTGTAGGGCTATTGCAAGGATTTAGTGAGCCAGGATGGGTCAGCGGTCCCGCACAGGGCCCAGCGCACAGGAGAGTTTGGTAGGTTGCAGTGGTGGATCCCGTCCTTCCTGTCCCCTCTGCTGCTGCCCCTGTAACCTGCACTTGCAGGAGATGCTCAGGCGTGGCCGGGAGGAGTGCGAAAGCATAGGCTTTACCCACGCTCCCCTGGGCACTATGTCCCGGGAGCAGACGCGGGCCAGGCCACCTTGCCCTGGGCTTAGAAAGCCACTGTGTGGCAGCAAGGTGGCAGAAACACCTGTCCCTGCTGCTCTGCTCGGTGGAGGGCCATGTGTCCGCCTAAGCCGTCAGCCTCTCGGGACGGTTCCCAGGAAGGGCAGGCAGGCAGGATGGCCCATAGGAGTCAGGGAGGGGGAGGTGAGCCCCGAGAGTGCCTAATGACCCATTTTGACATCACTTCACCCTCAACATCCAACTGGGAGGCCCCCGATCGGCAAGAGAACGGCTCAGATTGATGGTTTCATTTAAACAGCAGTAACTCTGTCACTCCCGGCCTGACAAACGACGGCCGGTCGACCGCTCCGCCGGGACCGCGCCCTGGCCGGCCCGCGGCATGTCAGTCACCGGAGAGTTACAGAGCCCGCTGGCCTTCGGCTGCCAGACAGATCAGACCCCGGGGGGCTCCAGGGGGGACCCTGCTGGGAGGGAGGTCAGCTCGGCACCCATAAATACCCCTTCTCCAGGGCAGGCTGCGAAGCGTCAAGGCTCCGGGAGGATTTATGGCAGACTGGCGGGAGGGGTGGGCGGCTGGGAGGCTGAGCAGACAGACCAGGCCGGCGAGGGACCCCAGGGCCAGGCCGCTGGCAAACGTCCTTGTTCCCCGGGTGCCAGGGAGGTCCGAGGGCAGAGGAGGAACCTTTGCTTAGGGAGAAAGCGAAGCAAGGTGAAAACCAGCCTCTTTGGTTAAGTGAGGCTCTTAGCCACCTGCTTTCCTATGGAGAGGGGCCTGCAGCGAGGGCCTTCTGGTTTTCTTTGAAATAAAAAGAGGTGTGTGTGTGTGTGTGTGTGTGTACGCGCGTGCATGCTCATCTGTGTGTGGGCAGTGTGTGGGCAGTGTTTGAGAATTTGGTATGTGTCCATCTGTCCATCTAGAGGAGGAGCAAGTGACAAGTCCGTTTGGCCAGGGGTAGATGGCCATGTCAGCGGGGGCAGGATCTGCAGGAGAGCCTGCCACGGGGCCACAGAGCCCTTCACAACAGAGGCCCCTGGGCTCACACGTCTTCTCTAACCAAAAGAGGGAGCATTTGTTTTTCTAGTTCCTCAGAACAGAAAATCAGGGCAGAGGAGGATATGTGGCTGAGTGGGGGCTCGAACAGAGGGACAGGGCGCTGTGGCTCGGCCAATATGGCATCTGGCCGCCCTGTCGCCCCTATCAGCCCCGTGGGCAGGGCTGCCCCCACTCCTGGGGTCTGAGGTCTGGGTACAGAGTCTGTTCCCAGGGCTTGGCCAGCCGGGTCACTGTGACCCCTCTTGCTTTCTGCCCGAAGCTCAGCCTGCTTATCTCCTAATTCTCCCCTTTATCTCTCTCTTCCACCTCCCCACCCCCCTATTCCTTTAAGCCAGGCCCAAGGGCCCCAGTGAGGGGTGAGCAGAGCCCAGCCCCCCACTCTCTGCCTCTATCTGGGTTGCCCAGGGTAGGCCACTGACTCCTAGCAGGAGCCTTCCATGCGGGCCTCAGGACTTCCTGGGCCGTTTCCTCATCTGTAACATGACAGGAGGGGTGAGGAAGCCAGGGCAGGCATGCTGAGAGTGGGCCCGGTCACAGGCACTCCCCGAGCCTTGCCTTCCTCATTGGAAACTGGTGGGGAGGCCTCCTGCCTGTGGTTCTCTGGGATTGGCCACTTCCTGAGGAGAGATAGGAGAGATGTCTCTGTGATTCACCCTTGCCCAGGTCTTCCTCTCTCCTGGCCCCTTCAATCCAGGACTCCTTGCGGCTGAGCCTAGGGCCCCAGCCGGGCTTCTTGCTCTGACCATAGCTGGGCTCTAGGAAGCACTTTCTGCTAGGAGGGGAGGGGAGAGGTGTACAGGTTCTTGACACAGAGACGAGGTGAGCAAGGGAAGATGGGGGGCTGGTGACTCAGAGCAGGACAGAGACAGGCCCTCCCTCTTGTTCTCAGCCACGGTGGGCCCGTGGGAAGGCGGGCAGGCGAGGCCCGAAGGAAGCCTGACCAGCTGCTCACTCGTTCTCTGTGCACTTGTTCTCTGCCTCCATCCGCCTGAGGATGGGCCCCAGGCTGCCCCCAGGGGAGAGGGGAACCGAGGGGAGGAGGGGGCTTCAGTCCCCAAGAAGAGAGAGCTGGTCACTGGGCGTTGCTAGTTCCCCTCAGGCCAGAGGCTGCCTGGATCCCTCTGGCCCCCCAGGGTTGGGGGCAGCCCCTCTCTGCTCCCTGTGCCTATCTTGGGAGCACATACGCGTTCATCAGTTGCTCACTGACTCCTCCTCCGGGAGCCCAGCGACGAGCTGGACACCAGCCCTGCCTTCCCAGACCTTCCCAGACCCCACAGGTGTTAGGGGAGGCAGAGGCGTGAACTGGAGTCATCAGATGTGGCAGGTGCCACAGCCAAAGGATGGTGAGGGCACCGTGGGAGGAGAAGGGATTGAGGGGAGCTTCGTGGGGGACGGAACGAGTGAGCCGTGAACTCCTGGGTGGCCGGGCTGGGTCCTCTTCCATCCCAGGCAGTTCAGAGCGCGGATCTGGAACCAGACGGGGCAGTGTGACCTCGGGCAAGTTACTTGACTCCTTGGGGTGTCTTCTCTCCTTAGACTGGGGTTAGGGACTGTCCCAGCCTCCTAGGGGCATGGATCTGTAGCACGGAGACTAGTAGCTGTCAGAGTTGGCTCTCATGACGGGGCAGGGCCCAGGAAGGTGCCCAGAAAGTACCAGCTGGGCAGATGGTGGCCGGCGAATGAGCCGCGTGGGCTGGGAGGGGCTGGCATCTGTAGCGTGTTTCCCCAGGGTGACCTGTGGGCCCCTGTGCCCCGGGCACTTCGCAGCACCCAGGAGAGCGCGGTATCTGTCACTGTAGAGGGTTGTGGACTGAGAAGGCCAGCCGTGGCTCTGGCCTTGGTTTACCTCTTTGTGATCCCAGGATAGTCCCTTGCCTTCTCTGGGCAGCAGATTGTCATCTAAACAATAGAAGTTTTGGCCAGAGGATGCCTGAGGGCCCTTCTGGCTCTGGCATCCCACGGTCCCGAGTCCCGCTCACCATGGTCACGAGTGTCCACTCTTGTGGTGCTAGAATGTCTTAACCCTCTGGGGCGGAAGGACACCCCGCACCGGGTGCCATACTTTGCCCACTTCACAGGTGAGAGACTCGAGGCTCAGAAGGCTATAGAACTTGCTTAAGGTCATACTCCTTGTAGGAGCAGAGCTGGGGCCCCATCGGAGTTCTGAGCACCGCCAGTGGCTTTTTTTTTTTGCTTGATCCCTGCTACCCTTTGATGAAGCAGGCAGATAAGCAAAAAGGGCACAGAGAGGGGAAGCAGCTTGCCTAGGTCACATGTCCAGGTGAGCCTCTGCATCGTGGGCTGGGAGAGGCAGGGATGGGAGGAAGGTCCCCGGCCGAACCTGGCTGGACCGCAGCCCCACACGTGCCTCTTCCCTGCAGGTAGCCGACCAGATGACGCTGCTGCAGAACTGCTGGAGCGAGCTGCTGGTATTCGACCACATCTACCGCCAGATCCAACACGGCAAGGAGGGCAGCATCCTGCTGGTGACCGGGCAGGAGGTGACCAGACCCTACTATGTCCTGTGCCATGCTCTGAAGGATGCTTCCAGAATTCTGAGCCCAGAAGAGGTCCTAGGCCTCTCCAGGGCTGGCCCTGGGCACCCCCAATGTCAGCCCTTTCCCCAAGTTCATGCCCCACCTCCCTCTGACCAGCCCTGGCCCTGACCTCGACAGGTTCCAGCCCTGAGGAAGCAGCTCAGGGATGTGGGGAGGGTCAGGGAGGCTCTTGGAGGAGGTGAAGGTGGCCCTGGGTCTTGAAAGAACACGTAGGGGTTGGTCAGGTTGTAAAGGGTGGTGGGGGCCAGTCCCACCCCCGTCACAGCAGAGGGGACAGCATGGACAAAGGCACACAGGGGGATGTTTAGAACCTCTGAGTTACCAGACGCTGCCTATATGTGGGTGCTAGTAGGTGGGTTTAGAGGACCAGGAGCCCTGTGAGGCAAGCGGTAAGGCTGGGGGCAGGCCCTAAATCCTGGGTGGATGAAGGAATGGGTGAAGGAGTTAGGGCTCCCCACCCCGCCCTGAGCAGGGAAATACGGGCCCTAGCATAGGAGCTGGGACCTCCTGAGATCAAGCAGGGAGCAACAGGAGAGTTTTAAGTGAGGAAGGGCTCATCCAGGTTGTATTTGAGGGGGAGAGATGGGGAGTAAGGAAGTTGAGGTCTTTGAGTAATGCTGGGGACCCGGGAGGGGGCAGTTCAAGGAGGAAGACCCCTCCTGGGCAGGAGGAAGTATAGGAGAGATGGAGGGAAGGAGGGAGAGAAAGAAGAGAGGCTGATGCCAAGGTCTAGGCTGGTGGGGGTAGCATCACTCCCAAGGGGGAGACCTGAAGAAGAGCGGTTGACAGGCACTCCGGGGTGGGGTTTGGAGGTGGAGGCCCTGCTCCCCATCCCGTATCTCCAACCCAGGCCGCCGGTCCTCATGCTCTGCTCTCACTGGGGGTGTCTCAGGGCCTCCAGGGCCAGGGAATGCTGGTCCCGAGGCTATGGCTTGGAGGCCCCCCGGGAGTGCAGACAGGAGAGTCTGAGGTGTGAGCATGTTTGTTGGCCGACGTCAACATGCAGGCCAGGTCTCTGAGGCCATATCTCCATACACGTAAGCCCGTGGTCGTTGAGATCTGCCTGTCACCACATGTGGAAACTCATACACGGGTGCGTGTCTGTCCCCTTACCTTGTGAGGTGACCATACAACCGCCTGTGTGTATGTGTGTGCGTTCACTTCCTGAAATGGCTGGACCGCCCTGCAAGTGTGCCCAGGAGTGTGTGTGAACGTGAGCTGAGGTGTGACCACGTCCCCAGTCTGAGCGGCCGCGAGTGGGCGTGGGGGCCCGGGCAGTCCGTGGCGGTAGCCGAGGCTGTGGCCGGGCAAACGGGGATCCGGGAGGACCAGCTCCCACCCTGTCCCCGCACCCAGGGCGAGCGGTGTCTGCCGCAGACACCACAGGAAACACAAAAGCCACGGGGGTCGGCGGCAGCTCTCCGAGCGTGAGGGACCCCGGGGATGGCTCTGGGCCGTGGGGCCCTCAGCTCGCCCGGCAGTGAGGAGCCCTGGGGAGGCGGGGCCACGTGGTGGGGCTGGAGGGTCTCTGGGGCGCGGGGAGCGGCCCCCACCCCCTCAGCTCCAGGGACGGGGCCACCCTCCCCAGCCTCCTTCCGGGCCTCCCCTCCCCTGCCAGCCGCGCCCCCTGCCCGCCGCCCTGTGTCCCCCGACCCTGACCCTGCCCTCCGCCCGCGCAGGTGGAGCTGAGCACGGTGGCCGCCCAGGCGGGGTCCCTGCTGCACAGCCTGGTCCTGCGGGCGCAGGAGCTGGTCCTGCAGCTGCACTCGCTGCAGCTCGACCGCCAGGAGTTCGTCTGCCTCAAATTCCTCATCCTCTTCAGCCTCGGTGAGTGCGCCTGCCCGCCTGCGGCGGCGGGAGGGCGACCTGAGGTGGGGAGGGGGCGAGGTTGGAGGCCCCGCCCCCCCGCCCAGCTCCGTGAGGCTCCGCCCCCGAGGGGGCTTCCGCGGCGCGCCGGGTCCCCTCCGGTGGTGAGTCAGGGCCTGAAGGGACCTGGCCCGGGGCCCGGCTATTAGAATGGAGGTTGATTCCTCCCTGGGCCTCAGTTTCTCTGTTTGGAAGTAGGGCCGACCAAGACCCGGTCTAAGATTGGCCCTCTGTGGGGAAGGACTCCGGAGAATTCGGTAAATTCCTGGCTGGAAGCACCAGAGAAGTGCCCAGGTCGCCTCCAGTAAAAGGCCTGTGTGCGTTGGGGAGGCTCTGTTCCCTGGCTCCCATCCTGGGGTCCCTGTTCTCCAGGTTCCCTGCTCTAGGGCGGGGGGGGGGGGGCCAGATTCCGGCTCTGGGCTCCTCACTCATTCATTCGCTCATACATTCGTTCTATAAACGTGCTGAGCATGGATGGGCACTCTGCAAGGCACCGGGGACACAGGGTGTCTCCCTGTTCCTATTGTCGCTGAGCCAGCCCTATCCGGGGAGAGACGATAAGCATAATCCAGTTAGTAAGCTACAGACAGCAGTGAAATGGTCAGTGAAATGTACAGCCGGGAAGACCGTGATAGGGCTGAGGAGGAACGTAAAGCAGGGAAGTGGCAGAGGGTGAGCCCAGCCCAGCAGCCCCGAGCCCTGAGTCAGGCGGGGGTCTCCGTCTCATCACCTCCTGACCTGCCCAGCCAGTGCCGCTCCAGCCTCCACCCTGCTCGGGGCTCTCTTCAGGCTGGCCTCCTGTCCTCCCTCCCCTAGCAAGCCATCCGGGCCTTCCCCGGCTTCAGCAGGGCTGTGAACGCGGACGTGTCCTTGCTCTCAGGTGGCTCCCAGTCCAGTAGAGGCCTCCGGCTCGTGCTGCCCGGGCAGGGACAGAGATGGGGAACTCGGAGTGGGGAACAAGGGCTCTGCCTAGAAGGCTTCCTGGAAGAGGGACATCTGAGCAGGGCCTTAGGAGATGAGTAGGAGTTTGCCAGAGGGATCAGGCTTTCAGCAGAGGTGTAGACTGGATGGAAGGTCAGAATGGAGGGCCATGACTGCCGTGTCACTTGGGCAAGCGGCAGAATCCAGATGTCATCTTTGTGGTAATTGACATCCTAGCCCGGGTCAGGCCAGGGAGCGCCTGCCTAAGACTGGGGTGAGCTGGGTGGGCTGAGCGGGTATTAAGGGAGTGTTGATTATGGTTCCTGGGCCGGTCTCCTCTCCCCACTACTGCGATAGTTGGAGGGTTTCCGTGCAAGGCTACAGGGCTTGTTAGGGGACAACCATGGTGCTGGCTGGGGACAGAATCTTGGGCAGCCAATTAGGAGCTGTGGCCTGGAGCCCGTGGAGGGGCCTCTGGGGCCCGGGCCAGGCTGTCTTCAGCTGGGGGAGGCCCTCTCTTCCCTCCAGCGAGACCCGCCTCCGAGCCGTGTCTCTGTGAGCTGCCAAGCATGTTGGCGTGTGGTTGGGGGTGTGGAGACTCCAGGAGGCATGTGCGTGTTTGTGCCTTTGCGGTTGTATCACTGTTTTCACACATGAGCAAACTATGAACTTTCATGGGATGGTGGCTTTTTCCGTGTCCCGTCGTAGAAAGAATCTGTATGTAATTGGGGAGTGACGGGAGATTTGGAGACAGGAAGGATGTGGAGTGCACATAGAATTGAAGTGTGGGATCTGTGGCGGTCGGGCTGCTTTCTTGACCTGACACTAATCAGGAGGCCTCCAGGGAGGTCCAGAGGTGGGGTGGGTGGAAGGTGGGCTGCCAGCCACTAGCCTTCTTGGCCAGGCCTCCCTGTGAGCTGCTGCCCTGCTTTGGCTTTCTAGACCCCCAGAGCCCAAGGCACACCCCTGTAGCCCCTGCCCCTCTTCCAATAAAGCCTCGGGGGCTGGGACTACCAGGCCCAGTGCAGCTCTGGCCTCAGCCAGGTGATAAATCCAGGACTTCTCCTTTTATGGGAGGTGGGGGGTGGATAAGGCTAGCAGAGCCCAGCCCAGCCCTCTTCCCAGGGTCCAGGTGAGTGGCCAAACTCCGAAGCCAGAGTGCTGGCCCCTCCTTCTTGCTAGTCTTCCTCTTGCTTGCCAGAGTGGGGCCTAAGAGACAGGGACACTCTCCAAGGCTTGCCTGGCATAGGCTGGAGGGGCTGGATACAGGAGCGAGAGTGTGTGTGTGTGTGTGTGTGTGTGTGTGTTCACACATGTGAGGCACAGTGGAACAGTGCTTAAGAATGGGAACCAGGGACGGACCACCTGGATTCTAAATCTGAACTCTCTCTCTGGCTGTGTGCCCTTGAGCAAGTCACTCTCTTCTCTGAGCCTCTATTTTCCCATCTGTAAGATGACCATCCTGATAATCCTTAATTTGCTATGAGGATTTCATGAGGGAATTCCCCCAAAGTGCTCAGTGCATCGCTTGGGCGCTTGGAATGTGCACTGGTGCTGTTTTCCTCCTCACCATCATTACCAGCAGTGAGCAAAGGAAGAAACGAATGAATGAAGTGAATGACTGATCAAATCAGTCTCCATCTTCATTGCGTGCTGTCTGGCACAGTGCCCCATCACAGGGATGCAGGTCTGGCTGAGGTGGGTGGGGGAACGCCCAGCCCAGCAGGTCAGAAACTATAATGAGGCTGAATCTGGGGGCGGGGGGAGGAGGAGGAGGCCCGGGTACCTGCACCTGCCTGAGCTCCTGGGAGAACAGTAAGAGAGGAGGCCAGCTGAGCTGCGGGGCTATCGGCTGATAAGTTCCAGGTTCCAGGAGGATCCTGAGCAGGCCAGTGTGATCAGGGTTGGGCCAAAAAGAAGAAACCACCCCACACTTAAGATATCAAGGAAGACTTCTTGGAGGAGGGACCTCTGAGCTGGGCCTTGCAGTATGAGTAGGAGTGTTCTAGGTGAAACAAAGCAAGCGGCCACAAAAGCGTGCGCAAAGAGATGGGGAATCCGGGAGGTCTGCTGTGGTGTGGGGCAGGGAAGGGGTGGAGCGGGGGCTGGGGAGGCGGGCAGGGACTTGAGCTGTGCAAGGCTTTGAATGTCAGGCCAAGGACCTTGACCCTTCCCTTGGGAAGGCTTTTCAGCTGGAGTAACATGATCGCATTTGCATTTTAGCAAGGTCCTTCCAGCTGCTGCAGGGAAGAAGGTTGGCAGTTGGCAGCCCAGAGCCCTGCAAGAGGCTAGACCTGGGGCTGGAGTGAAGTGGACAAGTTTGGGGAAGATGAGAGGGAAGATCTGCCCAGAGTTTGGAAGGTGGAGTGGGGGTGGCTCTCCCATGGTCCCAGGCCCCAGGCGTAAGTCCCTAAGGGACCTGGAGCCCAGAGAGGGATGGCCACTTGCTCTTAGACTGCCACCTGGCATGCTGGACATCACCCTTGGGGCAGTGCCTCCCTGGGCTGGGCAGCCCTGTCCCTTGTGACGACTGTCCCCCCACCTCCCCTCCCCATCGCCTGCAGCCCCCTCAGTGCCTCCTTCCTGCCTGCCTCCGCAGAAGGGTGCCATTTGGCGTCTAAATAGCCTTCTCCCTGCAGGCGTGGAGGCAGGTAAGGAGGTTTAATTAAAATTAGTGCCTCTCTCCTGGCAATCGCGGTGTTTATGAAGATGGGCCCGGCTGGCATTGTTCCGCAGAGGACTTAATCGAAGCTTAATGGATTGACCTAACATTCGATTTCCTGACTCCCATTGAGGCGGCCGCCGCAGCATTCCCTTAAGCGTTTGCAATTTACCCACTGCTCCGCGCCAACAAAAGGCGGCCTGAATAGCAGCCCCACTCGAGGGGCCATTGTGCGCGGGGGCGCCTGCCTGAGTCACCGCTATTGGGACAACATTCTTTATGCCTCGCTGGAATGAAAGGATTATTCAAATATTCAATTAAACCGTGAAAAGGGGGCTTTTCTGAGAACCTGGGGGCCCCCAGCTCCACAGCGCTAGCAGGCTGCTCTCCGAGGTGGGGGTGCTATCTCCCAGCCCCCTCCCGCCTCCCACCTCCAGGACTGCTGGGGCTAAGCAGGCTTGGGGTAGGGGGGAACACAGCAGGTTTTTCTCCCCTGGGCCCATCTCCAACCTGCGGTGTCCCGGGGCCCAGAGCTGGGCACACAGATCAGGCCCTGTTCCCATTTTGCAGGTGACAAACAGCTCAAGGGAAGGGCCTTGCCCAAGGTCACCCAGTTGGTGATAGAGCTGGGATTTGAACCCCTGACATACTAAGGGGGCACCTCCAGGTCTGTGCGACTCCTGCTCCCCCCTATCTAGTGGAAGAAGGGCGTGGCGTTCAGTGGGATGTTGGCTGTCACACCCATTATTCCACAGAATCTTCACGACTGTCCCTTAGAGGGGGGTGTGGGGAGGTGGGAGAGGGGGCATGACTTGACAGTGGTCTCCTCTAGGGTGAGGAGGAAGGGGAGTCTGGAGTCCACAGTAGCCTGGGAAACCTAGGATCCTGGGGGTGGAGGCCCTTGGACAGGACTCCTGGATTGGACGAAACGTAAAGTTTTCATGTCCCATCTCTCGGGAACTGATGTCCAAGCCTGACGCTGCCTGCACTTACCCACCAGGCTTTGGAGCCAGGAGACCTGGCTTTGTGTCCAGACTCTGGCATTTCCTTGGTGTCCCAGGCATACCCCACGGTCCCTGCGCCTGGGGGAAGCCCTTTTCTGCCTGCCTGGGGAAAGCCCTTTTCTGCCTGCCTGGGTGTCTTTGGGGATTAACTGAGCTAGAGCACGATGCCCTGCGGGTGCCCGGGAACCTGGGTGCACCTACACTGCAGGGTGGTTACTGGGGCTTAACTGGTGATGGCTTCCTTTCCCCAGCCCAGTAGCCCACCGCATGGGTGCGGTGGGGGTCTCGAGGCTGCAGAGAGCTGAGAGGTCCAGAGAACAGTTAAGAGTGAGGGCTGTCCCTGAGCGCTGTCCTTGTCTGCACCACCCCCTGCGTTCCACCCCATTGTCCCTGTGGGGAACAGTAAATCCTGGTAAAGCCGAGGCTCTGGTCCTCCCAGCCTCCTCCCACTCCTGCCTCTACTGCAACATCCCAGCCCATCCTCCTAACCCCCCCCCCGCTGTTTCCTCTGGGCCCCCTTACTGCTGTGTGGCCTTGAGCTGGTCCCTACCCTTCTCTGGACCCTCAGCCTCCTATTGCATATGGTCAGAAGGCGGTATCAGGAGAATTGGCCAGCCTGGGCTAGGGGTGGGGGGTGGGGGGTGAAGGAGCAGTGAGGTGAGGTGACGGTGGGAGGTGAAGGTAGACAGGACTCTATGGGATGAAAACAGGTTGGGACAGGGATGGGCCAGTAGCCACCTCTTGTGCTTAGGAGGCCGGCTTCATAGAGGGTGGGGGCTTCCCATGACCTTTGAGTGTGTCTGGAGTAGTTCAGGCTAAGGAGCAGGGCTGCAATGCACAGTTGAACATGTTGTTCACTGCACAAGGGCCCCTAGGCAGGGGATGAATAGGGGCTGATATCCTGCTTGTGAGTCCCTTGCCATACTGTCTCTGTGGACAAGGGGAAACTTCTTTCTAATTGGCACCAATTAGAAAGGACCTTGGGCAAGGCCCTTCCCTTGAGCTGTTTGTCACCTGCAAAATGGGAACCGGGCCTGATCTGTGTGCCCAGCTCTGGGCCCCGGGACACCGCAGGTTGGAGATGGGCCCAGGGGAGAAAGTGACCCTGGCTCACTGCAGGGAGGTGAGGCAGCCAGGGGTGGGGGTGGAGGACGGGGGCCAGATCCTGCCATACGCCTTGGGCCCAGCTCAGGTTTCCCTAAATCCAACTTTGGACAACACAACCCTCAGCAGGCGTACCGGGGGCGGCTGGGGATCAGGGTTGCCAGGAGCATCGAGCCCTCCTGGCGCAGTGGGTGTTAAGCGGGATTAGAAGGGCCAAGGGCTGCACATGCTGGGCTCCAGACTCCCCCACAGCCATGGAGCTGATGGGGATGGGGCAGAAGGGAAGTGGACGGATGACACTGCCTGAAACACTGGAGGCCGACTCACAGGCCAGGCCGGACCGGATTTGGGGCTGGGGGACAGGTCCCGTAGATTCCTGCTAAACCTCAGTTGCCAGGCGAGGCACCAGCTGGGGGTGCGGCCCAGGAGCTGAGAGACACCCACCAAGCCATGATGAGGACTTGAGTGACAAACTGACCCTCTCTGGGTGCCCGGGGGCCTAGGCACCTGCGCAAGGTGGGTGTGCCCCGTTCACAGAGGAAGGAGGCCTTGCGGGCCAGGAGGGGACAGGGCACAATGCCACGGCTCCTAACTGGTGGGACTGGGTCTTGAGCCCCAATCGCCTCTCTCCAAATACATTTATTTTTCGTGTCTTCACTGCACCTCTCCTGGATGTGCAGGAGGCACTGGTCACACTCCTCTGTCCCTGGCACAAGCAATCACCAGTCCATGGAGAGCGGACAGCTCTTGCCTCTCCCACAGGCAGCCACGCCTTCATGTTTAATTTGGATTCCTTGTCTGTCCCTGTTCTTACATAATGTGCAGGCTTCTGTGCAAGCATTTTTAATTTATGTAGACGGCTTTGCCTTGTAGATTGAACTCTGGTCCTTCCTTTTCTGTTTTTTTCCACGTAGCTTTATGCTTTTAAAGATCTGCCCGTTTGCTCTGTGTTAGGTCTGCTCCGTTGCTCGTGTCTCCCATGCGGTACTCCCCTGGGTGCCCCCCCCATAAATGCAGTTGCCGTGAGCATCCACATCCCCCCACGGCCCCATGAGAGAATCTCCTTATGGTCCTGGAGGCTCTTGATCGGTAGACAAGAGGAGTGCCTGTCGCTGTCTAGAATTGGGCCTGTCCACTGACGGTGATGGGGGGATGATGCAACAGGATGGTTTTTTGTTTTGTTTGTTTAAAGTAGTTTCCATACCTGGCATGGAGCCTCACGTGGGGCTTGAACTCATGACACTGAGATCAAGACCTGAGCCGAGATCAAGAGTCAGACGCTTAACCAACTGCCCCATCCAGGCGCCCCACGATGGTTCTGACCGTCAGGCTGGGGTTGGTGTTGATCATGGTGGGGTGAGAGTAGGGGTTACAGTGGTGACAATACTTGTGTTCAAGTATGTCACCACATACGTGTTCTTACGTGCCCGACACTGTTCTCCAAGCACTTCCCACCGAGCATGTCCCTGAATTCTCCCGACAGTTCTGTGAAGTAGGTACTGTTGTCACCTGTCACACGCGCAGGGAGACAGCTGGTGAGGTGGGGATGGTTTTGGAGACAATGGAGGTGTTCATCCTGACCAGTGGGAGGGTGACGGTGACAGTCATGATGGTGGCAGGTGATCGTGGTTGGGGGAGTGATGGTGGCAGTGGCCATGTTTGGGATAACTGCAGAGAGGGCAGTGTTGGTGACAGCTGCTGACGGTGGTGACAGGAACGGCTGTGGTGGTTGGGGGGATGGCGGCCGTGGCCACATTTGGGAGGGACGCGGGGCTGTCGATACCGGCGATGGATGCTGGGGGCTGTGCTCCTCCACCGCTGAGGTGGCGCTGTGGTGGCGACGGGAGGCCTGGTCGCGTCTCTGACGGTAGTGGCGCCCGTGTCTTTGGTGCTTCTAGGGGGTGTTGGCGTTGGCGTTGCCAGTGACGGCGGCTGATGCGGTGGGCTGCTGATGGTGACGGAGCCCCTCCCTTTGCAGATGTGAAATTCCTGAATAACCACAGCCTGGTGAAGGACGCTCAGGAGAAGGCCAACGCCGCCTTGCTCGATTACACCCTGTGCCACTACCCGCACTGCGGGGACAAGTTCCAGCAGCTGCTGCTGTGCCTGGTGGAGGTGCGGGCGCTGAGCATGCAGGCCAAGGAGTACCTGTACCACAAGCACCTGGGCAACGAGATGCCGCGTAACAACCTGCTCATCGAGATGCTGCAGGCCAAGCAGACCTGAGCCTGGGCTGGGCGGGGCCGGGGCGGGGCCGGGCAGGTGGGCGGGGCCGCAGCCGCAGCCGCCCCCCCCAGGCCCTCCAGGGGACTGAGTTTATTCTGCCGGCCCAAGAGCCCCACCCTGCACGCCCCTGCCCCTGCGCTCTCGGCAGCCCCGTGTTTTGGAAGGTGGGTGAGGGGGGACGGGGTCTGGTGGAGGTAGGGTGGCCCCCGCTCGGAGGGCCCCCGAGAAGGCGGCTGCTAACCACCCTCTCACCCTCCCCTTGCTCCCCTGTCTGTCCTGGAGTCTGGACGCACAGATCTGGGGAGGAGACTCGGGATTCCCTGGTGGGCGTCCATGTCCCTTGGGTCCCAAGTTGTCCCTTTCCCCTCTCCGGGAAACAGAAGCAGAGGGACGTTGAGGGGGCACCAAGTGGAGGAGAAGAGAGGGTCTCCAGAACTCCCTCCCAGAGACCAGGAGGGCAGCCCTCTGTTCTGTCAACGAGGAGTCACTGAGTTGGCGAAGTTGGTCAGGCACTATGGGGCCTAGAGGACACTCGGGGGCGGGTTAGGACCAAGCCTCCCCAGCCCTTCCACCCCGTCTGACTCGTGCAGGGGAGAACTGTGACATGCTATCTGAAAAGAATTTCTCCGCAATCAGCTCTCTCCATCCCTCTCCCACTGAAGGAGAAGTTTCTATCCCTCTCTCGCCAGGGAGCTAGAACATTCTAGCCCCACCCATAGTTGGCCAGCCCAGGCTAGTATGTGTCTGCAAAGGCTGTAGTCAAGAGGTTTGTGGGTTTGGGGGTTTTGTTTTTTAATCTAGTAATCTAGATACTCTTGGAAAGGTGGTTATGTAGTGGGGGGTGGGGCAGGGAACGGATTTGAGGACTGAGGCGGGGACTTGAGGATTAGCCCCAAGTACAGCCTGTGGTTCCTCTCCAAACACCGCGTGCCAAGGACCCCGTGGGTAGTGCTGGATGTTTCGGTCGGGAGAGGAGCTGTTGCTTGCCCCTCCTTTGATGAACAGCAGGATGGCCTGTCGGGGCTCGGAGTCTGTGTGTGTGTGGGAATACGGGTGAACTTGAGGAGGGTGTATGGGTCTCCAGATGGGGGACACTGTTGATAAGCCCCTTCTGCATTGGCCCCGTCCCATTGGATCCCTTGCTGCAAACCTTTGAAGCTGGGTCTCCGCTCCCTAGCCTCCTCCTGCCCTGTGTCCTGAAGGACACTCTCCAGGGCCAGGCGCTAGGGGAGGCCTTGGCTCTCCTTGGTCCCCGGGCTGGGTGTCCGCCGTCTTTCCTGCTTCCACGTTGCCACTGCAGCTTGTGTTGAGCCTGCCCAGCTGGAGGTGACTGGGCATCCATGCCCCCCTTGCCTCTCACCACCCTGTCTCTGTCCCCGCCCCTGCCCACTGAAACATGTACCCCTGCCAAGGCCAGAGACCCACAGCCCCAAAATGAGAAGTGCCCTTAAGAATCTCCCCAGCCCTTGCTGCCCTGGAATAAATTTTGCAATTAATTTCCAGCTCCCTTTGCCTGTTTACATTCTGGGGCCAAAGCAGAGCCTCCAAGGTGGGTTTTGGTGGTCTGGGGCAGGGCAGTGCTCTGACCGGGATGGGCACGACGGTCAGATAAGCTTTGGTTCAAAACACCAGGCACCGTTGGGGAGCCTCTGGGCCCCATGTCATCCCTGGGATCTTGCCATACCCAGGAGGCCTGGGAGAGGCTTGGGTCTTCCTGGGCCTCGGCCAGAGTTCTAGCCCGGCCGTGCATCTCAACCGCCATCTTGGGAAGAAGGGAGCGGTCATTTCATGAGCACCTACTGTGTGCCATCCCCTCATCTCTCTGTCCCTGCAGTAGCCCAGTCAGGCAGGGGCTATGAATTAGGAGAGGGACTAGGCAGGTGCCCCTCAGTCAGGAATCTGCAGGGACAGATGCAAACCTGGGTCCTTCTGACTTCAGAGGACCGGACCTTTCCTCTCAGCCCCTCTGGCGGCCCTGGGCCTGGGACTTCTTCCTGGTTCTCTTGCCTCGCCCACCACTAGGAGGCAGCAGTGAGCATGGCTGATTTCTGAGGCGAGCTGCCTCTTCTGAGATGGCCTTCAGGACTTCACCGGCTTTGTCTCATTTTGTTGTCCCATCTGCTCTTCAAAGCCACTTCGGTAGGTGGCAGCTCCGGATTACAGATGAGGAAACCGAGGTCCGGGGGGGTGGGGGGTGAAGTGGCCTGTCCAAGATCACACACCAAGAAGGGGCAGAGCCATCACGGCCACCTTCATCATCCCGACCTGACAAGTTCACGCCGGGGCCACTCACGGTCTACTTCAGGCCTCTGCCGATTAGAAAAAAGACGCCCCCTCTAGGGAGAAGTATCCCTAGGCACACAGCTTGGCAGTGGCTTTCATGCAAAGAAAGTGTGTCCCTTTCCCACCTGGCACCTTCAGAAGGGAAGTAGATGCTCTGGTTCCTGCCTCTGGGGAGCATCCAGTCCCATGCGAGGCTGTTTTCTGTCATTTTGTGATCCTGTGTGACCCACCACTAAGAGCCAGCAAAGGTGAGGAAGGAATTGATTCTTCCCCTGGGGCGACAGGAAGTCTTCTCGGGGGAGGTGTCATCCAAACTGGGTTTTGAGGGATGTTGAGGGGTTCGCCAGCTAAGATAAGAGTTGGGGGCAGCATGGGCAGGTGTCTGGGGACCTAAGCTAAGCTTCAGAAGTTACGACAGCCTCCATCCCCGGAATGAAATACCCAGACCCCTGTCTCTGCATTATGGGCACCCCCCCGCCCACCAGGGTAGATTTTGTCCCAGACAGCCCAGGTGGTGCCCAGAGTAGAAACGACACAAGGCTGTGGGGAGCGACTTGGGCCTGGCTGGGTCCCAGGGCTTCTCGTGCAGCCCTGCTCCACCTCCACGCATGTGCACCTCCATCAGGGAGGCTGCTCTGATGCTCCCCGGCTGTGCCACATCCTCTGGCAGCATCTGGGCCAGCCTGAGGTCAGCAGGACAGTGTACGCAGTCCCTGGGCCCCTCCTTCGCCTGGCTTCCACCTCAGGGACCACCCGGTGCCAGGCCCTAAGGCTGCTCACCTTGGCCCGGAAACCAGCTCTACCGAAGAAGTGACCCGGACTCACAGAAGAATCAGAATTTTGCCCCTGGCCACGGAATCAGTGGTGGCAGGACCTGCACCTGTAGCCAGAGTGTGAGCTGGGGTCTCCCCGCAGCATGGCCCGTCACACCTGGAGCCTTCCCCCCTACCCCGGTGCCTTCTCTGAGCAATCTTGCCTGGGGGACTCCCCCTCACGGTGACTGCCACCCCTGGCCCCCATACTACCGCCTGGGGAGATCTTCTCTGAGCCTCCGTTTCTTCCTCTGTACACCAAGGGGTGACGGTGGTCACGGGGCTGAGGGAGGACCCACAGCTCTAAGGCAGGTGGGGGCTCAGTACCAGCCGGGCACACAGTAGGTGCTGGTAAGTGTAAGTGTTGGCGGCACCTACCCTGTTGATGAAACTGGGGCTGTCTTGAGTCCCGAAGACAAAGCGGCCCCTTCCCTTGTCCCACCCTCCCGTCAGCATCCTGTCCCCCTCTCCAGGCCAGGGTGACCCCCAGGGAGGAACGGGTCACTGGAGTACCGTTTATTATGACACCTTCCACGGGGCTGTCAGAACTTCAAGGCAGGTGGGAAGGATGTGCCGGGGACGATCTTGGTCAAAGCTGGGGGGGCCTGAGCTGTGGGGTGCAGCTGTGTTGGCACCGCACGCGGGCAGGGGTCCTACTGGTAGCAGGGGGAGACTGAGGCCGCTGTCTGTCCCGCAGGGGTCCCCGATGGGACCTTTCAGAGCCTGGGGTAAGGTCTGCACACACACACTCTCTAGAAACCTGGGAGGAAGGGGGGGCTGAGCTGGCAGAGGATCATGGTGGGGGTCCCTGGAGGGGTCTGGAAACTGAGGCTGGGGGGAAGCCCTTGGGGGGGATTCTGGCCCCGGGGGACCCTGGGCAATGTCCCCCATTCCCTCTCTCGGACCCTCAGATTCTCTCGAAGAACACCTGATGCCCAGAGGCTTTCAGGAAGGGCGGTGGCTGCCTTGTGAGGGACCGGGGCTGGCAGCCTTCGCTCCCCCGCACCTCGTCTCGGGCCACCTGAGAAGGTCGCGGGGTGCGGAGGGGGAGGGGGCTACGGCGTCCGGAGGGAGGGCGACGCAGGTTGGGGGTCCGGAGGGTGGGGCCGTCGCGGGCCGAGGTGGAAGCGGCTCGTTGCTACGAGCGGCCTTAGCAACGCACCCATTCAGCAGAGACAAAGGCGCTGTCACTTGAGCGCAGAGGCGCCGCTACCGCTCTTGTTCCCACCGGCGCCTCGCCTGCGGGGGTGGGGGGAGGGGCGGGGGCGCGGGGGCTCGCGGGAGCCGGGGCGCTGTCGGCCCCGCGGAAGGCCCACCGCGCGCCGGCCTGCAGGGGGCGCCTCCTGCCCACGTTGCGGAAGGGGGAGCCGAGGCTCCAGGGGACCGGGGACACCAGGCAGGGGAGGAAGCCCGCGGGAGCCTGGGGTCCCACTGACTAGGGTTTCGAATGTGCCTCTGCTTACACCGGTGTGACTGCCCCGGTGCCTCACTTTCCCCATCTGCACAATGGGAGGATAGTTTCCCCGGGTCCCCAGGTTAAAGGAGTCAGCCAACGCGGGGCTTTAGCCCTGAGCCCAGCCCCAGTTAGAGCCAGACAAACAGGCCTCTTGCCCAGGTTGGGAAGGACCCCTTGGCCTGAGGCGGGGTGGTGCCTGGCAGGTCCTCCTACAGCCAGCTGTGCTCTAAGATTGGGGGACTCAGGCTGAGAGAGGCTGACAGTGGCCAGAGGGCCCTGGGTTCCCCTCGGGGCCCCAGCCTCACTCCACTGCCTGCAGGCCCCCATCAGCCCTGTGGTTGGGGAACGGAGCCTGAGAGGGAAGTGCTCGCTTCTCACCAGGTTTGGAAGTCCTTTCCGCCCAGGAGTCATCAGGGTAGGGGCTCTGAGAGCGCTGGGCCTGCCGGGGGCCAGACAGAGCAGGTGCACAGAGGAAGGCAGGCTCCTGGCTCACTGCCCCTCCTGCAGCACCGGCTCTGGGAAGGGGTCCCAAACCTATCCCGAGTGCGCCTCTCCCAAAGAGCACTGCCCTTTCCTGACAGGCCTCCAGTGTGCTAATGGGTGACTTTGGGCACCAGCAAGGAGCAGAGCAAAAGGAAGGGCCCCCGCAAGCTGTGGGAGACCAGGTGCTCTCGCATCTCCAATCGCTTCCACCCTGGTGCAGTGGGGCTGCAGGGGAGGGGGCGTCCTGGGGAAAAGGGGAGCCTCTTGGGGGGGTAGTTGTACCTGACACCTTGAATGCTGTCAGCTCCACAGCCTGAGGACAGATGAGATCGTCAGGGGAGGGGGCCCCCGCTCCTGCTCCCCCTTGCCCTTGGGGCCCTGGGAAACCTTGGTAATGACTCCCCCAACCCCAGTGGCCTTGGCATTCAGGTTCTGCCCGGCGACTCCCAGGGCCCTACCACCTGGTAACTGAGGAATGGGGCTCCTCTGATCTCCAGAGGAAGCCCCCCACCCCTCCCCTAGTCCCTGTGGTTTCCCCTACCCTGTGGGACATACTTGCTAGCACCCTGCCACCCTTGTCCCAGCCTCACCGGCCTCTCAGGTTCTGCAATGGAGAAGGTTGTGGGGATTCTGGGGCTGTGGGTCCCTACAGGAGAAAAACCCTTTTCAGAGACTGAGACAGGAAGCTCACTCTTTGCTCTCCTGCCCTGGACAGGACCTCATTATCAAAGACCCTAAGGATCCACTCAAAGGTTTACTCCACAGATTAATGAAGAAACTAAGGCCCGGAGAGGGAAGGTAACATACCCAAGGGCACACAGCAGGTAAACTAGGAGATGGGACTGAAACTCCCGGCCTAGCCTTGAAGTCATTCAGCCCATGCTCTATCTCAGGGTCCCAAACCTCATCTACCCTCCTGGCTTTGGAACCCCCAAACACCCTTTGGACAGAGACCCAAGGAATGTGACCCTGGTCAAGCCCTGCCTCTGGGCAGGGCAGCTGGGGCCCCTGTTCCCTGGTGGTGGTGGAAAAAAAATAAGCCACTTCTAAGCCATCCCCCAGGCCCCATGCTTGAATTCCCTGGGCCTCAGTCTCTTTGCCTTTTAGATGGGCTAATAGGATCGCTATCGCCTTCCCAGCTTTACCTGTGCACCAGGGAAACCTGGGTAGTACAGGTTTGGGTACAAACCTGGGTAGTACAGACTGGGGGCTGGTGTGGCCTTACCTCTAAGAGCCAAGTGTCTTCGGGCTGGAGCCAAGGCTGCAGGGCTGTCCTGAGCTACCTCCCAGGGACCCAGGGACCTCGGGTGGGATGCTGGGCCCATGGGGCTGGAGCAGGCCTGAAAGGAAGGGGTGTGGCACTGACAGGGAGTGGGACCTCCCGCCCCAGGATCCCCACCTGCCAGCACCCACCGTGAATGCCTCTGTTGTCTTTTTCTCCATCATCCTCTGCAGGGCGCTCCGGACCTGGGGGTTGGGCATCAGGGTCAGGCCTAGGCCCCTCGCCCTGACCCCCAGGCACAGGTGCCCTGCAAGTTAGCCCTGCCCATCCCACCCCCCAGCCACCCATATCCCCAACTCACCTCCCCGTTGTAGGCAGCATAGACCAGGAAGATGTACGGCCCCTGGGGACAGACACAACATGTGGATGGGTGTCACTGCTTGGGATCCAGCCCCCTCCACCGCTTGGCCCTGGGGCCACAACAGAGACACACTGAGAGATACCCAGAGACACTGAGAGACACAGGCCGATGAACACAAATCCTACTCTGTCCCCCTCCTGCACTTGGGAGGGGACATCTGTGACACTCTATGGTAGACAGAACCAGAAGGGACCCTCTCCTACCTGACCCCATACCTTCAGCCTCTGGCCACAGGTAGCCTCTCTGCCCTCTTGTCCCTCTTTGTCCCCCCACTCCCACCTGCCCCTTCCTCACAGCCTCATCATGGCTGCAGGAGTTCCTGAAATCAAGGCTAACTCCAATCCTGGGACAGCAGATGTGTGAATGCTTGCTGATTCATGCCTCTAGCTGCATGTCTCTCTGTCTCTTCTTCTGGAAAGCAGAAGCCAGGACTCAGCTCCTGCTGTGTGTGAAGGACTCAGCACAGTGTCTGGGCTGTAGCTGGCTCTTCCTGCTCACACACATGAGGCCCAAGAGGGCCTGGCCCCTCACGAAGTACCATCACACATAGAGTGATGACCCTCATAGCAGCTCCATGCTGAGAGGGTGGGGGTGGCTTAATCCTTCCTGTTTGATGGAGCAGGACCCTAGGGCCTGGGGCAGGGGACAGAACAATGAGTCCTAGGCCAAAGTGTGACCCAGCAGGTGGAATTCGGAGCCTAGGCCTTCTTCAGATTCTACCTGGACAGGCCACAGCCCCTGTCCTGAGGCTCAGACTGGAGGACACAGGTTGGGGTCCAAGAGCCCTCCTTGAGGCTTCTAGCTTCAGCCTCAGAGCCTGGCTGCTCCCCCTGGTTCTTAGTCCCTAACTGGGTTCGTACCACCCTCCACCCTAAGACAGACCCTGGTGCTCCCCAGATTCCCGCCCCTCCCCACCCCCAGCTAGCCTGTCTTCCCTCTGCAGCCTTTCAAACAAAGGCAGCTTTCCAAACTCCACCCAACCCCACCAGCACCTCCCTGCTTAGCATTCTCCGAGGCTCCCTGGCACCCCTGGGATGACATCCGAGCTCCTTACAATAGCTCTGGGGACCCTGCACGGTCTGGCCCACATGTGTCCTCCTGTCCCATTTCTCACCAGCTCACGTGTCCCCCACTTCATGTCTCTGCTGGCTGCCCCCAAATTTCCCTGACCTAAAACATTCTTCTGTCTCACTGAGTCTCAGTCAAGAATCACTCCCTCCAGGAAGCACCCTTTCTGTGTCCCCACGAGTGGCTCCTCTGTCCCCAGCCTGCCCCCATGTCCCCTCAGCCTCTCAGCCTCCGCCATGCCCTGCCGTGGGCGTGTGGCCTGGTGCTCGGATCCTGGGCACTAGCAAGCTCTCTCCAGCACAGAGCCCACAAAGGTTCTCCTGCCCATGGTGCTCCTGGAGGGTGCCACGTGTGGCGCTCTGCCCTTTGCAGACATCACCTCCGTTGAACCCCACCAGGATCCCATGAGGTGGAGACTAGGATCCCCTGTAGAGAAATGTGGAAGCTGAGGCTTGTCTCAACTTGTCTGGGCCCCCCAGCAGGACGCCGCACCGGGAACCGGAGCTGGTCAGAAGCGCAGCGAGGCTCTCCTGCCCGGAAACCTGGCCCGGGAGCCACAAGAAGACACATCAGCCCTACAGAGGGAATGAGGCCCCACTGAGCTCAGTCCCTCTGCCCTGGGCCTGCTGTAGGGAAGGAGGGCAGTCCTGAGGGCAGGTCCTGCCTAGCTGATGGCCCGGCCACAGTGTGAGAGGGACACCCGGAGGTGGATGGGGTGAGGAAGACAGGGAGGGATGGCAGGAGGAGAGGAAAGGCCAGGCGTGGGGAGGGACCCAGAGGACTCAGCCTGACTGGGGAACCTTCCTGGGGACGGTGTCGGGAACGGCAGGGTGGGCCCAGGTCACGCATCAGCTGACCCTGTAAGGCAGCCTTTTCCCTCTTTCAGCAGGAGACCTTGGCAAGGAAGGTCTGTGGCTGACTGGGAGGAGGAGGGGGGGTCACGCTTAAGGACAAAAGCTGGGGGCATCAAGGGTCAACGGAAAGGGACACATAGAGGGAGGACCATGCCAGAGGAGAAAGGGATGGAGAAGGAACCTCAGAGAAAATTCAGAGACAGAGACGAAGCAGTGAGACAAGGGGAGAGGAAAGGAGGGAGGGGGACAGAGGGAGGGAGGCGGGGAGGTGGCCACTGCGGTGGTGGCCTTGGCAATGGGCTGCTGCCACCTGGCCACCCCTGGAGGGGGGTGGGGGCACCCCAGGCAGGGTCGCAGGCTAACCCAGCAGGGCCCACGTTTGAACCCAGGATGCTCTGGAGGCGTGGGGCTTGAGGAAGGGCTTGTCTGTGTCCAGGAAGGGGTGTAGCGCTGCCCTCTGTCCCCCACTGCTCAGGCCCACACAGGTGTCTGGGAGCTGTGTTTCTTTGGGAATATCTGGAAGCCCCGTTTTTCTTCATTTTCTGGGCCCATCTCTGGGCATGGCGCCTCCATGCTCCCCCAGCAGCGGCCCCTTCTTTCCTCTCTCCACTCCCACGCCTGGCCGAGAGTCCCCACAGCCCAGGCCGAGAAGGCGACATGGACCAGGACCTGGTAGTCACTACCCACGGCACCCTTCCTCGCTCCCTGCCCCCACCCAAGACTTCACATCTGGCCTTGGCCGTGGCCGGCTCTGCAAGAACACGGCATTTTGTAGCCTCCGTTCCTGCTCTGTCCCTACTGCCTGGAACAGTGCCTGGAGCCGGCACCTCCTAGGCGTTGGACAGGTATCAGGAGGATGGATGAACGACTGGATCAGGCCCTTCCTGATGCCGGCTCCGCCCCCCTCCACTTCCCACCCCACAATCTCTGCAGCTCTTCCAGGAATCAGCCAGGCCACATTCGGCTGGCTGCCCCCCACCCCGCCCCCACCCTGCTGCTCCTTCCTCCCTCGAGGCCCTGGACCATGACTTCATGGGGTCTGTCTCCTCATGTGTAAGGCCTGTTCGCAGACACAAATACAGGACAGAGGCTCTGGCCCGGGCCTCAGAGCACCTGGGCATCGAAGTGGCTGTTAATATCCTCGGGCCCTTCATCCCAGGAGGGGTGGAAAGGCCCCCAGGAGGACCTCTGGGACACATGGGCTCTGGACGGAATTTGTACCTTATTTCCTGAGCTTTCTTTGTCCATCCCCGAGCCACTCCTTTTCTCAGCCCTGACAGGAGCTGGGCAGCATAAGGGCGGACAGCAGGAAGAGGGGCCGGGGGTGCAAGGGAGGCTGAGGGGAAGGGCAGGGGTGGAGAGGCCCTGCCTGGACCCACCTCCCTCCCAGCTCTCAGGCCCCTGGGGTGTGCCTATCTTTGTCTATGTCTAGGTCCCCCCACAGGACCGCCACCCCCTGAGGACAAGGACCAAGTCTGACTCCTCTCAGAGACTCCTGGACACAGGCCCATGGGAGGCCTCCTGTGGCGCCCCTGTGACGGCCTCTTTCACGTGGGCTGAGTGTTGTCCTCCTGACCACAGCCTCTCCTCACTGCCGTCCTCACCAGGGCCCCACAGCGGCCCCCCTCCGAGCCTGAGGGCAGAGGTCCCAGGGGTCCTGCACCCCATCCTTGGCTTCCTGCTGAGACCTGAAGTGGCTCTTGTGCCAGCCCAGGGCCTGGAACCGCTGCCACTCCCCTGAGGGTCTGAACCTCAGCTCCCTCAACTGTAAAATGGGCACAAAATCCTCCCTGACGTGCTGCCTCTTTGATTCAAGGGTTGGTTCCCACTCTCGCCCTCAACTTCCTGTCTCTTGACAATGTCCCCTAGTCGCTGTTGGTGCCTCCCACGGCCTACAGGACACTCCTTTACCCATCTGCCGACAACCCAGTCCCTCCCTCTGAGCTCCACTATGCGTCAGAGCCCTGGTCCCAGGTGGTCCAGGGCCTAGAAGTACCTGGAAGGAATTGAGGCCCACGGCGGCGTAGGCCCAAGCCGGGCTGAGGTGCACCAGCATGCCGACCAGCCAGGTCAGTCCCAGGACGGGCAGCAGGACCAGCACCGGCTTCACCATGGCCCTGCGGGAGAGCAGGCCGGGCTGAGGGAAGCCAGGCCGGCCTGGGAACCCCTGCAGGCCGCTGGGGGGGGGCACGTGGGAGGTGCCTGGAGAGGGGGTTGGACGCGCAGACCGTGGACCGCTTTTCAGGACTTAGGTGAAGCTGGGATCTTCAGCGGGACTTGGCTGTCCCTTCTCAGACCCAGAAGTGGTTGGCACTGGGGAGATGGGGTCCCAGTCCCAAACCTGGCTCAGAGGAAGGGTGCGGCAGCTGCCCAGAGGGAGGGCTAAGGACTGGGGGGGATCCAGGTGGCATGGAGTCCAAAATCTTCCCTTCCCAGGGACCCCTAGGGCTCTCTGGCTTTTCAGTTCCCCCATTGGCTTGGGCTGCCCTGCCCTTGGCAGAGGATGGGGGCGGGGAGAGGAAGGCCAGGGGCATCCTCCTTTCAGCAGGACATGGCCCTGGAGAGTGAGGAGAGTTCTTGCAAGGGTAGGGACCTAAATCCTCACTCTGAACCTAAACTTCTGGGGACCGCCTGATCGAGGGGTCTCCCCTACCTTGTCCCTACCAGGCCATCTGTGCTATCAGTAGACAGTGAGCCCCCAGGACAGCGGCTTGTGTCTACAAACACCTCCCACCCCTCAGCACTTAGGACTGATTACTGCCCCCCCAGGTGACTTGCGAGGTCACATGCTCACCCTCGTCCACACACATGAGCATGCGACACCTGCTCAGGTCCTGCCTTGGCCCCGCGAGCACACATAGCCTTAGGACCACACCCTGCCACCACAGACTTGCACAGGCCCCCATCCAGTGAGCCTCCCGCGTGCTCCCCCACTTCTGGGCCTCACCATGTCTGGATCCTGACCTGCTCCTGCAGGCAGGGCCGTGGGCTCAGCATGCGGGCACGGCGGCGGGCGCTGGCCACAGTGACCATCACTACGCAGATCAGGATGCACGTGTTGGCCTGGAGACCGGGCATCAGCGGGTGAGAGGGGCTCCCCTTTCCCCAGCGTGACCTGCCCACCCCTCTAGGCCCCCAGGTCACCCGGCTCACAGTCAGCACGAAGAGCACAGGCCCCACAAAGGCCCAGATGATGTCTGTGTGCACGTTGAGCCAGCAGTGCCCGGCCGCCACATAGTCATGGGGAGACAGGGCCAGGGTGATGGCCACAATGGCCGCAGGCACACCTAGGAGAAGAACGAGTGTCCCCCGGACCATGCCTCGCAGCCTGTACTCTCCCAGACCCGGCCCCGCCCCCAGGACCTGACCCGGCCCCCAGGATCTGGCCCCGCCCCCAGGACCTCTTCCCTGCCCCGCCCAGAGCAGCCACCCAGGGCTGTCCGTGGCAGCAGGTGCACTGTGGGCACGGGGAGCTCTGGTTGGGGCTCTGGATCCCAGGTGGAGACGGTGACCGGAGGGTGTTGGACAGCAAGAGGCCACATGAAGCAGACTTGAGAACAGAGCAGGAGCGGGGAGCAGGGGGCCTCACCCCAGCCTGTGGTGTAGTAGAGCGCCATCCGGGGGCCCGGGCGCATTCTCACGACCACCACCTTGCTCCAGAGCAGGAGGCCCTCCACCAGCATCCAGGAGAATGCCACCAAAAAGAGGAGGTGCATTATGGCTGTGACAGCCACACAGGCCACCTGTGGGTGGGAGGGTGGCAGAGACCCACCAAGGCCAGCTGTGGGCACAGCCCAGCTCTGGGTCCCCCGCCCGTGTCTGGCACCACCAACACAAGGATGTATCCGTGGGGAAGGTCTCTGGAAGCGCCCCCCGCCCACCTCCAGCATTCGGGGTTTTGTTCATCTCTGGGCCATGCTCCCCCCAGGAGATGGAGCCTAGTGAAGTGGGGGACAACCCAGAAACGGCTGGTCCCCCCTGAGCTCACAAGCACACCTGCTGGGTGCCCACCTTATTGGCCTTTGCCCACTCGCTGGCCATGAGGAAGCCCTCGGCCGAGGCCAGGGAGAAGGTAAGGTTCTTGTGGACCGTGGCTCGCTCTGACTCGGGAACCCTGGACAGGCAGGGGTCCGTCAACAAGGTCACCACTAGCAGCCCCCACCCACTATCCGCCCCCGCCTGCTTGGGTCCCTGTGGGTGAGCTAATGGAGACAGAGATGGTGGCTTCGTGGGGGCCCACAGCCCTAAGGGAGACCCCAGACCAAGGGCTTCTTGGACAAGGATGCACACAACAGGAGCTCGTCTCACCCGGCTGCCAGGAAGAGCAAGAACGTGGCGGCCAGGGCACAGAAGGACACGCCGCAGCCCACAAACGAGAGTGTCCTCAGCAGTGACTCCTCCTCGGCACTCCTCTGTGGGCCGGGCGCGGAGGACAGTAACCCCATCACGGCCCTGACCTGAGCACACCGGGTCTCGCCCTGTCCCAGCCCAGCAAGGCTCCCCAGACCTCCTTGTCTGCGGTGACCCAGGGATGGCAACGGCAGCAGCCGGCAAGGCCAGGCTTACATACATGCAAGCACTTAATACAAGAGCATTCGCCTGTCCTCTCCCGCTGGCTCTCCCTAACCTGGCCCTGACTGGTCCCGCTTTCGCTGATGTCAAAGCTCCTGAGAGCCCTGACTGGGAGGTGACTGAGGCAGCCACAGGGAGAGGATGGCATGTCACAACCCCCCCACGCTGGGGGGAGGGGGCATGGAGCTCACACGCAAACATGGCCTCTCTCTGCTTTTACAGGACAAATGTGTCTGTAGCATGTTTCTCTAGTGTGCTCCCCAACATGCCGAGGAACCCTGGCGTTCCTGAGCCTCTGGCGCTGTGTCACTCAGTCTCTTAGCAAGTGACCCCTCCGAGTCCCTTGTCAGCTCTAGTGAGCACACCGGTCCGGCTCTGCTCTTGGGATTGGGTGTAAATGCTGGGTCTTTCCAGGGGCCTCCCTTGCTTTGGTCTCAGTTACTTCTGACCTCATCTCAGCTACGGCTTCACCTGCGGGCCCTTGGTCTCCAGCTGAGACCTCTCCCACCCCGAAACCCTCAGCCCCGTGGCCTGCCCCACCCCCCTCTGAGATGACTCCCCCCCCCCCCCCCCCCCGCTGCTGCCCAGGCCTTTGTCCCAGACCCCCTCCTCCTCCTTCAGTCCCGTGTCCTCCATTGGCCCGCTGTCCCCCCATGCAGGGCCTGCCCCCTGCCCACAGACCCCCTTGAGGCTCTCTGCCCCTCCAGCTCACTCCTGGCACCAGAGGGCGCCCTTGGGGCAAAGCCAACACCTGCTGAACACATTCGCGACGGTCCCCTGCAGATAGGACCCATAGGATCGCCATCGGAGCGCCTGAGCATCCTGGGCTCTGACCTCTGCCACTCGTCCCTCCACCTTCTTCCACTCCTGGGCCCGGCACAGGCAGCTCCAGAGACGTCGAAGTTCTCAAATGTGTCGGAGTCGGCCTGCCATTTCTAGTCTCCTTGCCTTTGCTCAGACTGGCCCTCTGCTGGGGATGCCTTTCTGTTCAGTTCTTGGTCACCCTTTAAGACTTGGTTCCGACATCTCCTTCCCCCATGGCCCTGTCCCAACCCTACCTCCCTGGGACTCACCTGAACGTCATACACCTGCAGCAGGACCGCAAAGTTGGTGCTGTGGTTGCAGAAGCAGGCGGTGGAGGCCTCGTACAGGGCGGCCACAGAGCAGCCAGCGGTGGCCCATGAGCCCCCTGTGTCTGGGCTGGGGGAGGGCAGGGAACAGAAGGGCTCTTGAAATGGGAAGGACGTGGGGGTGGAGGTAGGTGGTAAGCAGGGGACAGCCTCTCTCCAAAGCTTGGGGCCCATCGCCACTCTGCCTCTAACCAGCTTTGCGACTTTGGGCAAGCGCCTGCCCTTCCTGGGGCCTCAGTTTCCCATCTGTAAAATGGACTTAACACTCTTAGGGATGATAGGGGGCCATGGGGCCAAGACCAGTGATTACAACTGATTAATGGCATTTATTACTAAGTGACAGTGATCGACGTTCAGCCAAGGATCCAGGGCTGGGAGCTGGGGCTCATCTCTGTACCGTTTTCCGCTCCTTCAAACATCGAAGCGCCCTGGCCTGGGACATATCATCAAGTCTAACACCTATTTGACAGATTGGTCTCTCCCTAGGCACCCCACAGAGTGAGCTCGTGTATCTCCCATGATGGGGAGCTCACTATCTCCTGGGTCACAGCTTCTCTTGCTCCAGCTTGTCCTGGAGTTGGGGAGGGGCCCGAGGCAAGACAGGTGGTGACTCTGGTGACCCAAAACACACCTCATCCTCAAGCAGAATGGATGGCTACACCAAACTGCCTTAATTAAAGAACTGGGAAGTGGAAACTCACCTGATACTGAAGTTCCAGAAAGCACAGACAGGCTGCGCCAGTCTCAGCGGGAAGGCCTGAGGGCAGGAAACAGGGCCAGAGCAGGCGTGTGAGTGTATATGGAGGGCCTGGGGCAAGGGTGTGGATGCGTACGGAGAGGGGAGACCAGAAGGGTGCAGTGGGATGGTGAGGTCTCTGAGTTGGAGGGACCGGGGGTTGCCCAGTGTGGGTCACAGCTGAAGAGGTGGGGAAAAAGGCCAGTGGGGAGGCAGAGGGAAGGGAAGGGCAGGAGGCTGGTGTGCCAACATCATGTATGATATTGAAATACTGGGAACAAGTTAAATGCCCATCCTCTGGGGAGCGGTTAAACCACTGTGACTCGTCCCTCTTGGGGACCAGCTCTGCACCTGGTAAGATGAACAGACCGGTCTCTATCGGCAGGGAAAGAGCTCCGTTATACTTTGCTGAATAAAGAAAAAAGCTGCGTGTCATCACGCATAGTATGAACTCACTTATGTAAAAAAAAAATACATACATACGGTCTATGTGATTGTGAACACATACACACAAGAAGTCTGGGGTTAAATGCACAGCTAATTCAGTCACGGCTAGGTCTCAGTTTGAATGTGTCATAATGAACGTATTAATTCTTTGGTAATTAAACAATGACAACTACATGGATTTTATAAGACGTCATTAAGCAACCTGTGGTACCAGCCCCAGTGCAGGCAGGGAAAGCAGCCTGAGTTCAGGACTTGGGCTACAGGTCCCCACGGACAAGGGTAACAGCAGTGTGACCTCACTAGAACAGGAGACTCTGTGTCATGTTCTTCATGTCCTTTATCGTGGCTGATCTTCATAACAACCTTGGAGACAGGCATAAATTCATGCAATTTCAGATGAGGAAATTGAGCTTCAGAGAGGGATGTTAGTCTGCCCAAGATCACACAGCACAGAGCTGAGGGTGGGCCCTGACTTGGTTATGCTGTTTCAGCCACTCTGTGATTCTCTAGAGACTGTGGCATTTCTTGGGCTGACTGAATTATCACCCCCATGTATTCATTCACTCGTAATATTTTTTTCTAAGTATCTGAATCTATGTTGGGTGCTGGGAACATAAAGAAAACCTGTTGATTGCTTTTAAAATGGATGATTTTGGGGGCATCTGGGTGGCTCAGTTGGTTAAGCATCTGACTTTAGCTCAGGACATTATCTCAGGGTCCTGGGATGGAGCCCTGTGTTGGGCTCCTTGCTCAGCGGGGAGTCCGCTTGTCCCTCTCCCTCTGTGATCTCTCTTGCTTTCTGACAGTGTCAGGCAGGGTCATTGTAATCGAAAAAACCCTGCAGAACCCAAGTTCATTTTGGACCCTTGCTGGGGAAGGGGTGGCTCTGGAATTGACCTTGGTCAAAGCCTATACATGCTAGGATTCAGCAGCCATGACAAAAGACAGGGTGGCAAAGAGACATCTGTGACTGCGACAATGCAGAAAACACTTTCAGGGAGAGCAAGAAACACAAATGTTCACGTGACTCAGCTGAAGGAGCCAGGACTTGGATTTTGCAAAAGGCAAAACAAAAACCCAAAATTATGGCTTTAGGAAAAATTTAAGAAAAAACTATAGAAATCAGGACAAACTAATCATAGTATGTCCATATAGTGGAATCTTACTCAGCAGTAAAGAGAAGCAAATTACTGAAATGGGAAACAATATGGACGATTCTCCCAAAACCCCCAGTGACACAGCATACACTATGGTTCCATTTATGGGAAACGCTGGAAAAGACAGAATCTACAGTCACAAGAAGCAGATCAGTGATTTCCTGGGGTGAAAGGGAGGGAAACCTGCCTGGCGGGGGGACACAAAGAAGCCCATCGGGAAGGTGGAAATGGTCTTTACCTTGCTTGGGGTAGTGGTCCCTGAGTGTATATGCGGGTCAAAACCCACCATGTTGTATAGTTAAATTGGACACTGCAGTGTATGGAGATTGATTTTTACAGTCTTGGAATGACATACTGGAGACTGATAAACTGTGGGGGGTGTGTATGTGTTTGTTCGTGTCTAGGATTAGCGGTCGTGGGTAAAAGCCAACTTTAGATTTCTCTGAAACTAACGTTGCAAAAGCAGGAAGGAATGTGTGTATTTCACGTGATGAAATGAAGCAAGGTTTCTGGCGATCTTTCCAGATCAGTTTATAGAAAAAGACCTGTTCCTTGCATAACCCTAGGGGATGGACGATTCCAGGGCGTAGCTGCATATGGCTTTTTGCCCAGTCCCCCTTGGTGGAGGCTTGGGCTCTTCCAGCTCTCAGGAGCATGTGGCCGTGCAGGTTTCTGCACATGTCCCGGGATGTTCCAACGGGAACCACCAATGTTTTGAGTCATGCACACCGATAATGAAATCCCAGCTCTGCCACTTACAGGCTGGGGCCCATCACAGCCGCTCCGCCAAGCTCACTCTTTGCTGTGTAGAATGGGCAGTTGGAGAATTACATGGACGTTGCTTATTTAAGTTCCCCAGCACAGAGTGAGTGTGTAATAAACCAATTCCCTTTCAGGTCCTGGAAGACAATGGGGTACCTTGGGAATGAGTATTTCTCTTGTACATTTTTAGACCTTGGTTCAGTTGAATGCATATTCGGGAAGGGGGACAGCAAACCAGGATAAGTGCAGTGGGGTGGCAGTTCCCAGAAGTACCCCCCATGCCCAGTACCTGGGCCTGGTGCTTCAGGTGAAACGTCACGGATGTGCTGACCTCCCCGGTCTCATCCCATACCTCAGAGGAGATGATGGCCGAGCCCAGCCGGGTGCTTAGAAACCTGTGGGGAGAAAGGGAGCTTTTAAGGGCACCAGCTGGCTGTGCAGGAGAGGTTGTGGATGGCCTGGATATGCAGAGATGACACCCTCTGTGTCCAAAGAAACATCAGGAAATGTCCTGTGCTTGGAATTAGGGCATACGAGTTCCAGTTTTGCCTTGGGGACTTGCTAGGAAATTCAGTAAGTCTTGTCTTCTCCCTGAGTCTTGACACTGAAGCCTGGACCCCAGACAGTGGTCGAGCCAGGTTCCAGGGGCACGCCCAGCGTTGTGTGTGTTGGGGATGGGGAGGGTTTGGTTCTGGGTGCTAAAGGCAGATTTGACTCTCAGAATGAGGGCTCTGGCATGGGATGGAGGCCTGGCCCTCCCTGGGGAGGGGATCCAGACCCTCAGCAGCCTACTGGCTGGGCCCCACTCACCTCTGCACCTTGCTCGCCTCTTCTGAGCTGTCAGGGGCCTGGGGCTCTAGGCCGGGCTCCCCTAGGGTGTGCTGGAAGATACTGGAGCTGAACCAGCTGTGGATCACGGTGACTCTGGAGAGGCCTGGCTGAGTGGGAGGGGGCCCAAGACCCCACCCTGTGTCTGAGCAAGTGCCACGGGTTGGCCCCGAGGGAGATGCTCTGCTCACCCTACAGATAGGGAAACTGAGGCTCATAGAGATTAATTGCTTTCCCAAAGATCACACAGCTAATAAGTAGTGGAACCAGAATTCCAACCAGCCATGGCTCATGCACTTAACCCGGCAGCTCTAAGGCCCTTTGCTGCATGTCCTGATCCTCCTGCCCCGGGCGGCAGCAAGCTGAGGGCCTCCTCCACTACCCGCTTCCAAGAGGCAACGTGTGGTTCAGTGGAGGAGACTCAGCGAACATCTATGATGTGACAAGTGCTTCTAACCTCATAATCACCCGCAAGGCAAGTACAAAGAGGACAGTCTTCCAGGCAAGGAAACAGGCTCTGAATGGTGAGGTGACTTATTCAAAGTAGCAGAGTTAGCAACACGAGCTGACCCAGACCCCAAGAGGAACCCACTCCCCACACCACTCTCCGTACCCACCTTTCCTGAGGAGCTGCTCCACTTCTCCAGCGGGGATACGGATGTGGCCGGGCCCCTCTGGATGTCCACGGGGCACTGTGAACACACAGCCTCTGCTGGCTTCCCCCAGGTGTAGGCTCCGCACCTCCAGACCTGGGATCAAACGGGGCTGGGTGGCTGGACCTCCAGAGGGAGGTCTTTCTGCTGAACCAGCCCCCGCGGCAGGGTTGGCTTCCCCTCTCCTTCAAGTCCAGAAGAGGGGAATCACTGAGAGGCGTTCCTGGGGGCCAGGATCCGAATACCAATGCACCCCAGAAACCAATGGGTTCCCAAAGGACACAGGTTTTTGCCAAAGTTCCAACCATCAATCCACAAACACTGAGTGTGTACTGGGGTCTGGCCCGAGAGGCAGAAATGGCTCAGAGACGGTCCTGCTACTCAGGGGGCCTCAGGAGGAAGGAGGTCATCACCACAAATGCAAAAAGATGTGTTTGCGTATGGGGTGTCGGCAGGAGGAGGAAATGACTGTCAGGAGAGCTAAAACCACACGAGGCTTCCCGGAGGAGCTGATGCTCCAGCCAGGTTCTGAAGGATAGATAGGAGTCTGCTAGGAGGTCAAGGGAGAGAGGGCATCTGGAGGGAGGGCACGGCGCGGGCAAAGGCAGGAGACTGACTGGAAGTGATGGAGGCTGAGAAGAGACGTCTGAGCTCCGAGGGCCCAGCTGGGTGGGACGGGTGGCTCACAGGCTCACCGGCTCCATGGCGCTGGATACGCAGTCCCGGCCGCTCGGAGGTCAGCACGGTGCTCAGCACGGGTGCCAGGCGCTGGACACTTGCCACCAAGGCCATGGGGCCGCCGACCACCTGGAAGGAGCCGCACCTCAGCTCCCTCCCGCTCTGCATCCTGCTGCCACCCGCCCTGACCGGTCGTGAACGTGTTCCCAGGGATCTGTGAAGTGGCGGGCCTGCTCCAGACTCTTGGTGGCTGCTCAAGCCTCCAGGATCGAGTCCTGGGTCCTCAGGCTGGGGTCTGAGGCCCGGACCCATGGGCCTCCTCTGTCCTCTCCGAGCTTCTCCTGAGCCATCATCGGTGCTAGCCCAGGCAAAGGCCTCCCAGCCTTTGCTCATTTGCCATCTGGGCACCCTCCGAAGCTCACTTCCCCAGGGGAGGCATTCCGGGGAACCAGGGCCGCCTGTTGTGTCATCTCCAGCCCGTCCCCAAGCCTCGGGCCCTGTTCCGTCCTCTCAGGCCAAGAGGCACCGCCTCTGTTCCTCCTGCCCCAGAAACTTTCAGGTGATGTCTATGACCCCTCATCTCTCCCTTCTCTAGGCCGACTGCTCCCAAGCCTACAGCCACTTCTGCCCGAGGATGTTTCCAACGCCCTTGCCATCTGGATAGCAGCTGTCCTGTTCTCCTGAGCGTCTGGGCTGCTTTGGAAGACAAGATGGCTGAACACTCAGCAGAGATGTCCTCCCTCTCAGACTCTTGGATACGGGGGAGGTCCTTGTGGGTTAGTGGCTCTTATTTTCGACTGTAGAAACTATTCTTCAAGTGTGGTTGTGTGTGGGAGTCCAACTTTCATAACAGATAAAAGAGGAACTTCTGGGGTGCCTGGGTGGCTCAGTGGGTTAAGCGTCTGCCTTCAGCTCAGGTCACAATTCCAGGGTCCTGGGATCGAGCCCCACATCAGGATCTCTGCTCAGCGGGGAGCCTGCTTCTCCCTCTCCCTCTGCTGCTCCCCCTGCTTTTGCTTTCTCTCTCTCCAGCTCTCTCTCTCTCTCTCAAAAAAACAAAAACAAAAACAAAAACAAAAACAAAACTCTCTCTCTCTCTCTTTTTTTAAAGAGGAGCTTCTTCTGATAGACGGAGAGATAAAGCTCCGCAACGGGTGCTGACTGGCCCATGGCTACACAAGAAGCTGGAGGCAAGGACGGAATGGGAGCCCAGGCCTCCCCCAGCGCCCCCACCCCCAGCCCTGCCCGCCTCACCTCGCTGACTGAGAGCCACGTGCCGGCCAGCTGCTCCTCCAGGACCAAGCTGGCCACGGACACGATGCCCTGGCCTAGCTGCTCCCAGGGCCCTGTCAAGGGGTCTGGCTCCCCAGCCCCGAGGGCTGTCACCCTCTTCAGGAAGTGGATGACGGCCAGCAGTGCCGCGGGCCCCAGGGGAGCCGCCTCCTTTGCCAGGACTCTCTCCAGGACACCCAGGAAGCTGCAGGCCTCAGCTGGCGACAGGTGTCCATGGGCTTCAGAGAGAGGGTCCGGGAGGAGCTGTGGGCAGAGGAGCTCTTTACGGCAGGTCTGGCTGTTCAGAGGGATCTCCCAGCGCAAGCCACACTTGTGCCCCACTAGGGTCTTCTTGGTGGCCCATGTCAAACATATCACAAGCCCCCAGCTCTCAAGGGCTCCAAAATAGGGAATATGACCAATCTTGATTGCTGGAGACATGATAGGTGGGTGTCCCCTTTGTAGGTGAGGAAGCTGAGATGCAGGAAGGTGACCCAGAGTGTCCCCAATTCTTCAGCTCCCTGGATGGGGGGCTCACCACAGTGGTGTTGGCCAAGGCATTGACTCGGCTGATAACATCCTGGCCAGGCCATGACGGGGCATCCTGCAGCCGCTGGTAAGTCTCTGCAAAGGAGGGGAGGCCAGGCTGGGTCCCGAGGGACACAGCCCAGAGGTGCCCCACCCACCATTTGCTGCTCTAGGAGGAAGAACATGTTCACTGCTACGTGTCTGGAGCCTTACAGTGTTCTAGATGGGGAAACTGAGTCATACAATAGCAAAATCACTTGCCCAGGGACACACAGCTGGGATTCACCTCCAGGTCTTTCTGGCTCTACCCCCACCCCGTCCTGTAGTTTGGACTCCAAGGAGGCCCTGAAACTTCGAGAAGATTCTGAATTCCCAGTTTGTGCCAACTGCTTACTCCCCCTCGGCCTACACTTGTCCATACCCAGCCTCCCCTTCAGCAGAGCCCTGGGCACTGCCAGGAATCACCTGTCCGGTAGCAGCAGAGGAAGGGCCGTGGTTGAAGGCAGAGCGAAGAGCCCTCAGTATGGGATCCTGGGTTCCACGTAGGGCACTCCTCTGAAGGCACTGGCAGGGATGGGACAGGGGTCAGGACCGTATCGTGGCTCCCCAGGAGCCCCTGTGACCCACCGGCCTGTTCGGGCTTTAAAGGCACTTGTACACCTTTGGGGGCTAAAACGCAGTCCCCGACTTAGGGGGCAATGTGGGAACCTGGGTGAAGGGTGCTGTAGCCAGCACAAGGTGGGGCAAGGAAGCTAAGGGGTGAGCCTCGTATTTGCCAGACCGGCTTGGGGAGGGCGTGACCAGAGCTGGGCGTGGCCAGGTTCGAGAGACGTGGGTTGGGTCGCGAGCTCAGAAGGGAGCCTGCGGGAGCCAGGGGGCGGAAACCCAGCAACCAGGGGGCGGAACCCAGCAACCAGGGGGCGGGGCCCAGCAACTGGAGGGCGGGGCCTAGCAGCCCAAAGGCGGGGCGGGCGGTACCTGGACAGAGAAGGCGCACCCGCAGGGGCGGCAGCAGCGAGGGCGTGACGTCCAGGGCGCCCAAGTCCCAGCGGAAGAGCAGGCCGACGGCTGGCGGCGCGCAGGCTCGCGCCCGCCGCAGGTCCGCGGGACTCAGCGCCCGAGCCCACAGGTGGAAGTCGGTGAGGTTGCCGCTGAAGGCATCGCGCGCTGAGAAGCCGCCGCCCAGGGAGTCCTGATCCTGGCCCAGCACGAGGATGCCGCCCGCTGGCACCGGGTGGCCTGCGCCCAGTCCCCGCGCCCCGGCGCGCCGCCGCCCGTCGGCGAACAGCGCCCAGCGCCCGCCGCGCTGCTCCCACGTGGCGCACACGTGGTGCCAGCGGCCGTCGGCGCGGAAGGCGGCGAGGAAGGGTGCGTGGTGGCCGCGCACCACCAGCGCCGCGTGCACCAAGCCGCGGGGCTCGGCGAAGGCTCGCAGCTGCAGCGCGTTAGGCAGCGCGGGCGCGGCGAGGGAGAAGAGCGCCGCGGGGTCGGGCGTGGCGGCGTCCCCCTGCACGTGCGCGCACGCAGTCAGCGCCCCCAGCGCGGGCAGGGGCCGCCGCAGCCGTGCAGCCCTGTCCGCGGTCCGCTCCCCGAACACCAGCGCGGCCGACGTGAGCGCGCCTGCGGGGACACGCGGGCCGGCCCCTCAGTGTTCCCAGCGGCGCACAGCCTCTGGCTACCCACTGGCCTAGCTGTAGGGCCCCTTGTGGGCTTTGGGGTATCTCCCTCTCTCGGGAAGGAAGAAATGGGGGCTCCTGTGCTCATACCCATGCGGTCAACCCTCTATTTTAGTCCAGGACAAGGGAACTGGAGATGCAACGGGGACTTCTGAACTCAACCCAAGAGGACAATCACTGTCGGCTCCATCTCTGGAGGTTGCCAAAGCCTCTGCACCCCCGTACCCCCGCACCCCCGCCTCCTCCTCCCAAGTCCTGGGCCCACACTCACCCCTTTTCGGGGCTCTCCGAAGAGAGCCCTCTTTTTGGCCCACCCAGATGGGGTTGGGCAGCCGTAGAGCCAGGGCCCCAGCAGGGGGCGCGAGTGCCAGGTGGCCAAACCTCTGCTCACAAGCCTCTTGAGCCTGCCACCAGGTCAGGTGCTGCCCTGGAAACTTGCACACCCCATCCGCAGTCTCCACCACCTCCCCGGGACCCACTGGAGCTGCAGGGTCAGAGGAGAGAAGGTGGGAGAGCAGGGTGTGGGCCATGTGACCCTTCCGGTGGGGCCGGCCATGCGCACTGAGCTAGGAGTCATTCGCAGCTCAATGATCTGTGACCTGTCAGGTCTAGTCCCTTTGCCGAGCCTTTTTTGTCATCTCTTTAGAGCCAAGAATAAGATGGACACGGTTGAAACTTTCATTCCAGGGTCCGGGGATGATGGGGGCTGAACTAAACGGCATCTCCTCCCTTCCTTTGCCTTAGACGCCAATGCACCAGGTGGACCACAGGCTGGCTGAGCTGGAGGTCGGAGGAACCCCTCTGGGACCCTCAATACCAACCTGTGACCCAGGAGCCCCTTGATTCAGCTGGTGAGTTGGAGAGGGTCCCAGAGAGACTCCTTATCTGAGAAAGAAGCAGACAGTTTGGGGCTGGGTCAGCCAGTTACTGATTATCTACTGTGTGCTCCTGCAGGATGTGTTGGAAGCTCCAAGCTCTGGAGTCAGACCTGAGTTCCAGTCCCACCGAGAGGGATTCTTGGGCAGGGTGTTTCACTGCCTTGAGCTTGTCCTCCAGCCCCGCTCCACTCCCTTCTCCATCCCCCCCCACCCCCTGTGAGGAATTAACAAGCTGTTGAATGAATGTAAAAGGATGCAGTGTAAAAGCAGTGGATGCTTTTACTCTATTATTATTGCCAAAGGCTTATCTCGTGTGACCTTCACAGTGACCTCAGAGGTGCCCACTTGGAAGCCAGCAGCTTTGAGTCCCCTTGGCCACCCCACCCCCATCCTCCATGTTCAGGTACCAGCAGGTAGACGAGGCAGTAGCACCAGGAGGCCATTCGGAATCCAGCAGGGACAGGGGAGGGACAGCAAGGGTCACAGATGTGGCCACTGTGGACTGAAGAAGGAAAAAAGCAAATGAACATTCAGCGTCCTGACTTGCTACCCGCTCTGTCTCCTGCAGGGTCATCTTCCCCCAGGTTTGGCTCCCAGAATTTACTGGGCCGAGAGCCCAGGATGGGCTGGGCACATCTACTTGACATTTGCTTGCACAAAAGGATGGTCTCCAGGAGCCCTTTCTAGGACCACAGATGGGAACACTGTAGCCCTGGTGAGCTGGGAACGGCTGGGTGTGGGGAGGGAAGGCAGCAGCAGCCGGCTGGCCAGAGAGAGGTGGAAACTGAGCACAGGATCCCTGTTAGACTTCCTTGTGTTCTTTTGGGCTCACAGCTTGGCATTCAAGGCCCTGCTTCATGAGGCCTCTGCTGAGCTCGCTGGCCTCACCAGTCTCCCTATCCACCTGCCTCCTAGCTCCCCTGCAGTCACCTTTCCCCTGTCCCCCAAGCTGCCCCTATTTCTCCAGGCAGCGTCTCTTCTCCAGATTTTGGGGTGCTCAGTCCCTCTTGCCTGGACTGGCCTTCCACTCCCTCAGGGGCACCTTCTACAGATCAGTCTGCCGTCACGGCCTCCACCTGCATTGATGGCCACATGCTGCTGTGAGCTGAGGATACCCTAATTGTGGGTGGCTTGTGGGTCTGGGGGGCTTTAGGCCTCCTGGGTCTCTACTCCAGCAGTTGCCGAGCACCATTGGGTTCCAAAAAATACTGGAGAACAAAGAATGGTCCACTGTGTCCCACCAGTCGGCCTCATGCCAGCTGGAAGTCCTGAGCCATCCCCAGTGACAATTCATACCCTTTCCCCCTTTCCAGATAAAGTGCTAAGTGTGGAAATCAGACCCATTCCTGCACAGGAATACACGGGGGTTCACGCCTGGATTCCGAAAAGCACCAATTTATTGTCACTTTCCCCCTTTTAAAAAATTAATTAATTAATTAAAATTAAGTGGGCTCCACACCCAAGATGGAGCTTAAGCCCACCACCCCGAGATCAAGAGTTGCATGCTGTACCAAAGGAGCCAACCAGAAGCCCCACTTTTCCCCTTTTTAAACAGCACCTGTGCCCACCCTCCACCCCCGCCTTCAGTGGGTGGGCAATGGTAGGAGTCCAAGACTGAGGCTTGGTCCCTAGCATGTGCTGGGCACATAGTATGGGCTCAATAAATGGGGACCGCCTCATTCCCTTGTTCGAGTTTGCCTGTATTTGTGCCCCCGACCCCAAACTCCTTGCCCCACCCTCCTCGCTCACCGTACACTCTTTGGCACCCAAGAGGGAGATGCGAAGTCCGGTGGGCACTGCGACACTGCATGTCCTTCCGTCCTCCGTGAGAGCCCCAGTGGGGAATGCCTCCTAGGCTGATGAGCCAGGACAAGGGCTCCCCCTCCTTCACCCGCGTTGACCCCTCCCCTATTCAGAGCCGAGCTCCTCACCTGCTCGGTCTGGCCAGGCGCCTACGACCGGCTCAGCTGCTGCGAAGTGTTTCGGGGACAGACGAGGTCCGGTGGCTGCACCTCTGTGCTAGCTCTCCACCGGACAGGGGAGCCCGCGGGCGCGGGGCGGGGCGGGGGGCGGTACTAGGAGACCCCGCCCCTCGGCGCCGGCCCCTTGGAGTCAGGGACTCCCCGCCCTCCTATGCGCGCGGGCTGTCCAGTCTTCCCGCTGGCCCGAGAGCCCGGGTGGGGAGAAGGGGTGTGTCCCGGAGTTCCTCGGTTCCTGAACGGGATCTGCGGTGCTTCTCCCCACAACACGCAGGAAAAGGCACTCGGTTAGAAGGGGTCGCTCTGTGAGGCTTGGATCCCAAATAAACTTGTGGAAGTGGAAGGATCCTTGGACTTTCCCAACCGCATCTCCGGCTGGACGGTGGGAAAGGAAGGAAACGTTCAGGGCCCTGAGCTGGCCCCCTACAGACCTCCTTTTTTTTTTTTTTTTTTTTTACTTTAACCCCACTTTGAGGAGGGACTGTCATACCCATTTTCCAGATAAGGACTGAGGGCTCTCTCCAAGTTAGACAGCTGGTGGGTGGCAGAGCCCGGCCTTGAACCTGGCTCTTTGGGTCTTCATCCAGACCATTCAAAAGGTGAGGGCGAGGTGGGCGGTAGAGAATCCATGTGTGTGAGGTGGGGGGAATTAAAATGAAAGGGTTTTGGCCTCTGAGGGCAGAGCCTGGGCTAGGTGGGTGGTGGGGGAAGGAGCCCAGGTAGGTTAAGGGGAGGGAGGAGGGACGCAGAGGTGGTGCTCTGAGTGGCCCCCAGCTGGGACCAGAGGTACCCCCTGGCCTCAGTAGGGAGACTTCCGGCTTGGGAGGGAGGTCAGACCGATCCAAGTTCATCTTGACTGACTCAGGCACGTTGCCCAATTTCTCTGAGCCTTGGTTTCCCCATCTGTGACATGTGGATAATAGTACACACGTCAAGGGGCTGCTGTGTGATTTAAGTGACCTTGACAAAGCCTGTGGCTCGTACCAGGCATTTAGTATGTTTATTGTTCTTGTCAAAACTTTGCTTACAGTTATAATAGTCTGCTGGCCAAACAGTGCTTTATGGGTTTTTCTCCCACAACTTCTTCTATTGTAGTAAAATATGTAGAACAGAATTTACCATCTTATGACAGTTTTTATTTAGTTTTTTAAAGATTTATTTGAGAGAAAGAGCATGAGAGAGCAAGGGCAGGTGGGGGCAGAGGCAGAGGGAGAAGGAGGCTCCCTGCTGAACTTGATCCCGGGACTCTGGGATCTCGACCTGAGCTGAAAGCAGGCAGACACTGAACCAACTTAGCCACCCAGGGGCCCCATATGATGGTTTATTTTTGAAAGAAAAGGGCAGGGAATCAAACTGGATGATATATTGGTGTGCAGTGGGCTCTTCTAGCTTTATCCGGGTTTGAGAATTTGCAAAATAAAATCGGGAGATAGGAGGTCCCCATTGGGGCAGAGTCCTGAGCATTTCCCTGGTTCCTGGCCCTACAGAATGTCTGCAGGACTTGGCTGTCCCTTGTCTTTGTGGCCCACCAGCATCCCACCCAGAATGGAGCCCTTGCTGCCTGATCTGGTTGGGCCCTCCCGCATTTACACTGTCATTCAAGACAGGGCTTGGTGGGGGGGCATTTTTACATACGTGCTAACTGAGCCCAGAGAGAACACAGGGCTCCGGGCAGCAAGGAAAAGACGAAGCCCAGGTCTGCCACTTTCTCTCTGTGGGTGGGGTGGGCTTGGTATTTACCCTAATTCTCCCAACTTCCTTTGTACACCTTCTAACTCTCCCGGCCTTCCCCATTCCCAGCCCCAATCTCTCTGCCCTGTCGCCTGAGTTACGACATTCCCAGCCTCAGTAATGTCCCTGCCTGGGGGCTCTGGGCCAACCCTCTTCCTTCAGTGGGGTCACATTTCCTGGGAGTCACTCCTGGAGATGGCTAAGTACCAGGGGGCAGGAGGTGGGGGTGGGGGCCTCCATGGACCCACACTGTTTGGGCGCTGTTCTAGCCTAATCTCTCCACCCCAGAGCCTGGGTATTGTCCGACCAGCAGCCCAGGGCCATTCATCGTGCCTGTGGCGGTGGTTCTGACAGGTCTCTTGTCTCCTTACATAGGGCCTGGAGGCTGTGAGTGAGTGATAGCCACTGCGGTCCCTGGGCTCATTGTCTTTGTCGATGGGGGGGGTCATGGGAACAGCCAGCGGTGTGCTCATCCTGGGGCATGGCCTTGCCCTGTCTCCTCAGCTAAGTTGTCCACAGTCCGAGTGTAGGAATTTGGAAAGAGGAGCTGGCAGCTGGGACACTTTCACCTTGGGGTTGCCACAAGCCCAACAGAATTGGAACTTGGCCATCAGCCAACTTTTTTGTGACCTGGGCCAGTCTCTGTGCCCTGTGTCTTCTCACAGAGAATGTAGAGAATCACACCCTGTTCTCAGGGACATAAAGGGTGGCTATGAGGCGAGACGTGTGAGTGTCAGGGTTGGGGGAGCCCCACAACCTGACCCAGTTGTCATTTTTCTCTGGTGGCACTGGCCTCCTGCCCTGTAGGTAAAAGAAGAGCCCCTTCCGCTCCCCTGAGCCCTGCACACCTTGGTTCCTGAGAAACCGATGTGCCCAGAACCAGCCTGCCTCCCTTCTTGCCCACTCCAGCCCCTCCTCCACTCAGCGGGCAGAGTGAACTCTGTAAAATTTCCATCTGCTCCTGTCCCTCCCCCGCTCAAAACCTCTTTTTGGCTCCCTGGTGCTCCAGGAGGAAATCCAAGGTCTGCATGTGGCTAACATGATCTGTCTCTGTGCCTCTTCCCCCATCACACTCCATAGCCCAGCCTGTAGCCAGAGGGAACCTCTGTCTGTTCACACCCCAGGGCCTTTACACGGGCTGTTCCTTTGTCCAGGCATAGGCAGGAGTCCTCCTCCAAGTCTTTTGTGGCTCATTTCTACCTATCTTTCAGGTCTCAGCTTAGACCTTCTAGGATACCTTCCCTGCCCCCAATATTAAACTGTTTCAGGAACCCCAGATCCCTGTAAATGCTGGGAAATTGTCTGCCTCACTCTACTGCCCCCACCCGAGCCACCGCCCCCCCCAGCGCCAGGGACAGGGCCTGACAGAGTGAGTACTTGTGTTTATTGAAGGACTGAAGGAATGATCTAACAGATCTAGGCATACGCAGACAGATACCTTGTGACTCTAAGATTGGGGTGCGTGTGCCTGGGGAGTTGGTATGGGGGGTGATGGGAAGAGGATTCTGCTTAGTGGACCCTCACACCTGCCACCCACAGGCCATAATCACCAACACTGATTATGGCCCCAGGATACTGAAGCAACTACTTCTTGCCAAGCTGTTTCCAGCCATTCTCATCTCTTCCTAGTCCTGTCCCCACCTGTCCCCACACATCCCCACATGTCCTTACCTGTCACTAGGGCAGCTCCAGAAGCCAGAGGCAGCTGATGCAGAGGCCTTGAGCTGGGAGTCAAGGCCAGCCCCATGCTCCATTCTGGGCCCCTTTCTGTGACCAACAAGCATAGGGACCCAAATGACCACATCTCCACTCTTGGTCTTGGGTTCCTCTCCTCGGGGCTTCTTACCCCAGTTTAGAGAGAATGGTAGTGCATATCTGTGACATGCCTGGCGTGGAACCTGGCACACAGCAAGTGCTCAATAAATGTCTATTTGTATTAGGGGAAACCAAGAACCAGAGAGGGAAAGTGACCTGTGGTCACATAGCAAATCCATGGCACAGCCTAAGCCTTCACTTTCCTCAGGCAGCCTCCCCCAATCACTTCTCTCTAAGCTTAAAATAACTTTTACCTCGATCTGACATGACAGTGAATGCTAGCAGGTTCAGAGTTTCTTTTGGGGTGGGCAATGAAGTGTTCTAAAATTGATTGTGGTCATGGTTGCCCCATTGTGTGAATGTCCTAAAAACCATTAAGTTGTATACTCTTTTTTAAACTTTTTTTTTTTTTTTTAAGATTTTACTTATTTATTTGACAGAGATCACAAGTAGGCGGGGCGGGGGGGGCGGGAAGCAGGCTCCCTGCTGAGCAGAGAACCCGATACAGGGCTTGATCCCAGGACCCCGGGATCATGACCTGAGCTGAAGGCAGAGGCTAACACACTGAGCCACCCAGGTGCCCAAGTTGTATACTTTAAATGAGTGAGTTGCATGGAATGTGAATTACATCCCAGTAAACTTTTATTTTAAAAAATAACTATAGTGTGCAAGAAAAAGTTCCGGACAGAAGATGTGTAGCTGCACGGGCTTCTTGAGCCCAGGTCTCCTGCTCTGTGACTTGGATCGTATTCCCCACTTATAGGAATTTGTAAGATCAAATGAAGAAGTTGAGTTGTAATATTCCCAGAGTTGATACCAGTATCAATAATATTGATACTGGCCATTTCTATAAAAATTATTCTCTCACTCTCAAAGATTACTGGATAAAGAAATGAACAAATGCTTTACCAAAGAAGAAAAACAAATATAAAAATACCTGGGGAAAAAAGTACTCCTCCTCAATTTTAATCAAAGGAGTGAAAACAAAAAAAGCAACTTTAAGGTATCATTTTAAAATGGAAAAACTCTGTGCTGACACAGTTGCAGTGAAATCGATATATCCAAGTACTGTTACACCAGGCAGAATGGCACAATCCTTTTGGAAACCAACAGAGTACTATATTAAGAGCATCAAAGGGGTGCCTCGTGGCACAGTTTGTTAAGTGTTTATCTCTTGGTTTCAGCTCAGGTTGTGATCTCAGGGTCTTGGGATCAAGCCCGATGTCAGACTCTGTGCTCATTGGAGAGTCCGCTTAAGATTTTCTCTCTAGAGTGCTTGGGTGGCTGAGTTGGTTAAGCATCTGCCTTCAGCTCAGGTCATGATCTCAGGGTTCTGGGATCAAGACCCACATCGGGCTCTCTGCTCAGCAGGGAGTCTGCTTCTTCCTCTCCCTCTGCCTGCCACTACCCCTGCTAGTGCTCCTTCTCCCTATCATTAAATTAAAAAAAAAAAATCTGAAAAATAAATACATCAATAAATAAGTAAGTAGGTCATGGGGATGTAAAGTACAGCATGGAGGCTCTGATAATATTGAGCGTGTATTTGAAAGTTGCTGAGAGAATAGATCTGAAAAGTTCTCAGTATAAGAAAAGAAATTCTTGGGGCGCCTGGGTGGCTCGGTGGGTTGAGCCTTTGCCTTCGGCTTGGGTCATGATCTCAGGGTCCTGTGATCGAGCCCCGAATTGGGCTCTCTGCTCAGCAGGGAGCCTGCTTCCCCATCCCCTCTCTCTCTGCCTGTCTCTCTGCCTACTTGTGATCTCTGTCAAACAAATGAATAAAATCTTAAAAAAAAAGATTAAAAATAAAAAGAAATTCTTGTATGTATGGTGTGATGAATGTTAACTAGACTTATGGTGGCGATCATTTTGCAATCTAGACAAATATTTAATCACTATCTGTACACCTGAAACTAGTATGTTATATCTTAATTATACCTCGATTTTAAGAAAGAAAAAAGCAGGAAGTAAGAAAAGTAGGAAACAAACAAAAAAAGCAATCATATAATTACAACTAAGTACAACTCCATGTAGACGGGTAGATATTGTTGGTGACTGACATAGCATTTGCATCCTTCTCCTCTGTTTTCAAAATGCTCTTTCTCAGCCTCCCTTGCAGCTGTGGGTTGTCATGTTACCACTAAGATGTAAACCAAAGTCTTCTGGCAGAACTCAGAGAAATATTTTGCTTTTCTGATAACAGGGATTGTTAACTGTTTTCACCATCCTCTCCTCCTAATCTCTTCTTTAAAAAAAAAAATCTCTTTTGTCTTGCGGTGCCTGGGTGGCTCAGTGGGTTAAAGCCTCTGCCTTTGGCTCAGGTCATGATCTCAGGGTCCTGGGATCAAGCCCCACGCTCAGTGGGGAGCCTGCTTCCCTTCCTCTCTCTTTCCTCCTGCTTCTCTGCCTACTTGTGATCCCTGTCTGTCAAATAAATAAATAAAATCTTAAAAAAAAAATCTCTTCTGTCTTGAACGCAAGTGAGGTGCCTGGAGCTGTGGCAGCTATGTTATGACCATGAGGCTACAACATGTTATGTCAAAAGGCAATCTATTAAGAATGATAGGAACAGCAAGACTTACATACCATGGGTCCATAACATCATTGTGCAGCCTTCCAACTTTGAGACCACCTACTGCCAGTCTTTTGTTATATAAGGAAAGTAACCCCATTCATTTAAAGCACTGTTGTTAGTTGCAGCTGGGACCATTCTCGACTGGTACATGGATAAAGACATGAAAATACACTGGATGGCGTACGGGATTTGAAGGTAGACAAACAGGGATTCGAATCCCATTTCTCCCACTCTTGTTTGTGTATCTGTGATTTCAGGTCAAGTCTCTTGACCTCTGAGCCTCCATTTCCTCAGCAATAAAATGGAGCTAATGACACCCACCTGTTGGGCTTTTCAAGGTTAGAATGACACGGCAGATTTGGAAGCACTTAGTGAACAGCAAAGTGATATTTGGGTTTAGTCTTATCAAACTAAAAGTCTGAACTAATGCAAAAACAATGAAGGAGCTATTGTGTTAGGAAGGAGAATTGGTCATGAATATTTTTCTTTTTCATTCATTAATTAAATAATTAATTTATGTTCCAGATATTCTTCAAGACTGCTCTGGCTCTCTCTCCTCCGGGCAGGGACCCCCACCTTGGAGTGGACGGGTCTGGACTTGAGACCGAGGGCTGTCTTCTGGTCCTGTCTGAAGGTGGCGGTAGGTGGAGCTCGAGGCTCATGGCAGAGCTGGGCCAGGGCGCTGGGCTCTTCACCTGGTCCTGGCAGGCAGGCGGGCGGGCACTGGGGAGGCTCAGCGTCAGCGGCTGTGACTCGAGGTAAAAATAATCAGGGAAGGACAGCTGCTTCCTTGTCAGCAACCAAGAGGGAAATAAAGCTCATGTCCCCTCCAGCGAAAACCTGCTCTCCAGGTCCCCAGGCTCCTGCCACCAACTGCTCGACGTCTGTGTGCCAATCCAATTTGAACGCCTGTGATTCCCCCCAGAGAGGGCTTATTTTAACTTCATCAAGCACCGAGAAAAACATCCAGACTAGAGTAAGTGGGAGGAAGGAGCAGCTGCTTCGGGGCTCAGGCCAGGAAAGGGGTCCATGGCTTCTGTCCCGCCTGTGGTTGGACTTGGGGTCCCCTCCTCCTAATCTGGTTCAAAAATTGCCCATGTGGTTAATTCAGCCAAAGCTCGGTGAGCATCTAGTAGGTGTTCCCTGAAATCAAGTGGGGGAGATAACAACGCGGTTCTGCTCAGAAGTTCCTCTCTGATGTCCTCGCCTCCTCTCCTGTTCCCTCTCTCTTCTCCAGCCCCTGCTCTGGGGCTGTGCCAGGCTTTTCACGAAGGCCCGGACTTGTGTTCTCTCCCACCTTCATGCCTTTGCACACCACGCCTTCCATCTGAACTGCCTTTCCTATTTCTTTGCTTGGTAGATGTCCACAAGTTCTAGAGAGTTCCTAGGTATTCCTCAAGACTCAGCTCAGTATCATTGGCTGCTTCCCCACACCCCCAGGCAGACTTGACTTGTTCTTTGTGGGTCCCCACAGGATTTTTTTGTTCGTCCTCCTGTTTTAACAAGGAACTGGGGGTATCTCCCCGCCTGCCTTCCTTCCTCTTCTATCCCACTCTTCTTCCCTTGTTTCCAACAATCACACTGAGCGTCTCCTCTCCACCAGGCCCTGTGCCGGCTGCTTGGGGCAGATGCAAATCCCTGCCCTCAAGTGGTGTCTGTGTGGACGGTTGTCAGCGTGATGAGAGGTGGCTCGTGGGCTGTGGGGACAGGCCAGCAACACAGCCACCCAGAAACAGCTGCTTCCTGATGACATAGAGAAGAATCGCGTTTTTGTCTCTTTTTATCCTCCTTTTTTTTTTTTTTTTTTTTTTTTAGTCAAGGGATGAGCACAAGAGGCATCGCTGACTTCCACTACAATTAGTGGAGACTCACATTTTTAGTGTATTCATGTCTCTAAATTTTATTTTATTTTATTTTATTTTATTTTATTTTATTTATTTAACAGAGAGAGAGAGAGAGAGAGAGATCACAAGAAGGCAGAGAGGCAGGCAGAAAGAGAGGAGGAGAAAGCAGGCTCCCTGCTGAGCAGAGAGCCTGATGCGGGGCTCGATCCCAGGACCCTGAGATCATGACCTGAGCCGAAGGCAGAGGCTTAACCCACTGAGCCACCCAGGCGCCCCATGTCTCTAAATTTTAAATGGTAATGCATATCAGATAAACAGTAAATTAACTAAAAAAATTAAAATGAAGCTAATAACAGAAGTAATTTTAAAATTAAGGTTTACTTTTTCCTGGCTCGGTCTCTAAGTCCTGCCTCCCCAGGAGGACATTTTTGTTTAGCCTGTGTGGTTAGGTTAGGAGCAGAGGGTCCCTGGGTTCCACCAGGATGAGGAGCCTTTGTCCTGCTGCCTCCCTGCTCTGGGGTAGGATCCCAGGGGCTGTTGATCTGTGGCCCCCATGGCCATGACTGGAGGGAGTCACTTGTGCAGGGACGGGGCTCTGGGTGGGATAGAGGTTGTCTGTTTTTGCATGTTTGGTAATTTGGAATATTTGAAAATGTTCATTGTTTCTTAGGCCTCATTGGAATGTGCTAGCATCCAGGAGAGTATGTCAGCTCAGTCTTGGCTGGGGGCTCGGTGGGTGGGTGGGGTATGTGCAGATAATGGGGTGGGGAGTGTGGGTACTGCTGAGGTAGGCCTTTTGGAGGGTGGGTAGATGGGGTGAGAGGCAGAAGATGGGATCCTAGGTGTGTGTGGGGTTGGCAGGGAGGGAGTGACAATAAGCCTCCAGGTAGATCTGAGGGAACTGATATGGTGGTTCAGAGAGGTAAAGCAACTCACCCAAGGCCACACAGTTGGAGGGAGCTTTGACCTCAGCTCTGTCTGACTCCAGCATTCACATTCACCTTCCATGAGTAACTGGCAGGGCTAGCTTGAGACATGATCCCTGGGGTTGACCTTGGAGTTCTCTACACCTTTGTCCTCCTGACCCCACTCACAGTGGACTCCAGATGGACCACACTGCAAGAGGTCCACTCACTCCGGTGGGTTCCTTCATGATCTCCACCCATGGGGAAGCTGTCTTAATGACTGAACTACTACAGAGTAGGGTGGAGAGTGCCTAGCCCGGGGTCATGTAAACTGGGATTCCCTGCATGCTTAGCTGTAGTGGGCGCCCATCACTTCCCACGACTTTGGGGGAATCCCCCTCCCTCACCATTCATGTGATCCCACTCTGGCTGCCTCTCCTCAGAAGCAAGCAACAAACCACACAAAACACACCGACAGCGGGTTTGGGCCATGGCTTGGCCATTTCTCTGGTCATGTGTGTATGTGACACCAGCTGTGCCTTTCAGAGCTCTGCCCTAGATGTCCTGTGGAGTGAAGAGAGCAAGGGTCCTGACGCTGGGGTTTCTGAGTAGGAACAGTGTGAAATCAGAACTTGCTTGTGGCCAGGTATCATGGAGTTAAGTTTAGCTGCATCTAACAAAATTTCTAAATAAAAGCAGCTTAAACCCGCAAGGGTTTGCTTATCACAGGAAAGAAGTCTGGTGGTGGTCAGTCCAGAGCTCATATTGCTGGCATGGACGTCCAGCCTCACGTCATGGCCCAAAACGGTTACCAGAGCTCCAGCCATTACACCCATGTTTTAGGCAATAAGGAGAGGAAAGTGGGGAAGGGCAAGAGAGGTGCTCCTTCCAGCTGAGTCAGTTTGCCTTCCCTTAGGCAACCTTCCCCAAAGGACCATAGAATACTTCTATTTACATGTCACTGGTCACAAGGGAGAAATGGTTTTTATCACCTGAGCATTTTACCCTCCAAATAAAACCAGGCTTTCATCTCTGCCACAGGCTACATTTCCTGTCCTATCTGTCTGCAGTGGGAGGAAATAAAACCAAGCCAAGAGGAGGGCACTCAGGAGATGGAAAGGAACAAGCACATAGAGCAGAAGGGTGGATGGAAGGGAGAGAAAGATAGTGAGAGGCAGAGAGGCAGAGGGGGATGAGGACCTCACTGAGCCCCGGCGGCCAGCCCCACCCTCAGCCTTCCCAGCTGCCTGCGTCAGCACCTGCTCTCCTTTTTTTCTCAAATCGGGCTGAACCGAGGAGTTTCTGTGTCTTGTAACCGGAAGAGTGTGCTCACCTTGGGGAAGGATTTACCTTTCTGGAGCCTTGAATTTTTTCTTCTGAGAAATGGGGATCCTATTGCCCACCAGGTGGCGCTGTGACAAAGACGAATGGTGACACTCTGCCAGGCGCCCAGGGACCTGCTGTTCCTCCTGGGACTTGCTCCTGTCCCCCTCCAGCGATTCCCCGCCACCCCACCCCCCATCACTGAGGGTTTACTGGGAACCGCCTCCTCTCTGACGCAGGGAGCCGGCCAGGCTCGGGTGAGTTTTCTGGACACCTGAGTAGTGGGGGGAACATCGAAGAAGTTGGAAACTGGAGAGAAGGGTGGGGCAGAGCTGGAGAAGTGCCAGGAGCAGACATGGCCCCTGCCACCAGGCTGTCTGAGTGTGGGTCAGACCCTGACGCCTGCAGTTCCAGGGGGCCAGCCCGCGGTGAATGTTTTTTCAGGTTCAGCACTGTGGTTGACCTGGTCCAGGCCCCTTTCCCACTCCTTCTGGGAACAGCACCTGATTTGGGGGAGCCCCCTTCCATGGTTAGCCCCCGTGGTGTTGGGAAGGGCTGACCTGCTCCATTCTCCCTGTGCGGTATTTGTTTTCTATTGCTGCCAAGCGAATTACACCAACATGACCGCTTACAGCATGGATCCATGATCTCACAGTTCTGGGGGTCAGAGGTCAAGGTTGGCTCAAAGGGCTCCTCTGCTCTGGATCTCCCAAGGCCAAAATCAAGGTGTTGGCTAGGCTGCATGTTTTTCTGGAGGTTCTGTGGGTCAATCACTTGCAAGCCCATTCAGGGTGTTGGCCAAATTTTGGTCTTTTGGTTGTGGGACTGAGGTCCCCATTTCCTTGGTGGCTGTCGACAGCAGCTGGGCTTTGTCCTAGTGGCTGGCCACAGTCCTTATGCTTCTCATGTGGCCCCTCCGGCAAAGCAGGGCTTTGCTTCATGTCTTGCCAATTTCCCTTTCTTTGTCCTCTTCTTGCACCTTCCTCTTTGGTCCCATTTCCTTTCTGCTATTTCTGCTTTCCCCTTCTGCCTTTCAGGGCTCCTGTGGTTACACTGGGCCATCTGGATAATCCAGTGTGACCTTATTTTAAGGTCAGCTGATTAATGACCTTAATTATATCTGCAGAGTTTACATATCAGGGTAACAGAACCAACTAGAGTTATGTATATGTATAATATGGAGGGAAAGATAGAAACAAAAGGACTTTTTTTTTTTTTTTTTTTTTAAAGAATTGGCTTGTAGAGGATTTTAGAGGCTTGGTAAGTCCCAAGATCTGCAGAGCAGGCTGGCAGGCTGGAGACCCAGGAATGTCTTAATTCAAGTCCAAAGGAAGTCTGCAGGCAGAATTCCTTCTTGCATTGAGGAGGTCAGTCTTGTGTTCCATTAAGCCCTTCACCTGATTTGATGAGGCCCACCCACATTACAGAGGGAAATCTGCTTTATTCAAAGTCCACTGCTTTATTTATTTTTTAAAGATTTATTTATTTATTTATTTATTTTTTGACAGAGAGTCATGGAGAGAGAGAACACAAGCAGAGGGAGAGGGAGATGCATGCAGGCTCTCTGCTGTGCAGGGAGCCCCATGCAGGGCTTGATCCCAGGACCCTGGGATTATGACCTGAACTGAAGGCAGATGCTTAATGACTGAGCCCCCAAGGTCCACTGATTTAGATGTGATTCTCATCCCACAACAACTTTATAAAAAACTCCAAATAATGTTTTACCCAACATCTGGGAGAAAGTTGACACATAAAATTACTATCATGTAGCAAGTAGTACCTAGACTAGTGCTTAGTTGAATAACTAACAGTGGAAATCAGGTGGGAGGGGATCTTTAGAATTCTGCCTCCTGTAGGGGGACAAATAACAGGGGTCCATCTAGTCAGGGCATTATTGCATATCCCTGGCCAAGGAGATGCACTGTAGAATGGACACGTGACCCAGGTGGGACCCCCCAAGTCGTCTATGAAGTCATGCTCTTCCAAGTGGGGCAGCCAGCCTGGGAGAACCGTGCTTCATCTCTATTCCACACTTTAGGGAAAAGTCAAGTGAAAGCAAAGCGAAGCAAGAAGAGAGCAAAACCAAGAGCAGGAAAGAGTTTTTGTTTTTTTTTTTTAAGATTTTATTTATTTATTTGACAAAGAGAGACACAGCGAGAGAGAGAACACAAGCCGGAGAGCAGGAGAGGGCAGAAGCAGGCCTCCAGAACGCCTGAGTGGGCTCAGTTGTTAAGTGTCTGCCTTCAGCTCAGGTGGTGATCCCAGGATCGAACCCCGCATCTGGCTCCCTGTTGGCGGGAAGCCTGCTTCTCCCTCTCCCGCTCCCCCTACTTGTGCTCCCTCTCTCGCTGTCTCTCTCTCTCTTTGTCAAATAAATAAATAAAATCTTAAAAAAAAAGAGAGAGAAGCAGACCTCCAGCTGAGCAGGGAGCCTGATGCAGGCCGATCTCAGCACCCTGGGATCATGACCTAAGCCGAAGGCAGACCTAACGACTGAGCCACTCATGTGCCCAGGAAAGAGCTCTTGAGGCCGTCTTTGTCTGCTGAATCCAGTTGTCTCTGAAGTCCACATTGATCATTTTTGCTAAAACCCAATTCTCCAAATCCAGGTTCCCACAAACCAATTAACAAATGATTCCATCACTAAAGAAATGGGCAGTTTGCCGAATGAATCAAATGTATCTGTTAAGCAAAATTTACTTCTTTTGGGATGCCTGAGTGGCTCATCTGGTTAAGTGTCTGCCTTCAGTTCAGATATGATCCCGGGGTCCTAGGTCTGGGTCCCGAGTTGGGCTCCCTGCTCAGTGGAAGGCCTCCTTCTCCCTCTCCCTCTACCCCGCCCCCCCCAACTCGTGTGCATGTGCTCTCTCACTTGGGTAAATGAAAAACAATCTTAAAAAAAAAATTATTTATTTTAACTAGGGCTTACAAGCAAGTCCACGACCTCTGTAGCAGAGAATTTGTTCCTGTGACCTGCTGGACCCAAGTAGAGCCCGAGCACCTGACCGTGGGACATCCAGTAACTATGGGATTGAGCTACGCATCATGAGCTGGTATTTGCGGTCCCCCAAGTCACAAGGGCAGGTGGGTGCAGCAACACCTCAACACATATGAAGATAGTACACTGGTGTTTGCCCAGCCAGGTCTAGAGGACCGAGTTCTAGGACCCTGAGGCTGAGGTCTGGATGGCACCAGGTCTACTGTAAATACCTCTCCCTTTCCTCCCCCGTTAGGCCTCAACTCCCAGTCTCCTGCCTCCCTCTTAGAAAGGCTCGGTGATTACACTGGACCCACCTGGATAATCCAGGATAATCCTCTCGTTTCAAGATCCTTAACTTTATCACATCAGCAAAGTTCCTTGTACCATGTAAAGTGACCCCTTCACAGGTGGCAACTTTGGGCGCTGTTGCTAAGCCTACCACATTCCTTCGTCAGTTTCACCCATCCACCCAGGGGCTCAGTACCCAGCCAGAGCCGCGCTGGAGAGGGTAAGAGCTCCTCCCCAGGGAAAATCAGAGGCTGCTGGGCCCTGTCCCAACCCCAGGCCCTCCAGCAGCAGCTCTACTCCCCTCGATCTCGAGGCTTGGCCACTGTCCTCCTCGGGACGTGAGCGTACACATGCGGGTCACTGTGCTCGTGCCTCTCTCAGCTGGAGACTGCAATGAACATAGTCTGCTTCTGATCCAGCAGCTCTCACAGAGCATCTGTTATGCACTTGGCAGTCACTCGCTTTTGCCGATCTGCGGGCTGGGCTTCTTACGTCCTTTGTGGGCGTGGGAGACCCAGAGAAGCCAAGTGGCTGGTCCAAGTTCACACAGTGGAAGTAGCAGATTGGAAATGAGGTCTGAGGGACTCAGAAGCTTCCTCCTCCGTCTTCAGGAAGCCATAGATGGGTCTCCAGGATGCTAGCCGCTCATCGTCCCTGACTCATTTTCCCTGGGCCCCCAGATGTAGAGTTCTAGCTCAGTTAGTTCAGTAAGAGTTGGCTGGTGGCCCTTAGGAACAGAAGACGTTAGGTTTCTGGAGCTGGGGGGCCCCCCTGCCACCTGGCCCCCAAACTGCTGTCACCTTTTAATAGATTTCTCAGGGAATGAGTAATTTATGGCTGGTGCCGGCTTGGCATTCAGCAGGAAGTCCCTGCAGGCCTGGAAGGTCAGCATGGAGCCCCTCAAAGGCGACTGCTGGAGGAGGATAGTGGGTCAGGGCTGGCCGCTCAGCACAGCCGCACCGCCAATTACTGCCCGGCCTGCTTCCTGCCGCAGACGTGCCCAGGGCCAGCGCTTTGAACCCTTGCAGGGAGGCCGGCTTCCAGTAAACAACCCAGGGCAGCGGGCAGATTGACAGGAGAGATGCCGGAAGCCAGCCGGCCACTGGTGCCGATCACTGCTCCTACTGGTAGATGGACAGGACCGCAGTCCCCCGGGGCATCTCCCCCAGTCAGGGGCTTGGGGGGCCATCCGAGTGTCCAAGCCTCAAGGCTGGGAAGATGGGTTTTCAAGGCCATTTTTTCTGGGCCACCGAAGATGTCTTTTTCTGGGTGGTGAAATGAGCCTGGCCTGGGACCCCTTCCCTAGCCACCAGCCTGGGAGAGGGGATTTGGAGAAATCAGGGTCCTGCTTCTTTCTGTCTCCCCAGGAAAGCCTCAGAAATATTTGGGGGTGCAAAGGTGGGACTGCCAGGCTTTCTACCACCATTTTATTTGGCATGTGAAAGAAAGGAGTTACACTCACTGCGCGATCCCGTTTATGGAAGTTCTAGAATGTTCGGGTTTCAGAAAGTGGTGGCCTCTCTAAGGGACTGACTGGAAGTGGCACGAGGGAGCTTTCTGGGGGTGGTGGAAATGTTCATAGCCTGGTTGGGGTGCTGGTACCCACATTTATCAAAACCCACCCAGCTATATCCTTGAAAGCTGTTTCTTTTACTGGATGCACACTGCACCTCAACATGAGAAAAAGTAAGATAAAGAAGAGGGGGATGCAGAGGGCTGGGGAGAACCTGAGGATGTGTGCACACAGGAGCGTGCATGCGCACACGTGGACGCCCACACGCACCTCCTGCAGGCACACGTATGTTTGTCCTCCCTAAAATCAGAGCAATCTTCCCGCCTTTTCCTCTGTGAGGCTGCGCAAGAACACGGGTGTTCCTTCATCTTTGTATTCTAATGGACGTCCTTCCTTCCATGTGCCAGCAGTAAATAGACGGGACGTGAAATGAGGTGCCCAAGCAGGCTGGCACCCTGTTCCTAAGCAGCCAGCTCAAGGCAACTGGCCCTGTCCCCCTGGGGTAGGACCATTAATAAAGCACCGGCTCGTGGTCCTTCTGGGGAGGGAACCATTAACCTCAGGACAAGACTGTATCTCTGGGGCCCTGAGAAAGGATACATTGCTTATGAGGAACTCTTGCCGGAAAAGCTTCCAGAAGCATCAGACAAGTCTACCCTGAAGAGTATCCTTCAGAATGACTGCCCCAGCCTCTTCATGAGAGACTGTTCCAGACTAAAAGAGGCTAAAGAGTCATAAGGACCAATCCAATGGGGATCAGATCCAAGTCACAAAAACCGTAAAGGTGATATTGGGGAAATTCGAGTGTGTGGACTAAATATTAGAAAATTGTAGCGCAACCTTATTAAATCATCTGAATGTGACAGCGATATTATGGTTTTGTTTTTTCTTCCTCCCCAACCTTATTGGGGAATAATTGACAAGTATAACTGGATCCATCTACAGCATTCAGTTTCATGATATGCACGACAAAATGATTACGTACATCAAGAAAATTAACAGACCCGTCATCTCTCATCATTAACATGTGCCCGTGGTCAGAATGATTCTCACACTCTCTGCAACTTTCAAGTATACCAATAATGTCTGCATATGTACATTTCCCCAGAGAATAACTAGAATGCTTCGCTTTCAACTCATCAACTATTTACTACCCCTGGACAGGGTGCCTAGTGCTGTTCTGGGTGCTGAAATAGAAGGAAAAGAGCACCTGCTCTCAGTCCCAGGGGAGCCCTGACCTCGTAGCGAGATCACAGCTAGATTTGCAGGCTCTCAGCCGATCCCCAGTCCCCAATGAGACTGGCGTCCCCAGCTCTCCAAAGCCATCTGCTCTGTTGTGGGGTTGAGACTAATCCACTGGTCTCCAAACTTCTTAATTTCTTGCTCCTTTATCTATAACATGACTTCCACTTGGGGAGGAATTGCATAAAATAAAAAACCAACTTGAGCGTATAACGATACATCTAATATTCTCAAGGATGTGTTTTTTTCCTTCCAGTTTTATCGAGATATAATCGACATATAACATTGTTCAAGTTTAAGGTATACAACATAATGCTTTGATATATGCATATATTGAGAAATGATTATTAACAGTTCATTAACGTCCATCTCCTTAGGTAGTTACAACTCTGTTTTATCTTGTGATGAGACTTTTTTTTAAAGATTTACTCTCTAAGCAGCTTTCAAATATAGAACACAATACTGCTAACTGTAATCACTTTGGTGTATATTACATCCTCGAACTCATTTATCTTTTTTTTGTGGTTGGCATACAATGTCCTTAGTTTCAGATATTAGTTTCAGGTGTATACCTATTGACTCTACAATTCTATACATTACTCAGTGCCTACCAAGGTGACTGTAGCACCGTCTGTCACTATATGATATCATTACAATACTATTGACGCTGTTCTCTATGCTGGACTTTTCATCGTTGTGACTTACTTATTTTATTTCTGTAAGTTTGTATTTATTAATCCCCATCACCTATGTGACCTATCGCCCCACGCCCCTCCCCTCTGGCAACCACCATTTTGTTCTCTGTATTTAAGAGTGTTTTTGGTCTGTGTTTATTTTGTTTTTTAGATTTCACATATAAGTGAAATCGTATGCTATTTGTCTTTCTTGTCTGACTTATTTCACTTAGCACAATGCCCTTTAGGTCCATCCATGTTGTCATAAATGGCAAGAATTCATTCTTTTTTATTTATGAGTAATATGCCATTGGAGACAAATAAATAAATAAATAAATACACACACACACACACACACACACACACACACACACACAATATTATATCTTCTTTATCCATTCATCTATTCTTGGACACTTGGGCTGCTTCCATATCTTGGCTACTATAAATAATGCTGCAGTAAATGTAGAGATGCATGTATCTTTTTGAATTAGTGTTTTCATTTTCTTTAGGCAAACACCCAGTAGTGGAATTACTGGATCATATGGTGTTTCTAGGTATTGTGGCTTTGTCGGAGAACGCCCTTGTTTTTAGGAGAATCCCGCTGAAATATTTGAGGGACAACTGAATTCAGTGTGTGATAAATTCACTGGCTCCTGGATCACAAAAATCATAATGGTTGGGTTTCTTTTTTTTTTTTTAAGTTTTTAAAAAAGATTTTATTTATTTATTTGACAGACAGAGATCACAAGTGGTTTCTTCTTAATTAAAAAAAAATTTTTAAGGAATCTCTATGCCGAGCGTGGGGCTCAAACTCATAACCCCAAGATCAACAGTCCCACGCTCTAAAGTGCCCTCAGAATGATTTCCCCCATAATGGGGACATTTGAAAAGTGGACTAAATATTTGATAGCAATACTAAATCCTTATAATGGTGGTGTGAAATGCAGGAGAATGTCCTCGTTTTGAGTAGACCTGTGCTCTAGTATTTAGGGATGAAACCTTGTGTAAAGTCGTGTAACTTTCAGTTGATTGAATGGAGAGAGACAGAGACAGCAAGACAGAGAGAGGGAGTGAGGATAGGAGAATGGTTCATTGTATTACTCTTGCAACTTTCTGAAGCTTTGAAAAACTTTGAAATAAAAAGTTAGGAAAAATAATGTCTGTGTAGAGAATTTGAAAAATACTGTAGGAGGCACCAAGAGGAAAATGAGAATGATCTGATATTCTAGGGAGGAACGATCATTATTGGTAATATGATTCTTTAAAAATATATAATATATACATATATGTTACATACATATATATCCTATACATATGTAATATGCGTATATATTATAAAGTTGGAACCACATAGATTCTGCTCGCTTCTCTTTCTTCTGTCATTAAACATGCATTGAAAAGCACACTCTTAATGCCTCTTACATTCTGTCCTAAAATATTCAGCCACTCTCCTGTTGACATTAAAGCAGTTTCCAGATTCTCATTATCATATTGCTAGAGATTATAATATGCAGAATCCATTATAATATCATCTAATCTGTGTAATCCAATATCCAATATATATCCGACACGTAATACATTATAAAATTCAGTATAATCAAATATGCCACAGCAGACATCTTTACACACCAATCTTTGTTTGAGGATACGAGTCTGAGGAGGGAAACTTGGGGGTTAAATGTTCTCAACATTTTCAAGGATCTTGAACTTAAAAAAAAAAAAAAACAGCTTTACTGAGATAGGATTGATACACCAGAAAAAGATTGTGTAGGTTTAATATACATTGTTGCAGAAGTTTGGACATAAGGATGCCTACACCAAGATGCTATCACCATGATCAAGGTAATGAACGTATTCATCACCTCCACAGCTTCCTTGTGTGCCTTTTTTTCTTATTGGGGTGTGTGTGTGTACCAGGAACACATGAGAGTTACCCTCTTAACAAATTTGGAAGTGCACAGTACTGTGTTGTGAACTCTAGGCACTAAGTTGTCCAGGATTCTGAACCATTTTGGCAAGTGGCTTTTCAGAAAGCTTGTACCACTCTATACACTTGCTGGCAAACTACGAAGGTGCTCATGTCAGCACATCATTACTAACAGTGTGTATTCTTTTTTTTTTTTTAAGATTTTATTTATTTATTTGACAGACAGAGATCACAAGTAGGCAGAGAGGCAGGCAGAGAGAGAGGGGGAAGCAGGCTCCCCGCTGAGCAGAGCGCCTGATGTGGGGCTTGATCTCAGGACTCTGGGATCATGACCTGAGCCAAAGGCAGAGGCTTTAATCCACTGAGCCACCCAGGCGCCCCTAACAGTGTGTATTCTTATTAGGAAAAATGTCTTTGCTCAATTTGGTAGTAACAACAGCACAGTGGGTGAGAACGGCCCCATGGACTTGTTTCAGTCCTCCTCTTGCTTGACTGTCCTTGGGACTCTCCCTCCATCCCCAGACTTCTCCCCCATCTCGGGAGCTCTGACATTATTCTCCCCTGTTCCCCACCTGCCTCCCTGCCTGCACTTTCTCACCCCACTTTGCACCTGCCTTGTCCTGACTTGCCTGATAAATTACTGACCGTGTCCTCTGTCCTTGGCTCCTCTCTCCTTCTGCCCACCCTCCTATGGCATCTTATCCACACTTGGGACTTGCATGAGCTTCTCAATAACACTTGCGCCTCTCCCCAGCCCTGACCTCCAATGCAAGGTGTCCCAAAGGGCCCTACAGGGGCCTTTCTGCCACCATCCATCATGACCTCCAAGTCAGAGCCCTGGAGAACAATGACACCTCCTTTCACTCCCACCGCCCCCCCGCTCTTCACTTCCAACCTCTGACCACATCCTGTCTATCCAACCTTCTGTAATATCTCCTGAAACTCTTCCCTTGGTGTGGCCACTGCCATCACCCAAGTTCAGGCCACCTTCCTCTCCTTCCTGCTCTAGGGCTGTATTTCTCTGTCTGCCTTTCTACTTCTGGTTTTCTCCTGTCCATCCATCCTCTGACCAGCTGCCAGGTTGATGATGTGATCACACCATCCCCCTGATTAATGTTCCAGGATGGGCTCCCAGGTCCTGCCTGCCCCTATCAGAAACTTCTGGTCTTTTAACTTTCTTATTTATTTCTATATTCATTTTCCTTGAGGGCAGAGTCTTTGTGTTCCTGTGCCCAGCATAGTGCCAGACACAGAACAGGAGTTTAAGGAATGTATGAACGAATGCATGCATGAATGAGTGGGGTAGAATTTGCCTAGCTGCAGAAAGGTCTAGAACCATGGAGAAGACACAGGGCGGGATGTGCCTGGGAGACACACAGTGTCCACATTCAGAGGTCGGCCCTGCAAGGCTTAGCTGGAGAAAGCATCCATCAGCTCTGGTCTGGCAGCCTTCAGGATGCCTTGTTTGGGCAACACTCTCTGCTCAAACTCTCTTTGTCAAGTGGACAGCCTGTTTTCCCAAGAGAGGACATGCTGCTTCTCTGCTTGCGAGCTTTCTGTGGCTCTCCAGTGCCCTCGGGACCGGCCCAGGCTTCTGAGCCAGCCTACAAGTCCCTCATAATTGGAGCCCAGCCAGCTCACTACCCTCTCCTCTCCCACCCTGCCCTGTAGCCATACCCACCTAACTGCTCTTCCACAGACCTGGCATGCCCTACCGGTCCTCCACATCTTTGTATAGGCTGTCCTTTTATCTGGAAAACTCTTCTCTCTGTCGCCTTCCTAAAAGATCTGGTGTCAGCTTCACCTCCTCTAGGAGACCTGCCCTCACTGACCAGGTACTTCTGTCCACCTGAATCTTCTGTAATGAAAACAATCACACTTTTGCAGCCCATTCTCCAGAGACCCAAGTCTCAGCCTTGACTCTTCCTCCCTATGTGTCCCTAGCCCTTCTGAGTCTTGGTTTCTCTTTTGGTTCCTCACACTTGGCCCTCGTGGGTTATTATGAGAACCAGAAATGTTGAAAAGAGAGGCCAGGGTTAAGAACAAATGGACAGGACAGGCTTGGGTTCAAATGCTGTTTCCCTTGCTAACCAGCGGCATGACCTTGGGCCAGGCATGTGCTGTCTCCCAGCTGACAGTTCCGCACCGGAGAGGTGGAAATCTAGTAGCACCACTGGGGTTGTTAGGAGTATTCATGGGGTTCTGGAACGTATAGTGCTTAACAGAGCACCCGGCATGTGGACAGCTCTCAGCGGGTGTCAACCGTGATGGTTAAACCAGGTAGAGAAAGGATTTGTAAATTCTAGCATGCTAGGGAAGTGGGAGATAGTCTCATGATTTCCCAGAGATCTGCACAAACCCTAGATAGGAAAAAGCCCCACTCCTGCTCACCATCAGCTGGGGTCCCTAAACTCAGGGCCCATCTCATTTTCTGGGGACAGGCAATTGAACACCCATCCCAGGCCCTGCTTACAGCAACTGGGACTCTGTGGGTCTCGTTGTCCCCAAACCTGCTAAGTGTCCCAGGGGAGTCTGGAACAGGTGGTGGGAATCCACACTGAGACACGGCCATGTGCCCCACTGTGCCCTCCCACCAAAGCTGTGTTTCAGTGGCTGGGCGGTGAGGCTCGGCACCTGGGTGCTGTGCCAGGAGCACGGGAACCTGAAGCAGCTGCTCTAATTCATGCAAAGGAAGGCGCCCAGGTTTGCCCTGTCTATTTATAGCTTATTTATGAAGAAGGAAAAACAAGGGCCCAGTTGCCTTAGCAACCAGAAGCATCATGGCCTTCTTTCTCTGCAGTGGGAAATTGGCCAAGTCTTCTTGTGGGGGGCACCCCCAGATGTGTGTGTATCCTGACAGAGGACAGGGGTGAACCTTCTAAGACCTTCCCTCGCTGGATTCCTAGTGGCCTACAGGTTGGGGGAGGGAGCCTGCCAGGCCCTTGGAAACCCCTCCCTGATGCAGAGGGCTGTGCACAGCTGAACTCTCTGTGGAAAGGCACAGTCTGGTCTCTTGGTCTCGGTGCTGACTCCTGTCCTTTGGGTGCCCATCCTGGTGCCTCAGGGAGAAGCTATTGGGAGTCCTTTCCTGGCTGTGCTCTGGTACATGTCCCTTAGGGCACTTAGGGCAGGGAACTGACAGTGTGTTTCCCAGACCAGCACCCCTTAAGGCTGTGATCTGGCCCAGAGCCTGGCATTGAGGAGGGGCTTAATAAATAATGAATGAATGAATGAATGAAGTGCTTACATTTATAGTGCCATGTCCTTACTCAGTACACACAAGGTAAGGGACACATTGTAATGTTCTCCCATTTTACAGCTCAGGAAACAGATTCAGACAGATGAAGAGACCAGCCCGTGATCAGCTGGGAAATAGCTGGGCTGGATGAGCGTCCTTGAGGAGGAAACATTGCTTTTGTTTTGGCAAAGCCCTAGAGAACTTGGGAACTTGGGGTCCAGCTGGGCCATAATTGATGGGGGCTGGGGAAGGGCAGAGTGGTGCCGTGGCTGGTCTGGGACTGAGAGACATGTGGCTTGAATTTTGACTCTGCCACTTATCACCTGTGTGACCTTGAATTATTGACTTTCCCTCTCTGGGCCTCAGTTGCTGCATCTATAAAGTGGGGCAATGACGCCTGCTCCTTGGGGACTGGTAGCTCCTGGAGGGCAGGCAGCGTGTCTGTCTCTTGATCATCTATTTTCCCTGTGTTGGCACAGTTCTAGGTGCCTAGAATGATCAGGAGCTCCTGTATATTGGATGCTCCCAGGGAAGGTTGCTTGTTATTCCATTATTAGGGAACTGAGGCACAGAGCATGGTGGTTCCCCTGAGATCACACAGCCAAATCCAGAGCAGAGGTGGTGGCTCTGCTGGTCTGTTGGGTTTGCCTGAGGCAAACCATTGCTAGGGATAAAGTGGGACTGTGTCCGGGCCCTGGGGAGGGCATTCTGGACTGGGCTGCAGTTCCAGGGGGCAGCAGTCATGTTGGACAGGGCGGCTGAAGCAGGGGGTCTCTGGGTACTGGGGACCTGGAGCTGCCCTCCAGACAGCGGGAGGTACTGATGCCCAGTCCTAGCTGAGCGTAGTTTGCCTGGCTTTGGGCTGGACTTCTCAAGGTCTAGGCCCAGGCTGCCTGGAGGCTCTCTGTCGCCCTCTGCTGGGCCACCTCTGGAGGCTCTAAGACAGGCAATGCCACCTCTTCAATTGTCTGGGCATGAAAACCATGCCCAAGAGATCCAGTTAAGACGAGGAGCGCCCCGGGATGAACTAGGATCTCAGATCATTTCCACTTCCTTTCCTGGCTCCTCCAGCTCACACCCAGACGCTTTGGTAAGACACAGGAGTCCTGGCCTCACCCTCCGGGGCTGCAGGCCGCTCCCCTTCCTTCACTGCCTGCTACGCAATCAGATACATCACTGTTTCCAGAAAACAATGGGCGCCCAGGGTTTTTTGTTTGGTTTTGTTTGTTCCATATGCCAGGCCCTCGCTCCTATGTCTGTCCCTTCTGCCTTCGGATTCCAGGAGCAAGCGTAGGCTCTGTCCTGAGCCTCCAGGCTTCTGGAGGTCCCATCACCCACCCAGCCCCTAGCTGGGTTGTGAATCTTCCTGGGGGCTTCTCTTCTCCCCTCAGTGCGAACTCATGAAGTACCACAAACTGAGTGGCTCAAACAACAGAAATAGATCGCTGCACGGGTTTGGAGGCTAAAGTCTGAAATCACGGTGTTGGCAGGATTTGTTCCTTCTGAGGGCTGTTCCAGGTCTCTTGCCTGGTGGGTCTGGTGGTTTGCTGCCAATTGTTGGCGTTCCTTGGCATGGAGAAGCATCACCCCATCTCTGCCTTCATATCCACCTAGCTCTCACTGCGTGACTGTCTGTCGGCAAATTTCCCCTTTTTAAAAGGACAACAGTCATACAGGATTAGGAGCTATAGTAATGTCCTCATTCTAACCTCATTTTAACTCAATAACCTCTGTAAAGGCCCTTTCTTCAAATAAGGTCACATTCTGAGGTACGGGCGGGGGGGTTGGGACTTCAACCTAAGAATTTTAGGGTGGCACAATTCAGCCCCTAACATGAGGAGAGGAAGTACATCTGATCTACCTTGTTTTCATTCCCTTGGTGCTAAGCCCAGTGCCAAGAGTGAGAGAATCTGATGAATGTTCTAGAAGTCCTTCACCCTCGTATTACTTGCTGACCCCCATGGTGTCTAAGGCATGTCAAACCATGACCCATCCTGTCTAGGTCTTATGGGGATGAGTCTCTGTCATCAGGAAATGGACTTCTCTAAAGCAGAGCTTAGATCTTCTTACTTTTGACTTTCACCAAAGGAGATGCTCAGACTTTTTCACCAGATTCCTGTGGAAACTGTAAGGACTTAATTAGCAAGAGGCTTTCATTAAGGTTAAACAATAACCTTGTTGTTTAACCCTTAAACTGTCCCTGCTCCCCTTCCCCCAGGGGATTTACTTAAAAACAAGTCCCGGAAACCAGCTCCAGGTAACAAAGCCCAGATACAAGGGTGGGTCAGGCCAGGTGGAGATCAGTGGGGGGTTGCATACTGTCTCCCTAGCTACCAAGGAGTATGGGCTCCCGCCCTTTGGGAGCCTTTTGGGCACCAATTCTAACCAAGGTGTGATAGGCTAGGTCAAATGTCTACTATAGGGTAAATTGTAATTCACTTGGTCACCTAGCATCACTGTGCAGCTTTCTCTGTGTGTTACAATTTCATTGGCCACAGTGCGTGGCCAGGCCCGACCGCATGGCCTTTGCCCTTGAAAGCTAGTCTGTGAAACAGAGAAGGGTCGCCCTCTCTGTAAGAGGCGCGGCCCTGGCCGGTCAGTTTGATTCTTGATGCTTGGCGCGAAATAAAGCTTTGCTTGACCTTCTCTTTGTATCAGTCTCGCTCCTTTAATCACGGACCCATTTTTGGGGGGCATACAGAAACAGGTAGGTGAGGCCTTAGTTTCCTAATTCCCCACTAAAGACCCAGAAAAGTAATGAAAGAATATTTAATTTTTGACAAATATTTATTGAACACACAGTTGTGACAGATTCTTCTTTCCACCAAGTTACCACTGTAACTTCATTCCACCATTCCTGAGGCTGTCACTTACTTGCTATGAAATGAATGTATTCACATTAATAGCTCTTTATTGATAAGCTGCTATATGCCTGGGATACATGATTTCCATGGACAATTTTCAATTCTCACAGCAGCCTTTTACAAATGGAAATAAAATTGACTTAACATAATGTTCACCATTTTAAAATGTACAGTTAAAAAAAATAAAATGTACAGTTCAGTGGGTAGTAGTTTATTCACAATGTCATGTAACCATTACCACAGTCTAATTTCAGAACATATTCATTACCCCAAAAAGAGACTTTGTGCCCATCGCTCACTCCCCATTTTCTCCTCCCTCCCTTTCCTAGCAAGCGCTAATCTAATTTCTGACTCTATGGATTTGCCTACTATGGATTTCAGAGAAACTCAGCTTTTGTTTTGTTTTTTTGTGCCTGGTTTCTTTCACTTAGCACAATGTTTTCAAGGTTCACCCCTGTTGCAGCATGTATCAATGCTTCCTTTCTTTTTCCGGCTAGATAATATTCTGTTGTGTGGACGTACCACATTTTGCTTATCTGTTCATCAGCATGGACATTTAGGTTGTTTCCATTATTTGGTTATGCTGAATAATGGTGCTATGAATATCTATGTACAAGTCTTTGTGAAAATATGCTTTTGATTCTCTTGGGTATATACTTTAGAGACAAATTGCTGGGTCTGTGTTTAACTTTCTGGTGAACTGCCAAATGGTTTCCCACCGGGTGTGTATGAGGGTTCCGGGTTCCCCCATCACCACCAACTCTTGTTATTTTCTTTTTTGATTATAGCCATCCTAGTGGGCGTGCACTGGTATCGCATTGCGGGTTTTGATTTGCATTTCCCTAATGACTAATGAAGTTCGGCATCTTCTCAAGTGCTTCTTCTTAACTGCCTTTTGAGGTAACTCTTATCTCCGTTTGGCAGCAGAGCAAAGAGATTCAGAGTTAAGAGGACTTGCTCAATGCAAGGAGGCGGTGGGGCTGTGCCTGGACTTGGGCGTGTCTGTCTCGTAGGCCCCAGGGAGTCGAAGAGTAGGAACGGTTTTCGTCTGGTCCACAGGAGTCTTGTCCCCCATGCGACCAACTTGGACAAGTCCTTTCCCGGCTCCGGGCGTTAGTTACTCCTCCGCGCCACTTGGGGCGAAATACTCCAAGCACGTGCGGGCTCCTCTAGGAGCCCACAACTCTACGATCAATCGCCCCGGCGCGGAGTTTGCCCCGCCCCTCCAGCCCAGGTCGCCGCAGGCGCCGGAAGTGCTCGTCTCTCTTCGCTTGCTTCTGCCGGCGCTCCGGCGGAAATACTTTGTGGGGAAGATGGCGGCTGTGTCAGTGTATGAGCGGCCGGTTGGAGGTTTCTCTTTTGATAACTGTCGCAGGTGCGGCCATGCCCGGGGCCAGGTTCCGGGCGGGAGTGGGAGTGCGGTGCCAGGCTCGGAGCTCGGCCGAGGTCTGATCTGGGAAGTCCAAACGAAGGGTGAACGGCGGGGCCCGCGGCCTGTGCCCCGCGGTCCGTGTGACTCAGGGGAATGAGGGCCTGAGAGTGGGTTTCTCTTGGGGCCGAGACCGTCCTTCCCCTTGCCCGGCGCACCAGGCAGACTCTGTCTCTTTAGGCGAGATGCAGCCCCTCTCCGACGATCTGCACGCCGAAGAACGCGACAGTAGTCCTGATGTTGAGGGGAGTCAGTGAACGGATGGGCTTGAAAGCGAGTGGTAGCTTTTCTTTCCCTGAGTTCCCTATTAGACATTCTTGGTGCCAGCGCGGCGCGATGTGGTCCTGCCCTTCCATGCTTTATTCTCTCCTTTTGTTTCAGAAATGCCGTCTTGGAAGCCGATTTTGCGAAGAAAGGGTACAAGCTTCCAACGGCCCGGAAAACGGGCACGACCATCGCGGGGGTGGTCTATAAGGTAAGCCGGTCCAGGCCAGGAGCAGCAGTGACCGAACTGATTACAGGAACCAGGCCACTTGGCCTCCTTTTACTTCTCCGCGCTGTGTCAGGAAGGGCTCATGTTTCAGAGAACGTCAGGAAAAGACCCTTCAGGATTTGTCGGGAGGCTTTGTGTACTTACCAACAGTTTATATTCTTTCCTCACTTTTTAGAGTTTTTGACAGGAAACTGGTACTTTTTTGTCTTCAGATACTACTTCGGGAGGCAGGGTTATATCCTGGGAAAAGATCAGATTTCGGATCAGACAGGTCTGTCTAACCATTAAACTTTGACGCTGCTTCCAACTTTGGGCAAGTCAGTTTCCTTCTCCCAGCCACACTTCACAGACCGTCAAACGGACAGAATGACTCCTGCCTTAAATTGTTGAAAGGGTTGAAAAGAGTTAATGGTTATTGTTGTTAAAGAGAAAGAGTGATGTCTTTTAAAAAGAAATCGATGAGGTGGTATTCTGATGGAAGGATTTCTGAATCCAGAGTTTTCTCATATTAGGTCTGTGGTTTGTAAGGAATTCACTAAACCTGTGAGCCTCATTTGAAAACGGGAATGATCATTCCTACCACCTACTCGGGATTCAACTGATAACGTTAATTAACAAAGCTCTTGTATTCTGAGAGTATAGCACAATATTTTTGGTGGGACTTTTCAGTGGGGGGTGGAGGTTTGGGGAAAACTGGGATGGCCAACATTGTTTTTCCTAAACTAGAGAGTTGTGGTTTGTATATGTGAAATTGTTTTAAAATGTATGTTTTTTTAAAAACAGGATGGCATAGTTCTTGGAGCAGATACAAGGGCAACTGAAGGGATGGTTGTGGCGGACAAGAATTGTTCAAAAATACACTTCATATCTCCTAACATTTAGTGAGTATCAGTTAGTTTGAATAGCTCTTATATTTTCAAACATGTCAAGGTTAAAATTGAATTTACTTTGTTCCTAACTACAACCTGTTGTTTAACTTGTATTTTCTTTTTTTATTTCCCTTAAGTGGTATTTTCGTCTGTCACCTAAGCTGGTCATCCGCAAGTTCTCTCTTTGCTTTGGTCTTTTTTAATTCTCTTGGTCTCCGGTTCCCGCTTTCTGCCTCTTGAAACCATTTCCGCTGCTAAAGCCTTAGTTCACATTTTTAATTCTCATCTGTCCTCTTGCAGTCGTCATTTAAATGATCTTTCTGCCTTCGGTCTCTTTATTATCTACCCTTTTGCTGTATTGGATTTTGTAAAACACAGCTCTGAATATGTCCCTTCCCTCTTTAAAAATATTTCAAGAGACTTTTCACATTTCCACCCTGCTTTCAGAATAAAATAGAAACTCTGTAGCATGATATTTAAGAACTTGTGTAGCGCCACAGAAATTTACCTTTTGTGCTTATTTAGCTGCCATCACCCTGTGTTCCAGTTACACCCAGACTGTCCCTGTTCCCCTCATCTCCAAGATCTTTCGCCTTTGTTTTTGCCAGTCCCTCTGCTTAGAATTACCCTTTCCTCTTTGTCTGTGCGGTTTCGTTTTTTTCTTTCAAATCCAGCTCATGTGAGACCTCTTCCCAAAGATCAGAATTAATGCTGTCTTCTCCTGTTTCCCATAGCGTTTTGTACCTATGCTACTATATCGTATTCTGTGAAGTATTAGAATTTTTGCCTATTTTTGTGTCCGCCACTCAACTTTTTGAAATCAAGTGCTAAGATTATGTCATATTTTCTTTATTCTCAGCATTTGTTATGACTGGTACCTGGTAGTAAATACTTGGTAAATGTTAAATTGCAAGGCCTTTAACATGCCTTGCCCTTTGGTACAACTTGAATATATTTTTAGGATTAGTAAAATGCAGACTCTGTTAGAAGCACAGAAGCTAATGATTTGAAATGTTCTGTTGGGCCACAGAAAAATATGTTTACAAAGGACGAGATGCATATTCTCCGTTTCATGTTTATTTAAGATTGGTTAGACAGGGTTGTTACAGTACAGATTATACTAAAAAACATCTCTCTTTGTACCTGAACTTAGTGGAAGTTATCCAAGAAGCTCTACTTCTAATTGACCCCTTTGGTAATTGAATTGCAGCTAAGTTTCTTTTTTTCTTTTTTTCCAATTTTTTTAAATTTAATTTTTAAATTTTTTAATAAACATATAATGTATTTTTATCCCCAGGGGTACAGGTCTGTGAATTGCCAGGTTTACACATTTCACAGCATTCATCATAGCACATACCCTCCCCAATGTCCATATCCCCACCACCCTCTCCCATCCCCCCTCCCCCCAGCAACCCTCAGTCTGTTTTTTGAGATTGAGTCTTTTATGGTTTGTCTCCCTCCCGATCCCATCTTCTTTCATTTTTTCTTTTCCTACCCCCTAAACCCCCTACATTGCATCTCCACTTCCTCATATCAGGGAGATCATATGTTAGTTGTCTTTCTCTGTTTGACTTTGCAGCTAAGTTTTTGATTGTATTTTTTAGTTGCTGTGGTGCTGGGACAGCTGCAGACACAGACATGACAACCCAGCTCATCTCTTCCAATTTGGAGCTCCACTCCCTCTCCACTGGCCGCCTTCCCAGGGTTGTGACGGCCAATCGGATGCTGAAGCAGATGCTTTTCAGGTAAGGTTCCAGGATGGGGATTTCTTTTTTTTTAATTTAATTTAATTTTATTTAAATTCAGTCATCATAGAGTGTGTTACTAGTTTCAGAGGTAGAGTTAAGCGATTCATCAGTTGCATGTAACATCCAGTGCTCATTACATCATGTGCCCTCCTTAATGCCCATCACCCAGTCACCCCAGCCCCCTACCCACCCTGATTCCAGCAATCTTCATTTTGTTTCCTAGAGTTAAGAGTCTCTTGGTTTGTCTCCTTCTCTGATTTTGTCTTATTCTATTTTCCCCTCCCTTCCCCTATGATCCTCTGTTTTGTTTCTTAAATTCCGCATATGAGTGAAATCATAATGATCTTTCTTTAATTGACTTATTTCCCTTACCATAATACCCTCTAGTTCCATCCACATTGTTGCAAATGGTAAGAGTTCTTTTTTTTTTTTTTTGGATGACTAATATCCCATTGTGTATATATAATACATCTTTTTTTATCCATTCATCTGTCATTGGACATCTGGGCTCTTTCTATAGTTTGGTGATTGTGGACATTGCTGCTTTAAACATTGGGGTGCATGTATCTCTTTGGATCACTATGTTTGTTCCAGGATGGGGATTTCTGTAGCATCTTTTTCTCATATCTTAGATTTTCAGCTGAGGGGATCCTGGAAGCTAGAGAAAAAGCATTCATAAATACACATTTTATTCTAGAAATCAGTTGTTACCATTTTAATATCAGGGCTTTTGATGATGTATTTGAATTTATGGGGTCTACCCCTCCCCCCCCCATGAATAAATCACATGTGACCAGTCGTTTCTGGAAGCATAGGGCATTACCGGATTTTTAAAAAATCTCTTTTATTTATGGTAAGAAAGTTAGAACTAGACAGAACCTTTGGTTCATCTTGTGAACACACTTAGACAAAAACAATTGTTTTTTTCCTCTCTCTTTTGGGGCAAAATAACAGTGAAATGAAAAATTGTATTTGTAGTTGACTGTGAGTGGATATAATAACAGTAATATTAACGCACGTTTATTTTTCTCTTCATGCCAGACCCTGTGCTTAGTACTTTACGCATGATCTCATTTCATCCTTTGATAAGAGAGGCCCCACTGAGATAGGGGTTGTTAACATCTCCAATATTTCAGCGAAGCTGAGCCTTACAGAGGTGTGGTTGCCTACCTGATCTGGTCTGCACGCCTACTTACTGCCGCAGTGCTTTTAGTTTTGTCTCCTTTTCTTCCTTTTTTTTTTTTTTTTTAAAGATTTTATTTGTTTATTCGACAGACAGAGATCACAAGTAGGGAGAGAGAGAGAAGGGGAGGCAGGCAGAGAGAGAAGGGGAGGCAGGCTCCCCGCTGAGCAGAGAGCCCGATGCGGGGCTCGATCCAAGGACCCTGGGATCATGACCTGAGGTGAAGGCAGTGGCTTTAACCCACTGAGCCACCCAGGTGCCCTCCTTTTCTTCCTTAATCACATCATCACTTTACATTTGTGTAGGTCTTCTCTTTTTCAGATTCTAAATCTGTTTTCTCATTTGCTTTTCAAGAGAGAGAAGAGGGGCAATGTGTTAGACCAGAGCTAAGAAATAGCTTGGACATTCAGTCGTGGTTTAGAATATCGGTTTCTCCTTTTGGGACCTGCAGTACCTTTAACAGATTCTCTCTTTTTTCTTCTTTGTAGATTTGTAGAATGTAGAATTATGGTGCCTTTTTCCCTTTTTTTCTTTGTAGTTGATCAGAGACCTTTATTCTGGTCCTCATCATTCATTAAGCATCCTACCGAAAACATTTTCTTTTTCTTTTTTAAAAAAGATTTTTATTTATTTATTTGAGAGAGAGATAGAGAACAAGTGGGGCAAGGAGAAGAGGGACAAGCAAGACTCCCTGCTGAGCAGGGAGCCCCATGTGGGACTGGGTCCCAGGACCCAGAGATCATGACCTGAGCTGAAAGCATCCACTTAATCGACTGAGCAACCCAGGCACCCCCCAGATCATTTTCTTTATCTCTGCCCCAAGCAGCAGCAGCTGCATCTAGGCAGGAATAGAAAGCCAATATTGTAAATTGTCACCACTCAGGCCATATTCAGCTTGTAGAGAAACTGTATTTGGACTACATAGTGGGTTTTTTTTTTGGTTTTGTTTTGTTGTTGTTTTTTTTGATAGTGTCCAATAATATAAATTGGGAGATTGGAATAAAAAATAGTCTGGATATCTGGCTTTAAAATTTTTTAAAATGAATTAATTGTTTCCTGGCTTCATTCATAAAGAGGGTGGGATAATAGATGGCCGCAATCTTCTGGAGCTGAGTGGCAGATGCTGCCTTTCGAAGTGGGGGAGCATGTGCTCCAGTCTCTCAGTCCCTGTCTAGTTTGACTTCCCTTCCTGCCTGGCTCTGGGCTTTCTGTGAACTTGCTGGTCTTCATTCATGAGTCTAGCATGGCTCTGCGCTCTTAGCAAGTGATTTGAGGCACAAGGTAGCTGTGCAGCAGGCCCCGTAGCATAGTTCCCATTTTACAGCTGAGAAGACCAGGACTTAAAGAGTCCGTGGGCAGGAAGGCTAGTCCTGTCTACCTAATGTGTGCTCAGGCTGTACTGAGCCCTTACGTGGGTGATTTCCATTTATTTATGTGCACGGTCGTCATCCTGATCCTGGTGAGTCATTGCCTACCAAACAAATTCTCCCAGTACAAGTGAGAACTTGTTAAAGCACACCTGTTGCAAAGATCTGAAGACATCGGTGAATTTGATGTTAAATTTAAGGCTCCCTCTGGTGGTTGGTTGGGTGTGTTACATTTAAAACAATTTTGAAACTTGTGAAATTGCAAGTAAATGGCAAATTTTCAAGATTTCTTCCAATGTCATTTAAAACATCTAGCTAAACCTAGCAGCTGTTTCTGTTAATCTCTTTAGAATGTTTTGGGAATTATAAATTCACTTTTTTCAGTGTTTATTTTTAGTTTAACATTACAAAAATTTAAATTTTATCACAGTTTTCAGAGGAACACTTTTTTATTTTTTTAAAAAATGATTTATTTATTTATTTGACAGAGAGAGAGAGAGAGAAATTACAAGTAGGCCGAGAGGCAGGCAGAGGGGGAGGGCGAAGCAGGCTCCCCGCCGAGCAGAGAGCGCAATGCAGAGAGCAGAGAGCGCAATGGAGAGAGCAGAGAGCGGAATGCAGGACTCAATCCCAGGACTCTGAGACCATGACCTGAGGTGAAGGCAGAGGCTTAACCCACTGAGTCACCCAGGCGCCCCAAGAGGAACATTTAAAAAATTTAACCAGGATGTTTGTGGTTCATTATGTGTCTTCTGACATTTTTGGTAAGTTACATAAAACGTGCAAGTGGTGTAAGGGAAAAAAGCGTAGGATTTCACTTTATTATTTTTTTTCCTCTCTCTCTCTTTTTTGAAGATTTTATATATTTATTTGAGAGAGAGAGAGAGGGAAAGAGAGTGGAAAGTGAGCAGAAGCACGGTGAGGGGCTGAGGAAGAAGCAGACTTTCCGCTGAGCAGGGAGCCCAATGTGGGGCTTGATCCCAGGACCCTGGGATCATGACCTGAGCAGAAGGCAGATGCTTAACCAACTGAGTCACCTGGGCACCCAGGATTTCACTTTAGAAGTTTGGTTCAGGTCTCATCTGAAGTGCTTAGTGTTGTGTGACCGTGGGCAGTTCACCTCACCTTTCTTAGTCTGGGTTTCTTCCTCAATAAGATGAGGATAATAGTTTCTGACTCTGACTTTTGAGAAGGAAATGAATAAAGAAGCAAGGCTTACAACAATGCTCAGTACAGGGCCTAATGCACAGTTAGATCCCCATGAAATTCAGAGGCTGAAAAAGAGAACAAGGTATATTCTTCTTGCTATTATTGTTCCATTTTCCCCCCGAATAATCCATTTCCATGTCTGTGAATCAGTAAGAAAAGGGGGTTTGATAAACAAAAGTGGACATCTTTTCCTTTATGTAAGCAGTACTTCTATTTTACTTGTATGATGGCTGGATGTAGAAGGTGTACGTGTTCTTTGATCCTTCTGTATGAGCCTCCTAGTCGAGTTTAGTAGAAACCTTGTGGTCTCTTATTCTGTATTCCAGAAACTCCTTGAGTATATAGAGCCTCTTTTATTTATTATATTAATTGTGTTTTTTGTTCTATGAAAGTAATATATATTCATTGTAAAAAATTTGGAAAATACTGAAAAGCCCAAATTAAAAATAGAAATTTTACAGTTCAGGGAAAATCATGTTTTGGTCGGGTGTATATACTTCCAGTCTTTTTAATTTTTGTTCACTCATTCACTGGATCTTTCTTTGCTTCTTTCCTTATTACTAGTACATGTTCTCAGTAAAACCTAAGCTAGAAGATAGGGATAAACTAAAAAAATAGAAAAATTAGCTGAGTTCCTACTCAGTTGGAACTAGTACTGGACGCTTTGCAGGCTTTTTTCCATTTACTGATACATAATTTATTCCGTAAAAATGAGATCATAGTTGTACATTCTGTCCTAAAGTACAGCCTGATCTTTTCATCTACCAGTATGTGTTGGATATTTTCGATTTGGAGCATTTCAAAATGAAGATCACCTTTTAAAAAATTATTGTGAAAGTAGTGTGTGATCATTATAAAAATTTCCAACACTTCGGGAATGTGAAAAGAAGGAAGTAAATGTCACCTGTTTTGTTACTTAGACACATAAGTTGTAAATCCTTGAGAACTATTTTTCCAGACTTTTTATATTATGACATTTGCTCATTTATGTAGTTACGACAGTGGAATCCCGTTTGTTTTGTAACTGACCCTGTTCGCATGATGGTGTATGTTCACATAATGGCATATGCATGTTGTTCCCATTAGTAGAAGAGCTCGGCGTCCAGAGTTTCTGCCTTGAGCTTTAGAGGAGTTCTGGAGACCTGTGACCCTCCTGACATAGTAGAACTGTATGTACACTTACTATGAGTCCTGAGGGTTCCGCAATGTTCATCAGTTTTTCAAAGGAGTCTGTGACCCAGAAAAGTTAAAAGAACCACTGATCACTATCAGTTTCTGGTGGTATTGTAGTATTCCATTCTCTGGGTGTACATAATTTAACCAGTTTGAACTTTTAACGGTATCGCTTGTGTTAAGGTATCATAAGGTATTCCACCGTGGAACATAGAACCTTTAGGTACTTCCTTGTATGACTAATTCCTTAGGCTGTATTCTAAAATAAATTCCTAGAAGTGGGATTACTAAGTCGAAGGTATGCACATTTTGATACATATTGCCAAACCCATCCTTGAGAAAGGTTGTACTGAGTTGCGCTGCATCAGTGGTGTATGAGAAAATACCGTGCTCTCTGGGTGACCCGGAGCAGAGCTATGTCAGTTTTTTTAGCTAGTTCTCTTTTTCTGCTTTTTTGGCATCATAAACAGTATTGCGGTGAACATCTTTGTGCATTCATTTCTGTATATTTGTCTGATTATATCCTCAGAATTTGATTCCCGGAAGTACAGTTTCCGGATCAGTTTTTAAGGAATACGAAAACTTGCCAAAGTAGCTTAGATTCTTTTAAAGGCATCAGAGGTTATGTTTTAGCTTGGAAGGAAGCTAGCTGATCATTACTGACTGTATGTAAGCAGCCTGTCTGGTAGGCAGTTGGTATAGTGGGTCAGGCATTGGGCTGGGGTGGGAGTGGTGGGTCTAGTGATTCCCACTCCTCATCCCAGAACCCTGTGAGCTAGTCTTGACCCTGCTACTGACGCATATGGCGTAGGACCTGTTTCTTTTCTGCTTTCTGGGCCTGTTTTCTTTTGAGACTGTTTCTAAAATCCTTTCCTGCTTTTTAATTTTTCACTTAAGATTCTTTGTTTTTTGTTTTTAAGATTTTATTTATTTATTTGACAGATCACAAGTAGGCAGAGAGGCAGGCAGAGAGAGAGGAGGAAGCAGGCTCCCCACCGAGCAGAGAGCCTGATGCGGGGCTCGATCCCTGGACCCTGGGATCATGATCTGAGCCGAAGGCAGAGGCTTTAACCCACTGAGCCACCCAGGCGCCCCTGTTTCTTTCTTTTTTTAAGATTTTATTTTTTTAAAGTAATTTCTGTATCCAGTGTGGGGCTCAAAACCACAACCCTGAGATCAAGAGTTACATGCCCGTTGACTGAGCCAGTGAGGCACCCTTGGAATTTTTTGTGAAAGAGCAGTTTGGTAGTCAGAGATGGAGGAAATAATTGGACTTGACTGTTCTGGTTACCAAGAGTGCTTCCTGATCGGTAGTTATGTCTCAGACAGTCTACAGTTGGGACTTTGATTGGTTCTTATGTTTATTTTTATCAATTTTAATTACTATATCATTAGGCAAGTTGGTTTAATTTTTCTTCCCAAAGAGCTAAAGGCTCATGGTGGAAGACTTTAAATCCAACATTTTTATTTAGCATAGCAATTCAAATGGTAAAAAATAGAACCGGATACAGGGAAAGCAGTCTGTAGAAGCAGAAAATCAACTCAGTGAAGGATCCAAAAAACAAGTACATGCACAACTAAATGGAGGTAGGGTGGGGTGGAAAGTGTGTTCCCATTCATGTTCCTGAAGAGCTGTAGCTTCATCCTGTAGGCAGTAGCAGTGGGTGTTACAGGCTGTTGTGGAGTGATTCCATCATTCACTTCCCTGCGTGATGAAATCTTTTTCTTTTACTCAATAAGAACTCAGATCTATGATTATAATTGTGCCAGTTTATTCAAAAGAGAAGGTGTTTTGACATGAGCCGTTTTCCTATGAGGCTATGGTGAGGTAAGGTTGCAAATTTGGACCGCTTGAGTTTAGCTGCTCCTTGGTGTTAACTTAGAAAGTAGCTGATTTGCTGATCACTGAGCGGTGTGATGGGAAGGGTGCTGATAAATTTTGGAGTAAGCCAAGCTCGGCTGTGAGATATGGGGCTGGCACTTAATGCTTTGGGTTGGTTTTCTCCTCCCTAAAGTAGGATGGTCCTTTTTAAAAAAATTTATTTATTTATTTGAGTGAGAGAAAGACTCTGAAGCAGATTCTGGTAGATTCTGCATGGAGCCTGATGTGGGGTTCGATCTCATGAGACTGAGATCATGACCTGAGCCAAATCCAAGAGTTGGACTTAACCACCTGTACCACCCAGGCCCCCAAGAACAATCCTCTAAGATTTATTTATTTATTTGACAGAGAGAGAGATCACAAGTAGGCAGAGAGGCAAGCAGAGAGCGAGAGGGGGAAGCAGGGTCCTTGCTGAGCAGAGAGCCCGATGCGGGGCTCGATCCCAGGACCCTGAAATCATGACCTGAGCTGAAGGCAGAGGCTTAACCCACTGAGCCATCCAGGCGCGCCGGACAATCCTCTTTTAGAGGGAGCTGTGTGACTGAGGAAATAGGCATGTTGGAGGGCCTCAAGGATTGAGTCTTTATGGGCTGATAGTGTCCCAACGTAATATTCCTTCTGGTTCCCATCTTGTTCCCATCAAAAGAGTAAGCACTTCATGAAACAGTAGCAGTGTAAGAAAAGCCTTTTGTTGTCTGACTTCTCATACAGCTTTTGGTTAAGTTACAGTGATGCAATGTAGACTTATTTTTTTTTTTTTTCTTATACATACTCTGATCACCAGGTATCAAGGTTACATTGGTGCAGCCCTAGTTTTGGGGGGAGTAGATGTTACTGGACCTCACCTCTACAGCATCTACCCTCATGGATCAACTGATAAGTTGCCTTATGTCACCATGGGTGAGTGTAAAATTTCCCTGATGTTTCAGAATCCTCTTACTTATCACGGTAGTCTCTGAAAGAGCTGGTCTGTTTTCTGTTAGAGGAGCCAGGGTAATACTGCGCTTTGATTCATTCTACATATATTTATTGATTTCCTCCTATGGATTAGGCCATGTTGTAGGTGTGTGGGACAGAGCAGTGAGCACAGTTTAAAGATTCTTGCCTGCAAGGAGTTTGTATTTTAGTGTGGATAGACAGACAGTAACAACAGCTATTATATAAATACGTTAATGTTCGAAAGTAATAAATATTAGGAGAGAAAAGTAATGCAGGTACTATGGTACAGTTATGCAAGGTACTACTTTTGGGGAAAACTGGGTCATGGGTATACAGACACTCAATGTATTATTTCTTATATCTGTATGTGAATTTGCCATTATCTCAAGACAAAAAGTTAGAAAAATTAATGCAGGGTAAGGGGACTTTGGAGCGTTGGGGTAGAAGGCAGATTATAGTGTTAAATAGGATGGTCAAGGTAGGTCTCAAGGTTTCAGTGGTGGGAAACCTTCAAGGTGAGGTTTCAGTGGTGGGAAACTAGAGTGGAGGCCTTGAACATGTCCAAGATGTGCACTGTATTTTTTTTTTTTTTTGAAAGCTAGAGTGACTGGGGCCCTTCTTGATATCTGAGAGATCAGAAGCATTTAATTCATCTCTGACCTTGATTTCTTCACCTGTGGAGTGGTATCAATAGTATTTCCTGTATATGCCAGGTTGTAATGATTAGAAATAATGTTTATAAAGAATCTGGCCCTGTGTCGGGCCTTTAATAGTAGCTACTCTTTTCAGATCAGCTTTTTACATTGGTACTTTAGCTTTCAGTGCTAGACAGAGTATTTTATTTTTCAAGATTTTGTTTATTTATTAGAGAGAGCATGTGCAAGTGGGTGGGAGAGAAGCAGGCTCCCCACTGTGCTGGGGGCCCAACAAGCAGCTCAGGTCCCAGGACCCTGGGATCGTGATCTGAGCCGAAGGCAGACGTTTAATCGACTGAGCCACCCAGGGACCACAGGGTATTTTTTTTTTTTTTTTAAATGACCACCAAAAAAAAGAAGTGAGAAAATGGAGATTTTCAAATTCTGACTTTTATGTTAAATTTGAGTCAAATTGTGTAGGTACAGAAATTTGAACAGGTCATGTACGCTGGTATTTTTCCAGCTGTTGTTTACCTGTTACGTTTTTTGTGTTGGTATCTTCGCTCCGAAGAGCTAGGAAACTGCTTCCTTGAATAGTTTGGAAATTGCCAGTTTGAGACCTTGCTGTTCCATTGTGTCATCTAGCCTCTTTGAAGGTTTTTATACAACAGATGTTCCCTGTTTGTTGGGGAGATTGATTTACCCCCAGATACCATATGGATGAGTCTTTGTAATTATTTTAAAATGAAGATACTTACAGTAATTTTAGAATTGTTCCAAACTGCATTATACAAATATATTTGTTACCTCCATCAGAGTACTGTTTTTATTTCTCCCTGTCTGATTGATGCCTTTAAATGGTGGGAAAGATGAAATAGCTTTATTTATTCAGTGGTTTCATTTCTTTTCTTCTTTTTTTTTTTTTTTTAAAGATTTTATTTATTTATTTGACAGAGATCACAAGTGGGCAGAGAGGCAGGCAGAGAGAGAGAGAGAGAGAGAGGAGGAAGCAGGCTCCCCACTGAGCAGAGAGCCCGATGCGGGGCTCGATCCCAGGACTCTGGGATCATGACCTGAGCCTAAGGCAGGGGCTTTAACCCACTGAGCCACCCAGGTGCCCTTAATTTCTTTATTTTTTAAACTGAAAAAAAATTCACACTTGCGTTTTAAAAGTAACCGGAATGTGCAATGAACAGTCATACATGCTCTTTACTTGTATTTGTCAGTGAACATTTTACCACTCTTGCTCTCTCTTGCTCGTACCTTATTTTAATTTTTTGTGTGGAATCATTTGAGAGTAAGTTGTAAGCAGTAAAGAGCAGACATCATTACCTTCTACCTCTAAATCCTTTATGATCTCTTACGTTACCTTGATAAAGTCACATTTAGGAAATTTAGTGTTATTACAAAACAGGTTCATTTTTAAGATGGGAAAATTGATTTGGTTTCTTTTGGTTTGGAACTGTAGTAATTTGCCTTCTGAGCACAATCCTGAATTTATGAAAAGTTGTTGACAGCGAGCCGTCAAGCAACCCCATGTTGTGCTCTCTCTTGGCCAACAGCGATCTTGCTGATCCCAGTGTAGTGGGAGCCCAGGGTGATGGTTCCACAGCCTTGGGTTCATAGCATGCTTGTGTTTAGAAATCATTGCCTCACACAGTATGGTTTTGTTATCGTAAAAGACCGAATTAAGGAGGAGATACCCATAACATTAGATTTTAATCCACGGGTAAATAATTACTTTGAGCTTTAGTTTGTTCATCTGTTCGTTTATCAACTCTTTCTTCCCTTCTGCGCCTAGGCACTGTGGCAGGCTCCACAGAGAGGGGAACGCATGGATCCTTATCCTCAGTACCCTCGCACTGTAGTGAGGGAGCCAGATGGACAAACTGACAAGGGCAGTAGGTACGAAGGTCTGTGGAGGCCCAGGGAGAAAGGAGCACATCGAAATGGAAGGATTTCAGGAAAAGCTTCACTTCATGTGAACTGAGTCTTAAAAGAAGCATAAGTTACTTTTGTTCATTTCCCAGGTCCTTATTTAACATTACTACGGGCTAGGTGCGGTGCTGGGTGCTGGGAGTACAGGGGTCAGCACAGCACCTGCCCTCAGAACTTACAGCCTCCAGTAGGAGACAGGAATTAAAGTAAGTGCACATTCATCTAAAAGAATGCACTCCAGGGCTAAGTGCCCTGGAGGAAAAGAGCAGTAATGAGAGAGAGGAACAGGAAGGACTGCGTGGATAATGGCTAGTTGAGATGTCCTTACTGAGCGAGTGACATTAAAACATTTTCTAGTGAAGGTAATTTATGAACATGACAAAACATTCAAGTGGGAATATTACTTGAAAAATAGGTGTGTTTCGTATCCCTCCTCCAAAGTAACCACTCTTAAGAGTTTGTTTTTTCCAGAAAATGTTTTATGAGACACCTTCATATAGTTCTGTCAGTATGTGCCTATTAAAAATACACAAACAGGCCCCGCGGCGGGCTCTCTGCTCAGCGGGGAGCCTGCTTCCCCCTCTCTGCCTGTCTCTCTGCCTGCTTGTGATCTTTGTCTGTCGAATAAATAAATAAAGTCTTAAAAAAAAAAAATAGACGAATGGGGCGCCTGGGTGGCTCAGCTGGTTAAGCCTCTGCCTTCGGCTCAAGTCGTTATCTCAGGGTCCTGGGCTCGAGCCCTGCATCACGCTCTCTGCTCAGCGGGGAGCCTGCTTCCTCCTCTCTCTCTGCCTGCCTCTCTGCCTACTTGCGATCTCTCTCTCTGTCAAATAAATAAATAAAAAATCTTAAAATACAGGGCGCCTGGGTGGCTCAGTGGGTTAAGCCACTGCCTTCAGCTCAGGTCATGATCTCAGGGTCCTGGGATCGAGTCCCGCATCGGGCTCTCTGCTCAGCAGGGAGCCTGCTTCCCCCTCTCTCTCTCTCTCTCTCTGCCTGCCTCTCCATCTACTTGTGATCTCTCTCTGTCAAATAAATAAATAAAATCTTTAAAAAAAAAAAATCTTAAAATACATAAATGAAGTCATACTGTACACACCTTTCCTTTATTGTTAACTTGTTTTGAAGAAGTTCTTCATCAACACATGTAGATCTGTATTGTAATAACAGTTATGTAGAAATGCATTATATGGCTGTATCATGATTTACTGACCCATTCTATTGGTGGATATTTTGGTCATCAAATTTTTGCAACAAGTGTGGCTTGGTTTGTGTAGGTAAGTACAAACTTCAGATAAATTCCTGGTGGAATTTCAGGATTAGGGTATGTGTATGTATTGCTCAGATTTCTCTGTTGCAAAGCAGTAGAATTACTGAATGATTTAAGAAAAGAGGACTGGGTTGTAAAGGAGAGTAGGTGGCTCAGCAGAATAGCTGGGAGGGCAGGCGCTGGCTTTGGGGCCCAGAGCGGTGTCAGAAATCCTGCTGCAGGGTAGGCCACGGCCAGCAAGGACTGAGAGCTCCAGACTGGACCGCTGTCCCGACGGGGGCTGCCTCGCTGCTGGGCTTCTGGGGCCTGGTGCTGGGACCTGGCTCACTGCACGCTCAGCCTCCCTGACAGTTTCAGGAACCCGGTCTTCCTGCCATCCCTTTCACCACTGCCGTGCCTTCCTTATAGGGGAAGGTGAGTGCTTCTGATTGGTGGAGCTCAGTCATTCACTCGTCTGAGATTCTCCAGACCTAGGAAGAAGTCCTGTCGTACCCACTGTCACTGGTCAGCCCAGGAAAGTAAGAGAGGGCCATATAGTGCATTCTGCTTTTTGAGAGCTGTTGCCAGATTGCCCTCCAAAGAGATTGTACTAGCTTTTATTTCTACCAAGAGAACATGAGAATGCCTTTCTCTTAACAACCTTACCAGCACTGCGTATTTGTGCTGTCTGATGGGGAAAGATGGGAAGAGGGAACGCGTAAGCTGAGACGGGAATGGTAGCTAGGAATTAGCCAGGAATTCTGTGGCCCTGCTCCCTGTCCCCAAGGGAGGACGTCAGGCCCTGTATACACCAGGGTCTGGTGTGGTTTGAGGAACTGAAGGGCCAGAGTGTGCTGGGTGGGGGAGGCAGGTGCAGTGGGTTGGGGGAGTGTTCAGTGCAGGGGTGCAGCTGAAGCAAACGTGTTCTGGTGGGGGGGGCAGAGGTGTGGCTCGAAAGCGAGGCTGGAGAAGGTCCTGTGATACAGCCCCAATAGTTTGGATTTTGTCCTTGAGGTTTCTGTCTAAAGTTTTCATGCCAGAGAAGGATGGGATGAGATTTGCTTGTTAGAAAGGGCCGTCTTGGGGTGCCTGGGTGGCTCAGTGGGTTAAGCCTCTGCCTTCGGCTCAGGTCACGATCTCAGGGTCCTGGGATCGAGTCCCGTGTCGGGCTCTCTGCTCGGCAGGGAGCCTGCTTCCTCCTCTCTCTCTCTGCCTGCCTCTCTGCCTACTTGTGATCTCTCTTTGTCAAATAAATAAATAAAAATCTTAAATTTTTTTAAGAAAGGGCGGTCTTACAGCTTCTGGCTCGAGGGAGGAGGATTGGCATGGCGGAGTTTGGAGGCAGACAGGGAGATTACGTCTGGCCAAAAATATTGAGGGTGAGGCCAGGTCCGGTGACAACTGGGATGGCCCCTGTCATTAGAGCGAGCACTCAGAAATGAGCCAGCCGTAAGGCCAGATCCCAGGTGTCTGTCGTCCATCCCCTCCTGACTTCTTAGTGTCAGCCCATTCTTGGGTCTTGACTACAGGGCAAGTTAACTCTGTCACCTGGGGCCTCTTCCCTTCCATCTGGGCTTTGGGCCTCTTCCTGATTTGTTTCCTGTTCCTCCCCTAGGCCTTTGTGGCAGCAGAGGCACCTGTACCTCTGGCCCTCTCCTGGGCAGGCTCCTACACCCCACTCTTGCTCCTCAGCTGGGGTCTAGCCGAGGAGCCATTCCCTCATGACTGCCCCAGGCGGAGTTAGCAAGTCCCCTCGGGGGCATAGGTGTGAAACATGATTCCGGGATTCCTGCCTTGTCTGCACGCCACTTGCCCCGGCTCATGTCCCTCCTGCGCGTGTGAACATTTGAGATCCCGGATAACAGAATCTGTCTTACCTCCAGTCTCTCAGACTCCTGTGTGACTTGGTGAATATTTGATGGTGAAATAATTTTCTGGTTTGCTAACTTGCTTGTGTCAAAGAGTATCTGAAACTTAGTGTTAGAAACCTTAGCTACTGGTTATTTTTGGTGATTTAATCCTTTACAGTACCCCTTGAAGAACATTGCTTTAGATTGTGTTCCATTTGGGGCGCCCCAGGTTAGCTGTGAGAGAATAGCACAGAGCAATGTGTATGTGGTAGGGTTTTTTTTCTTTAAAGCTAAATATTATTTCAGATTTCAAGCATATTATGGAACATCTCTGTGCCAGAGTCCGCTGGTACTGTCACATTATTTTCAGTTAAAATTCTATGTAAGGGATGCTGTGGTTGCTGTTTTATTGATGAGAAACCTGAACTTAGAGAAATTTATGGTAACTTGCTCATTTTTGCTCTGCCTGTAAATGGCAAAGCTGGGATCTGAACTCTTCCTGCTCAAGTGAGCCCCTGTGCAACACAGCTGCTTTGATTTTCTCGTCTTGCAGATGTTACTTCATTAAGCTATTAAGCCTTGCTTCTGAATACTGAAAATATCTATACAAATTCCCGAAGGGCCTTTATGTGTTTTGTGTATTTTTGACTGCCTGTGTGCGGATTTTCTATCCTGCATATTAAAAACAGTATTTACCGAAACAGCTTTGTAGTTTCAAAGGAAAAATTTAAAAATTATACAGTTTCACCATCCAAGACAACACGATTTTTATCTTTTTATTTTTTTCCAATCCAAGTCCATTGTGAAGCAGAGAATGTAGAATAAAATACAGGTTTTATACTGGCCTGGCTCTGTCTTTGTCATTTTTAAAGTTTCTTTTAGCCACTGTTGACTTTTTAAAAAAAATTAACATATAATGTATTATTTGCTTCAGGGGTACAGGTCTGTGAATCATCAGTCTTACGCGATTCATAGCACCCATCATAGCACATACCCTCCCTAATGTCCATCACCCAGGCACCCTGTCCCTCCCCCGTATCCCCCAGCAACCCTCAAGTTTGTTTCCTGAGATTGAGTCTCTTATGGTTTGTCCCCAGTCCCATCTTGTTTCATTTTTTTCCCTCCCTTCCCCCCCATGATCCCCTGCCCTGCCTCTCAAGTTCCTCATGTCAGAGAGATCATATAATTAATTGTCTTTCTCTGATTGACTTATTTTGCTTATCCTAATACCCTCTAGTTCCATTCATGTTGTTGCAAATGGCAGGATTTCGGTTTTTTGATGGCTGCCTAGTATTCCATTGTGTGTGTGTGTGTGTGTGTGTGTGTGTGTGTGTGTGTGTATCTCACAGCTGCTTTATCCATTCATCTGTTGGTGGATCACTGAGCAGGGCTTGCATGTATCTTTCCCTAGGACAGTGGCTGTGCTGGGCTGCCTTTTTTCCTAACCAGGCCATTCTTCTGGCTTCTGTTCCGGTTGCTGCTTTCTTCCTTCTTTCCCTCCTGCCTTCCCTCCCTCCTCCTCCTTTCCTCATTTCCTTTTATTTCTTTTTTTTTGAGGGTGTAGGGAGCTGAATGTCGAGGGAGAACTCCACAATTGCCATTTGGTGGATTTTGTTTTAATTCATATTATAGTTGACCCTTGAGTAGCAGGGGAAAGGGGTGGGTTAGGTGTACTGTCCCCCTGCGCTGTTGAAAAATTCACATGGAACTTTTGACTCTCCAAAAACAAGTACAAATCGCCTACCGGTGACCGGAGGCCTTTCTGATAACATAAACATTCTGTTGATGCATATTTTATGTATCCTGTGTATCATATACGGTGTTCTTACAGTAAAGTAAGCTGAAGAAAACGTTATTAAGAAAATCATAAAGAAGAGAAGATACATTTATAGCACTGTATCAAAAAAAATGCACATATAAGTGTACCTGTGCAATTCAAACTTGTTGTTACTCTGGTAAGTGGATAAGCCAAACGTAAAGCTACAGATAGAATAGAAAGCCTTCTTGAATGAAATGTTCCCATGGAGCATTAGAATTCACTGTGGGATTGAGGCTTTCCATAAGTGTAGCTTAAGTGAGAAAATGAATATTTCATGTAAATTCTCATGTTTTAGTTAAATGATGAGTTTTTTAATACGGGAAATAACTAAACTTTGTAATTAATCTCTTTTTTTTTCTGAGTGATTTGACAGTAAGAGCTGGAAGCTACAAATTACCCGTAAGACAAGGGTGTCTAAATTTTGTCTACCCATGGGCCTGTATTGGCAACCAGCCAGGTGCCTGAAGGCCACCCTTCATTTACATTGGATAGAAGACACCTGTCTTGTGCATTTTTAACATGCTGGCACAGCTCGCTGAACACAGGGTCCAGGAGCCTCCTCTCTGATGGCTTGCCTGCCTCAGGATTTACTTGGGAGAAGAATGTATCAGATTCCTTGTGGGGTGGCCCTTGGACGCCTTCTGTCCTAAATCCTTTTTTGTGGACATGGCGTTGACCATAATGATGGCAGCGTTCATCCAGCAGCTTTCTAGCTGCAGTGCCAGCAGCTCTCGTGAGATGCTTTACTGATTTAATCTTCGAAACATTGCGAGGTGGGCACTATCATCCCTGTCTCACAGATGTGGAAATTGAGGCTCAGAGAGGTGTGCGGAGGTCCTACAGCCAGGGTACTCGTGAGCCAATGTGGGAGCTGCGTCCTCTGTGACTTCCTTTCCTCGCTGTGTTACTGGTGTGATTGCTGGTGTGTGGCATGTGGTCCAGACCAAATATGATTTGGTCCATTCTCAAAAAAGAAGAAAGAGCCCCTTAGATTTTATTTAATCATTTCTTTTTTAAGAGATTAATTTGCAAGAGACTGCAGGTGATTGATCAGTGTGATTGTTGAAAGCCAGGCAGGATTCTTTGATTTTTCTTTATTAAGAAAGGGAAAAGGGCTTTGGTTGTATGTTTTATAGACAAAATGTGGGCTCTTTTAATTCTCAGATTAATTAGCTTATTCTTTTAACTTGCCAGCTTTTCTTTATTAGGCAAACTAAAGTAGTGTCAGGAGAAGCTTGGGGACCATCTTTTGCTATTAGTTTGGCAGTGTTCCTTGTAGCAGCATTGGCAAGGTATATAAAATTTTTATTTTTGCCCACTTATTCACATAAGAATTAATATGAATAAAATTTCAAGCATGACATTCCTGGAAATGAGGCCCTTGGACAATTTAGGAATACCAGCTTAAGGAATAAACATTGGTATGCATCATTAGGGAAGACTTGGGGTCACTGCCAAGGCCATCCAGGTAAAATTTGATCTCCAAATAAACTGGTTGTACATTTTCCTAATTACTGGAATATACCTCTTAAGCCCTAGTTTACAGAGCCTCCTAGCAATTAAAAAGATTTGGGACAGAGTAGTAAATATACTGGATGTCTCACCTTGTGGGCAAAAAGAGTCTTGGAATTAAGTTGGAATATCGGTAGGGAATTCAGACCTGCCATTTTCTCCATATTTTTACACTAAAGTGCAACCTTTGTGCAGACATTTTGATATTTCCACATGACTTGATTTTGAGAATTTTCCTGCTCTGGATTGAATTAGTGCACTACAAGATGGCAAATGTTTCTTTCACGTTCATTTTCAACTCTGAAATCAGCTATGAACTCATCACTGTATGTGTGGTTCATAGGCCTCCGTAAAAGCTGCCTCAGAGGGCATGTGGACTTCATGGCTCTAGCATCGCTGGAAATTCTTTTTCCTAAGAGTGTGGGCCACATGACTGTGTGCGGGAGTTCCACAAGCCTGGGGGTCTCCATCAGTATGAGAGTGATGCTCAGAGCCTGTTTTCTGTGGGACAGGGGCTGTGCAAGGGAGGGTACGCTATTCCGGTGGGGCCTTTGTCCAGACCGCTAGTGACTATGCAGAGTGGGGTTTCTGTAACCTGGAGTCCTAGAGGCATAACCTAGAATGCTAGAAAAAAATGGGAGCCTTGGCTCCGTCCTGGTTCTCCTTGACCAGGGCTGGTCACCTAACCCTTCTGAACCTCAAATCCCCCATTTTGAAAAAGAAACTGATTTTTTTTTTCTTTTTTTCTGACTTGGGAAGGTCCAGGGTTATTGGGGGGTACTGGAGTGTCATGTTGTGTGTGAACATACTGTAAAAAATATATGTACTTTTCTGTGTGTTAGTTGATCTTGACATTATTTTTCCAGGTAGTGTGGCATAGTAAAAAGAGCTGGTCTTTGGGGTCCAAAGTAGGTTCAGATCTAAGTCCCACATTTATTAGCTTTTGACCTTGAGCACTGATTTCATCTGTAGAATGGGGCTTAGAGGAGCTCTCCCATGGGAAACCATACATTAAAAAATTCTTTGTGTGTAGCACAGTAAAGATATTCAGTGCATGATATTTTGATCATTTAGTGCTAATACATGCCCTGTGTGCAGTTTTGTATACTAAGACTTCTGTCGGAGTTTTTCCTGCTTTGATTAATTATGATACATTTCAGAAGATTTAAAATTTGCAACACATGCGTATTATGTTTTAACATTTACTCTGCTGTGGAATGCCAGGAAATGAAACAACTGGAAACCAAAAATCCACAAAAGTTGGATTATGCATCTTGCTTCCTGGCTGCTGTGAAGGTCGTGTAAGCCAATAGATGGTGCCCTTATGTTAGAAAATGAGAAAATATTTACTTCTAAAATTCCTCATGGTGTTTCAGGGTATGTAATTTAGCCACCCCTCACCAGTTCTTAATCTATTTTGATTAGAGTGACTTTGTTCTTGATTCCATGTAAAAAAATATTTAATGCCTCTTGTGGGTAAAATTGAATTAGTGTAGATTCCCGTTTTTTTCTGCTCTGAGATTTACCATGATGTCTTTTCTGATTTGAGTTCAGTCCTTAGCCTACAGCCAGGTAAAAGCCCTTGCCAGACATACTTTTTAGAACAGTTAAATGCACTTCTTGCGGTTCCAAGTTCTTTGCTTTAGACCCCGCTGCAGGGAGAGGGAGGCTAACTAATTCATCTTTACTTGCTCTTGTTCTAGAATTGGGCCAGAATTGGCCCTGCTACAGAAAGGTGCCTTTGTACTCTAAGAACCTAGTGTTCAATTTTGACTTGCTTATAAGACAGACTATGTGGAAAGTCATTTTATGCATCAGAAGACTTCTCGCTGTGGAGTTCATAGAGTGAGGGATTTGCTGTCAGCCATAACTGCCATGACTAGCTTTGTGACTCTGAGTAGGTTCCTTCTCTTGTCTGAACTTAGTTTTTTTCAGTCTGCAAAATGAAGATAGTACCAGCTGGTCCATAGATGGATTCAATGAGAAAATCGATGTACCTGTGCTTTGCACATTTTGTTCAGTATGTAGGATTTCTTATCGTTTGCACACAGGTCTACGGACAAGATAAATCTTTACTGATTTATCTTATCTTATCTGGGTATGTTTTATAAATTATTAAACTCTGTGGTTCTTTGTCCTTGAGGGTTCTGAGGGGGCATGAAAACCTGAGAAAAGCCCGCAAAGTGGAATAAACTGCAGTTTGGGAAGTTACTTTGAAATGTGAACCAGAGCAAAGGAAGCCTTTGAAAGACCTGTCATTTCGGACTGCAGCAGGAGGGAGAACTGTGTGCCCTGTGCTCACAGTGCTGAGTGTCGGGGCGGCCTGGGGGAGCCTAGTGATACGGGAGACTGATGAAGGAGAGGCCTATGTTTTTTAAAGATTTTTATTTATTTATTTGAAAGATAGAGATCACAAGTAGGCAGAGAGGCAGGCAGAGAGAGAGAAAGAGGAGGAAGCAGGCTCCCCGCTGAGCAGAGAGCCCAATGCAGGGTCCCATCCCAGGACCCTGAGATTATGACCTGAGCTGAAGGCAGAGGCCTTAACCCACTGAGCCACCCATGCGCTCCAGGAGGAGGCCTATTTTAAGGTAATCCTCCTCCTCTGTCTTATCCCCTAAGCATTGGGTTGGGTAACTCCTCTGTTGGAAGGAGACCAATTTTCTATCCTCATACCTTGTGGAGTTTCTTAAAAATATGTTAATAAAACAAAACTTCCACTTTTTAGGCCTGGATTCCCTGATTTGTTAGTCTTTGCTTAAGAATAAGTGTTTATAACCTGTCATGTTGATGAGACATTGCAGTTGCAATTGTAAGAAAAACTTTGGGGTGCCTGGGTGGCTCAGTGGGATAGGCATTTGAGGTTAGGTGTCTGATTTTGGCTTAGCTCATGATCCTCAGGGCTGTGGGATTGAGCCTGTGGGGAGTCTGCTTCTCCTTCTCCGGGTGCCCCTCCCCCCCTTGTGCTCTCTCTGTCTCTCAAATAAATAAATAAAAACTTAAAAAAAAAAAAAAGAAAAATCCCTGTTTCCTTCAGGTGCTCTTAGATTATTTGATTTGAGTAAAATTTAACTCCTTTTTGACTATTTAGAAAAGGAACTGCATTTTTTTTAAATAAGTTTTTGAGTGAAAATGTCATTGGGTGCTTTCAAAATGTATTTCTAAGCATATTAAATGGAATAATTTTTTTTTTATTCATTGGGAATAAAAGGTAGACTCTTTGACATTGAGGTACATTTGCTGATGAAAAGGAAGCATTCTTCCCCCTCACGAGGGGTTTAAATGTAATACTCAGTGCTTACTCAGGAGTGAAAACATCAAATTAAACTGTTTATGCTGACAAAGGACAAATCTGGATTTCAGCAACCCATGCAAGATTGTCTGATTGCTTGTCCTGCCTCGCCTTGAAGCTTTTGGCCAGGACTTATAATAAAATGTGTGCATACAATTAAACCATTTCAAGTCGGCGTCGGAGTCTTCCCGGAGCAAGGAGAGGTGCTCCACTGCTCTCTAGTGGCTGAATGTGGTCCCCTGGCAACAGCTTTGCTTTATATCCATAAATCAGCTCTTCGCACATGGCAGTGTTGGTCTCCAAAGCAGGCACCAATACCAGGAGACTCGTCCTCGTAGACAGGAACGGAGTGAAAAATGATCCCGATCCATGGGTCTCTAAAAGCACCAAATTTTACCCGGGACGGGTGGCCACTTGACTAACAATGAGCAAGTGTGAGTAAGCGCTCTGTCAGGGAGAGCTGACACTGATGGATTAGAATGTTCTGTGTGGTACTCTCCTACCGCTGCCTACATCCTACACCTTGGCAGGCCACAGTGGCAAACAGGTCCTCGGGTACCTCCGACGGCCCGCTCCTTAGCAGAAGGAGCAGCTTTTTTCCTGAAAAGATCTGGCTAAATTGATTTAGGGAAAAGCAATAGAAATCCATTTCCTGCTGCCCGTCAGAACTTCGTGACTTTGAGAAAAGAAATTTTGAAGACCTCTGTTTCCATTAAAACAGCCAGCCCTGGAATTTGTTGAGAATGATGATATAAAACGGCTCCTGGAGGACGGGGACTTTGTCTTAGTGTAATTACAGTAGCTAGCCTTTATTGAGCTTTTACTCTGTGCCTGACATTCTGCTTTCCGCGCGTCATGCCCTGCAGGTTGCCCAGCCCCCCCAGTGAGGAAGGCACGTTCTGTCCTCTCCTCCTCTCATGGGGGGGAGAAGCTAGGGCTGGCGGGGCGGGTTGCTGGAGTGCAGCTTCTGGGAGGCCGTCGCCCTCTTCTTGAGGTGCAGTGCCTCCTGGAGTGGCTTGCAGGGCTCCGAGCACCTCAGTGCTGGGCTGGAGGATGACCCCGGACTGTGCCCCCTCCTGCACAGCAGTGCGTGCCCGGAGCCTGCTCCCTGCTGGACTCCTGGGATGGTTGGTTGGAAGGAATGAGTGGGAAGTTGCCCTTCTAAAGCCTGGAGCCACGAGACCTAGGTTTGGATCTTGGCTTCCCTCCCTACTGCCTGTACTGCCTTCACTAGCTGAGCCTGCCTTACCTGGTCTGTAGAAAGAGGAAATTCCTGCCTCACTTGAGTTCAGGGCCCGGGACCTGAAAGGCTCCCAATAAATGCTTTCCCCTTTTCCAGTCGGGGAGTTTGTGAGCATGGACCTTATTAGAAAAAGCAAATTTTTACCTGCTGACTTTCAGTTCCTTCTAGAAATTTGACTTAGAGCAGTGGGCTTTAGAAAATTATTTTAGTCTTTTATCGTTTCTTCAGTATATGTCTAAAAACATAGATTCTAGAATTGCTAAGTTTTGATTTAGTACTTGAGTGAACACTATAAAAATAAGTGGTTCATGTTTTCTTTCTTTTTTTTTTTTTTTTTAAACCCTTCTGTCCTCAAGCCATATTAATGCAGGTGTTTTTGAGTATATGGAACAGGTAAAAGTGGTATCTTAGATGGTAAAATTTTCATGATACATTTCAGATTTTGTCCTGAGTTGGGTTGTTTTCTCCGGAAAAGTTAAGTTCAAACTGAACTACCAGTGCCGATAAGCTAAGATCAGAAGTACCTTCAGGGGTTTTAGAAAATGGAGACTAATTTCAGTGTTCTTTTTTATTTAAAAATGTTTTCTGAATGGGACTATTTTAAGATAAATACTCAGAACAGATAGTTGAGTGGTATTGCTAAGCAGTGAATGACATCTGTTAAATCATATAGAACATTTAACTAAAATCCTGATCTCATTTGAATTTCTGAGCAAAACAACACAAATTAATCATACCCAGATGCGTGCTTATCATTCTCCTGAAATCTGAAGAAAAAGCAATTTAGAAAGCATGCTTTTTTTTTTGTGGTAGGGAGCTAAGAAAATAAAGCTGTTTCTGTGTTCACTTGATAATCTTGATTTCAAGCATTTGACTTTGCTACTTAGGAGGCAACACAGTGGAACGGAAGGATCATCAGATGCTTTTTAAATGCAAAATGATATGGGTTCACAGTCTCAGATTTGCTAATCATTGGTTATGTGATGGGGCAAGTTCCTTACCCCGGAGACTCTCCCATTTTGTAAGGTGGGACTTCTCGGACCTGCCTGTCTGAAGAGCAGACAGAGCCTATGGAACTCTGCTTTGACATTTCTTAAACGCTCTGTGTACTGTGTTCATTGTGGTCTCTTTAGTAGTTCGTGTGCCACAGCATAGACTTCTGGAGAAGTGGGATCTGGCTTGGGGCTGATCTGCTCAAAGGACTTCATTATTAAGAGGCTTTTTACGTTTCAGACCATCCAAAGGAAGCCCTCCTAAGGACAGTGGTAGAAAGACATGGTGTGTATATTTGTTTGTGATGATTGATTGCTGTCGTTCCTTGGAACTGTTGACTCGTGCCTGGGTTGACCTTCAGGCCTCTGTGTACGAATTTCAGGAGCCAGATGTGTGCTGCCGCCGTTAGCAGCACGACTCTGACGGCTGGCGAGGTCTTGGGTCTTTTTCTTTTTAATTTTTCATCCCTGTACCATGGCAAATTCTTATTTTCTGCAAGTTTATGCTTTAAAATATTGCAGGTAATGCTTGGTCTTTTGAAGAAAAATAAAGTTTGAGTAAACCAAATAGTACCACCCAGATTGAAGTGTACTGTTTTGACTTAACGGTTTTTCCAGATTTGTGGAATCTGTATCCTCTAAGCTTAGGTGTTAATACTGCTTTTGAACATGTTTTCGCCCTATTGAATATTTTAACATGGACATCTTCTCATTGCCAAAAAAGTATTGTCATGTTTAATGACCATATATATAATAATTTGTTTTTTTTTCCCTGTCATCTGATTGTTGGACCTTTACATTTACCTCTAGCTTTTTTTTTCTTTTTTTGCTAATCTAAACAGTGATCTTTTTATATACATAATTTGCATACTCACCCATTTATTTCTTTAAAATGACTCTCTTGCAGTGGAATTGCTGGGGGGGATGTATACCTTTATGCTTTCTGATTGATGTTTCTAAATTGCCCGTTAGAAAAGTTCTCTTCATTTTTGCTTCTACAAGTGTGTTAGATTTTCCTTTTCACTGCACTACAGCCCTGGGTAGTATTCTTCTTAATCTTCGTTAATGTAAAAAGAAAAAACAAAGGTATTTAATTTAAATTCAGATTTCTCTGATTATTAGTGACCTTGAACAGCATTTTTAAATGTGTACAGGCCGGTGCCTTTTTTCCTTTTTGTCAACTGCTGTGTCAGTGTCCTTTTTTCTGTTGCCAGATTGGCATATCTGTGACTCTTTTTAGTTATTAATGTCCTACATGCTGTACATCTCTTTTTGAGTTTCAGGGCATATATTTTACATTGTTTATGGGAGCTGGTCTCTCCCTACCCCTCTTTAAGCCAGTGGCCTGCTACTAATAAGAGCAGATACTTCATTTTACAAGATTGGTTGGAACTGTGGCCCCTTGTGGCATTTTTGCCTGGGACCCCCTTCTCCTGGAGGTCAGCAGTGTGGGTGACCCACACTGTCATCTTGAAGTGACTCAGTCCCTGACTGAGATGGGGTGCAGACCTTTCTGGGACCCCGCAGGGCATCTGCTGTGGGAGGAATTCTTTGGCCCCCGAGCAGGAGCAGCAGGCTGAGGCGGTGCCCGGCTGGTGGCCGCAGTGGGTCGGGGTGTGCGGGGTGGTTCCTGGCCCTCAGGTGGAAGAGGGCTGAGTTGCATCTCCTTCCCCCATCTCGGTCTCTATGCACAGTCTGGCTGTTGTGGGGCTCGGGGGTCTGGAGTGGTTGTGGGTAGGCGGTGAGGGTGAGCTAGGGAAGGACAGCGGGTGTGGGAGGTGAGCTGGTGGATAGCTGGGTAGCCGCCACTGTGTCTTGTACCGTCATCATTCTAAATGCTGGTCACTGGTTGCTCCTCGTTTTTCTGTTTTAAAGAGCTTTGTTCTGGAAGCAACATTGGCTACTCAGCAACTGTGGGTGGGCTGAAAAAGGCAGACTTGGTGGAGGTTGCTAAGGAGCAGCTACGTGAAAACTACTGATGAGACGAGGTTGTGGTAGTAAAATGCAGGAACCCACGGAGGGCATTTTACTCCTGTGGGATCACAGAGGTTTGGACCAGACTAGGACATACAATATGACATGGTTTTGTGGGTATAAAGCCTTTTTTTTTCCCCTTTGGAACATTGAACTTGCTGCACACTTGAGTTTGTCTTATATTCATCCCAGTATGGCAAATTAGGCAAAAAATGTTCTTGCCTACTTTATCAAGGCATTTACTGCTCTCATCACGCCTTCAGGGCCAGCTCCGAGTTTTCCCCAGCTCCTTCATTTGGACAGTTGTCCTGAAATCAGCCCAGCTTAATTCAGCAGCTTCTGTTTAGTGCTCGCTGTGTGCCTGAGACCCAGATACGAAAGGATGGGTGTGTTGCAGACAGGAGAGAGATAACCTCTCGGGGGGCTTGGTCAGGGAAGGCTCGTGGGAAGACGTACTCAGCCGGGGTTTGAAGGGCGCCTAGGAGTTCTGTGGACTGTCAGTGGGGGCAAAGGGCATAGCCTGGGCCAAGGGGGGATTGGCTTGAAATGGTTTAATTTAGGAAATTATTCTCAATTTTATGTTGATGGGGTTTCAAGTGTGAGGAGGGGGTCAAGGGAGACAGAGCCCGGGTCATGGAAGGTCATGCATGTCTCCTCTGAAGGTTATGCATGAGAGAGTGACTGTCTCCAGTCACACCTGAGACAGGCCTCCTGCCCTGCGCTTCTGAATCCTGTAACGCTAGACGAGAAGCTTTATCATGCAGTGGGACGGTTAAATGGCCTGACGTGATGTATGGCAGGGAGTGGGTGCTCCGCGAAGTGCTCTGCTTTATTCCTCCTTGGCTGCCTTCTCCTCCCTGCCATTAGCTGGGCTTTTTGAGGGCAGGCCTCACACCCCTTATTCCTGGAGCCCATCCTGCGTTTGTGGAAAGCATATGCCATCTGGAGCAGAGGCCGGTGTACGCTCTCTCCTGCTTTTCTGTTCATTTCTTCCTTAATGGAAAACCAGAGAGTTCTGACCAACTGTCTGAGGTGACTTTATTTTTCGAATAGAGAATCAGGGTAAATGTTCCTTCATGATTTTTTGCCTTGGTTTTGGGTTCGAAAGTGCCGGGTTGGTTTAAGTCAATGCCAAAGTCATGGAATGTCTCAGGGCATTACTGTGGCTTAAAAGTGGGATATAAGGGCGCGTGGGGGGGCTCCGTCAGTTAGCTACTCCCTTTGGCTCGGGTCATGATCCTGGAATCCTGGAATCAAGTCCTGCATTGGGCTCCCCGCTCAGCAGGGAGTCTGCTTCTCCCTCTGATCCTGCCCTCTCTTGTGCTCTTTCTCTCTCTCTCTCTCTCTCAAATAAATACAATCTTTAGAAAAAAGGGGGATAGAATATCTAAACATTTTGTAGGTGTCATGGCTGCTGTACTAGTGTGGCACTAGATGGGTGGTTTACTGCATACAGTTTTAAGTGGCACTGAAACACCTAGGAAGCCTGAGTGAAATGACTAAAGAATACTGGTCTCGTTGAGTTCACCTTCCTTTTTTCTTTTTCTTTTTATTTATTTATTTTTTTAAGATTTTATTTATTTATTTGACAGAGAGAGATCACAAGCAGGCAGAGAGGCAGGCGGAGAGAGAGGGGGAAGCAGGCTCCCCGCTGAGCAGAGAGCCTGATGCGGGACTTGATCCCAGGACGCTGGGATCATGACCTGAGCCGAAAGCAGAGGCTTTAACCCACTGAGCCACCCAGGTGCCCTCCTTTTTTCTTTTTAGTGGCCAGTTCCTCGTTCCTTCCCCCAGTTCCATTGCCTTGACATTATGTGAGGATTTGCGTCTTGTTCTTTTACCTCTTCGGGCAGTTGCAGTCCTATTTGAAATTCTGACTTCAGGGTTCTACATAGGCACATGTTCAGGGTTTCCTGGAAACCTGTTGGTAAGTCAGTGCTACTCCACCTCCTAGCACTTCCACATATTTCTGAGAAGGGGGCGCCAGAGTCCTCCTTTCCTAAAAAGCTGGGATCAGGAGCTAATTTGCAAGTGACTTAGAAATTGTTTTTAATGTTGAATTTCCCTTTCTTTTCAAGTTTATTTGGAGTCTGCTTATCTTTGATCTCAGGAGCAGCAGAATCAGGCAGTTTAGCAAGCTTCCGCTTTCCAGAAAACTTCTCAACATCGTGCACATGCTGTATAGGTTGGAGTGTGTGTAGTGAGGGGTGGTGGGAAAGGGGAAGCAGAAGTACAATGTAATAAAGACCCCTCTATCCTTTCTTCATTTACCTGGCTGGCACCTTCTAGCTCTTTAAAAAAAAAAGAAAGAATCAGTCTCTGATAGTGTGAGAAGCATCTCCACACTGGACACTTTTTGTTCCAAGAGTTTAGATTTAGTATATAATTTCCACTTAAATTTTGTCTGTAGCATTGTTCTAAGCAGGGGAAAAAAAGGTTTTCTTTTGATAAAGGAAGAATTATTATATTGGGAGGAAAGCATTTTTCATTCCTTAAAATACTGGATGAAGCTAAGCAGAAGGAAATATATGTGCCCAGGAAAAATAAGAGTAAAATTAACTTGTTTATGGTGAACTGCCAAAGAAAGGATGGCCCCAGAGAAAAGAACAGGGCTCCGAATTTCTAAGGAAGAATGTCTTTTATGGTAAGCTTGGTTTTCTCTTTTAAAATAGTTGATTACAGTTTTCCATAAAGTTGTTTGCTCTTAGGTTACCCACCCTCCCCTGTCTTTTTTTAATGTTTATTTCCGGCTTCTGGTATATTTACCCTTGGCTTTTCAGAGGGAGATTCTGGGATGGAGACTGGATAAGGCAAGCCTGCTGTTGGGCACTCCGCGGGAGCATTTGTATCTAGAAGTGTTTTTTCCTGAGCTTTCCTTATTTGCAGTTTTCTTGTTTCTTCACGACAGCTGTCCTTTGTTTTCCACACAGAACCAGCTTGTTTTTTTTTACTAAGACCAAGATTAGTTCTCACCTGTGTCTCAGAACAGACACTTGGGTTACTTTTTCCTCTTGATCCCCGAATCTCTGAGTAAGTGTGTGACTCACAAAATACTGGTGGACTTTGACTCTGTTTTCAGATTTTCAAGGACACATTTATTAACGAAATTCAAAGGTTTGGCTTTGGTGAATTTGCTCTTGCTTATGTGCTGGTTTTATTTGGGTGCACACTGGTTTATAGCTGCTTAATTTCTAGCTCCTTTCTGAAGGGTTTTTAATATCTCTTCAGATTCCCCCCCTTTCTCTTTAAAGGAGAAAAAATGGTAAGAGGGGAAAATGGGGTTGCCTTTTGCTCCCAAGCCTAAATGAATAGTCATTGCTTGTAATACCAGTCTACACTTGACGCTTCCTATGCTTTAGATGTGATGTACCCAGTGCTGTGAAGGTAATGATCCTCAACCACAGCAATATTCCATAACAGGAGTATCTGTCATATTCGTCGGGATTACCATGTTCATTGATTTGTGTCTGTAAATCTGCTGTTTCTACCCTTTAAATTTGATCTATAATTGGACCTCCTTAAATGGTTCAGAGAAGGTAGTCTGTATTTTCTCAGTGCAGCGTGGCTGTCAGCTTCTCCTTTTTCATTATACATTCAGCAGACTTGATAAAATCAGCAGGACACCTCATTTGAAACTGTTTAATCGCTGTCTTTTTCCTTTGCTAAAACCATTGAGGTGGTCAAGCGATGTACACAAATCATTTTAAATAGAAAATATGGTTTTCTCTGTGACCCAGCTAAATAGATAGTGTTATGCAAAACAAGTTAAAAAGTAATAAATGCCAAAAAAATCTTCTAATTGGAGTAAAAAATTGTGGGCAACTCTATCCTCTCTCCAAAAGTAGAGTATCCTGAAATATTGCAGGACCCTGTGAAGACAAGATGATGGTTTTCTAAAGATTCTCTGGTTTCTGAACAAAGCAAGTTTAAATTTTCAAATAGTGCTGAGCTGCCTTTTACATCCATTCAAAGGGCGCCCACACTTATTTGTAACGCCTTTATAGCCTACTTTTGTAGGGGATAGCTGCTCTCTGTTAATATCTATGCAGCATAACCTTTCAGCCATTTGCTATTGTGATAATAAATTTTTGTTTCTTTGTCTGTCATTTTGTCTACTCAGCTGTTACTCTTCAAAGTACGAACTAAAAATAATAGCTCTAAGTAAATGCCACATAATAAAGTGTTTTACAGTGGAAGCTGGAATAACCTGGTGGCTGCGGCTCGCCATCCTATTACCATTGCTGGTGCCGTGGTGTCTTCCCCGAGTGTCAAGGTGACTCTACCAGGGCCAGCTCATTAAAACAATCTATTCTTTCTAACGGGCTTGGTACTTAGCGCGATACCCAGCAGCCTGCCAGGGCACAGTTGTGAAGCACAAGACTCACGGCATAGCATGTATGAAATTATGTGGCATCCACTTTTTGAAAAAATACCAATTCTCCATAAGCTCATTTTCCTGCTTCAGCATTTTATTGTGACTAATTTACAATTACTCCTGTCAGTGGTGAGAGTAGGGCCAGTTGCAGGTTTGCCCGAGACGGTGGTAAGTATGATCTCAGGCTTTGGAGGAGCGTTGTTTACCTGCTGGATGTGGCCCTAGAGGATCAATATTGACACTGTGCTCTGGCGGGACACTGGGCGTGGTGCGCCATTTTGCTGCCCCGAAGTAGACGTGGAGGGAGAAGCCGCAGTGGGTAGATGACACTAAAGGTGCATCTTTCTCTTTCAGGTTCTGGCTCCTTGGCAGCAATGGCTGTGTTTGAAGATAAGTTTAGACCAGATATGGAGGTACGTAAACCCTGCAGTCCTCTTCTCTGTCACGGGTTTTTCCAGCTGTGCGTCGGACACTGGCAAATTGACGGCCGGTTTCTCCGGAGCTTGTACAGTGCTGTTGTTAGCTGGAATGCTCTTTGGCACAGGTCACCGTGTTTGCTGAGAAGACCGGTTGGTTGGGAGAGCTTCGTTTCGGAGTGGCCCTGCTGTGCCCTCCCCCAGGCTTGGGGAGCCACAGCCCTGGTCAGCCTCTCGCTTTGGCCTCTGGGCTGTCTGGGATCTTCTTGGCTGCAGATGTGCTGCAGCGTGGATGCTGTGCTGGGCACTTGGCTCTCTGTGTCTCGGTATCTCAAAATGACGAGGTTTTTTTTGTTTTGTTTTGTTTTCTTACTGAGAATAGAGAAACTAGGTCTTTGCGTGATACACAGACCTGGTCTGAAAATGGAAGCAGCTTGAAAAGCTCCTATCGATTGTTCTGCATCTGGAAGAAGAGGGGGACGGGACTCGTACGTGTAGTGGAGTGTTCTCAGAGGGTGACGGATCTAGTGGCGCGAGTCTGTTCGTAACAGATCCTTTGTTCTGTCTTCTTCGGTGGAGGGGGAGGGTGGCACCTTCTGAATGGCATCCCACCTGTCTGCTTTAGTGATAGATGTCCCCTGCCCATTGGGCAGCCTCCCCACACCCTGGATCTCCAGGAACAAACCCGCCAGTCTTCCGTTGTCACTTTTGAAGGGGCGTTCAGTGTGCTTGGGTACTTGGTGGCACCACGTGCTTCCTCCGCCGCGCTCATCCCTGCTGCTCAGCCAGCTGTGGGCGCAGAGGTCCGTGAAGTCAGCCTTCGTTGTCTGCTCTTGGTTTTTTGATAGCTGTTAATTTTGTGATGGCGCATGGCAACTTGTTTTCGACAGTTAGTAGGCTGTTTATGAGTGGCTTACCCTGTTCTTTCATACGTAGGCATCTGCTGTTTCCGCCTTTGCACTGTTGTTCTGTTCAGATACCAGAGGATGTCTCTGGGAATTACTTTCTGACAGTGCTTTATGCCTGCTCATCTGTGGAGGAGATTGCATGTTTAAGCATTTTTGTTTCGCCAGCTCGTTGTCTTTGGAGCACCAGCTGTCGTTGGAACTCTGAAGCTCTCTCTGCCCTTTAGGTTTGGGCCAAGTGCCCCGAGAGCCAGAGGATGTAGGGTTGTGGATCTGCCCATCCAGGACGGGGGTTTCCTGCCAGAAGCTCCTCTGCCTTTGGTGCGTGAGGTTAGCACACGTAAGTGACTTGGTCACTGATGGCTGGATTGCTCTCCTTTCTTGGACATCTGCCAGAATTAAAACCTATGACCAAAGGTAGGATTTAGCTGGGTGTTTTGTAGTGAAAATAATAGTGTCTCGCTCCAATTAAGAATAGTAAACAGGTCCAAGTATCAACTGTAAATGAGATTAGGATTCTGTTCTCATTTCTCTGTTCTCATCTCAGCATTATTTTCTGTTTGGGGTTCTTAAGTACAGAGGAAAAATAAGATGTACTAGGTCACTTAAAAAAGAAAAAGGAAAAAAAAAAAAACAAAAAAACTCCCAGTCTCCAGTCTAAAGGAGAGAAGTTCCTGAGTTTTCACATAGCCATTAGAACTAACAAAGGTATGGGGAAAAAGACTCTGATGATTTTTGTTTAGAAAATCGCCTCAGGAAAAAAAAAAAAAAAGAAAAAGAAAACCACCTCAGTAATGTCAAGCCCTCCTTTAAACCACATTAATCTTTTCAAATTTTCTTGAGAGCTTTGTCTATTTCCAATTGATTGGAACCTCCATGTTAGAGACAAATGAGAATTGCAGAAAAAGTTGAAAGCATGAGGTATATTAAAAGTGACTTAACACTCTGCTAAAGTAATTTTACATTATTCAGAGTTTGGATTTGAAGTGATTCAAAGGCCATGAATTTAATATTGATGTGATTCGAGGAAGTAAAGGGACATGAGATCATCCTTTCAATAAGATTTGTGGTATCGTCAGTCTGGAGAATGTGGTCCTTAGATCGATTTTATATGCCGCTCAGACCACTTGATATTCTGTATCAGCTGTGAGACCTTGAAATCGCCTGGCCAAATTCCCATTTCAGATTGATTAATTAATTTTACAATTTCACGTGATTGGTTTTGGTCACGGAAGTTGTTGAAACGACGCGGACTGACAGTGAACACAATCGCTTTATTGTAAAGAAGGTAGTACCTGCTTCTTTGGTCCGTAATAATATAACAACTGTCAGGAGATAATACTTAAAAAATGTACAGGGTCATTGATAGATACCAAAAGAATTTATTGTAAAGACCACACCGCTAACTACTGGCCACCTTGCTTTTTGGGGGGAAGATTAAATGATGCGCTTTCAGTGGGAGGCTGAGTCTGGCTGGTGAAGTTGCGAGGATAAGTTTTAATGACTTCTTTGTTGTGGAAGAGAATTCGTCAGGGTGTCATTTCTGGCTCCGCATCTGCGTAGAACTTGTGGAGACATTTTGGTTTCAGATTTCCCATCTTTATTTTCCTTCTTTCCAGGAAGGCTTTCTGTCTTTCTGTGACAAGAGGTCCTCCATGACTTTTCTTTCTCACCTCTTTTGAGACTTCAGGGTTGGATGGCTAAATCTGCTTATTTCCTTCCAGTATGAGAAAGGATTCTGGACGTGTCTCACACACAAACCCAGGAGAGCGTTGCTGCCTCTCAGATCTTACGTGGATTGCCAGGACAGGAGCTGCTGCACAATTCACGGAGAATTGCATAAGAAAGGGACAGTTTCAGGCTATCATAATTACGTATTCTTTGCCAAACAGTAATTTTTAGTCCAGACTTATTAAACAAACTCTTGGCTTTATTGTTAGAACAAATCAATTAGAGGTAGCTAGTAGTATACCCCCCCTTTTCTTTCTTTCTTACCTTCCTCCTGCCCTCCCTCTGTCCCTTCCTCCCACAGCCCTGTGCTTTGGAAGTGCTAGTCCTAGACTGCAGTATTTGTGGGATGAAAGTCCCTATCTCCTTAAAAACCTTTATTGTGTTCTCATTTTCTTCAGCTTCATAGTCCATTATGGTAGCCAGCAACCATATGTAGCTATTGAGCATTTGAAATGTTTCTAGTCTGACTTGAGAGTGCTTTAAGTAGAAAATGCACACTGGATTTTAAAGACTTAGTACAAAAAATTTAAAAAAATATATTTCATGGGGCACCTGGATGGCATAGTCAGTTAAGTGTCCAACTCTTGGTTTCAGCCCAGGTCATGATCTCAAGGTTGTGAGATCGAGCCCTGCATTGGGCTCTGTGCTCAGCGGGGAGTCTGCTTGGGATTCCCTCTCCCTTTCCCTCTGCCCCTCCCCATCATGGGCACACATGCATGCTCTTTCTTTCTAAAATAGATCTTTAGAAAGTATGTATATATTTCATTAATAATATGTGTATTCATTGCATATTGACGCAATACTACTTTAGGTGTATTGGGTTAAATACCAAATTACTATTATTATTTTTAAAAGATTTTATTTATTTATTTATTTATTTATTTATTTTTAAAGATTTTATTTATTTGTCAGAGAGAGAGGGAGAGAGAGCGAGCACAGGCAGACAGAATGGCAGGCAGAGGCAGAGGGAGAAGCAGGCTCCCTGCAGAGCAAGGAGCCCGACGCGGGACTCGATCCCAGGACGCTGGGATCATGACCTGAGCTGAAGGCAGCTGCTTAACCAACTGAGCCACCCAGGTGTCCCAAGATTTTATTTATTTATTTGACACACAGAGATTACAAGTAGGCAGAGAGGCAGGCAGAGAGAGAGGAGGAAGGAGGCTCCCCGCTGAGCAGAGAGCCTGATGCGGGACTTGATCCCAGGACCCTGAGATCATGACCTGAGCTGAAGGCAGAGGCTCTAACCCACTGAGCCACCCAGGCGCCCTTAAATAACAAATTATTAAAATTTAATTTCACTTATATTTATTTAAGATTCTGCTTACTCACCTGAGAGAGAGCATGTGTGAGCACTAGTTAGGAGGAGGGGTGGAGGGGGAAGAGAGAGAGAGAATCCCTTGCAGAGTCTGCACTGGGCATGGAGCCTGACGTGGGGCTTGATCTCACAACCTGAGCTGAAACCAAGAATCAGACACTTAACTGACTGAGCCACACAGGCACCCCTATTCTTACTTTTTCAAATGTAGCTACTAGAAAATTTAAAACTATGTATGTGGTTCACAAATTTCTATTGACAGGATTAGGATAGCATTGAGCTTGTCATTTGACATCCCATTTAAGGTTTCTGCCATATCCAGGTGACACCTGTACTATTATTTTTCTTGAGAAATTTTTTAATAAATTAATTCACTATTTTATAAATTGAGATACCATTTACATGGTATATAATGGTATATAATAAAATGCATGGATCTTAGCTGTACAGTAGATCTTGGCGTTTGTAATTCTTTTTTTTTTTTTTTTAATTTATTTGACAGAGAACACAAGTAGACAGGCGGGCAGAGAGAGGAAGGAAAGCAGGCTCTCTGCTGAGCAGACAGCCCGATGCTGGGACCTTGGGATCATGACCTGCGCTGAAAGCAGAGGCTTTAACCCACTGAGCCACCCAGGCGCCCCTGTAATTCATTTCTTTTTTCAGTTCCCTTTCTCTTCTTCCCTACAATCACTTCAGTTCACCTCTTTAAGTTAAATTTTGTTTCTAAATATAGTATGTATCTGTGAAGTCCTGGGTTTGATGCACTGGTTATTTTTTTTCCCTGAGACACATGAATGTGAGTACACACTATTAATATAAATAAAAAATATATTCACGTGTCACCCATCGTGTGCAAGCTCGGGGGTATGAGTATTAAACTTGGAGAAACCTAGGGCTCCGTCTCGCTCCGTCCCCCACAGCCCCTCTTCCCAGCTTGCTGCTGTTCCGTATAGGGTGTGCTTGCTCGTCATTGAGTCCTCCCTGCTGGCGTCAGCCCGCAGTGCCCACGTGGCTTCTTCATTTGTGTCCTTGTCCTCTATTGTACACACGTGTCTCATTGTTTTATGGCTGCTTGGGGGGGGGGCATCTCCCTCACTTGCCCTTGATAGGGGGAGAGCCTTGAGGGCAGAGGCCATGACACCGTTTTTGCTCTTCAGCTCATGTTGCCTATGTCCTGAGCTGAGACAGGATAACCCTGCCCTAAAGCAAACTCTGAGTTATCAAAAACCACCTGGGAAATGGAGGGGACTTTCTCTTCTTCCAATCTAGAAAGTGCTGCGCGTTTTTCTGAGATAACCGAGGAAGATAACTCTACACTTCTCAAGTGATACACAGCACTGGGGCAGAGTCAGCAGAGCAAACACCCCCTTAAGTACACAGGCAATACCGAAGATGGGCAAAGGGCACATGTGCATTGGGAAATCGTGGGCCGAGAAGCAGAACAGGGAAACCCAGCGGGGCTTCGTGAATGGTTAAGACAGGCCTCTGCTGTTTCAGGTTATCTGAGCCAGTGACTTGCGTCAGGTGAAAGCCCTGGCTGAAGGTTGCGGAGAAGCAGCCAGCTAACCATGTGAGTTTGAGAGTCCTGACAGTCTCCACGGATCTCCTCCCGGCTCTGCCCCTGCCCCTGCCCCTGCCCTCAATGGTCTTGGAGTTTTCATTTTGTCCTTCTGTCCTTACGGTTAGCCTGGAAGTCCTCCGAGGGTAGGAGCTGTGCTGCTCCTTCCTTCTCTTTCCTTGCACCCAGCGTGCTGACTGCTGTGCGGGAGGCATTCAACCAGTGTTTGTTAAGCAAGTGGATAAAAAGGTGTCAGAAGCAGCTTCACTTAGTCGTTCCCAGCTTAACCCTCCTTTGATACAGTTTGATAACTTCACCTTTACTGTTGATAATACTCAGCTGTGATAGCAATGAAGGTAGAAGAAGTATTACTTCTGCTAAATCTCCCGCCTTATTTTTATCAGCAAAGGGGGTTATTTGCTATGTATTAGCAGAAGAGTGGATTTGGAAATGTGTAAGTTGACCTAATGACAAGGGGTCACTTATATGAGAGGTTTGTTTTTGATGATGCTGGATCGCACAGAGCCATTCCCCTAGATTCCACCCCCCGCCCATTGTTAGAGCTAGTGTAAGAATTAAGCCCTTGATCCTGGTTGTTACCCAGAGGCTGGCTAGGCAGGAAACTAGTGATAACCACACTGTGGCCTTTTGAGTCCATTTTCCAGTTAAGTTTAAGGAATTTGACCAAAATACCCCGGAATAGGGTGTTAGCTTTGTGAAGGTATCTCGAAAATTGCTAAAATCACTCACGTAAAAACAGATTTGAATTTAAAGCAGGAAGGGAATTAAGGGATTGCGTCGGATAACTTCCATTAGTCTGCCTTCCATCCTGTTTCTTTGTAAGGAGGGATGTTTTCATTTGGTCCAGGGAGAAATTTAAACTCTTGACGATTATAATTCATTAAAACGGGTAGAAGATTAATATTTAGTCTGTCAAGATCAATACTGTCCCCTCTTTGCACTAATTGTCAGAATAGCGTGTGAGGGCCGCTGAAGGGTAGTGGTGTGCGGCAGGACCCTGACATCACAGGGAGACGATTCAAAGGCAAACTGTCCTGCACCCTCTGGTATCGACTTGCAAATTAGCATCTGGAATCTAATTAAACAAGCTTAATGAAAGTAGCAGCTGAATGCTGCTGGAAAAGACAATCAGCTTTTTTCCCCCTCTCTGATACATATTCTGTACTATTGAAGTTGGTCACCAAACACATCGTGTGAGCACAGTTAAAAAAAATTAGCATTTATTTGAAGAATAGAAACTGTTTTTCATTCTGTTATGCATTTGGCATGCTCTGGCGTCCCATGAGAGCCATGCCACAGCAGATAGTGCACAATATTTATAAATCCATGACAGGCAATAATAGCAACTTGAAAAATTCTTTTGCTAGATTCTCAAGTTGAGAGCTGCCAAAAGCGGAGGGGATCAGATCTGCAGTGGCAGCTGCTGTGCCCTACAGTTAGAATTCTAGACTTTGAAGATGCTCAACTTAAAGAAATGAAGACTGCAGGCTTAGCCAATTTTTGCAGGTTTCTAGAGCTCTGGCTCTCTGCCTTTTGAAGATGAGTTGCTGAAGCTTCTACCACTGCCTGAGGCGTGCTAACACCAGCAGGATCTTTTTTTTTTTTCTCCCCCTAGTCTTAGTGTGTCTTCAGTTTTAAGTAGCACATGCTTAGTCAGTGCCAACTGTGATGGTCCTTTCCCTGGTCACAATACTGAGGGATGAGCTCTTAGCCTCTACCCTTCAGAGAGAAGCCACGAAGATAGATGGTGACGTGTACAAGTGCCACTTCAGCCGTCTGATTTATGGAGTCATATTTCATCGCGCGGCAAGTGCTGGCCTCTAGAGAAGCCCTTATAGATTGCTAAAGATGTGAGCAGCTCTCGCCCTACAGGCTTGTGGTTACCTCGCAGACGTGATGCCAAACACCTAGCTATCGAAGAAACAGAATTAATCTGTCATTGCGGGCAGCGATAGATCCACTTTAAATAATGAAAGAGTTCATACCTATGTGGTGTCGTGACAGCACATCTTCGAAGTAACTGTGGTGGGTTTTTGTTTTTGTTTTAAGCCTGGTAGTAGCAAGACACCGAAGTTGCAGATTCGTCTCTGCTTTGAGAGACGGACAATAGCATTAAGAGAGCTGCATTATTTTGATTAAAAAGAATTTGTTCAGCTTGGCACAGAGACTGGTCCCAAAGGAAAATATAGAGCATGGGTTCAGTGTGGTCACGTGGAAAGGGGAATGGGAGCTTAGGAGCTAGAGGATTGGGCTGTGAGTCTGTTTCCACTGTCCTTGTGGCATGACTCTGGGCAAGCCACGACCCAAGACTGTTCGTCTAGAAGATGGGGATCCGAGACCAGCCTGGAGGTTGCTGTCAGGATTTGATGTGGTCTGTGAAACACCTTAAGATGGTGGCTCGCATGAAATTGGCTCTAAAATACGGTAGCTGCTCCTGTTTTTCCATCATTCAGTAGCAGGATACAAACATCCCATAGCAACGACTAGTACAGTCATCCGTCCTTGCATAGGCTTGGAGATGATAGCGTAATATGGACAGATGGGAACCTTCTCTTCCATCCGAAAGCTTAAAATCTGAGACAGACTTGTGTAGAGGTCATAGTGACAGTAGAGGAAGCCTGTGTAACACATACCAGAGGCTATGGAAGTATTTGGCTTTTTGCAAGGATGGGGGAGGAGGTATTGAAGATACAGTTATCACGGTCGCTGGTGCTTGTGGCATGCTGGTACACTGCAGCGGACTCTGTTCTAGCAGCTTCCTCGGCATTCTCTCCTTTACCCTTCAGTAACTGTGCGGGGTCTCAACTTTGTTAGCCCCATTTTGTGGAGAAGAACAGGAGGCTGCGGGGAGGTCAGATACCTTGCTCCGGGACCATAGCTATGAGTGAAGGAGTCACTGAATTCTGGTCTGGTTGGTCTGGCTTTAGAGCCCGCCGGTGTGATCCATCACTCTGCCATCCTGCCTCTCTGCTAGGCCTCCGATTGTCTGCCTGTAGAGTGGGGAAGGCATCTTATTCCAGGTGAGCTGAGGTCTGGGCTGCTTGGGCTGTTCTTCTCTCTGCTGAGGGAGCCAAACGAATGTCAGTGGAGGTACGCAAGCCTCTTCAGTGAGCCTAGCGATCGGAAGGGGCCCTGGAATAGAAAGACACAAGGAAATACAGAGGTTTTGGGAGATAAAAAAGGCCCCTTGGCTGTGAAAAATTATTTTTTTCTGCTCTTTGAATTCATCAGATGAATCCTCTGAATTCATCCTTTTAACCCCCCTTCACCCCAAATACTTTGGATTGGTTCCCCCCCAGAGTTTTTAGACATTCACAAGAGAGCTGTTTTCTCTATATAGCTTAGTTCAGATGGCATAGACCTCTTCAGATTCAGTAATGAGACCAAGAAGTCCTTAAATATTGGTGAATGGCATTTGTCCATTTGAGACAAATCATGAATAACTTGAACAAAAATAAAAAAAAATAAGCAAGACTATCACATTTGAATAATGAGGTGCTCTTTTTTTCCTCAACTGCCAAAACTTTTTAATCTTCGTCAACAATTGTTCTGTCCTCCGTCTTATTTAGGTTGCATCTGTGCGACTCTGAGCTCAGGAGCCCTGACAAGCGGCATATGAATTCTGTATTCATTAGTGATCTTGATCCAAATGCCTCTGTCCCTGCCACGGGGGCTCAGGTGTGGAAGCTGCTGGCTAATCCCACCAGCTGACATTCAGAGGTTTAATGACTCCATAGGAAGGTGACCACTCGCTGGGAGGGTTGCTGGCGGAACCCACACAGCAGACAATGGAGATCAAGGAGGACTATCAGTGTTGAGCCGGAGCACCTTCCTGTGCGACTCGAACCCTGTTGGCATCAAACAGAGTTTTAAGTAAATGCAAAATTAAAAAAAAAAAAAACCTGACCTTCGATAGCTCTCATAAACAATGGTTTTTCTGTCTGTATTGGTATGGATGGTGTTTAAGACTTTTTCTTGTTGCACTTTAATGGGTGTCAGCTTAATGAGCTGAACTTGACATACTTTTCCAGATTTTTAGATTTTAAGGTTATGTTTGTCTGGTTGCTACATCTGTTTAGGTATCTTATGTATGTCTGGGAAAAAATACATAGAGCCAAAATTCTTTCTTATTAAATGGTTTTGAGGATCTGTGCTGACGTTTTTGCTTATTGTGATCTCTAGCTTTGAAAAAAATACCGTTAGAATGTGAGTTCTTTGACTTGTGACATGTCACAGGATGTTTTGACTCCTCTAGTCTAAAAATGCTGGATGCCTTTTTTTATATAGTAGCTTCATTGAGATACAATTTACATCTGTACAACTTAGCTACTCTAAGTGTACAGTTCAGTGGTTTTTAGTATATTCTCAGAGTTGCACAAGTATCACCACAGTCAATTTTAGAACATTTTCATCACCCTCAAAAGAAACCCCGTACCCACGGCAAGTCATCCCCATGTACCCTCAACCTTCCCACCCCTGGGCAACAACTAGTCCCCCTTTGTCTCCAAAGACGTGCCTTTTCTGGACATCTCATGTAATAGGAATCATAACAATACAGGTTTTTTTGTGACTAGCTCTTTTAACAAAAAGCTCCTTTAATAAAAATATTTTCATAATATTTAATCCATGTTACAGCATGTATTGTTACTTCATTCCTTTTTATGGTTTAATAATACTCCATTGTGTGGACATACCACATTTTATCTACCCGTTCGTTAGCTGATGGACATTTGGATTGTTTTCATTCTGGCTGTTACACATAATGATGCTGTGAACATCTGTGTACAAGTTTTTGTGTGGACACACATTGTCATTTCTCTTGCCAGTCCCTTGGAGTGGGGTTGCTGGGTCATATGATAACTCTGTGTTTAACCTTTTAAGGAACCCTCAGTCTGGTTTCCAAAGTGGCCAGGTCGCTGGATGTGCGTTAGATGTAGTAAGTCGCGTCTTTATTGTTCAATCAAGATAATGTATTACTTTTCCTTGATAATTTTCTCTCTGGTTGTATTTAATGTAAAACAGTAGTTTTTTTTTTTTTAATTAAGATGTTATTTATATTTTTATTTGAGAGAGAGCTAGCGAGCATGAGCTGGGGGGAGGAGCAGAAGGAGAGGGACAGACAGACTCCGTGCCCAGCTTGAACCCATGACCCTGAGGTCATGACCTGAGCCGAAATCAAGAGTCGGACACTTAACTGACTGAGCTACCCATATGCCCCAGCATTAGATTTTTTTTTTTTTTTAAAGAGATGTCAGAACCCAAAAATAGAATCCCAGGGGCCCAGTGTAGGATTATTCTTAAGTAGTTATTTCCAGTGGAGTTAAACAGTTAATTTTAGAAGTGATCAGACACTGAAATTGGTGTAATGATTCCATGGGTGATTCGGAGAATCACTTTCAGCTTCTAGAATAGATGATGGTGAGAAGACACTGTTGATGTTTAGAGCTTCTCACCAGACCCAATATTTTGAGTTGTCCCCCGTTTACAAAGTAAGTTTGTTCTCCTGAGTTTGAGCACTACTGAGCCAACTTTGGAGAGATAGGAAAGGACTTCTTGAGTTAAGGTTATTCCCTTGGATCTTTTCCTTTTGTGGTGTTTTATAAGGCAGGTGGATGTTTTCTTTGGTCTTTCTCCTGATAATTCAAGAGCAGGACTTTGCTCCCTTTATACAGAGTTTGGAATTTCACAAGTAATTGCTTCTCTCCCTCTGATTCTGTAGGATTGCTTCATCTACCTGACTTAGGAATGGCCACTTCAATGTCTGTTCGTCTGGCTGAGTCTGTGTGTCTTCCGTATCTCTCGGTCTTCAGATCCTCAGTTAATAGTGTTGGGTGGCTATTGTTTCCATCCTTGCCATTTTATTCTGCCTCTGATACAAGTTGAAGTTCAAAGTGGGGAGTGTTTTGGGGAAGGGGCAAAGGAAATTCTAGAAGGAGTCTTAATTCTTCCCATTTAGTTTCAAGAAATAAAAGGGGATTAGATGGGAGGAGGCCCAGCAAGAAAGGTGTAGTTTACCGAAATCTCCAGTGAGCTAGGAATGGATTCCTCTGGATGCCAGGCATTTAGAATTCATGAGTCAGCAGATCTGAGAGAAGTGACCCTATGTAAAATTTGAAGTCCTATACCGCCAGATCTCTGAGGCCTGCTGCTGAAGGTAATACAGATGCTGCTCCATGGTTACTGACTTCGAGAAGTCTTTGTTGATTTTTCTGCCAGAAATATCCTGTGCAAAATTTTTTTCACACTATGCTGTGTACACACGGAATTTCCTTTTCTTGTAAAGTCAGTATGTAATCAGTCAGCAGGTACTTATTGGGTGCCCGCTGAATGCAAGGCATTACACTATACTTGGTGCTGCGGTCCGGAGGTGGTATTGCAGGAGGCCGTTCTGTATGACGGTGGAAATCCCTTCTACAGCTGTGGACCGAGTACATTGAAAAGGAGGCATTATTTTACTCTGTGGTAGATAGGTAATTATTTGTGATGCATTTCTTTGGAGCAGGTGTTCCCATTTGAAATGTTTTCACTTTACATATTTCCTATAACTGAGAAAGGCAGGAGGAGATACTGGATATAGGAGAAATATTTCACAAAGTATATTGCTTGCTGCACCTGTGGCAAAGATCCAGCAGGCAAAATGTAGCTTCTTTGTGACCAGCAAGTCTTTAATTAGAGAGAGGCAAAAGCTAGATTCCAGTGTTGACTAGAAATAAGTCTTTCGTGACTTTCAACTATATGAGTAGAATTAAAAGGAAGTTTTGTTAATATAATATTCTACATAATGATATCACAGAGAAAATGAACTTCTTTATCCATCTCTTACCACATTGGTCAAAGGGCTAAGGGTCTCAGGGAGATAATTTAAGACACTAAAAATGTCACCTTTATCTGCATTGTCCTTTTCTGTTACTCAAGCAAGCCAGGCCAAGACTGGACTGCCTCAACTTCTTGGGAAAAGAAAGAAAAGGAACTCTTTTATTATTCACTGATTTCATTCCATCCTGGAACTATTATTTTGTGAAAATTTTGCTTCATAACCCCTTACTGAACAGTGGCTTTGAGGAGAAGAGGGGAAACCCCCCCGAATTTCACTGTCAGAAGTAAGTCTCTGTGTCAGGAATCCAAGAGGTCGTCTGTGGTTAGAGGGTGGCAGCTCTTAAACAATGGATTTCCACTTTTCTTGTATGTCGGTTAGAGAAATACAAGAAATGAAATATAGGACTGAGTGTTATTGGATGGTAGCTTAGAATCTTATAAGTTTTGCCTTGGCAGGTAATTTGGCATAAATTGTTAATGTAAATCTGGGTTAGTGGTGAAGACGTTATTTTAGTAAAAAAGATAAACTGCTGATTAATTCAGCATAGAACTCAATTACAAATTGGAAGTGTCTCTGCGGGACTCCCGGACCCTAAAGACAGCAGATGTTGAATTGATACTCCAGCATATTTCACAGTGGTATGAAATATTAACATGGTTTATTATACTTGTGTGGTGTGTGATATCAGAAAAGGGGGAGGCGGTGGGCATGTGGGTGTGCAAAGCAGCCGCACGTTACACATTCACTGATACACACTCAAGTGTGACTAAGAATCGTAGGAAAGTTTCTTCTTTTTTAAAAGTGAAACAGCTCTGGAAAAATTAAGTGTAAAATAACACTTGGAGCTCAATACTTAAATGCGGTGCCTGTGTACGTTGATGTTATACCTGTAAATGAACATAAAATAAAAATGGTAAACTTACATTACATATTTAAATGTTAAATGGGACCACTGCTGCGGGAGAAAGGGGGACTTGAGCACTTGATCTGTATTTCAGTAACTGTCAGCTTGCATGGCTTGGGAAGTTTTCCTGGGCTGCTGTACTATTTATACCTTCTGATCTAGAACATATGGTAATTTAATAATGCCCCTGTTTTTTGCACAGGCAGAGAAGTTTCGTTTCACAGTTTTCGTAGATCTGTATCAACTCAAGGGGGGAAAAGGCAAATCCGATGTCTCAGAAGAGCTGAATAAATGGAACTGCCAATATTTGAAGGGATTAGCAATTTTTAAGAGGCGTGAGAGTAAAGTTGGCTTAGATGAGATATTTCAAAGCCATTACTACAATTACGACAGGTCTTTTTTTTTTTCCTCTTTGCATCACAGCCTAGTCTAGATTTTGCTAGCTGAAGTAAAAGCTGTTCCAAAAATAGCCAAATGATTATGGTCAGAATGAACATAGCCTGGATACCTCCTGCTGTTATAAAGGCTTTAAAGAATGGGGCTTTCTCAAAAACATCAAAATTGGCAAAGGCAGAAGGGCCGTGGGCGAAGAAACCAGAAGTTTCTTGGTACCTACATCACCAGAAGAACATCTTTTATATCCCCACTGAGTGTCCGCGAGAGCCTTTGTAAACTGCCGTGAGGCGGGGATCATTCAGAGACGTGAAGGGCTGCCTTGTGCTCCATTCACCCGAGTTGTGCTGAATCTCTGGCCGGGTGCCGACGTCTGTGCGTGGTTATGAGCCGTGGTCTCTCCACTTACAACTTAGTGGGCTGGACCGGCCTACGGGCACCTACTTGAAAGCGCGGTGTGAAAAGCGCAGGAAGGGTGCGTCTGTGGGGGGCGCAGAGGTAACACAGAGGGGGACTGGTGGAATCTGGGGACTTTCGGATGGCTTGAAGCGCATGTGACTCCTTGAATTTTTTGTCTTGGCATTTGAGGAAGGGGTGGGACAGGGAGGTTGCAGAAAAAGAGAGACCAGGGGGCATCACATCATGCACAGAGGTGCAGGGCTGGGGCGGGGGGTTGGGGGGAGCACCTGCTCTAACTTCATTTCAGTTGTGGAACCCTGGAAGTTTGGACAGCTGAACATATTTGGAAATAGGAAAACGAAACTGCGGAGGGTGTCCAGAGTTGTCGGGGTGGTCATTTCCTGAGTCGGTGTGGCCTTTTAATTAGCATCCGCTCTTCAGTGTGGGATAAGGCCGAGCTTAGCATCCCTGTCCCTGCGTGTGAATATTTAGTTTAGAAAGCTGCCACGTTCCATTAGAGGTGGTTGTGTTTCGGCAGTGGGTGCAGGAGCTGTGTAGACTTTCCAAATGTCCTTTGAGATTTCCGTTGCAGTGTAATTGGGAGATGCTGGTACTTAGTGTGTTGTGCATGGCGGGATGTGAGCTTACCTGCTGTAATGAGACCCCAGCAGCATACCTCGGGAAGGGAGTTAAAGTTTTAACCTTAACAGATAATGTTACTTGGGGGTTTCTGTGAGGTAATTTATACTACTCTTCCCTAACCCTGAAATGGTACAGGAACAAAAATAAGAAAATGACATGAAGTTGTGCTAAAGTTGATATTTTAAAATTCCACCCAGTCGTACAGATTTTGGAAACTGTCTGCAGCAGCCAGTGCCCAGAGCGCAGTCACACCTGGAGTCATTGTCACCCAGTCGTCATGTCGGAGTCTAGTTTTTCTGAACTTGGAACTGTGATGATACCAGGAGATTGAAAAGATCCAAGGGAACATTAACTTTGATTCCTTGACAAATACATTAGTTTCTTTGAACGCCAATAAATTGAATTGGGGTGACAGCAAAAACAGGGCATGAAGGAAAGTGCATGCGGGGGCTTTGAAGAGGTCTGGGCGCGAAGATTGATTTTTGTCTCTGATGTAACCCCTGTAACCCCGGTTTATAAAACCTAAACCTCGTTCGCGACGTTGGCTTAAGTCAGTACTTGAGGGGATTGTTAGTAAATTGCACTCAGGCTCAACAAAAGTTTCTTCTCTTATTCTCTTGACTCATTCTGTTTGCTGAGAGGTTTAATCCGTGGATTGTAGGGAAATGGAAACGTTTAAAATGTAGGGCTGATGCAGTGAATTAATAGGCTGTTGGTTTGGGATTCGATGAGTATACATTCTGTATTAGGGAGAGTCATCAGGACGCTCTTAGTTTTACCACATGTCAACAAGCATGAGGAATTGATGGAATGATTGAGTGGCATTATTAAGCAGCGTATTTGCAACTTTGAAGAATTTTCGAGGTCAGCTACTTTAAAAAGGCAAATCACGCGTGGGTTCGTCAGTTACACCTAAGGAGTTTACAAGCATTGTTAGTGATTTGGGAACTAGCTGTATGGAGGTTCTGTTGTCTTGAGTGAAAAAACAACAAAGACAAACAAAAAAAAACCCCAGGGGCTTGTGAGTCAGACAGAACTCTGCAGAATCTCAGACTTTCCGGTTGTCTGGGTTAGTCATTTTCCCTCTCTGAGCCTCTGTTTCCTAGATTTGTAAAATGGTCATATGGGTCGCCCCTACCTTAAAGGGTTATTTGGAACAGTGAGTGGACCAAGTGGAAGAATGTACTAGGCACAGGGCCTGCTCGCGGTAATGTAAGCTCTTTTTCTGCCTTATTTTTTTTCTGCCTTATTGTAGGATATAATTTCTAATGAAACATAAGTGAAAATGTGCCACTTAGTACGGTTCTTATTGGCGTAGCAGTAAATTCTGTATGGAGTGTGCTCGTGTGTTTTATGGCATCACTGTGAATTTCATTTTTAGTACAGGGGCTCTTCTCATAATTGATTTGCTTTGAATTGGGGTTTGAAAAAACAGTACTGAGTTATGATCAGTTGCCCCTTGTGTTGGTAGTTCTGCAGGAGCTAGCCTTTTGGTAACGGTGTTTGTGAACGCGAGAGAAAGGGGAGGATTGGATCAGGTTAGCACCCAGCATGGATTTCCTGTGCTGTGCTAGCGGTGTCTGCGGTGCATAGAGTGCTTTGTTTAATCCTCACAGCCCACCCCGGTGCTACGTGGTTCAGGCCTCCTCTGCAGATGAGGACATTGGGACTTAAAAATGTTGACTTTACCACCGAGGTCACGTAATTCCTAAGTAACAGGACTTGGCTCTCCTGGGTCTTCATTCTCTTCAATTCTTTGCCTCTGCTGCCTCCCTCCTCCCCGCAGCCCCACCACTGCAGTCATATTGTGAATATATCCATCAGCTCCAGAAGTTTCTTTATGCCCCTTTGGGAGGCATCCCCATTCCTCTCAAGAACCTTAAGTAACTGAGGGGGCATCTGATGGCTGTGTGTGCGCCTGGGATCCCGGGATGAGGTGACGAGCCAGGGGTCTCATGGAGAAGTGTCTGACTTGGCAGCACCTCAGGATCTCTACTCCCCCGCCCCCCCCCATCTCTCTGCTTGTCTGTTTTACTTAGGTTTGTTCACTTCTACTTTCTCGTAACTTTACTTTGCAATGGCCAAACCCTCATGACCACAGTTTTCCCTTAGAACTTCCTTACATTCTTTTGGCTCCTGCCCCATAGTTAATCAGCCCCTTACACTCTTTCTACCATACTCCAGAGGCCAGACAGGCATAGGGTGCGAGCCCTTGCCACCAGTGAAATGGCATTTACAAGTTGGCGGATTCCCCCTCCCCCGCAACAGCAGCTTCCACTGGCTCTTCCTTTATCTTGTCTCTTTTTGGTGACACCCATTAGAGTGCCTACCGCAGAAGCTTACCAGTGTCTAGAATATATAATTAGGTTAATCATTGTCTCCTATCAACCTGCCAGAAGAACAGCCGCCAAGAAGTTATAAAAGGCCTTTCTGTGATGGCTGAGTTTGTTGAGAATTGGGTCAGTGCCCAGGACCGATGCTGGACATCCAGGCAGCACCCGCCACTCCCTTCTCCTGCATTCCCACCTGACCCTCACTTTCACCAGCCTCCCAGCCCTGTTGATGGGCCTCCTGCCTGCCCCTGCCGGCCCACCACCATCTCACTGGGAGCATTCTAATCCCTTGCTCTCCTCTTGTCTGCCTTTGGCCTTTCTTCCTCTCCTGCCTCCAGGTTATAGGTTCATAAAACACAAATCTAACTACGTCATTCGCCAGCTTGAAATTCTCCACTTCCTCCCACTGCCTTGCTTGCAGGGCCAGTTCCTTGTACCCATGAGGTTCTCTGATACTCAGCCACACCTTTCTCCTTCCCACGGTTTTACTTCTTCCATCACATCTGCCCCTTGGCTTGGCGACCATTTATTTGTACGTCAGGATTCAGCCTCGTCTTTGTCACCTGCGCCCTGTGAGACCTCTGTACCCCTCTATAGTTCTGGCATCAGGCCTGATTCTTTTTTTTTTTTTTTTTTTAGATTTATTTATTTATTTATTTGACAGACAGAGATCACAAGTAGATGGAGAAGCAGGCAGAGAGAGAGGAGGAAACAGGTTCCTTGCTAAGCAGAGAGCCCGATGCGGGCTTAATCCCAGGACCCTGAGATCATGACCTGAGCCGAAGGCAGAGGCTTTAACCCACTGAGCCACCCAGGCGCCTCAGGCCTGATTCTTAAGACCTCTTACCACACTGTAGTGAGCTTTTCTTCCTGTTTTCTCTTCTGGACTCCACACTCTTTGGGGCAAGGTCTTTGTCTTTTCGGACCTTATGCGCAGTGTTCCGTGGTGTCTGCAGAGCACGTTAGGATCAGAGCATTAGGACATGTTTGCTGAACTCAGCTGAACTGTACATTTTTTTCAGGGGTTTTATATCATGTGAAACTTGCTTCGTATGTGGTCTTTAAACTTCGTCAAACAAAGGTGCTCTGTACTTCCATGGATCTCCTTCTAGTCCTTTCTAATCCTTGTGAGGCTGTAGAAGCAGGATCGTGCAGTGTAACCCAGTCCCCACAGTAACCTTCCCACATGTGCCCTGTCCCCTGCCCTGCTTTCCGTCCTCCAGATGTGAGTGTGGCTCTTGTTGTTCGTCTCTGAGTGACCCAGGGAGCACATTAACTTCATTTTCCCCTCTGTTTTCATCACCAGGAATTTATTGGCAGAGTTATCACTGACCGCTGGGGAGAGAGCGAGATTATGAAGATCTTATTACCACCTGGGGCAGCTTGGTTTCCATTTGGTGGATAGTTGAGCATATTTCTTACTCTTCCTTTAAACCTAGTCTTGTTTTTTTCTCTGATTATATTTGATTCACTGCAGCCTTGGAAATATATATTTGTGTACACATATGCTGCGAACGCTGATTTCTTCTTCTTGCAGAAAGCAATATGTTCCTGTCTCTCTTGGTCCTTTTCCCTCTGGAAGCTTAGGTGTTTTTCCTTCCATTCGGTGTCTCAGAATCCAGCAGGACCTCTTGCCCACCACCGGTTTTCCTGTGGCCGGGTACGAAGGTGGGCTTCAGTGAGGCAAGGCCCTACCCCGGCACTGATTCCCGAGTCCCACTCAGACCCAGCCATGCGCCCTCCGTGCGGCAGCCAGCCGTTCCAGAGCCTCAGTTTCCTCTGCTCACAGGCGGTGAGGAGGATCGAGTAAGTCGGCGCAGACCCAGCGGAGGTGGTTGGGTGTCCCCTGTTCTTCACACCCTGGCCTCTTGCCTTCTGCCATAGAATTTGCTCATAATTCTGTTCGTAAAGTCCGCGTGTCAGGGACATTCCTGTCCTCTTATTCCTCCTAACAGCCCCTGGACAGAGGCGTTGTCCCTGTTCCTTCAGCCGGCAGCCCGGGACTCCTGGAGCTCAGCGCCGTGTCCATCACTGCCCCAGCTGGGCTGCTCTTTTCTATTTCTGTGGCGGCTGTTTCTGGCTCATTGCGGCTCCGTAGCCTCAGAGGTCTGCTGTCCTGCCCCGCGTTGTGATCAGGCTTTCGTATCCTTCTGTGATCTGTGGTCTGGCACGGGCCGGGTTGGCAGCAGTGTGGCTGGCAGTTCCTTGAATGTGAACACCCTCTCCCATCCCTGCTGAAAACCCCTCAGATTGCTCCTGTGCGCACAGCAGGTTTGCCCTTCCTTACTCCCATCACCCACATCCGAGGTGCCAGAAGCTGTCGCGGGGGTGGGGGGTGGGGGGGTGGAAGTGGCAGTGCCCTCTGGACCTTAAAGACACAGTCCCTGCCTCACTTGCCACTCTGGGCACACGCAGCACCAGCTGTGCCTCGGTTACACGTAACAGTTTGGGGAGTTCACACGAGCAGCCGTGTTTGCCCACACATCTCAGGCCAAAACCAAAAGTCAGACACCTTTGCTTTTGTCACACAGCCCTGTCTGAAAAAATACTAAATTAACCTTTTCCACTGTAAAATATGTCGCCACACATGGGATACATCATGTCTGTTACAGAGTGCGGGAAGCAGTCTGCTTGTGGGGGGACTGTTTTAAACACTTTTTTGAGCTCTTTAAATTTTATTCAACCATCAGCCACGAATGAGTCCTTCAGGCCGCATCAGTAGCATAGGCAGAACCTCAGCGTGTCCACAGGCCACCACGGGACACTGTGTTTAAACCTCTTCCTCGCGGTGTTTACCGGTCTTGGAGCGCTCTTGGTCCCTGGTCCCCAGTTGGAGCTGGCGCACTTTTGGAACTCCCCCTTCGGTATGCTGCCGTCTCATAACTCATTTCACCTTCCAGTTGGGCAAAGCCGGGAATGCATTCGAAGTTGGTGGTTCATGTTTTCATTTGTTGACATCCACACAAGGCCCTGCGCTTGCTGCCTGGGGTACAGAAGGGAGATGGGATAGTTTGGGTCCTCTTGTTAGAGCCCAAACTCTTCATCACACCCAGACTTCTAGTCTCCTCTGCTGCGGCTCATCAGAGCAATACCATTTTTTTGCTGTTTCACATCAAAGTGACTAAAGACAATGCAGGTTTTCCAAGGTGAATTTGGACGGCTTCTGTTCTCATTGGCTAAAATTTTTAGTTTTTAGTAAAGGAGCTAACTGTTGTGAACTAAATGGTCCTTGCAGATTTTGTAGCAACTAAGAAAACTGATGGGAGCTGTGAGAGGGTCCAGCTGCGATGCCGCCCCCATGTCTCATTCCCTGGAGCGGACGTAGGAGAGCCAGTGTCCCTGACTTCCGGCATGATGGTGGGACGCACGGCAAAGGGCCGCGTCTGCAGGACCCCAGAGGACAGCAGAGCCAGGGAAGCTCTGTCCTTCATGACAAAGGCTGTTTCTTCTTTTTTCAGCTCCTTTAATGTCAGCCCCTCAGCTACCTAAACGGGCTATATTTTCCAGCAAATAACCCATTTTATTATTTTTAAAAATTTTAGGTACAAGTCAGTTGTTTTAAACGACTTGCCGTACACACTTATTTTCACATTCCAAAGCTGTATCTAAAATAGTGTTAGGTTTTCCAGTGCATATTTGATGTTTTGCCTGCTCCTACTGTAAGTAAAACACTGTTCCAAATGCGTAAGTGAATGTGGTGGAATGTAGAGGCTTTATTTAAAGAGCATTAATTCGATGCTGAACTGTCCAGAGTGCCCATTGGCTGGGGCACCAACATTGTACTCTGGTGGCATTCCGCATCTAAAAATCACTTAAGTGAGAAGAGAAATTCGATTGTAGCTGTAGACAAGAATAATGTGGAAAAGTTTCTTTGCAGTACTATTTTGGACCTGCACCATAGTGACTGCCGAGGTAATCTATCAGTTTGTGAGTATCTACAAAATGCAACTCTCTAGATAACAGGTTTAAAGTAAAGATTTAATACAGTCTCCATCTCCTATGATGTTGCAGTGACAGTTTAAAACTCATTCTCTAAATCTCAGCAGACTTTATAGCTAGCAGTGGGCCAATATAAAGTTTAATAGCATTACAACACATAAATCATCTTTTAAAGATGCTACTAGTAGCTCCAATATTAAATGCAGACAATCGCCTGTGTTATAAATAATTTATCAAACACCGTTTCAGATTAGCCTTCCATGCTGAGTTATTTATTTTAGCCTTTTCTGTACGATTCCTAAGGCACTTTTTGAAAGATCCATTACTGGTCAGTTTAATGAACTTGGGGGTCTGTTTTGTCCCCTCAAGCACTCGGGTACAGCTGTGGTGACCATTACATGGCCGACGTGGACCTCTTTGTGCCTTTTACAAGTGCTGCCCATTTGTCATGTGGCGGTAAATGGATCTGCACATTGGAGTCCGGGGACACATTGCGCGATGCGGTGATGGAGACAAACAGATAGCTCTATAAAGTGCTGCTTGTCACAGCTGACTTGTACTACACTACATCACTCTTATTGTAATCTCATTTAAGAAGCAGGGGCGGCCCGAGGGACTGATATTCCCAGTTAGTTTGGTCTTTGTAGCCATAAAGCAGGAAGTGCTCCTTTTATTTTCTCTGAACTTTTAGGGAGTGTGCTTTTTGCTTGGATTAATTGTTAGAGGAACTTCTTCACAGAACTGTGTGCAGATCTGTCAGCAGGTTTGTTTGGACCTTCCTCTCCTGGCCTGGGCTTTGGTACGGGCAGTCACTGCTTCGAGGTAAATTTGGTCTCCGTGCTTCCAGGAGCCCTCTGGCTTGCTTGCTTAAGTAAGTTATGTTTTATTACGCAACAGCTGTGTGTCAGGCACTATAATAGGTGCTTTCTATACCTTATTTCTAATTCTTGCGTTAGTTCTTTGGTAAATCCTAATGTATTGTCACTATACTTACTACAAGGGAGGACAGTGAATTCGGAGAGGTGAAGTGACTTGCCCAAGGTTGCACAGCAGTAAGTAGGAAATGGGATTCAGACCCAGTCTGCCTCTGCATCTGCCAGATTAACTTTTAATCACCAGGTGGTGATATTTTGGCTGAGTGTCTCAAAGTAAGAGGAAGCAGCCATTGGGCCAGAGGGCCATTTTTTCTGGTAGCCAAGATGAGTCCTGCTGGTCTGTGTGCACACCGAATCCAAGTTCCCTTGTGACTCACAGCGTAAATTCGTGAACAGCTGGTGGCGGGGGTGGGGAGAGGCGGCGGCCTGGCAGTGGGCAACAGCATGGCACCGGGGTCTGCTCAGCTGGGGCCAGAGGCTCTGCAGGGCCCTCGTCAGAGCCCCTCGGTAGCAGCTGTCCCTGGGCAGATGCTGCTCAGAACTCAGGTTACCCCGCAGCTTCCAGAAAAGGAAGTGCGATTTCCCTGGGAAGAAGGAATCCTAAAGGAAGGAACAATGCTTCCTGCATTTATTGTGGGCCAGAGACAGATAAAAATGTGGTGTTTTCCCCACCTCTTGCTTTCAGTTGGTGGTTCTTCTTGATGGTTTTCTTAAATATTTGGTAGAACGTGTTAAAGACAAGAGTTGTTTAATCGTGAAACTCCACTATAAAGAAAACATAGTATGAATATGCCCAGTAGCATATTTGCATATGTGTCTAGAATTCTGCGTCTGGAAATATGGTGGTAAAAGTGACATACAAAGTGTTTCCTGGAACATAGTAGGTGTCTCTAAATATTTGTTAAAGACATTAACTGTGTAAGTAATGGGTAGACAATAGAGCCTTGGTAAATTTTCACCCTGTTTGCCTTTTGAGGGTTTTTGCTAGGGGTGGGGTACATGTGAAATAAGACATGTTTTTTTGTTTTTTTTTAAAGGTTTGTTTATTTGAGAGAGTGCACATGCGCTAGCGGGGGTGGAGCAGAGGGAAAGGGAGAGAGCATCTTAGGTAGACTCCCTGCTGAGTGCAAACCCTGATGCAGGGCTTGTTATCATGACCTAGCAGAAATCGAGTTGGATGCTTAATGGACTGAACCACCCTGGTGCCCCAAGACATGGATTTCTAATCTTGATCTCTGCCGTACTGCGTTGTAGAAATGTTTAAGTGGTGTTTGTGGGCAGTTTGGGAAACGCAGGGCTCCCCCACCTCTGTTACGGAAATGACAGTTGGAGAAACTGCCTGTTGGCCCAAAGACTACCATCCACCATCCACTTTGCCCAGGTTCTGAAGATCCTATGTGATTGAGGAGTGACATACCCTGAATCAGGGAACTGCTGTCCACTGTCCCTAACTCACTAAGGAGCCCCCAGCTGAGACAGGTTGCTTGTGAGCTGGTAGGGTGCTGTGGCATTCTGGCTCTGGAGCCCCGTGGACCTGTTTTAACTGTTCACTAGCTTGGTGACCTTGGGCAAGTCATACACTCTCTCAGCTGTAGTGTCTGATAGTACTAACTTAAGAAGATGGTTGAGGACAGAGGTAAAAATTATGATCATCAATATGCCTAACTCGATACTTGGCATATTGTGGTAGGTGGTCAGTAAGGTTCATTCCATTTCATAATATTCAGTCCTGTGCATATTAGATGAGGGTAGGACTGGAAAAAAGACCAGAGACTTGTGAGATTTTTTTTTCCTTAAGGAATCGGTGGAGAGGAAAGGAATTTAAATGTGTATTTTCCCAATTTTTAAAAGCCTTTTATACTTAAATAACAGCACATAATAATTTTATGAATAAATCAAGCTATACGTAATGCTTTTTGCACATTTTTAATTTTTTTAAGTTCTTCTATTCACATTGTGGAATATTTGCAAAATAGAGGACGATTCGCCTGTGATCTGTGCACTCTTTGCATTCTGGTATCTGTGTGCCCAGTTTCACTGACAGACATTAGATACGCATGCCTGATATCATGTGTCTATCTCTGTTTCCTTGGAGTCTTCCCCCATCCCCAAACATACAATGACTTGGGAAATTTAAATCTGCAGTCCCGAGTGCAGCCAGCAGGGTTGCTGACATCCGCTAGGTACTGTTGGCTGGCTCAAGGCACTGATGGCAGTGATGAGAAAAGCAGTGATATCAAAGCAGAGAAAATCATGAAACAGAGAAGAGAAGGGAAGAGGAAAGAGAATAGGTGAGGAGCAGGGGAATAAGGAAGGTGTCCCTACACACGCGCGCGCGCAAATCTAGAATCTTTTAAGAGAAACAGTTTGGAATGAGGCCGTGTTCATTAACTTACGGTTAGGTTTTGCTGTCTGTGTGGTAGCCGCCATCTCTAAGATGGTTTCTTTGGTATCACCTTCATGGGCTTTTGGCCTCTTGGGAGCCCCAGGAGAGAATTCCTGATTGGAGGATCCTGTTTGAATGAGTTCTCACGGGGCTGTATATGCACAGGAGAATAATGGGCTCCGCTGGCCCAACAGTAGGGCCACTCAGGAAGTGAAAAAACCTGGTAGGATAAAGATCAGAATAACCCCCTAGCTCCTACTGTTGGGTTGCTCAGGATCCCACTTCCAGCAGAGCCTTCTCGATCCTTCTCTGAGTCTGTAGAGGGCGCTCATGTCATTGGAATCCCACTTCCTGGCTTAGGGCAGGCAGAGGAGTAGGATCCCTGAGAGGCTCAGATCTCACAACAGGAAGTCAGCAAATCTGCCCTTTGATGATTGCAGGCTGGACTTTGAGGCAGGCGTGCCTGTTTCTCAAAGAGCGGCACTTCCATGAACTCTTTGGTTCGTCTTGCTTGCTTGTGGGCTCTACAGTGCTGGCGAATGGGGAAGGGGCAGCACAAGTTGGAGTCTCTTGCTTGGGAGAATGGTTCATCTTTTTCCTTTTTGCCTACAGAGCTTGTACTTGGCTCTGTACTTGGCTCTTTTGGGACAAAGCAGGTCCCCATCTTGCGGCTTCCACTACCAGCCTTCGGTGTTACTGGCCTGCTTTGTGCATGCCTGGTGCGTGGCTTGTCTTGCAGAGCCCTCCCTGGGGCCTTGCTGAGGCAGCCGGTGTTTCCACAGCTCTGTCTCAGTTATCCATTAGCCCTTAGCACACGGCACTGTAGCTACTTGTGGCTGATTACCCCCCCTGCACGCTAAACCCCCACAGGGCAGGGACCTTGGGGCCTCATCCGTCTCTGCAGCTCTGCCTCCTAGCATCTGAAAGGCCTTCTTGAATCAGAAATGAATTAATTCACCTTTTTACAAGTAACTGTTGGTGACTTAGACTTGTTCCTAAAAGAAGTAGAGGAGAGAATGATTCAAAGAAAGGAATCACTTTAGGTGAAAGAAAGTAATAGATTCTCTTGGACAAGAGGTCCCACCCTTGGCTTTGCCACCATTTTGCTAGAACTATAATGTTTTGGTTTTAGTTTTTCCCCTTGATAGTGACTTCTTCATTATGTTACCTGAAAGCAGGTTCCAACTGTTATGGAACATTTTTGATCAGGGGTTAGCAGACTACAACCCATGGGCCAGCTCTGGCTCTCCGAGGCTTTTTTGGCACACAACCACACACGTTTGTTTATACATCGTCTTAACGGCTGTCTTGTGCTAATGTGGCTGAGTTGAGTAGTAATGACAGAGACAGTATATCTACAAAGCCTAAAATATTTAGTACCTGGCCCTTGACAAGAAAAGTTTACTGGTCCCTGTTTTAGATGATAAATTGCTGTCAGCCCAGAGTCCTCAGTCATGCAGTGATTATCCGATGTGAAGCGGCATTTTGAAGAGGTGCATGTGTAAAGGGTTCAGAAGACCTGATTTCTGCACTTACTAGCCGAGGAACCTTCAGCAGGTCGTTCTGGTACTCGGAGACCTTTCCTTCATCTATAAAACGGGCACTGAAAGGGTCCACCTCACCAGGGATTCTGCACACTGCTCTTGAGGGCACTTTGTGGCTGTCAGAGTAGCTCTCACAGCGACCGTGGCCATGACCGTTACCATTCTCTTGCTCAGGAGGAGGACGCCAAGAAGCTGGTGAGTGAAGCCATCGCAGCGGGCATCTTCAATGACCTGGGGTCTGGGAGTAACATTGATCTCTGTGTTATCAGCAAGAGCAAGCTGGACTTCCTGCGCCCGTACTCAGTGCCCAACAAGAAGGGGACCAGGTAAGTGGAGAGATGGAATTCTGCCTGTGTACCCTGACTCCCACGGCTACCTGTGGTCTCTCCATGGCACTTAGGGTTTTCTTGATTAGTAACTCCAGTGTCCCCACGCCAGCCTGCCACACACACCTTTGAGTCCTTATTTGCTTTATGATTTGGGTAGCTGGCAGGTATAGAAGGGTGGTTTAACTTGTAAAATGTTGGTGGGAGAGGTAGAGCAGGGCCCAGTAGAGAGTCCTAGCCTGGGGGTTTGCCGGGAGAGGTTCGAATCACCTGCTGTTCTTTCTCTAGTTTCTTAAAGGATCCCCTGAATTCCTGTATGAAATTCCACGAGAAGCACTTTGCAGGGAAACCAGCCCACAGCTTTTCTCAGAGTTGCGAAGGAGTCGTAAGCAGTTATAAACCATGGGTTAGGAGTCTTGCAAGTTAGCCTGGGGAGCTCCCCGGTGCCTCCTGCTCTCCAGGGAGCCGAGCCAGTCCGCCTGGGGCCTGTGCCCAGCAGGCCTGTGTCTCAGCGGCTCGGCCCAGGCTCAGAGTGGGGGACAGGGTTCCAGCCGGTTTGCTGACTAGAACTGGAAGGTTTCCAGCCCTCGTGACTGGTCTCACCTATAGTCTCGTATTGTTGTCCAGCTGTTTGGCCATCCTCTGGCCCCTGACCTCTTCCACGGTCCTGACAGCTAAAGACGGGGCTCCTGAGCACTGCGGGCTTCACAGACTCGACCACCTCCCGGCAGCCTTGTAGCGAGGCCAGAGCGTAGCAGGCACCGTCGCCTTAACTCTCACTACGTATACACGAATTCCAAGTCGGGAGTAGTTCCAAGGAAAGAGTAGAACATTGAGAACCAGCACTGCGCTCAGCGTTGTGGGAACTCAGTGTGCTCGCAGCAGGCTGCGGTAGCTCAGTAGCAAAGAGTTCTGGCTCAGGGGCTGGGAAGAGGTCATTGCCTGGCATGGTGACTTTGGGCCCATCAGTCTCCTAGTCTTGGAAATGACGGAGCTAGCTAGGTGAACGACCCGTGGAGTACCCGGCCTTTGAGCTGGAAAGGAAACCACCTTCCGGGCCTGGGGCTGTGCTGGGGAGCAGGCTTTGCCAAGCTCCCTGACGGCTTGGGTGCCCCATTATATGCAAGATGCTGCAGGAACTGAGAGTTCAGGCAGGGCGACCTGGTCACACTCCATCCAGACAGAACAGCCTCCTGGGTGAGGAATCCGGAAGCCACGTTTGAGCCTCTGAAAGGAGTATTTGTGTAGGACAAGGAACCTGTGCTTAGCAGTGGCACATCTTAATTCTTCAGGACATTGTCAGTCACAATGTGCGAGTAAACCCACAAGAACAGACATAAAATGACCCCCTTGGCGAGTTGTAAAGATTCAGTGAGCTGGTACGGAGGGGCTCAGCCCGTGGCAGGTGTGCGCCCCCTGCCCTCTGGACAGAGCCACTTGCTGCTCAGGGCCTGGGCCCCACGGCAGCGCTGCGCTGCGGAATCTTACCACCGTCTCTCCTGCCAGTGGCTGACTGGTGGGTGCCGCCTGGGGTAGCGGAGCCTTTCGCAGAGTGGGCAGTCAGCGGGTGGGGTTGGGGGCAGAGATTGGGCCTGGGCCGTTGTGCACCCAGCCCTGCACCTTCCTCTCGGCTGCTCTGCTGCCAGCCCGCTGCACCCTGCTTGGGGAGGCCCTCTCTGCCGGCCGACGCCAGGCGCCCGTGCCCCGGGGTGGAGGCTCTCGCGTGTCGGAGCGGGACATGGTGCTTCAGAGGAGTCAGGCACACAGGAGCCGCAGGGAGCTCTGGCTCCCAGACCACGGGCTGCCGGGGGTCCATTCTGGGGGGCAAGGAGCTGCATCCTCACGCCAGCAGGGGAGGGGCGGGGCACAGCTCCGAGAAGGTGCCGCCGTCTGATCCTTGGAAGAGAGTGTGGTGGATGGAGCCCGAGGGCCGGGCGGAAATGAGGCCAGCCGCCTGCTGCACGAGCTCCTGGGTTGCTGCAGAGCTCTGACGTCTGCTTTTTCCTGCTTCCTGCCCCCTGTTTGAGCGCCAGTGCCCATCTGAGGGGATGATTTTCAAGGAGCACGTGGTCACGGCATAGCCAGCAGCCTTCTGTTAGTCCGCGCCAGATTGACAGAAATAATGTCCCAGCTGGGGAAAGACCAGAGGAACAGTTGGATTTGTACTGCTGTTTGACGATACTGTAATTCCTGGCCCCGGTGTGAGAATTAGCAGCTCAGAGGTGGATCCGACAGACTGCCTGTGTTCCGAGAAACCGCTGTCGCGAGTCACCCCGAGAGAAGGGTGGGGCATGATGTGGCGGCGACCTGCCCGCTGCCGCGGGGAACAGCTAACCCTTCTCGAGGCTCAGAAGTGTGGTCTAGAGGGACAAGTCCAGCCAGAGTCTGCCTGCGGGTCATTTTTATACTGTTCTCGCTTCCACATGTTTTTAGTGTTTAAGGTAACAGTTAGGTCATCCTTGTTTCTACACAAGAGAAGGGTGATGACAGCCTAACAAAAGGGCCCACTTCCTGCTGATACTGAAGGGTGCTTTGGGGGAGTTGAAGCTCGAAGGCAAATGACCAGGTGCTTTCCAGCATCTTTTGGGGACGGTGAGGTGGAGAGGGAAATGTGAGGGCCCACTAAGTGCCAGGTGCACTCTCTGAGCGCTTTGGGGCACACATCTACTAGGCACCCCTATTTTGTAGCCCTGGAGCACCGGGGAGAGTGAGCCTTGGGGCAGTTGAGTACCCCTCCGCCCAGGGTTACAGAGCTGGGAAGCAGGAGAGCCAGGCTCTGAGTCCAGTCCTGCTTGCTGCTTTGCCTGAGTACTTGTCCCTCTCTCCAGGCCTCTCTCGGACTCCTTGAGGGGATCCTAACTCTGCTTTTATTTCTCTCCCACTAGGTTTGGCCGGTACAGGTGTGAGAAAGGGACGACTGCGGTCCTCACTGAAAAAGTCACCAGCCTGGAAATCGAGGTGCTGGAAGAGACAGTTCAAACAATGGACACTTCCTGAATGGTGTCCAGGGAGAACCTGGGCTTTGAGCAGCACAGGAATCACCCTGATGGGCTGATCTGTGCTCTACGGGGGGGGTGGGGGGCAGTGGAGGCCCCCCCGTAAGACCTTCATTTGGCGTAGTGTCTGCTGAATGAGACCCAATAAAAATGAAAACCGGATGGAATGGCTGAGGTCTGGAGGTTGTGTGGTTTTTTAGTCACTAAAGCTCATCAACCTGCCCCTCCCACTTTCAGGATAGGCTTGCCTCCCCCAGTGCCCATCTGCGTTCACACAGGTCTAAGAGCAATGGGACCCTCCTCCCAAAAGCAGGTGAGGCCTCCTCTGTCGTGGAAGTCAGATGAACCTTTCTGCCCATCCTTGTGCAAACTTCTCTTTGTTCGGGGTGGTCCCAGGTTTTCTTGTTTTGTTTTGCCTTTTTTAGAGTGAGGGCAGCACAGCCTTTTAAATCAGCAGCCAAGTAGGAAAAAGTAGAGACATCGGTTCTAAGTACCAAGAAAAAGCAGGTAGGGGGACAGTTGGCTTCGCCATAGCTGCATAAAACTGGGTCCGCTGCTCGTCGGCCACTTTCACAGAAGTCAGCGGAATGTTCTGGGGCTCGCAGTTTGTAATAATTAGGGTACCATCATCTCACAGGCCCTCGGGCCTGGTGAATGGTTGAAATTTCATGCCTCCAGAGGGTCCTGGTGGGCAGAGTTGCTCTCATGGTGTTGAATGTAGCATGGTGTACAGGAAGCAAGTTATCTGTGTCTGCGGCTGATTTTGCCACGGGTGACATAGTAGAGGCTCTGAGTGCCATAAGCAGAATATGTGCAAAAAACTCTGTGTGGAATCAGAAAAACTTTTAGTGGCAAGTGCTAGGCAGGAGATCGGGCCTTGACTCTCCCCCAGAGATAGCGTGGCTGGGGTACATGGCAGAGTCCCAGCACCATGGTCTTCCAGAGCGAGCCCATTCTTGGGGCACCCTCCCTTGTTAAAACTGCAAGGAGTAGGGTAGGGGGAACAATGGAATTATTTAGAGCAGTGTCTTGGCTGATGATGATCAAAATTATCTGGGGAGCTTAAAAAATTTCCAAGATTACTCCGAATGTCTGGGGCCTGAGAAATTCTGTTTTTAAAGGCGTCTGGGGAAATTGTGCTGTAACATGAGGCTGTTTTTAAGTTATCCGTGAATCGTACTCACTCGCAGAAGTGACCCCACTTACCCCATTTTATTTCAAACATGGAGAACAAGTACAAAGCAAAGGTTGCATCTGAAGAAAATGTCCCAAACCCGGCAGGGTTACAGTAGAACAGAGTTCACATGTGGGAACAGAGCCGCGGCCCAGCCCAAGTCCTTTACCCCCAGGGAGGCGTGGGCCCCTGGTCAGCAAGTCGGCTGCAGTCAGAGAACCTGACCAGGACGCTGAGTGGGCGGGCACGTCTCTATCTGGACGCTGAACTGTCACCAGGTCGATGGGTGACAACTTAGACCATATGAGGATTAACTTGAGTAGAAAAGCAAAATTCAAACTATTTCCTTCAGAGCTTGAGTTTTCCCTAAGTTCACATTTATAAATTAGTCTTCACAGTTAATCCTATTTGGGAACAAGAAATAAACGAACATAGTTCTGGTTTCCTGTGCATCATACAGTTAGTTGTACGTTAATTCTTGACTTACATGGTCCATGGACTTCAGTTTTGCGAAGGGGTGGGTGAGTGGCTATCATTTTTGGATCATCTACAAAATGCTAGGTAACTTGCCTATTTTATTTCCAATTCTGACAGCAAGGCTGAAGGTAGACACTATTAGTCCCATTTTACAGATGAGGAAACTAAGGCTCAGAGAGGCTAAGAGAGGTGCCCAGGGTCATGGTAGGCAGTTGCAGAACCAGAACTTGTACAGAGAACAGCCTGAGGGCATGGTTTATATTTCTATTTTTTGTATCCCGTGCTTCCTTCCCACAGAGGAGAACAGACCCTTAACACTGTTAAATGAACTGCCGGCCTTCCAGCAGGCGATGGCGGGAGTGCCCGAGGTGCCCGGGACGGAGCAGGTGATCAGGAGAGGAGGGCTGGGCCAGGCCGCACAGAACACACCCGAGGCTCTCGAGAGACCAGGTGCCTTCTGAGACTCTGTGCCAGATGCTGGGTTCTCCTCATCGTCATTCATCAAGTTATAAATGTAGATAAAAAATATTTGGAAAATCTCCACTCTACTTTAAAAAATTATTTCCATTTTATCCTTTTACAACAGAGCAAGCACACAGCTTGATTTTTTTGAAAAGATTCTAAGAGCTAAACTGAACTTGCTACTAACCATTTTGAAAGGCTCACTACAAATCACACAGTCTCCTGCACGTCTCCTGTTCTTACAAACCTTGACGGGTCACTGAAGGAATTTTCCTAGAGATTCACATTACAATCCAGATGCAGGGGGTGCGCCGGTGGCTCGCCGAGCCACCCACCCTTGGTAACAAGCCAGCTGAGACTGTCCACAGTTTAAAGAAAGGACTTTCGAATGTGACCACCAGTGACCCTGTGACCAGTGCCCCTCCCCCAGCTGCTCTGCACTCAGCATCTGCTGTGAAGCCCGGCCCCCTCTGGGGAACCCGCCGAACCCTCTGGTCTTAGTTGATCTAGGCTACCAGGCGGCCGCTTCGGAGAGAAGACTCAGGTGAGGCAGAGTGGAGCGGCTCTGAGACGGCGCGCTGCATTCGCGTTCAGGTGCTGGAGGTCCACACGTGCATCTGCTTGGCAACCTGGTGCACGTAGCCGATGTCGGGTCTCTGGTTGGGGTCGGGGTAGATGCACATGCTGACCAGTTCCCGTAACTGCAAGGGAGAGGATGGCGTGTTATCCCCCGGGAGGCTCTGCACCCTCGCCCCGCCTGCGGGGACTCCGCCCTCCTACCGGAGGGGATGCCTGGCACATGGGTGAGCGATAACGGGGGCCGCCACGGCCACTGAGGGGAGCCAGCGCCAGTGCTAGGCCTGTCTGGCCCCAAGGCCACACTTGGAGACCCTGTGAGTGGCTCTGTCCAAACAATTGTGAACTTCCAACTGCCCACACTGCTGTGTGTGTGTGTGTGTGTGTGTGTGTCTGTCTGCTGTCAGTCATGCCGACACCCAAACCAGAGGACAGAACTCAAGGCAAGGGCTTATTGATCATAATAAATGCATTAACATGCAGCAGGGCTGCAGTCTGCCCACCCCCTGGCCTCTTTATTGTGCTCATGAAAGACGGAGCTTTTAATTATACAGACACTGAAGGCTGCGCCTGCCTCGGGGTGGGGGAAGGGCGCCTTGAGCCTCTGATCGCCCCGGTTCTTCTGATAGCCAGAGTGCCAATTATTTTAATGGTAATTAAAATAATGACCTTAAAAAGCCTACATCTTAACTTGCATCACTGGGCTCACTGCAATTTTTTCATTTAAATACCTGGTGCTGGAGTGGCCGGCTGGCCCTGCGGGGTTTGGGGGGCTGCAGCAGAGAGAGGGCTGGGCTGGTCCTGAATAAGAGGGCTCCTGTGGACTTGGTGGCTGTGCTCAGGGAGTCTGCGGAGGCTGGAGGGGTCAGGCGGGGGCCCTGGGGCTACTGGACGCGCTCCCATGTTTCACACCCGAGATGTTTCAGGCTGCAAACGAGCTTTCCCCGGGTCGGGCACTGTGAGCTTCCCTGCAACCCTCGTGCTGCCTTTTTGGGGTTCTGCTGCTTCATGAACACCGGGAAACCCCTGGCCCGAAAGCTGCGGCTGCGCCCGTGGGCGGCCTGAGCACTCCTGGAGTCGGAGGTTGCGTGTGACGAGACAGTCCATTTAGGAATCTTGTGGAATCTCACAGTATTCAAGGGAAGGCAGCAGTAGTGGCCCCTGACAAGTTCATGTACCCAAGAAAAACGGAGGAAGGTAAAGTCATCGTGACTCCCAATTACGCAGCGAGGAGACTACGCAGTTGGCAGTGAGAGCCTGTTTGAAAACCTGAGAAACAACAATAATGTGTCTTATACCCCTAAGAGGTGACGTGAACTTCAAAAGTGAGGTGTGCTGAGCAACTGCAGTGCAGAGAAGCCCCTCTCGCTTCCTAACACCCGGCCTAGAAATGCTGAACGGAACTGGTGAAAGCCGGATGCTCTGGGGTGTGCGAGGCCACAGAGTGGGAGTGACTGACTTGGGAGAAGGGGGCGGAGGGCTTTATGCGGTTTTATTTCATTTCAACTTCTGTCTACAAGGCAGAGATTATGGTTCCCATTTACAGGTGGGAAAGGGCCACAGAGAAGTTTCGATTTGCTCCAAGGTCCAAGTCTAAGCTTCTTCTAAATAACACAGATTTTCAAATTTTAAAAGGTGAGGAAAGAAAAACCAAATGCAACTATGAACTTGGTTAGGAAATCTCTTAACTGGACCTTTCCTGCCAACTCTCAGTCCAGGACTTAAGTACTTCCTTCAGGGAGACTCGAAAGAACTCTGTCAAGCCACTGAGGCTAGAGCCGCAACAGAGAGGGCACCAGACAACTCTCCAGGAGTGCGTCCTCCCCACCCTGACCCTCGTCCTCTGGGAGTCCGTGATGCCAGTGAGCGTGGTGTTAAGTGTGCAGGCTGCCAAGATGGGTGGCTGATGACCCTTCTGGTTGGCCTGCCTGGACACAGCGTGAGGGCATGCTGGGACACCTGGTCTCTGCAGCCCAAGCCCTTGGTGCATGAGGGCTGTTCCTTCCAGAGCCTTCTGAACCTCCAGGATTGGGATGGCAGCAAGCTGCACAGGTGGCACCTCAGCCCAGTGGGACCACTGGCTCCCGAATAGGCGTGGCATCAAGAAACAGGACTGCACAGTGGCTGCGTGCAGGATCTCTGGGAGATTGCCTTCACCACTTGTGAGTTACGTGACCTTGGGCAAGTTACGTTAATCTGTCCGTGTCTCAGTTTCCTCGGTAAAATAGGAGGTGGGGGAGGACCCCACGGTAAGTCATAAATGTGAGCTGCTGTCCTGCCACAACAGCCTGTGGTCCTCAGGGTGGGCCCAGGGAGGTCCCGGAGTCCCCCCAACACCCGCTAGTGCAGCCCCGGACAGAAGGAGCATGGAGAGTTGGCACAGCATTTACCCAGAGCCAGGCCCTTTGTTAAGCTGGTGGCTCCTTTTGGTGGCACTGGGGTCAATGTGAGCCTGGTGCTAAGCTGAGCACATCACATGCATTACCGAATCCTTACACTGACCCCGGGAGGCCGCCTCTAGGATTATCCCCGTGTTACAGACGAGGAGACCGAGGCTCCGGAGAGTTCAATGACTCGTCCAGGAACAGGGAAGAGGGGCCACACCCTTAGCCACGCTGTGTTGTAAACCTGTCGTTTCATCTGCACATCCTATTTACAGGGGTGAAACATTAGCCCTGTTTTCCAGAAGATGGCACTGAGGGAGGGGATATGCACACGCAGCTGGGACCTGGCACAGACCCAATGCCAGAACTGTCTGTGTCCAGAGCCCTCGCACCCAGAGTAAAACGCTGCACGTAAGAGCCCAAGAAGACCAGTCTGTTTGCCCTGGTTTCCTGTCATGGGAACGGAGTGGCAGCCAGCGCGGGGGATGGGGCATCCAAGGTCCTGCCACCTCCTGCCTCCGCATCTGGTTCCTGTTGTCCCACACGGCACAGAGCCTGTCTCTGGGACCTGCAGCGGCCAGCCTCGTACTCAAGCACCGGCTTGGGAGCCAAATGGGCAGAAGTGTGCCAATGGGGCCTCCCCGGCCAGCTCCTGCTGGTTTCTGGGCCACGTACTGCTGTGGGGGCCCACACTGGTGTCCATGAAACCTCTTTAGTAAAATTCATCTACTTTTCCCCCATACCCCCGCCCCTGCGTCACTTTCCCAGAAATCTTCCCTTTTCACCCAGTTAAGAGAACCCAAGTTCACACCCACAGCCATGGCATTTTGGAAATGGCTCTCCTCTCAAGCCACTGCTAGCCGTAAAGCTTCCCAGACCTGGTGGCGGCAAACTCACCTTCTCCGAGTAATGTTCTCCAGGGAGAGGCGGGTAGTCACACTGCTCGATCTTCTGGCAGAGGGAGAAGAGGTTCATTTTATCTCCATAGAAGGGGCTCTGGAGAGCTGCCATCTGTGGGGGGAAGGGGGGATAAGAAAAGTGAGTTTGCAGCCTTGAGGTCCAGGGGCAAAAGGGACCACTCCAGATTGGGGTGCCGTCCTCCTCTGGTCCTGATGGAGAATGTCCAGAAGGATCTCTTAAAACCCCGAGGGAGCTGGGATGCAACACAGTAGCAGTTTGAACTGAACTGAACCTTGTCATGCAAGCAAATTCAGTGGCACGAGGCTTCAGTGGTAAAACTTTAAAGGCAACAAGGAAGGGGGAGCTGAATATGGAGGGCCAGCCGCGTGCAGTCACACGGCCCGCCTCACGCCGCAGCTCTCCAGGACTGATTCTGGTCGCATGCACACGGCAGATGGGGAAACAGGCCCTGCTCACTGGGATTCGTGCCTGTGCCCAGCAGGCTCTCTCTGGTGCATTGTTCCATTCCGAAGACACCCATGGGAGGATGTCTAAGTAACGCACTGAGGAAATTACCCAAGGACTAGCATTTTGGGGGTGGGGAAGGGGAGGTGAGGCCTTTCATTTTTGGTTTTCATTCTGGTGTTTTCACTAGCCTGAGGGCCTGGAGTTCGGGGCAGTGGCTGGTGCTCTCTACAGAAGCCGGCAGCCCCGGATGCGGGGGCCTGGGACCCCATGCATCGCAGAAGCTCTGGGGTGCAGGGGCAGCAAGTGCCTGGCTCCGCAGCTGGCCGCAGCCTGCCTGAGTCCCAGCTCTTCACTCTTGCCAGGTGTCTGGCCTCCTGTTTCTTAGTCTGCAAAATGGGAAAGGCTCCACCTGCAGGGCTCTGGGCAGGCCCAGCCGGCACAGGTGTTCCCAGCCTGATGAGGCCGGGGACACCGGCTCCACCCTGGGGCACTGGGAAGCGAGAGGACTGTGATGGTGGCCCAGTGGGGTCTCCCCCAGTCGGGGAGCTATCAGGCTTCCCCTTTCTGGAGGGTATCCAGATTCCCCACCCTCACGGCACTACCCCGGCTTCGCGGGAGCTCAGGGCAGCTGCGCCAGGCACAGTGCCCGGCGGCCCCCCCCCCCCGCTGACGAACCCGTAATGGGATTCAAGTGCTGCTCGTCACTCCGGCTCACTGCTGCCTGCCACAGGAGACGCCCAACGCCTCCTGCTAATGAAGTGCCGTCGGGTCTTTGTGCCTGCCTGGTGCCTGCCTGTCCGCTGGGGAGCCAGGCTGCCAAGGCCACTCTGTGCAGACTCCTCGGCCAGGGGCTCCCCGGCCCCCTGAGGGATCCTCACTGGGCCTCAGGCCCCGAGGGCGGGCCAGCGAGCCCTAGCGCAGGGCGGGGAGAAGGCTGTGGGTGTTGGGTGTGCAGGTGCCCAACGAGCTTTAGTGTCCGGTCTGACCCCATCCTCTGCTCATCCCCATGGGCAGGTCTGGCCTCCTTCAAGAGGGCCCAGGAGGCTTCCGAGCCCAGGCGACGTTCTTGGGTTTACAAAAGGCCTCTGAGGAGGCAGCACGGTGCGGCCTGGAGACTTTGTGGTTTCCTCTGACCCAGGCCCAGGGGTCTGCACCTGTGGGGAAGCACCTGTGGGCCCAGGTGCCAGGGCCATGCCGAGTGATTTCGGAGGGGCGTTGGGGGCCAGCCTCACCTCTCCGCCCGTGACCAGGGGCTCTCAGCCCCTGGAGGAGAGCTGTGGAATCCCCTCTTGCAGGTAAGCTGCAGCGAGGGACCCCTGGGCCGGGAAGGGCATGTGGTGGCCCAGCCCACTGCGGGCCCCGCCAGCCTGACAGGGAGCCCGGCCTACTGCCGAGTGTGCAAAATGGCACCGCTCGGGTGATGCGGTTCCAGCAGCTGAAATGAGAGCCTTGGTGCGAAGGGCTAATTGGGCAGTTTCAAAAGGACATCTGTTGCCACGGTAGAGAGCAGCTGAGGCTTGAGGGCGGTCACTTGGGGTGAGCTGGGTGCCCTCCGAGTTGTGGCTGGATGATTAAGATGGATTTTCCTGGAAAGTGTTTCTGTTCAGAGTAGAAAGAACATTTAAAAATGCTGGTGCGCTAACACAGGCCCTGGTTTCCCGTGTGTGGGACCTGGGAGGGAGACTGGCTAATCCTTTCAACAAGCCGTTGGGATGTGCACAGACCTGGCTGGTGAGGATCCCCAAAGGGCCCCAGAAATTAGGGGGGATGCAAGCCCCTTCAGAGCGCTCCTCCTCCCTTGTGGGACGCTCCCACACCGTCCTGAACGGGGTCAGCAGAGGGCTCTACCGCGGGAGGCTTCTCCATCCACGAAGGCAGCGTTTAGTGACAGCAGCGCTGCGCCCGCTGCCGGCTACGCGCCTTCCACCCGGATCAGGGCGCCGGGCTGTGAAGGAACCTCTGGGCCTGCTCGAGGTGCTGGGATTAGAACGATTATCCGGAATGAGGAGATCCTGGCACTGGTGACCAGGACACCCCCACCCTCACCCCCTCGCCGCCTGGTGGACGTGGCGGTGGACCCGCCGTTCGGGCTGATCCTGGTGGCCGCGTCAGAGCCCCGAGAGCCGTGGGTCTCAGCGCTGCTCCTCAGATGCACAACTTGTCCTCTCTGGCGTGATCGGGATGACACACAGCCAGGCACGTGGGAGAGCGTGGCCGCTCGCCCCCTGCCAGCGGGGCTCAGACGCACTGGTGTGTGATCTGAGATGTCAGAGGGAGAAGGGGACTCTGACTTCAGAGATGACAGCAAATGCCTTGGACTCCCGCCCTGCCAGGACACCCATCTTGTCACCTAGTATTTCCCGAACACATCCAGGAACGACAGACGCCGATCACCCCGTGGTCCACAGCCCTGGTCCCTCGCGAGCCAAAGGACACCCAGACTCTTCTCTGGGTCCAGCGAGAGTTCCAAACGGGGCTCTGTCCCAGGGGCCGCTGGTCCTCAGTCTGGCTCCCCTGCAGCTTTCTTGCCGGCTCTCAGTCCGCGGAGGCCGCCGTGAGAAGGTCCCCTGCCGAAGGTTCTGGGGCCGGCGCTGGCCCAGCCAATTCCGTCAGCTCCGTGCCCAGAGCCGAGCTCGCGTGTACATGCGCGCTGCGGAGCCTCGTGGGACTCTCGTGATCCGCCCCAAAGTCTAGGGCAGTGCCGCTCCCCGCTGCTGAGCCGTCGGCCTGTCCCTCCTCAGGCTGACCTCTTTGAGACGGGTCCCAGCAGGCCCCCACGCCGGGGGAGGACGAGCCAGGCGAAGTGCTCCGTGACAGCTCCTCACCAGCCTGGGGTCAACCTCAGAACCTTCAGGGGAGCTCAGGGGGTCCTCAGAGGACACCTGGCTGCCCAGGCGACAGGGGGTACAGTGGGCTGAACAAAGGCCCGCAGGGATGTCTGCATCTTCATCCCGGACGCCTGTGAACCTGTTACCTTCGATGGCAAAAGGGATTCAGCAGGTGTGATCCATTCAGGACCCCGGGTGGGAAGGATCTGGGTGCTCCAGGTGGGCCTTACATGTAATCACAAGTGTCCTTGTAAGGGGGAGGATGAGAAGGTGAGTTGCCAGAGGGGGACAGAGAGGAGGTCACGAGCCAAGGAGTGCAGGTAAATCTCTCCATTTTCCACGGAAGAGACAAGGAAGCGGATTCTCCGTAGAATCTGTGGAAGGAACTGGCCCCGCCAGTACCTCGCCTTTTGTCCACTGAAGTGGCTTTTGGACTTCGGGCCCTCAGAACAGCAAATGAGTAATTTTATAAGTTGTATGAAGCCATCAGCTTTGTGGTGATCTGTTACAGCAGCTGGAGAAACCCAACACAGGGGGCTCCCAAGACTCCCGGCCCAGGCTGGGGTCGGGGAAGGCCAGGGCTATGCTCTGTCCCTTCAGGTCACTCTGGCTCAGGTGGCCTCCCCCTGGGCCACGCTGAATCTGCAGACGTGGCCTGGAGGGGGTGTGCGGGTGGGGAGTCCCCGCCACGGCTCTGCAGGCTGGTGCCCCTGGAACACGCCACAGGCTGGGGAGCGGGAGCGCCAGCCGTGTCTGCGGGAGGCTTCCTCCCAATTACCAAGCCCTGGGCCCAGATGCATCTCCCTCCGTCTGCCGGGGAAACATCCGCTCCCCGCAGGGCTCAGGAGCGGGGAGAGGGGTGACAGCCTGGGGCAGAGCCCCTGGGGCCTGACATCCTCCCGGGGCCACGCGAACCCTCTTCTGTGGGAGGCCCCGGGCCCTCGGGTGGAGCTCTGGGCCCCCTGCCCCTGAGGACGACCAGGCCCAAAGGGTTTGACGGATTTCCCTGACTTCCCACTGCCCAGACGTCCCTCCCCGGCTGCGAGCCGCGGGGCCCCACACGCTGCCAACAAATTAATGAGCTCGGCTGGACCAGGGCCTGGTGCTGGGGAGCCTGGTCAGACGTTGTTCAGGGGCCGCAGAGGAGACGAGACGCCGAGGACCGCCTCCCGGGACCCCAGGCTCAGGCGGGGCCTGCGTGGGGAGTGAGCGGCTCTGTGCCGAAGGCCTGGCATGAGCACGGGGAGCCAGCTGCCGTCCCCTGGCTGCCGGGAGAAGGCCACCGCTGCCCGTCACAGCCAGGTCTCACACCCTGCTCACCCGAGTGTCTGTTTATGTCAGAGACCCTCAGGCATCCCCAAGGCAGGAAGCAGCTTCCGGAAATCCCAAACCCAGAACGGAAAAAATGAGAGGAACCAACCCACCCCCGGCCCGGGGACAAGACCCGTGAGGCCTGGAGGACAGAGCCGAGTCCTCCACGGAAGCAGAGGCCAAGCTGCACTTCAGGTTCCCGCTGGCCAGAGCAGAAAGGGGAAGGTGGCCGGGTGCGGGGTCCTTGCCGCCAGAGGCAGGGGGCAGGTGCCGGCCACTTGGCTGGTGTGGGGTCAGCGAGGGTGAGTCGTGGACCCCTGCCTGCCACTGCCGGGGGCCTCCTCTGAGCCAGCCTCCCTCCGAGCGCACTGCGGCCAGGGACGATCCCGGAGAGAGATGCTGACTGGCCCCCCCCAGGGCCTCTAGGAAGCGAGAAGAGCAGAGCTTTGAACTCAGGTCCCTCCGACCCAAGGAGGCCCATGCCAGGGCCCCGCACGCGCTCGCCTGAATTACCGCCACTAGTCAGCTGCCTGCACACCCACACACACGCGCACACTGGCATTCGCACTCGCATACCCTGGAGCCCTGCCACACTGAGGGCATCTGCTTGGTCCTGGGGAGCCCCCAGCAGCAGGTCCTAACCCTGCGGACTGACGCTGTGGACGACGCCCAGGCGGTGGGGGATGGAAGCCCCTCCTCAGACCCCAGGCCCGGGCAGGGGGGCAGGGCTGCTGACGCTGGTGCACGGAGCCTGGGGAGGGCTGGGCTGGCCTATGATCTGGGCTTGGCCTTGTCACTGGCCTTCGCAGGCCCGGTGGCCACAGTGTTCACCTGGACTTGGACAGACGGCTGGACAGACCCCGAACTCGTGATTCATCTTGGGTGACAGACCCTGGGACCAGAGGTTCTGTGTGACGCTGAAGGTTTGCCCACCTGGTTTTAATTCCTCCTCAGCAAAACCAAATCAAAGCAGCCCTCTGGGGCTGTTAGGGACATGCAGGCACGTGGGACACCGGCTACACTCGTTTCTTTCCTGTCATCCTTGCTGACGACTGTGCTGACTTTCATCTCTTTTCTCTTGTTGCCAAAGATGCTGATTTCCCTCCTGATTCTTTCCCGCACCCGCTGTCCTTCCTTAGCTCACCGCCTACCCACAGCCACTGCAGACCCCCGAGCCCCACACCAGCCGGGCTGTGCACAGAGACCGAGATGGGGGAAGGAAACGCAACTCAGCCCTCTTCCACCCAAGGGCCAGAAACCGCCCCGAATGCCCCGACCCACTGCGGCCACCAGCCGGGCACCGCCTCAGCCTGGCTGCTCCTGTTCGGGGGCCATTCAAAGAATTCCTCCCACAGCAGATGCCCTGCGGGGTCCCAGAAAGCAGGTCTGTGCCCCATCTCAGTCAGGGACTGAGTCACTTCAAGATGACAGTGAGGGTCAAGATGACACGCTGCTGACCTCCAGGGGCAGAGGGTCCCAGGCACAGATGCCACCTGCTTCCTCTGTAACCTCTGGGCCAGTTCTTTATAAATGAAACGTGTGCTCTTAAAACAGAGACGTCGCGAACTTTAAACCTTGGGAAGGGACCCGTTCTGACCTCAGAGTCTCACTCAGTAACGCAGGGACAGGTGGGCCGACTGCCAAAGACCCCGGCCACAGGAGCCACTGCACACCCTACGCGGACCAGCAGTGGGCAGCTTATTCCTTCAGATCATTGCGTTCCATGTGCTCCAGGCCCAGAGTCCACAGTCCCAAGGAAGCAAAAAAGCCAGTCTCTGTGACCCTCAAACACCCCCGGGGGCCCCCTCGGCACTATCTTGAGCGTCACTGGCCTGGCAGTCACAGGCCACGTCAGCTTGACAACAAGCCTCTTTAGCTTATCCACTCCGAGCCAGACCCCACACATGCTCAAATTTGCTCCAGGGAAAGCAGACAAACTATCAAGGTTCCAATTTTGAAAGCAAACTGTGCTCCTTGGAGGATTTTTCAAAGCCTGTCCAGTCTGTTCTTTCATTTATCCGGATGGGGGCGGTGCGGGATGGGGACCAGGCCCATTTTACAGATGGGGAGGCGGGCTCAGCAAGTGGACAGAATCCCAGAGCTGCCCAGCCCTAGGTGGTCCAGCCCAGGACGCTGGAGTCTGTGGCCGCCTACTTGGAGGTACTGGAGGGCTCAGGCCTCCCTCCCTCCCCTGGGGGCTTGCAACAGCATCATGGCTTCGGGATGGCCTGTGCTCCCAGACCTCTGGGGTGGCTGGTCACAACGTGTTCATGTCATCTCCTGTCTGAGCCTGCCAAGACTCAGAAATATTCCTGTCCCCCCATCCAGACTGGCCACCAGATCTGGAAATGGCCATGTGGTGGCTCCATTTCACGGCTCAGGGGAGGGGACAGTGGTCTTTAGTGAGGCCCGTGTTGCTGAGCCTGGGAGAGCGTGGCCACCCTCTGTTAGGAGCGTGTTGGGAGCACGGGTCAGAGCTGACCCGTTCTGTCCCCAGGGCCCTGTGTGAGGCCTGATGCACGGGTGAATGACCGACAGTGGATGAGTGCATCCTGGTTACCAGGGAAACTGGGGCAGCCTGTGCCCCCTCTGTCACCCAGGCAGACACGGGACCCTGTTTCTCATTGCAGCTGCCCAAGGGTGACATCGCCCCCGGTCTGCCACCAGCCATGCCTCTAACAAGTTCCTCCAGCCTGACGTGGCAGACGTTGGGCCGAGTGGGGTGAAGGCCAGGACCCAGATGGAGCCCATGCCAGAGGAGAATGGACATCACCCATCCCTGTGGTCCCACCTGGAGCTGGTGGGGTGAGCCCTGCCCGGGCCGGGACCCTGCCACACACGTCTCACCCAAAGCCCAGAGACACTCACCTCATACAGCAGGCAGCCCAGAGACCAGATGTCGGACTTGAAGTTGTAGCCGTTCTCGTGGATCCTCTCCGGTGACATGTAGTAAGGCGTCCCCACTGAAATACAGGACGGGAGTGGGTGGGCGCTTCCTCTCTGTGCAGGGAAGGATGTGAGGGGCGAGGGAGTCTTGGGCGTTGGGGAGACTGGGCCTCGGGCTCCCTCTCCTCCTGTCCCCGCCTCAGTCAGACGAGAGGGCTGGGCCAGACTGGCTTCCATGCTGGGTAGGGCACGAAAAGCTGCTGGAGACCTGACACTCAGTCTGGGGGCTGGGAAGCGTCCAGGGGACTGGGATGCGGGATCCGGCTCTGGGACATGATTGGTCAACTGTCCTTTCAGGTGAGTGCCTGACTCCTGGAAGAGCCCCAGTAAGGATCTCCACAGTGGGGGAAAAACCAACCCGTTAACGCTGACCAGAGCGCATCACATGTGTTCACACATTCTTGTTCCCAACAGTCCTACAGTGAGGCACACCCACTTTACAGACGGGGAAATGGAAGCTCAGGAAAGTGGCAGGACTGAGGTTCAAACCCAGATCTCTGGGCTCTAGAGAGTGAGCTCTTGGCTGCCACCGATCGGCAGGTCCAGACTTGGGGTTGGCCAAGACTTCTTATATCAAACCAAGGACAGAAAAGATAGTGACCATAAACGAAAAGACTGATAAATGGGGACTTCATTAAAATTAGGAACTTCAGTTCCCCCACAAGACCGTTCAGAGAATTGAGAAGCAAGCCACAGGCTGGGAGAAAACAGTCAGGATACATATACCCAACAGTGACCCTGTATGCAGAATATATTTTAAAACTTCTATAAATCACTAAGTAAAAGACAAACCACCACCACCCCCCTCAAATTTACAGGAGACTTAACAGCACTTCACAAAAGAGGATACCCCAAGTGGCTGGGAAGCACATGAAATGACCTTCTTCTCATTAGTCATCAGGGCAATGCAAATTAAAAGCCTCATCAGTTACCACCGCCCACCTGAATAGTTAAAGTTAAAAAGTCTGCTATAAATCAAGCTTAGTGATGTGTGGAGAAATTGGAACCCTCGCGTGTTGCTGATAGGGACAAAAGATGGTACCTCTACCTTGGAGGACCATCTACCCCAGCAGCTATCACAGCTGAAAATAACACCGACACCATAACCTGGCAAGTCTGCACCCAGGGAAATGGCCAAGAAAAACGAGTTGCTTCTGTCCATCAAGAGACATGACCAAGAATGTGCAAAGTGGCTTTACTCCTAATAGACAGAAACTGGAAACAAACTCCAGTCAACAGAAGAATGGATAAATTGATAGTGAGGCCTACTCACACAATGGAATAGTATGCAGCAACAAACAAGAACGATCCTCAGTTACGCGTCCCCAAAGGGATCGAAGTCACAGACTGGAGTCTGAGTGAAAGCCAGGCCCAGAAGAGCACACACTACCTGATCGCATTTTTATCAAGAATGGGACATGTAGGGATGTCACATCTCCGTTAAAAAGCAGAGGGGCACACCTGCGGTGATCTGGAACCATACAGAGAGAAGAGGATTTCCTGAGAGGGGGTGAGCTCGCTGTCACCAGAGGCATGCACACTGCAGCAGAGGGGCTGCTTTGGCCGGGCTGAGGAGGGGCTCAGAGTCTGGGTTTATAACCAGATCTGTGGTCTGATTGGAGGACGATTGTTCTGGATACTTCGAAATCAGACCTTGAAGGCTGCTACACAGAGCATTTTCACAGGCTTGCAGGTCCCACACAAACGTGATGGTTGCTGCTGTTGGTCCAGCTAAAGTCAGGAGCCGGAGTCCAGCTCGGCAGAGGCTGGGCCCGAGACATGGCTTCTGACCTAGGAAGGAGGGAAGTCCTGCACCATGCAACTCACGAGACCTGAGGGAGAACAAACACCCCAAGGCAGGGGTCCAGGCTTCAGAAATCTGTGGGCCAAAGAAGTCTCGGGGCAACTTTGGTTCTGCCAGGTAAGGGTGTTTTAAAAATACAAAGCCCCAACTACCATTTGATGGTGTCACTATTATTTTAAAAAAAGATAGCGGAACACCAGAATAAGTGGAAAAACTCATAAGCTCAAACTTAGGGACAGTCCTTGCCACTGAAAGGTTTAGCTCTTTGAAAATTTTATTATCTTCCTGTGTGTCTCATCTCATTGGAGACAGGTGAGGAGTGGTTATGGCGAACTTGTAGAGGCTGTGAATGGAGGAGGGAAGTCCTGCTCTGGGCTTGAGCTCCCTAGGGCAGGACATTGTTTCCCAAAGGGTCCCAGTGCCCTGCCCAGGACCGGGTCACAGGGGGCACCTTCTAAGCACCTCCTCACTGAGCTATGAATCTGTCTGCATCATATCACTGCTAATACCATTTTCTTGCAGCCTAACACACCGTCTACTTAATGTACTATCCCAGAGGGTCTCCCTGATTGTTGCTCTGTGTGGACACCAACCACCCTTGGGTGGTAATAATCCCCAATAAGGACAGCAGCCATCACTTAAATACATGTTGGAAAGATGTGTCATCCTATCAGCGGGCTAACTGCTGTTCAGTAGAAAGAGCTGTCAGTGAACATATGAATCCTTGGGGGGTTTTGTAAACAAACTGCACCTTCAAGTAGCAGCCCCTTGTATATTCTGGTCACGAGGGAGCGAAATGAATGGGCAAGTATGAAATGAATGACTTGTTACTCGGAAACCACAGCATGGGATCCAAACAGCTCTCAGTCAGCGGCTCTGGACCCCAGTGTACGTGACTCTGGAACCCAGGATGCTGTGAATGGAGGTCAGAGGTCCCATCCCCAGCGAGGGACAGCAGTGTCCCCCACTGGCTACCGTGCATTCCTACCCCTGGCCCAGCCTCTCGGAACCAGGAGCACAGCCTGACCCTGACGCCTCTCGCCACCCTCAGTCTTGTCCTCTGCCCATCTGAGACCCACCTGGGCTTCTCGAGGAGGAACTCGGGGACAGATGGCCTGTGGAGGGCCCAGGCCCACTTTAGAGAAAACAGCCAGTGTCGGGTCTCTGCTTGAGTCCCACACACAGCTACCCTGGCCCAACCCCTCCTGTTCTTCAGTTTGCCTCCGTGTCTTTGCACCTGCTGGTCCCCTTGCTTCCGGGGCTCTCTGTGGTCCAGAGAGGTTCAGCTGTAGCCCCACTTCCCTCCCCTGCCCCACCCCAGCCAGGGAGAGCCGGCTGCTCAGTGAGACCTGAAAATCTGGTTTATCCCTCTCTTCCGTCACCACTTTCTTCCTCTGCTGGGGCTCCAGATCCTTCCTCAGGCCTGCGTGTGGGGAAAGCCTTGGGGAACGTGGGGAAAGAGAGTACTACAACCCCTTCTCCTCCATGCTCCCCCCAATCTTCAACCTCTCCATAGCACTTTCTGCTTTTACCCCCGTTTCCACAGTGCAAGGGGAAGGCAAACCCCCAAAGGTGATATGGACCTTCTCCCAAGATGTCAGGGCTGCAGGCGGCCATCTATCCACCCTTCTATCCATGTGTCCCACCATCCTTCTATCACCTGTCCATCAATCTCTCTCTATCCACTTGTCTGTCTGTCCATCCATCTGTTTGTCCGTCCATCCACCCACCCACCCATCATCACCTACCTATCGTTTGCTTATCTATGAACCCATCAGTCTGTCCATCTGTCCACCTGTCCATCTGTTTATCCGTCCTTCTGCATCCAATGTTGACTGAGACTTGATGTTGTGCTCGGCCCTCCCAGGAGAGGGCCCATCAGGAAGGGGTGAGTTGCCAGCCCCCGGAAGTGTCCAGAAGGACACAGAGAACGGCTGGGCTTACCGGGAGCTGCGGCTGAATCCCTTGGGGGAGACTATTGATAATCTGGAAGCTGGCCCAACCCCAGACCTGTAGGCTGAGCATCTCCTGAGCTGGCACTCAGACACTGCCTCTCTCGTGAGCTCCCGGGAGATGCTGACGCCCGTCACAGTCTGCGGAGCCGCGCACAGCCTCCCCCAACCCCCGACCTGCTTTCAGATGCTCAGACACCTGGGGAACAAATGCACGTGCGAAGCGTTCACTGAGCGTTCACTGGCCTATCCCTGCCGGGCACTGGGTCCTCATGTCCTCATCCCTAGGCAGATTCTCCAGGCCCCCGGACCCCATCTGCAAGCCTTAAAGTTGGGGTGCTTGGTGTTTTGCCCGCTGTTCCTTGGACTCAGTCTGTAAAACCCGTTTTCGAGCCCATCAGACACTCAAACATTACGAAGCACGACGCACAACTTGCACGAGTTTTCAAGATAAAATGAGACACTTCAAAGAAGTTCCAAGCTTGCAACAGGGCCCCGAGGATGTAGCCGCAAACCCCAGGGGAGCCGTGATTCTGGGGAAGAGTGGGAGAAGTTGACAAGAGGAGGAGCCCCCTTAAGGCCTCACCCCGCTCGGGCCCTAGTCCTGCCCCAGGGGCCCCGGCCAAGCAGCCGCACAGAGTCCGTAGGGGCTCAGACTGTCCAGGCCCCTTCTCCTTCTCCTTGGACCCGCCAGCTCCTGGCCGGCCCCCACCATCGCTCCCCGCAGCGGGGGACGGGGCTGGCATATGAAACAGGAGCCTAGCAAACCCCGACCTTCCCAGCGCCAGCGCCCCAGCGCCGTCTTTGCCTAGAACTCCCGGATTTCAAACTGGGTGGATATCAGAGGAGGACGTGGGACCTCAAAGCGGAAGCTGATTAAAGAGGCCGCATCCGGGAGACGAGCCACTCCTGTCAAAACAAACTTTGCTGCGTCTGGAGATGCTCGCCGTGTTTGAAACGTGTTCATTAGATATGAAAAAGGCAGAGATTTCACATGAAGGAGAGGCTGGCGTCTGTGGGCCGCACTTCTTCCCTGCATGGCGGTCTTGAAAACGGCTGGAGAAACGTGGGGTCCCCGCCCGACACCCCCCGCTGCAGGTGGCCTGGACGCTGGGACCCTCGGTGCAACCCGAGCCGCACAGGCCAGTGCGCGGACGAGGGGCTGCACGCACTTCTCTCCCCAGCCTCAGTTTGCCCTTTGGGGCCACAGACGGGTTGCACTCCAGGGTCCTCCAGGGTCCTCCTCTTTACCCTTTGGAGCCTTGGTTTCCCTCCGTGGAAAACAGGGACAGTGCAACTGACCCACACGTGCTAGGGGAAGGGCTCTGGGAAGGCCCCGCAGAGCCCCGGAGGGTGAGGTGAGCTGCGGACAGGGGGACTGAGGGTGGCAAAGGGAGCAGGGGGACAACGAGGGAGGGAGCGAAGACCAGATTCTGGAACCTGAGCGGCTTCCTCTGAGCTGGGCCCTGGGATCTGCGTTTTTGTCTGTGATCCGACCTAGGAAACCCCCCACCCCTACCACCCCACCAGGGCCCCCATCCTGTGGGGGCTCCCCTCCTCTCTGCCCCCAGGGGCTGCCCCCACCTCACTGGCCTGGACCATGCACTGGCTTAGCCTCCCTGTCCTGTTCTCCCCACCCCTTCCTCTGCCCCCCACACCAGACTGGCTGCTCAGCCCCCACGGGGAAAAGGCCAGGTCCTCGGCTTGGCAGGCAAGGCCTCTCCGGACTGTCCTTGAGGCCCCCACTCTGGCCCTCTGGGCGGGTACACACACACACACACACACACACACACATGCACGCACGCACGCGCATACACACCCCCCCCACCAGGTTCGCCTGTGTCACAACACGTCAGTAGGTCCCCCTCAAACCACCAGCCAGCCCTACGCTGGGCAGCCCGCGGCCCTGGGATGGGGGGAGCCCCGCCCGGGAGGAAACACTGCACTTTCCTCAGCGTGGACTAGTTCTGGATTGTTACATCCGTACAAACGTCTGCTACATCTAGTTCCCACACCGAGGGTCTCCAGCAGAGCCGCCCATCGGGTCACACAATGCTACAATGCTGCAGTTCTGGGCAGGACCCCACTATCCATGTGTCGGGGTCTCTCCAGAGGTGAGGGGGCGTCTTGGATGGTCCCTCACGGCTCTGGCTAGAGCACCCTGCGGGGCATCACACGGTGAAGGTGTTCCCCTCGTGGCACCTGGGGCTTTTTCCTCTGTTAAGGGGCACAGGGGCCTTCCTGGGGAGCGGCCTGGGGCCTGGCCCGTGCCCTGCTAAGTGGACAAGTGAACGCACAGCTGAGCTGTAGTCTGTCTCCCAGCCAGGCTCCATTCGTCCTCTGCGGGCCCCTGGAGACTTTCTTTCCCTCCCTGGCGTCAGCTCATCTAGGAAGAGTCTGTGCCCTGAAAATGCCAGGGGTGTGGCAGACAAGCCAGGTGCCTCTCGCCAGCCACGCGCAACCTCCTGGGACCCTGCCTCCTGCCAGGTCAGCGCTCAGAACCTGGATCCACCTCCTAAAGCAGGTTTTCTGGGCCATTGGTTCCCCAGTGACCTGGGCCACAGGGATGGGAGGTGTAGGTCCGGGGAAGGCGTCTGCACGGCGCTCTGTGCCCCACTGATGGGATCCCCTGGGGCGCCTAAATGTGAGGACCACGTGCCCACTCAGCAGATGCTCCCCAGGGCCCACCAGGGGCCGAGCACGGGCAGGCTCCGAGGAGTTGCCAGCGTGGCAAGGATGGGACGTTCCCTCCTCCTTCCCAGAACAAGCCCCCAGAGTCCCAGGCAGCCCCCACTGGGAGGGTGGGTGGGCTCCTCACCCCCAAATGTCTGGGCATCCAGTGAGCTCAAGCTCATTAGGACCCAAGCCCACCTCTCAGCACGCTGTGGCTCTGCCCGGAGGAGAGATGACACCCCAAGGGCCTCTCGTCCCTGCTAGCCAGGTGACTTACGGGGATGTGGTACCCCTCCCTCTGGGCCTCAGCGTCCTCGTCTGTCAAATGGAGATCAGAAATCTTGTTGGGATGACTTTTTAAAAAGCAGAATGTTTTCTCAACATCTTTTAAACCTTGTCTTTTTCACTGAGTCACCTCTTTGGACCCAAGAAAACTGAAGTAAAGGACAGCCCTGGGAGGGGGAGATGCAGCCCCAGGCCCTTGGGCGGGTCCCGGTCTGGCAGGGCACTTTAGAGATGGGGAGCCCAACACCTTGCCTGTACGGTTCTACCCACCCCTTTACCAGTCCACCGCGGGACTGACTGTCCCTGTCCCCCCACCAGTCTGCAGGCCTCCTCAAAGCAGGGAAGGCTGCATTATCTAGTCCTTAGCCCCTATCCCAGGCCCAGGGCGGTTGGCTCGGGGAAGGGAGAAGGAAGGAAGCTATGCCCTGTGGTCAGGCCAGGGTTTGACAGCCTGGGGAAGCCTACGCACTCTGACTACTGCACCGGATGGGGCTTCCCCCATCGGACCTGTTCCCCAGCCCCGAGAGGCAGGGTGAGGCCGGGCACTGCCCAGCCCTGGGCCCAGCCTGGGGCCGCCCTGTCACTGCTCCCGAACAAGCGGGGCCTGCGCTCCCAGCCCTACCATTTGTCTTGCAGCTGCTGCCGTGGCTCGGAGCGAGACACTTGCTTGTAGCTTGTGAGCTGTGTATAGGCAAATCTTTCATTTTTCTTTCATTACGCCGGCGTGTACTGTCACTTAATTTTTATGTATGCAATCCTTGCTGACAAAGATGATCTGCTGTCTGGTAATTCGTCTGACGCTCATTCTGCTCCACGCTCTAATTACGGCTCCTACTCCTGACACTGAGGCAGCCGCTCTGCCACCGCTGGGTACCGCACCTGTCAGCCCGGCCATGGCATGACTAATGCCCTTTCATGCCAGCCTCGTGTTAGCAAATACAGGGGCGGGAAGGGGACTGGGAGGGGAGAGGCAGGAGGGGATGGGATTTGCATAAGCCTTACTGGGGGAGAGGAGGTGGTTGCCAGGGCAACGTGGCTGCACCCCCCACCAGCATCCCTGCATAGTAGGTGCGCAGGTGCGGTGGATACATAATTCACAGCCACACATGGAGGGCGAAGGAGCCCGGACCCCGCATCCTCACGGAGCCACAACGCAGTGGCAATTAGTTCAATCTCTGGCCTGACCAAGTGTGTGTAGAAGGCTCAGTTGGCTGTTTGCAGACCCTCACAGTGGAGAGGGGGCCTTTCCCCTGCGTCTGGGGGATTGCGTCCCAGGTTACAGCTCTGGGCTGTGCCTGTGGTGGAGCCCAGCCCTCGGTTCTGAGAGCAGGTCCTGGGAGCCGGGCCTGGCCGTGCTCCCCGCAGCCTCTCAGCTCGGGGGGGATGGGGGGTGACTCCTGGACATGGACACGCGGCCCCCAGGAGGGCTCCTTCCATCCATCACTCAGCCGGGCTGCTGCTCGGAGGCCTCGGGAAGAGCCTGGCCTAGTGAGCAGCCTTTTCCCAAGTTCCAATTCTTTCTCATTAATATAATAAGTGCAGCAGTCTGAGTCGATAAACTCACCCTGTCGGACGAGCCCGTATTTGCGCCCGTTCCTAATGATGTGATCCTAACGGGCTCTGACGAGCGCCGCAGTCTCTGCCGTGGAGGGACGGAGTGGAGGGGCCTGACTGACAGGGGACAGAGCCAGTGGCTTGAACTCTTCTCTTCTGCAGTTGCCCTTGAATTTCTGACCTTTTGAAGCTCTTAAATCAGAGAGGTAAACAGTCTCAAACTCACCAAAACACTTGGATTGTCCTAAGGAAGGGTCGGAGGGGACCGGGGAAGCCAAGGCTTCCTCCCGGCACGGTGGGCTGGGGGCTGCGTGGGGAGAGCCGGCACCACCCTCCCAGGCCCAGCCCCCGGCTTCCAGAGGAAGCCTGGGCTCCGTAGGAGAGGCCGGTGTTCGAGTCCTGGCTCTGCCACTACGTCATTGCGAAGAATCAGTCGAGCTCCCGGGTTCCAGATGCCTCGTTTGCACAAAGGATCCGACGGACCCTCATGGCTGCTGGAGGTGTGAGTACAGTGTTGTAAACTCAGGGGATGGTGGGTCCTGCACGTGCTCTCAAACCCCACCCCCCACACTCAGATATCCACACACTCGTGGGCACACGCACGCATGCACGCACACACACTCGCTCATGCCGGCCAGCAGCTCGGAGCTGTCGAGTCCCAGTTAGCACCTCTCCCCTGACTGTGCGCTTCGCCCCGAGAGCCCCTCAGCCCTCGGGAGCGTATGGGCAGTGACAGACTCCACCAGGAGAGAGTGTCTCCCAGAAAGCACCTCCGCGGTCGCCGACAGCTGCTCTCTGTACTCCCGGCGTGCTGCAGGCACTTGGGGGGAGCGTGGGGGCCCGCGGGCTGGAGCCGCTCAGGGCGGAGAAGACCACGGAGGATGGGGTGGGATCCGAGGCAGGCGGTCAGCCTTCGCACAGCAGCGCCTTGCCTGGCCGACGCCACCTCGGAGAGCCGGGAACGGGCCGGGTGGGGGCAGGACGTGCCTGCCATATCTGAGTCCTTCCCGCCTGGCCCTGGCTCAACACCGAGATGCCCGGCTGTCATGCACTGGGGACCCTATGTCCACGTTCTGTGGGGGGCTCTGCGGGTTTCTCTATCCTAATCAAATGCAAATGGCTCGTCCTCCCCCATTCCGCAAGTCACACCCAGTCCCATACCGCTGTATGGATTCTGAACTGGGCATCGCTGCAGGTACCCCGAAACCCACACCCGCCCAAGTGTGTGCCCAAGTCCAGCCCTTGGGTGCTCCCGAGCTCCTGGAATGGTGCCAGCCTGGCAAGCTCGACACTTAGGCACCCCCCCACCGTCCTGCAGCACCTTGTGCGCCCTGCCCTCCAGCTCACCGGGTCCCTGTTCCCTGTCCCCACGAGCTCCCTGGCACTCTGTCTCCTCCTGTTGGGTAAGAACTTTGTCCCTCAAGCTTCAAAACTGCCTGTTCAGAAGCCAAAAACTGGAAATAGCTCCAATGTCCCCCCCCAGGAGGAGCAGACTGTGTCCCACGTGGGGAGCACGACACAGCAACGAGAACGACGGGCAGCTGCCTCGAACCGCGAGAGCTGCACAAGATGCCGTCCTTTCCGGAAGGGCGTGAGGCCGAGTGAGGGTGCAGCGGAGCCCCACCCAAGGCTTCTCAGGGCCCCAGTTTGCCCCCCTCTGGGTCACTGGCGTGAAGAGGTAAGCGAGGTCTAGGGCTCAAGAAGGCATTTTCTGGCATTAACGAACCAAAGGCTGAGCGGGGAGAAGGCTCGCCTCCCCCCACGTGGTCACGCAGGACCTCCAGCCACTGCTGGGACGTGGGACAGGCCTCCTTACCTAGGGAGTGGGCTGCGGTGGTCTCGGAGCTAAAGAAGCGACCCAGGCCAAGGTCACCAAGCTTCACGACCCCAGTGGCTGTGATGAACACGTTGGCGGGCTTGATGTCTGCGGAAGAAGAGGAAGGTGGTTGGCACGGGGCTAGGTGAGGGCGGGTGGGGCGGGACGGGCTGCACGGAGCCCTGTGGCCGTCCTCAGGGGCTCCGAGAGTGGGTACGTGTGGGGCCCCGAGCTGGACTCTCTGATGTCCCCAAAGACAGGCACCGTGCTCGACACCCGCCTGGCTGGGTGACACAGCATGGTTCCACCTACTCATGGATGTCCCCAGAGCTACAGAGTGCAGAGGCAACGCGGCCTCCCGGGCCCTGGGGGCACCTGGCCTCCCCTGCCCGCCTCCCCCCACTCAGGGCCTGCGGCTCAGGGAGGGCCCCGCACACACCTCGGTGCATCACACGGCGGGAATGCATGTGCTCCACGGCGCTGCACAGCTGAGCGAAGTACTTCCACACCGTCCGCTCGGGGATGAGCCGCTTCTGCTTCTTAAAGTACTGTGGGGAGCGAGGGGTTACAGGTCTGGTGACAGGCCACAGGGCAGAGCCTCTGTCCTGTCCCCAGGGGCAGCCAGCACCCAGCATGGGCTGGGCGGGCAGGCTGCTGAACCCACAGTAAGTCTGGGATGAAGGGGGCCGTGTCCCCAGCTGTGCCTCCACCCAAAGTGCCGTCCACGGTCCCCCGCCAGCCCCTGGCCCTGCACTGACCTCCCTGAGGCTGGGGCAGCCCGGGCCTAGAGTGTGTGTGTGTCCTAGACGGCTATGCTGACCGCACCCTGAAGGCTGCTCACAGTCACGCCTGCGCAGGCATTTTCTAGACGCAGGCCCTTCTCTTCCCATAGCCCGCTGGGGAGCTCCCTGCAGCAGGGGGCCGGCAAGGACGGTCTCGGCCCCAAGCCCTAGCCTGGCCCAGACGGTGGGCACCCAAGGCTCGGTGGGGAAGTCACAGCCACCCCAGCAAATCTCAGGGCATGCCATGGTTCACCAAGGCAGCAGGGACCGCGAGGACATGGCTTGACATTCTCCAATGGACCCCCCAGTTTTGACAGGCCACGAACCGACCTCATTGCCTTAAGAAACGTATTTAATGCTCCAGAAAAGCAAACCAAAGCCCCAAACCACCCAAGCTGCCCTGAGCGCGCTCTAACTAACCACATGCCCTGTAAGGAGCGAATGGAAAACAGGTTGTCGTCCACGTCCCTCTGGGGAGTCTCCTATGCGTGAGAGCGGTGGGGACAATGACGCGTGCACACCAGGAACCTGAGGACCAGGTTGCTGTCCAGAGGCTTTTGGCCTCAGAACAACCATCGTTTCCAAAGCAGCCAGCAGCGAAGCCATAGGCCCACCGGTCCTGGAGCTGCTCTGTGCACAGAGGACAGGGACTGACCCGGGACACACGCCTGGCCGGGGGAAGGGAGTGCGGCATGGGACACAGGAGCTGGGGTAACATCTCCCTAGCACCTGCCTCGTGCACCCTCCGTGCTGGGCCCTCAGCAGGGTGACGGCTCCCATTTTATAGATGAGGAAACTAAGGGCCGCTCAGGGGCTGATAAGGGGCAGTCACAGTCCAGCCCGGGCCTTCAGCCTACAAAGGCCAAGCTCTTTTTTTATTTTTATTTTTTTAAAGATTATTTATTTATTTGAGAGAGAGAGAGAGAGAGAGAGGTCACAAGAGGCAGAGAGGCAGGCAGAGAGGCAGACAGAGAGAGAGGGGGAAGCAGGCTCTCCGCTGAGCCAAGAGCCCAATGCGGGGCTGGATCCCAGGACCCTGAGATCACAACCGGAGTCGAAGGCAGGAACTTAACCCACTGAGCCACCCAGGCGCCCCAAAGGCCAAGCTCTTAACTTTAACTTAACTTTAACTCGAACATTAACTTCGAATGATACCAGTAACCATCAGATGAGCAACTGAGCTCAGAGAGGTTCAGTAACTTGTCTGATGTCACCCAGCTGGAGCGCCAGAGCTGGGACCAGATCCAGGCACTTCCAACAACGGGATCGTGCTAGATGGAAGACCGTGGTCTGGCAGAAAAGCCCCAGAGGCTCTCCTGAGGCTCCATTCTGGGAGGGGGACCTCACGGATGAGTGAGGCTATAGCCCAGACTGCTAGCACAGGACCCTAATCCCCCCCAGGCCACCCCAGGCTTCCGTGGTGGGCTGGGCTACAGCGTTATTTACGCTGTGATGTTGGTTAATCCTCGTTACAGCTTTGAAGCTCGGCTGTGAATGGTGATTTTCTAAATGTCACGTCCTGTAAGTGCCGTGTGACATTTAGCGGGAAGGCTCAGAGTCTCTGGTGGGTGTTGGGGTGGCGGCAACTCTCAGCTTCACTGTCCATCATAAATAATGCTGGCACCGTGGCAGTGGTGGCACTGCTCGGCCTGAGGCAGCAGAGCCCCTGGGACGCAGGGTCTCCTGGTCAGCAGCCTCCGGGCAAGCCCAGCGGGGCGGCCGTGGTGCGGCGGCAGTCCACAGCCCTCGCAGGGCCCCGATTTCCCCCTCAAGCCCAAAGGCAGCTGGAGAGTTAGAAAGGCCTGGGAAATGGAGCTCCTCCCAAGCCCCAGGCATTGCGTTGGGTAGATTACCCATGGGGAGACTGAGGCATAGGGACCAGCCCAAGGGAGGAGGGTCGAGCAGCTGTGTCTGGCTCCAGACCGAGGGTCTCTCTCCTGCCGGGCCCTGCCTCTCCCGCTTGCTGGGGGCAGCACCCAGCCAGGCCCTGCAGGTAAGGGTCCTGGAGCTGTAGCAGAGGGAGGAGGAGGCAGGAGGCAGGAAGGGGCAAGGGCCCCATGACTGTGGGCGAGGAGGCCCCATGCCAGGAAAAGAGGGCTCCTGAGATGGGGCCAAGAAGCCAGAATGCTGCCCCAGAAGCCCCATGGGGGAGCAACTGACTTGAACCTTGGGCTCATGGCCCCCCAAGGAGGCCAGAGAAGTGCACAGAAGGGGAGGAAAGCTGGGGAGGGGGCACTGCAAGGTGTGAGACACCCATATGTCTCCCTCCTCTCTTTTCCCTGGAAGGAGCCTACACTCAGCCCCGTGGCTCCCACAGTCCCCAGCACGTCCCCAGCACATCCCCAGGAGAGAGAGGGAAGCAGAGCTTTGTGGGCAAGGGGTTTGATTTGCCCAGTCACTCCTACCCCACCACCGTTTGACCCCAGTCCCCACCCTGTGGACTGAGAGGCTGCAAGGAGTCCGGGGTCTGTGGGGGTCTTAGTGGGGAGCACCCTCGCCATGGGCCACACTCCAGGGCCCTTCCTCTGTCTCCTCTCCATCTCCTGTCCACTACCTCCATCCCCACCCCCCATCCCTCCTCTGCTGAACATCTAGCCTTTCTTCTAGAACACAACGCTGACCATGTCTACTCCCCACCGTGAGTCCTAGGAAGCTCCCTGCTGACCTTGAGGCAAGGTTTCGAAACCTGGGGCTGGACGGTGAGGCCCTGGGTGGCTTGACTACCTCGCCTCCCTCTCAACTCCTGCCTCCACCTCACCCAGAGCTTTGTGGACCCTGGACTGTTCATGCCCCTGGGCTCTTGCACAAGCTGTTGTGCCACTAGACCGCTGCTCTTCTTGCAGGTCTCAGGTCAGGTGTCACCTCCTCCAGGAAGCCTTCCTGGGTTCGCATAAGGCCCTGAACTTGGCTCACTCACACCGGCTGGTGACTGTCCATCTATGGGTCTGCCCTCCTGTTAGAAGGCGAGCCCCCCTGAGGGCAGCACCCACGCCGCGGTCTCAGCACGGGGGCTGGCACACAGCGTGCGCGGGGTGCATGTGTGTTCGGCAGGAGAAAGACATGAAGGAGAATGGCAGTGGGGGTGGGGGGGAGAAGGAAGAACTGAGACATGATAGAGCACATCTGTTCCCACCAGGGATCCGTGCGGAGATTAACATCCCTGCAAACACATTAATATGTCAACGAAAATATAAAAGCAGGTGATAACAGCTCAAGTAATGCCGCTTCCCAACGACGCCCCAATTCCTAGGAGCCAAATTTCAGAAGAGCAAGTGCGGAGCAATTGCTCAGAATCCCCAGCGCCTGGTGGGAAAGACGGAGAATCCACGTCTGGTCCCGTTTGCAAGTGTTGCTGGGAGTGAGGTGGGGGCGCCGGCGTCGCTGGCAGTGCTCGGGAGCAGCGGGGAGGCTGATGGGGGGTAACCACAGCGCTGGCATGCAGGCTGGCCAAGCCAGCAGGGAGCAGGCTCTTGAGCTTGGGGGCCCACACCGAGGCTGTGCAGCCTCAGGCAGGGAACTAAACCTTTCTGAGCTTGGCTATCTGAGGGCAGTGTGCACCTGGTGAGTGAAATGTGTGCTCGGCATGGCTGTGGCTCAGATTGGGTGCTCCGTCGATGGGACTGGGATGGTTCCCAAGTTCAGACTTACGGTGGCCCTGGTCCTGGGCCCCAGGAGGGGGGGCGCTGGGGTCAGAGCACTGCGGGGGCTGCCGTGGGAGGCAGAGCAAGAGCCAGACCCGGCAAGTCACTCAGCCTCTCCGAGACCCCCAGCCTTGGCCATGACACGGGAATGAGGGTGTCCCTCAAGTGCTGGAAGGGACCCAAGGTAATCACTCAGCTGTTGGTGTCTGGAGAGTCACAGGCTGGGCCACACAGACATGGCTCTGTCCCCCAGGTGACTGGAAATCCTTGGGTGAGTCTCATAGCATTTCCGGGCTCAGTTTTTCCTTTGGGAGGTTGGATGCATGACACACTTCCCAAGATTCTGTGAGCTGGGGTTCTGACCTAACACAGGGTTCTGGCCCCGTTCCTTCTGTGAGGCAGAAGTGACAGGCTGTGGGACGCCAGAGGACTGCTTTCTGTCCTTGGCTGGACCTCTCCCAGAAAATGGGGCTGGAGCTCAAGGGGGCACTCGCCAGGCTGGGGAGCTGCCTGACCCCGGTCTCCATGGGTCCTTGCACACCCACCCCACAGCTGGCCGGCCTGCCAGGCACGCTTACCTTGATCATCTGCGAGAGGTCCCCCGCGTCGGCCAGCTCTAGTACAATGTTCAGCTCATTGTCCTCAATAAACGAGTCCAAGTACTTGATGATGTTGGGATGGTTCAGTTGCTGTCCAAAGAGAGAAAGATGGGGAGGCAGAACCAGTGAGGGCCAGTTCAGCCCTGCGCCTGCCCCATGCTGGCTCCCAGCCAGCCCTTGTTAGCAGAGCCCTGGCTTTGCTGCAGAGAACAGTGACGCCTGGGAGTCAGGGAGATCTGGGCCACCCTGGCAAAGCCCTTCTGCATCTCTGAGTCTCAGTATAATGGGCACAATGCGCTGAAGGGCCATGGTAAGGACCGGATGGGCTGAGACCCCTGCAATGTCTAATGTGGAGACTGTCCTGTGCTGAGACTCCACGGACACTCCTGGACAGAGTCCTGCTCCTCTTCCTCCTCACCCCCCACGACCTTCAAGGTTAGGGCCCCCACCTTCTTCCCCCTGCTCTAGCGCTGGGCTCAGCAGGCCTGCAGCTGGTGCTCCCCAGTATGTCCATCTCCCTTCCTCCTTCCCACCCTCCACTGACACACCCTTGTGAAATCTGGAAAAACCCCAACCATTCCTGGCATGAAAGCTGCCCTGAGTGCTTAGCTTTGCGCTGAAGCCCAGCCTCTGGCCCAACCACCGTGGTGCGCGCGAGTTTGCCAGATGGGACAGCACCCCACTGGCTGGAAGCCAGACCCCGCCTGGCCGAGAGGGGATAGACCCTGGCAACTGCTTATAATGTAAGCTGACGGTTTCCACCAAAACGATTCCAGGGTCTGGGAAAACAGAGGGGACTCTAACATTCTGCCAAGAGCTGGGTCGGCCAAGTCCATGGGGGCGCCCGTCAGCCAACAAGCAGAGGCCACCTTAGCACACATTTTCTAGAAGGCCTAGAAGTTGCAGTGAGGGGGACGTGTGTTTATGCTGTGCCAACTTATGCCCACCTTTGGATTCTAAAATGAGGGGGAACGCTGGGAGAGATTATGTGGCTATGCCGTCCCCCACTTATTCTTTTCCCCCCACTTACTCAAGCCCGCTCTGGATGGCGGGCACACCTCAATCAGATGGCCTCTGTCGCAGGCCATGTGTCTCCTTGGGCTCTACTCTGCCTGCTGAAGTCCTCAGGCCCCTGCTCTGGGTCGGCCCCTGACCCGGGTGTGGGGGCACTGGCTCCTCCCGCCGCCGCAGCCAGCTCCTGCCCATCTCGACCAGCTGTCCTGCTGGGCTGCCCTGCAAACATTTTAATTCTAGTTCCAGCTTCTACATTTGGGTCTATGATGCATTTCAATTACATTTTTATGTACGATGTGAGGTAGGGGTCCAGGCTCACTTCCGTCCATCTGGACGTTCAGTTTTCCCAGCACCGGGGATTGCAAGTCTTTCTTTCATCCACTGAGTTGTTTTGGTGCCTTTGTCAAAAAATCATCTTACCCAGATGTTGTCTTGAGGTCTCCCTGGAGCTAACACTGCCCATCACACTGGCTGCCCTCAGAGCACATCGCATTCCAGATATATTTCTCATTTACAACAGAATATCAAAGTGAATGGAATGTGGCACTTCGTAAAGTTGGTCAAAGTTGGTCGCTTTGCTATTGTCGTTGAAACACTAGTCCCCCCACCCCCATCCCCGCACTGTCACCGCCCCCACCTGGGCCTCACCTCATGACTTCCCTGGGACACCGCACACCCTTCTCAGGGAGGAATCCCAGAGACCCTCCAAGGTCATCAACAGGTCAGGCATCACCGTTCCGCAGGTGACTTAGAAAAACTGGAGGGGTCTGGGTGGGAATTAAAGCTTCAGTCAAAGGGGCTGTTCCCTCCAGGTGTGGGCTCCTGGGGAGAAGATGGGGAGGCCTCTCTCCCTGCTTGTACGGCAATGCTGAGGAAGAGAGGTAAGGCAAAGGCTCCCTCGAATACCTGGCTAGGCACAAAGGCACAGACTGGGGCAAAAAGGGACCCCAGAGGTCAGCTGGGGGAAATCCCTGAGACCTGAGGGGAGGAGTTGACTCCAGGACCAAGATGGGCCCAGAGCCTGGTCTGGTCACCACGGACCGCTGTCCACCCAGAGCCCCCTTCTCAGTCTGTAGTCCGTTGGTGAGCCTCGGTGTGTAAAGATTTGTTTGAGTGAGAGACGGCGCGTGCACGCACACACACAAGCAGGAAGGACAGAGGGAGAGAGACTCTCCAGCAGGCTCTGCACTAAGTACAGAGCCTGATGCAGGGGTCAATCTCCCAATCCTGAGATCTCCACCTGAGCTGAAACCAACATTCAGACGCTACACTGACGCCCCTCAGGTGTGTCTTAAAGTGGACAGGCTTGGGCCAAAATATAAGAAGTGCTCCAAAGGTGCGGACGGCTTGGGTTCTGGGGTTTGTAGGTAGGGGAGGGGCAGCTGCTCTGGCTTCAGGTATCTGGGGTTCTAGATCCATCTCCAGTGCAGTTTCTCCTGGCAGCATCGGCCACCCTCTTGCTCCCCTGTGTCACCACGATCCACACCCATCCCTCTCCTCACAACCCGCAGCTCCACGGGGTGGAGCTGTCCCTGAGGCCCTGGGCCAGGCCTGGTGGTGGTGGGAGCTGCCGAAGGCTGGATGCTGGCCCGGGGGTGGGGGGGAAGGCAGAGGTGACAATAACAGGCGCAGCTTTCCTTTTCGAATCTCTGTCCCACCTGCGGCCCCTCTGGGATGTGCTACAGCGGTCTGTCTAGAATGTGTCTCCCCTGCTGGCTGCATCCTTGTGTCCAACGCTCGGGGCTGCCCACTACCCTCTGTGTGACACATGATCTGTGCTCATCTTCCAACAGGGCCCACCGCCCTGCCCCACGTCTGCCAGCCTCTGCACTGGGAGGTTTTGGGGTTTGGGTCCTGGCATGAATGAAGCAAACAGTGTTGCCTCACGGCCCCTCTGAGAACTGTGTTTCCCTTTGTTTTTCAGGAAACACCTCGTACCCGGGGAACGTCCTGTTGACTTCCCGTGGGCAGGCTGGGGAGCTGGGAAAGCGCTGGCGTCGAGCAGCAGATGTTGTAACTGTGAGGACCTGGGGTGCCTGTGACCGAGCTCCTACCACATGCCAGATGCAACACCGAGCTCTTCCAGCCCAGTTTCTCACAAACCCCGACAGTGGAGGACAGGATGGGTATCATCGCCCCCTTCTAGGGATGAGGAAATGGAGGCCCTGAGCATCGATAGCAGCCACACAGCTAGCGATGGAGGGGCGTGCCGACCTCTCAAGCCACGATCAGTGGCGCGTGACCACACGGCAGCCCAAGAAGGGACAGAGCCCTCCTGCCCCAGCAGGCCCAGGTCACACCAAGCCTGACCCCCTTCACTGGAGCCCGGGGACCGGGTACAAGCGGGCTCAGTATGTGCGCACACGTAATTCCTTCCTTGTGGTGAAGGGCACACATGCGTTCTTGGCCACAAGAAGGGAGAGAGTATGGGTGACTGGGATAGCCAGTCCCCAGCGCTGGGGAATCAGAGTCCTGAGATCACACCCGGGACCCAAAGTTGACTGTCACGTAAAATTTAAACCATGTTATCTGAAGGGACTTTTTGGACCTGTGATAGCTGCAGTTGACGACTCCTCCTGAGAAGCCTCCCAGTGATCCCACGTGGCCGGGGTCCCCTCCCAGCGAGGGCTCATGAGTCCCAGGCGGCCCCATACCTGATGCTCTCAGCCTCTTCAGGGGCTCTACTGTTGTTCACACATTCGAGTCCCACCTCCTAAGTGTGGCATCCAAGGCCACCACCGCCTGGTCCCACCAGTTGCTCATGGCCAGGACACTGGCAGCAGGCTCCTGTCAGCTTCCAGATTCTGGGACAGGGCCCTGAGCTGCACAGGGCTTCTCCTGCACTCCTTGGGCCCAGGGCAGCCAGCCTCACCCCCACAGTCACGCAGCCAGGCTGCTGGTCTGCTCCCCACTGCCTGGGAGTCGCTGAGGGAGGGGATGGGGCCTGAGAGCCCAGGGCAGACCCACCAGTGCAAATGGGTTGTCTAGACCCCGCGGGAGGGTGTCCGTGTCCTCGCCGCCAGCAGCCCCACACGCCAGCAGCTGTGGCCCAGCCCTCCGCCGCACAGAAAGGGCCAATGCCGAGTGCGCGCCTGCTGGGTGCTCCACTGGGCTGGGCCCTCTTCAGACACTATTTAATCTTCTCTAACTGCCCATATTCCACATGGCAGATATTCTCACCGCTGAGCAGACGGGCAAACGGACACTCCCGGAGGCTCCGTCACTTGCTTAGGGTCACAGGGCTTGTAAATTGAAGACATCAGGATTTGAACTTGGGCTCCTGGGCCTCTGAAACCCATCCCATTCCTCCTCCACCATCACCTCTGAGACCCCAGGTAGATGCCTAAGCCTGGGGAAGAGGGAGGGATCTCCAGGAGGGAGCAACCCTAGGCAGGGGCTGAGTCTAGTCCAGAAAGTTCTGCTGTCTCTGACGCTGGAGGAGACCAGTGAGGAAGCCAGCAGGGGGAGGGAAGGAAAGACCACCATCCCCCACCCCAAGGTGCCCTGGCATGTGTGTCCTTCGTGCAAGCCACCCCCATGTGGACACCCTCCCTCCTCTTTGGGGAGGCCTGGGAAGAGCCCAGCAGGGTGACAACCCGGGTCCCGCGGGCACCAGGAACCCTGGGCCACACACCTGGTTTTGCGGCCTCTCCACCATTCAAGGCCGGCCTCGCTGAGTCCCCGGGGGGAGCTTCTGCTGGGTGGCAGTGACTCGGTACCCTGAGGGGGAAGGTCTTCGGTGCCAGGCGCTGCCGTCCATAAGCACAACCAACATGGGGCGAGGACAGTAAGTCTGGGGGCGCCACGAGGGCTGGGCAAAGAGGTGAGGTGGGGCCCCCACTCACCCAGCCATGAGAAAGCCACCTGCGCTCAAAAGGCTGTCGTCTCAGAAACTAAGAGGCCGCGGGTGTGGTGGCCATGAGGTGGCCCGGTCCCCAGTGGCCCGGTCTGGGGACCAGGCCACCTCAAGGAAGTGAGGGGCTCCTGCTCACCCCAGGGTGCTCACCTTCAGGAGGCCAATCTCCTTGACGCAGTCCTGTCTGGCTTTGGCGTCCATCATCTCGAATATCTTGAGCCAGAGGAAAAAGAGAAAGACTGGTTAACACCCAGCTCCCAGAGGCCCCACTGGAGCCACGAGGACTGGAACTCACAAAACCCATCATGGCACACCCCGTTTGCAGTCTGCAGACCGGCAAGGAAACCATCCCGTGGGTCTGCCAGGCTCCCCACCCAGGGCAGCGTCTGAGTCACCTTCTCTCTCCCGGGCCTCTGTGGCCCAGGCAGTTAATCCTATTTTTAAAGGACAAATGAGCAAAGTGAGGTGTCAGGGAAGCTCTGCGGGAAGATTTAAAGCTCCTTCCTGAGGCCAAACCCAGTGGCCCTCAGTGAAATGCCTCCTGGCTTCACGTGCTTGAGCCCCGTTCCTACGGAGGCCAGAAAAGGCTCTCAAGCCCAGAGGCGAGCAGCAAGTGTGGGGCTTAGGGTGAGCAGGTGTGGGTCCAAGTCTGAGCTCTCCGTCAGCTCGCTCTGTGGGCCCGGTGAGATCGATACTCAGGCCTCTGCAGCTTTCCTGATCTGAAAAATGGGGTGACCCGGCAGGCCGTTCTCAAGGCACGGCCCATTATACAGTGGTGCTCAATGTATGCTCATTTTCCTTTTCCTTCATGGCCTACAGTGAGCTTTCAGCAGAAGTAGCCCACCTAATCCTTCCCATGGCCCATAGAGTAGGGTCCTGATTGCAGGGGGAGGGAACGAGAAGGAAGAGGCAGGAACTGACCCAGGGCCACAATGTTTAGACACAGAAGCTGGCTCCTGTGACCGGGCTTTGACCCCAGGAGGGAGATGGCTCACCTGCACCTTCTTCAGAGCCACCGTCTTCCTGTCCAGCAGGCAGGTGGCCTTGTACACCTCGCTGAACTGTCCTCGGCCTATCTTCTTCTCGATCTGGAAGTCGGCCAGCGAGCAGCGAAAAGACAGGGTGTTTGGGTGCCTCTGGAGGAGAGGGACAGAGGCCATCAGCGGCCACCAGGCTGCAGTGGGGGGCCAGGACCTTGGCAGCCGGGCCCCCTACAGAACCCGGCGACCCCACCTAGCTCCTCCAAGGTGAAGGAAGGACTGTGACTGCCAGTGTCACTGCCAGAGACTTTATCGCCCCCCCGGGGGCTGTCCACGCCATGACACGCCCACTCTGCAGACAGGACCCCGAGGCTGCGGGTTCCCACCGTTCATTAGACTGCTTGTTCCTACCTCCTGCTCCCAGAAAGGTGAGCCCCTGCGGCCAGGGCCTTGCCCACCTTGTTCACTCCTGAATCCCTTGCGCCCGGGTCGGAGCCAGCAAGCAGAACAGGGGCAATTAAGGGGTGAAGGAAGTGATGGGTCAAGGTCACACAGCGAGGGGGAGGCCCTGCTGGGTCTCCCTGGCCCCACGGCCTTCCACGTGTCGTCCCCAACCCTGCCCCTGCAAGTCACCGTCAGATGTGGCAACTTCCCCCTCCCGGGGTGACGGCTCCCGTCTCGACTTCCGTCGGCAGCTTTACTGTTCTGAGCCCTTGTGTGGAGAAGCAACCCCCTTTACGGCGACAGGAAGAATCCGGACGCTTCGTGCCAACTTGCCAGGGGCCTGGGCTGAGACTGACCACGGAGCAGTCGGACCTGCCCTGGGATTGAGATGCTGGGCGAGGGACCCCCTCCCCATTCCCACAACACACGTGAGACATGCTCTGGGAAGGAGAGGAAGGGGGGCAAACTCAGGCCCTGGAACCCTGGCTGGGGGGAGGGAGGGTGCCGCGGCTCGGTTCTGCCCCCCTTCCCACTACAGCCCCCACTCCCCACTCTGGGGCGGAGATCACTGCCACTGGGGACCCTCTGGGCTGGGAGCAGTGCGAGGACAGGGTCTCGTGTGTAGAAGGGCTACAGAAACATCTGCGGAGTTCATTTGGGGATGTGGGGGTGGGAAGAGAAACACTGAGAGCCTCACCGAGGCAGGAAGGAACAGGTCTGCATTTCCTGATCTGAAAAGGCCTCTTCCAGACTGGGGCTGGAAGCACCCACGGGGGTGGAAGATCAGGTATTTTACTGGGCTGGTCCTAGAACTCTCCTTAACCCGAATCTCAGCCTCTTAGACAAAGAAGCCCTGGCAGGAGCCTGGCGAGCCCTGTGTGACTGGCATCCTGTTCAGGACGTCTGTTCTTAATCAACTTCCATTTTTCCTTCTTTGTCTTTACTACACCAATGTTCAGTTGTTGTTGTTTTTTTTTTAAAGATTTATTTATTTATTTGACAGAGATCACAAGTAGGCAGAGGCAGGCAGAGAGAGAGGAGGAAGCAGGCTCCCTCCCAGGACCCTGAGATCATGACCTAAGCTGAAGGCAGAGGCTTTAACCCACTGAGCCACCCAGGTGCCCCGAGATGGCGCACTTTTTAAACACCCAGAATCACGAGAACACGTTACCCTAAGACTGGCTCTTCCCTCTCTTGGTAACTGATGGATATTGTCAAATGACGGGGATTTAAATAACTGTACAGTACTCTACATGCTCTCCGGTAAGCTTGTTTCCAGTCTGTGATCACTATAAATAATGGTGCAATAAACATCCTTATGCATATTTCCTTATGCGTATTTTCTGGGTCCCTGGCTGGTGATCTTGGGCAGTGACCCAAGCCATCCCACTCTGCCCCAGTTTCCTGTCTGCAAGGCAGAGGTGTGGAAGCATGTCTGTCTCACAGGGTCACTGTAAGGACCACGTGAGATTGCTGAGAACCCCCCCACACACACCACACACACAGTCGGTGCTCAGTGGTCCTTATGACCAACCGGCTGGGGCTGGAGCAGGAGAGAGGGCCCCTGAGCAGCTATTCCTCACTCCCACTTTTGGCCTTTCTGAACCTGCTCAGACCCAGCTCTGTGCCAAGGAACATCCCCCCATTGCCCCCTGCCAGGAGTGAATGATGGAAGTCTGAGCCTGGAAGCCCGCTGCCTCCTTCCCTCAGCAAGGTAAGGGTTGGGCCAGCTTTGACTCTGAAGTCTTAAGGCCTAATTATCTCCCCTGGTGAGGGATTTGAAGCTGCTCCCTACTGGGGGCTGAGCAGTGGGGGATGGGGGGCTGGTGGAGGAGAAAGACCACATTCTTATCCAGCACATGCCAGCATCTGTCAGTAAGTTCCTAAATAAGAGCAATTAACCCACCTGTATACTAACACCCATTTAAGAAGAGTGAGCATTTATTGAGCACTTACTGTGTGCCGTGCACTGTACAGAACACTGCCCATGACCCCGTAAGTAGGCATCACCATTATCCCCATACTTCAGGAAACTGAGGCTTGGTGGGGAGGCAGGGACCGGCTCCAGACCTCACAATGAGTCATGGGAGGGATCTGACCCTTGACTAGGGACTCTGCAGTCTCTCCCGTTGAGCTCTACCAGGTGACCTCCCAACTCCTATTTGTCCTCTGCATTTCCTTCACGACCCCATGACTAGCCAGGACTAGGCTTCCTGACTCAGTTGGCTTCTCTCTTCCAGGAACCTCATCCCCTGCCCCGCCAAACACGGGCCTCTCCAAAAGTGCACCCCTGTTTTCGTCCCCTCCGTGTCCCCCGAGTGCAGGTGTCTGACCTGCCCCAGAGCAAGAGCTCGGGGCCTGTTCAATGACACAAAGGAACGTGCTCCAAACAGCCCAGTGCGCCGTGGGCCTTTGAGATGCAGCCACTGGCCCTTCCAAGTGCGGCCGAAGTCCCACCCTCTCTGAAGGAGGCAACTTCCTCACACACAGAGGGATCACACTTGCCAGCGAAGCTGCCAGGACGCCCATGGGGCGTTGAGCACCTACCACGGGGCAGCTCCACGCCAGCTGCTCACACAGGTTTTGTGACTGAAACCGCCTCATGTTCTTGTAAAGCAAGGAAGGCTCCTTCAACCCATGTCATAGAGAAGGGATCGGAGGCGCCGTCACACGGCTGGTCTGTGGGGAGCTGAGACCTGGACTCCCAGATAGACCCCACTGCTGCTGCCCCAGGAGACTCCCCAAGAGGACAGGGGACATCCCAGCCAGCATCCCCGCATCCTCAGACTCCAGTCACACATCTGCATATGCAATGACCCAGATTTGCATTTCCTGTCACAACCCATTTGACCTAATTAGAGGAATGAGCTGCTACGCTGGGGCAGGGGGCGGGTTCCTCCCCCTGCAGGCTGCACCCCGTGGCAGGGGGACAGTGTGGGCAGGTTAGGGGACAGCAGCATGCTCACAGGGGTGAGGCTCACAGGTGGGGTCCTGTCCCCCCCATGCCCTCTGTTCAGGCGGGGGCAGCACAGGGCGCGGGTGCAGTGCCTGAGCCAGTAGGGCCCAGACTGTGACGTAACTCAGTGGCTGTGAGGGCAAGAGGAGAAGGTGAATGGAGTTCTTGGTCCATAAGACCAGGCCTCTCCCCACTGCCACCTCCAAGGGCTTCCTCCACTCCTCCCTCAGCCCTCAGCGAGCTCCACTCTGGCCCCTGTAGCCGAGTGAGTCCATGCGCGATAGGGGGACATCAGTGATCTCGGCCCCGGGGTTTCTCTGAGGATTCCGGGACCTGAGGTTGGTGCCAACGGTCTGGGAAGCTCTGAGGTGGGGGCCCCGAGAGGCTCGCACTACGCTGGCTTGAGGGTGGTAATCCCGATCGTCTTTCTGAAAACTGCTCTTCTCGCTATCTGCACTGGCCCCTGTCCTGTCTGCAGCCCCATGCTGGCTCCTGGGGAAATGAGCACCAGCCTGGGGTGGGGGCACAGCCTGGCAGACGGGTGACTGCCACTCTGGCTCCCTCAGCGGAAACACTGACACTGGGGAGCAGAGGGAGGCCTGGGTTCAAGCCCCAGATCTGCCAAGCGCTGGCTCGGGGCTGCGCACAAGCACTCTGGGCCTCAGTTTCCTCCCATGTACAATTAAGGTGATAACAGTGCCCCCTTCCGAGGGCTGTGGTGGGGGGGTGGGTAAGCAGGTTACTGAGTGAAGGCACCGGGGAGACGCTATGTGGCTGTTACTGTCATTGGGGTATCGCCGTTGCTCGGTGTACAGAGTGAGGATTGGGGCTACCGCATCTGCCTCCCAGGGGGCTGGGGATGAGCCGAGGCAAGGAGCTCTCAGGGGCTGTACCGCCATCCACATCCCTTTGAGGGTCTGTGCTGGGGCTACTGCCAGCTCTGGGCTCTTTAGCCGTGAAAACTAAAATGAATTTGGAGATTTAAGAATAAGATGGATGACAGCCATGACGTCAGACGCCATGCTGGGGTTTCAGAGTAGCCCATCTCACTCAGTCTTCACGGCCCCATTTCACAGATGAGGAAGCTGAGGCTCAGAGAGATTGTTGATCCATCGTCACCTGACTGCAGTAAAGCAGGGAGGTGCCTGTGTCCCTGTAGCCTTCTGACGTCACTGTCCCCTGCACGGGTCATACCCAGGACTGTTTGCCAAGGGACTGTGCTACACAACAGGCTCACCTCACCTCCCTGTCTAGGACTATGCTGTGGGACACTCGCAGGGAAAATGCTGGCAGAAGCCATTTCTGACTCCTCACCTGCCTTCTCCAGCATGGGAGCCCCCTCAGGTCTTCCCCAGAGGAGGGGCAGGTGGGTGGGGAGGCTGGGAGGAGCTGGGAGGGACGCTGACCACAGCGGGCGGAGGGAGGGGGACTGTACTGCCCTGGGCAGGGAAATGCCATCTCAGAGAGAGGAGGAGTCTTGGGGAGCAACTATGTGGACCACAGGAGGCTTGGCAGAACCAGGAGCCAAGGAGAGGGGCCAAGGTCCCCAGGTCACCTCTATCCCCAATCCCACCGCCCCCCACCCCAGGGTGCATCAAGCCTAGAAACGGGTGTTGGGGGGCAGTGAACCACTCTGGAAAGCTCAGAGAAACCCAGGCTCTCTTCTCCAAGTCAGATCAAATTAGGCCACAAACACCTCCCACCCCATGCTAATTTGAGTTTAAAATGTTTGAACCACAATAAGCCTCAGCCATCGACAAATCCCTTTAAAAAAAAAAAAAAACCCAAAAAAACCAGGAGCATAAAATCACATGTTAAAAGAATAAAAATGCATTCGCCCAATTAATTTCCTGAAATCTCATTAAAAAATTTAGCCTGACTAAGTCAGACTTCTGACCTGAATTTTAATCATCTTTACACTGAATGGGTCTTTTTTTTCCTTGATATTTGCAATGCATCATTAATTTTAAGGCAACTGTTTCTGTGATTTTAAAAAGCATACTTCATCAGAATGACATTTCCTGTAAACGAATTTCACCTTTAAAGACATCTGACACCATGTATAGGGAGTTCTAATGGATTCGGTATATGTGTATATGGTGATGGGTTTTAAGTCTGTGTAACACAAAAGAAGGGCAGGGCTTACACAGAGTCCATATTGTCAGGCTCTTTACGAGGCCGACCCCACTCAGCTCTCCACGATCTGGCTAATTTCAAACCCAAAGCTCATCTTCAGTCTCGCAGACCTGGGGACAAGAAGGGGTGCCGTGGGTCCACAGGATGTGGAGACCCCTGGCTCTGCCCGTCAGGACCAAAACGTACCCGGTATTTATCTCAGTTACCTCCCCTGTCTTATCGAGTTCTGAATAAGGCCTGGTTCCTGGCCGGTGGGAGGGTGGGATGAGGTAAGAGCCAGGTTTCATGCTATCGGGACAACCACCACCATGACCGTCCTAGCCTGGAGGTCTCACTCAGCTCCCAGGGTCATCAGCACATGGGAATAGTGTACAAGGTGCCTAAAACATGGGAGTCACCTGATAACAAAGCCTAGAATCACCTCAGCACAGTGAGTCCCTCAGGACAGTTCCCGCTGGCTGAGCTCAGAGAAAGCTGAGCTTACACATACCTAAGAGAATCTGGGTCTGGCCCCAGTGACTAGCAAGCTGAGATGTGAAACGTGAGAGCGCTAAGGAGCATCAGCCAGAAACCTGGGTCCATCCTCGACTCTGCTCTCCCTCATCCCTTCAGCTACCAAGTGCACTTGGCTTAATCCTGCAAGTCTCTGGAATCTTCTCTCCGAATCTCCCGCCATTTAAGACCACGGAATCATCTCACCTGGCAGAAGGCAGCGGCCTCCTCATCTCCTCCTATTTTCATCCCACTTGTGCCATGAGTACCCACACCAGTGATCTTTCTAAAACGCGAGCTCCCTTGTCCACCCGAACCCACTAACGGGCTCGCCCCTCACACAGACCAGCCGTTCCCCATCCCAGCGCTGGTATTTAAACACTTGCCTAACCTGACTGGTCCTGCACCTTCAGGCCTGGCTCCTTCCTCTTCCTGGGACAGCCACCTCTCCCTGTCTTGCCCCAAATCATCGCCAGCCCACCTGTCCTCTCTCTAGAACCTTCCCTGCCCCACCTCACCCTCTGGGCTCCCTCAGCATCCGCCCATCCCTCTGTGGGACCCTGCCCCTCGCACGAGGCCCCACTTCTGTGTCGGGCAGAAAGGAGGCAAGAAACGAGACAAGCATTTGCTGAATTTACAACACGTCAGCAAACACTTCTTGGATTTTAACAGCTGCTAATATGTGGTCGTTAAATCTTACCTAATTGCCAACACTGCTTTGGGAAGATTCTCATAAAGGTTTTGGCCTGTGCGATTCAGATCTAGAAGCGGCCGTCCCATCCTGAGAAGTAAGGCACATTCCTCTTTCTCTGACCAGGGCCCAACATAACTGAACTTGGCACGCCCCACGCAGCTTTGCAAAGACTTTCCAGATGGAAGACACATTAACCAGGCCGTTCTCAGACGAGAGCACCTTTCCCCTTCTTGCAAATTCACGTGACTCTTAGTGGGTCGGCTCGGTTTCATTCCTGATGAGAAACGCTCTGCAGCTAAGTGGTAAAGTCCTAGAGCATCTGGCATTAGAGCGCTTCCCCTCAATTACATGCACGCCCTCATTCATTCATTTGAAACCTCAGTAATTTCACTTGTGATTCCACCGGGTTCAGCAAACGTATTTTAATAAGCGGACAGCTCTCACAGCTAGAAAACTCCCAGAAGTGATAAACCACCAGCCTTGGGCACAGAAACTTAACAGAACCAGTTTGAGTGGTTGCTAAGTGGTCCCTTCTACACTGTGGGCATTTCAGCTCTGGGCTCCTGAGCCACGAACACGAAAATGAAGGCTCAAAGAGAAGAATGAAATCAGTGGCACACATTTCCTTAACACCCACGACGTCCGACGCCATGCTGGGGGTTTAGAGCAGTCCATCTCACTTAGTCTTCATGGCCCCATTTCACAGATGAGGAAACAGAGGCTCAACTCATTTACCAGCTGTGGCCTAGCTGGTGAGGGCTGGAGTTGGGATCTGAGCCCCGCCTGGTCTAGACCGAGTGCAGTACTCTCACCACCGAGGGCCCCAGTTCCTTTTTCTAAGGATGATTTCAGGGAAACAGCAGGGCCTCCTGCCTTCAAGGAAAATGCCTGTGCTGTCAATCTGAGGTGTTTCTATGTCCCAAAACAGGCAAGATTGGGGCCACGATGTCTCCCCAAACGGTGTTTAAATACCTGCACTTCGTGAGCGGAGGAGAGAGGAAGCGCCTTGCCTGGCCTCATTCCCTTCCCGACCTGCCCCGGGCCATGCTGGTGTCTACACGGCTGCGCACCCTGGTTCGGCAACCCTGGCCAGATGCTGGTGGGATGCAGGACTCCTTTGCGGACGGCCGCTGCCCAACGACGGGAATCGTGTCTAATTCCACTTAACTGTGTCATTACCCACTCCAACATGTGCAACCAGACACCCGGACGCCGCCGCCCGCCGCCGCCTTGCCTTGTTTGCGAAATAATTACGGGGCTCTCTCCTCTGCCAAATGAGGCTGTAATTAACCCTAATTGCTCAAAATGCAACTGGCTAATTCTGGGAGATTAATCAAGGGGGACTCAATTGTTAGTGAATGACTTAATATGACAAATTGTTACATTACCCGAGGAGGCCACACCGGCCCCAGCATCAGTGAGCTGTCCTGGTGGACTCGGCACCAGCAGCATCCACGGGCCTTTGGGCTTTCTGGGATCTGCCTCCCCAAATTCCACCTGGGAAATGGGCCCATGTCCCATCCAGTAATGGGAGTGGAAAGCACCAATAGGGCAGATGCCCTAGGACACTGTGTGTGTGTCGGGGGCGGGGGTGTGCACGTGCACACAGACACATGCATGTGCACACACACACACACACACACACACTAGTCTACTAGTTCACATGTCTCACCCCTGTGTGAATCTATAGAATTGTTCCTTCTTTTGGGCTGATGGAGCCCCATACAGGGAGCATGGGTTGATTAAAAACTCAGGTGTAGGAGAAGGATCTCAGACTCAGCTGCCTCCTTGACCAGGCGCTTTTGTGCAGTGCACACCCACACAACTGCACATGGCAGCCCTGGCCAAGTGGATCAAACAGCAGTCCACCTGACATCCTCCAACAGGAAGGAGTACTTAGAGGCTGCGACGAGCCTTCTGGGGCTCAAAAAGGTAGCTGTCTCAAAGCTTCCCCCTGATTTGGGTCTCCTAGCTTTGGGGGAAAAAGCCAACACTGGACATGACTTTTCATCATCCCAGGCTGTCCCCAAGGCCCCGCAGCACCTGGCCCTGTCTGACCTGGCCTGCCTGCCCCCACCAGACCAATTCCTCAAGGTGGCCTCTCTGGCCATCTAGGTCAGATCATGTGCTTCCTGGAGCTCCAAGGGTCCCTGAGTTTCTTCTGCCCTGTTTCCTCCCTTTCTCTCCCATGAGGCTGTGTGCTTTCTAAGAGCAGACCTGCCTCTGCCCCACACACAGCCACATGTATCTGCTGTTCACGAACTCAGCCGGCCTTGAGGGGCTCCTCTGGGCCTGGCCTGGGATGATGGGAGGGGTATAGCCTCGCCCCAGACCTCCCATTTAGGAACAGGAACCAGTTCCGCAGTGGGATGCTGTGGCCAGAGCCCAGTGCCTGGGCCTTACAGGGGAGGGAATGGGAGGGAACAGGAAGGCTCCCTAGAAGCTGCAGCATTTGGACCAAGGCCTGGAGGAGGAGTGGGGAAAGGCCCTCCAGGCCCAGGAAACAGCACATTCAGAACCCACAGAGGATGCATGAGCTGGGGACCCCAGAAGCCACCTTCGGAAAAGCTGTGGGAGGCAGCCTGGCTCTCTGAGGATCTGCAGAGCATGAGGCAGGTGTAAAGAAACCAGTGTCCTGGGGCTCTGTTGGTTCTAGATGAAGAGGGCTGAAGAGGGCCAGGACAGAGCTAAAACCAAAAAGGGAAGCTGACTTCAGCGGAGAGTGAGGAAGCGCTTTCTGACCCCACGCACAGGCTGCCTGTTCCCCAGAGTCCCTCACTTTCTCCTCTCTCCTGGCCTTTCTAAGCAGCCCTGATCCCGCTGAGACAATGTTGTTCCGTTCACAGGGAAATCCGGGAGTCCGGCCCAGAGAAGGCATCTCTGAGTGCTGCTGAGTGGTACCAGGGCTGACTAGGTTGGTAGTGAGCTGCACTCCCACCCTTGGAAACATTCCAGAAATGACTCCATCTGGGTGGGGTAGTCAGGGACTCGAGCTCCTTGTAGAGGCCCCAGCGCTCTGCAGACGAAGGCGAAGGGCTCACCTGTGGGTCCGGGGCGTGGGCAGGCCCTGGGCTGTGGCAGAGGTTGTTCGGGCTCCCTCCAGGGGGCATGTGGCTGGGCTGTCCGGCCATCCTGCATGCCAGCCTCACGGTGCACGGGGCTGCGAAAGAAAACGCGGGCTTTCTTAGACACATGCCTGTTCACCTTCTCCCCGTGACGGCCCCGGGGTTCCGGTGGGGGTCCTGGAGTGCACAGCTGGGACCCAAGAGCCCACGTGACACACCTGCCGTCCGGTACCCCGTCTGACAAGGTTGCGAGGGTTGTCCCCACTGGGGGGAGGGGAAACAGGCTCTGCGCAGGGCAAAGTCTAAAGGCATCCCCTCCACCCCAACCCGGCCAGCAAAGGAGGTCCCACTCAACTCCACAAGTACTAGGCTCCAGAGCCTGGTTCTTACTTTTTTTTTCTTTAAAGATTTTATTTACTTATTTATTTGAGAGAGAAAGACAGAGATAGTGAGAGAGAGCACAAGCAAGGAGGAAAGGGAGGAGCCCGATGTGGGGCTCCATCCCCAAACCCTGGGATCATGACCTGAGCCGAAGGCAGACGCTTAACCAACTGAGCCACCCAGGCGTCCCACCAAAGTCTTGTTCTTTCCCATTATTGTCCTCCCTGTCTCCTGGGGGCATGATCACCCCCACAAAAACCCAGGTTGACCACCTGGGTGGTCAGGAGAGAGATGCTGAGTCAGACTGTGTAGCAGCTGCAGGAAGGACCCAACATTTCCATCCTTGCTGGGCCCTGGTGCTCCAAATACAGGGAAGGCCAAGGCCATGGGTTCCCTCTCATAGGCATACACCTCTGGGCAGGTGCAGAGCCCTCTGCACAAGGGAGCAGTCCCCCGTACCTCCAGGGTTTGGGCCGCCATGTCAGAGCCCCTAGGAGAGTCAAGGTTGCTAGCTGCCAGTTGCCATGGTAACCCCAGCCTGACTGAGCGACCACTATGTGCCTGGGCCTGAGCAAAATGTCATCTAAGAATCACTCCCGATGCCAGCCTCCCTGGCAGAGCGCTGCCTCTGGGGCAGGGCCCAAGGCTGAGGCACACAGAAGCACTGTAGAGCTGGAGGTGAGAGCCGGCACCTGGTCACCGCATGCAACCCTCCGGGACGAAAGGGGAAAAGCCCTCCTCGTTGGGAGGAAAGCCTGTCCTGTAGCCATAGGCATTTCTGCAGCACCTCCTGGGTCCAGGGCCAGGCCGGGGCTCCCACAGGGCTGCGGAGAATAAAAGGGGCCAATGCCCAGGAGGTCCCTGTTGTAGAGTAGGCATGTGGTAAGGGGCCCCCGAATCTGGCTGCTGCTGCTTCTGCCAGACCCCCACCCCGGCTGCCCCACAGACTCCACACACCCCAAACAGAGCCCCTCAGGACTGGCCCAGGCTGTCGGAGCAGCTTTGTCTATACCCTCTGGAGAGCCAGCGTCCCTAGGAACTAGCAGCCCCTTGGACAACTGTTAATCAACGACCAAGGGGTCCAGTGTGAAAGTGCCCTTGGCTGGGTCAGGGCACTCAGACAGTGGGAGGCTTGTCTGCCTCTCCCACTCCCTTATGGTTTGCTCACTTGCAGGGTCTGTGTCTGGAGAACCAACCGAGGACAGCACTTTCTCCCCAGACGGACTCTGCCTCTCTCCATCTACACCCAGAAGCCAAACCCCAGACTGAGAGCCGTCCCCGGGTCCAGCGGTTCGGCAAGCTCCACTGCGCAGACCTCCCAAGTCAAGGCCCACCCTCGTGAACACGGGCGTCCTGGCGGCGGGAGAGGAATCTCTCCTTTCCTTCCCCGGCTGCCGCGGGTGGCATCCAGCCCGCCCAGGCTCAGGGATGTCTGTGATGCCTCATCACAGGATGTCCGCCAAGCCCTCAATGACCCACTGAGCTGGACTCTCCAGTTCTGCCTCCCTAGCTCTGCCCTCAAAGGTTCCCCAAGCCTCTCTAGGCCTCCTGGAGTCCAGCGCCCACTCTTCCTCAGTGCCCTCAGGACGGGCCGACTCCCCTCACATGCCGAACACGGGCAGCTGCTTGGGGGTAAAGCTGCTTTCGAGCACACAGGAGATGGAAGAAAGCAAGGCCACCAGACCCGGGCTCACAGGGGAGCCCTCGGCAGTGGGGAGTGCGTGCAGGGCGAGGGCCGTGTCCAGCCAGGCGTGGCCCGTGCTGTCACCTGGTTGTGAAGCTGCCAGCCCGAGCCAGGTTCGCCCCACGGACATGGCATTTTATGGATAGATTTCTTGCTCTTTTTTATCTCTTGTCCTGGATCCGGGGCAGGAGGAGGGTGCTGTGGGGGTGTGTCTGTACTTTGGAGGCCTCTCCCGCCACCCCCTTCCCCTGACTCTGTCCCAGTGTGGGACTCACCTCCCATCAGGGCCTCTGGGCCTCCCCGCGCCCATGCCCTGCTCACCAAGCCCTCCTCTGTGAGGGCCACCGAGGCTTCCTGAAATGCAGATGGGACCACGGCCCCCTCGGTGTCTCGGCACCATCTGTGCCTGCGCTCCCACTGCGGAGCGCACACCCGCAGGGGGACACAGTGAGGCCCTGGAGGAAAAGCCCCAGGATAAACACGCAAACACGAGCGGCTTCCGGAGGCAGTGCTGTTACTCGTGGGGGGTGGGGGGATGTGTGCACAATAAATGGATTCACAGGGAATAGAACGTAAAATGCGCATGCATTTTAAGATAAAACCCCAGACTCCTGCAGGCTTTGTGGGCTGCACCCCCAGACCCTTCGGGGTGACATGTTCACTGTCCTCTGCCCTTAGGGAGACCTTCAGGGAGAGGTTGGAGAAGAACTGTCTTCAGCAAGAAGGTTCTGTCTTTATCTCTGAAAGTGTCAAAGCCACCCAGTGGCCAGGCCCACACAGGAGCCCACCCACCGGCCCATAGACTTCGTGTGGACTATGAACCATGGCGTGTGTCTCTACATCTCCCCCCACCCGCATCTAACCCCATTCAGCCTCTTGGGGCCAGTGGGCCTGCGTTTGCTTCTTGGCCCTGCCCTTCACCAGCTGGGAGACTGGGCAAGTCATACTGGGCGGAGGCTTAGCAGGTGTCTGCCAAGGTCATGTCCACTTGCCCTGTGTGGTTATTAGCAGCACCCTCCCAGCATCTGCACCCAGAAGCCAAAGACTGCACACTCAGGAGCCCACCCCAGGCCTCACACAGGGCTCCAGGAGCATGGCTGAGGGGTCCCTGGTCTCATCAGAAATACCAGCAACAATAATGATGAGTCAACAGTTGTGTACCCTGATCATGCTAGGCCTTGCTCTGTACACTTTACCTCTTAGCCCCTCTCATTTAAGAGACCCTGTCTCTCATGGGATAGGGTCTCTTATTGTCCCATTTTACAGAACAGAAAACTGAGGCACAGGGAGGTTAAGAGATCTGCCCAGATCTCTTGGCAGTGGAGCCAGGACTCATAGCCCTGGTGGCGTCTTTGTCCAAAACCACCACGCTGCTCTCTTCCCAAGCTCTCAGTGACAATCACCTTCTTTTCCTTACACACAAGGTGAACTTCCGACGTCATCTCCCCACCAAACAAGACCCTTTACTCAAAAACAGGGCCCGTGCTGAGTGGGCAGGGGTGGTCCCAAGACGGCTGGAGGGCCACAAGAGGCCATTTCCCATCACAGGGGCCTCAGGGACATGAGTCCCTGGAGTCCGAACCCTCTGGGACAGCATCACGATGACACAGCTCTGCTGTCCATGGTACCTTTTCTGCCAACGCCTTGGAGCTTTGGTTAAGTTACTGTTCCTAAGAGCTGTTCTGTCCAGAACCCAATGGAAGGGTTGTACCACGTGTTCCCTAGTAAAGAAGAGGGGCCTTTGTTCCAGGAAAGAAGTGGCCAAGGAGGATTCTGCAAGTCACAGTCTCCGAGTGTCAGAGAGGGACACTGCAAAGGGGAAGGAGGAGGGGAGAGGAAGGGTGGAGAGGAGGTCAGACAGGGTGTGGTGGGAGGGAGGGAGGAAGAAAGAGAAGGGGGGGTGTTTGGGAGGAAGGCAATGAAGGTTCTCTGAACACTTCCAGCGGGCCAGACCTTTCCCATGCATCCTGGGGCTCTTGGGAGACCCATTTTATAGATGAGGAAACAGGCTCAGAGAGAGGAAGCTCAATGTAGTGAGGCCAGTGAGCTGTACAGAGGAGATTTGCTCTCAGTGACTCCAAAGCCCCTCCTGGGTCCAAGATACCCCTGCCTCTTGCTCTCCTGGGTGCTGCATTTGCAGAGACTGCATTCTGTCTGTACCCCAGTGGAAGCCCAACCTCTTTGCTGGAGAATCCTGCCCCAAACTTCTTCTTAGGGGGTGTGGATGCAGAAAGACCAAGGCAGAGATTCAGCCTGCCGAGCCATGGAGTGTGGGGAAAGCCCTTCAGCATACACACGCGTCCCCGGGCAGCCCGGGCCAGGCAGCTCCTGCCAAGTCGCAGAACAATGAGGTCCAGGCTGCCAAGCTCAAGTCAGGGGCCAAAAATGCATGGAATGTGAGACCCAGGCACAGGCTGCACTGAGGACCTTTCTTCCGCGGGGAACCACGGCCCTGCATTTTGGAGGCACCATGAATGCCTAGTGCAGTTCCCAGCCCGGGCTCCCCACATGTGCGTGTCCCCCAGGTGCCCAGGAACCAAATCAGGATGCGCCCAAGGGTTCAGCGAGGCCTGCCGGGGAGCCCAGGTGCCTTGGCTTAAATCCTCGCCGGGCTTCATTTTGCCATGCAGTGACTCAGTTTCCTCTTCTGGAAAGTGAGATGTTCCTCTTAAGATCCAGAGGACCAAATGTGTTCACAGATGAGAACTCCCTCCAGCAGAGCCTGACACACGTGAACGTCCTCGGAGACTCTGACGTCTGCACTAACCCTCACTGGGCCGCTGACGAGCGGCAGACATGGGGACTGGGGCTCAGAGAAAGGTGGGGACTTGCCCAGGGCCACATAGCTGGTGAGCGACAGAGCCGGGGCTGTTGGCCCCCAGGTCACGCTTCATCTGCCTCACCGCGGGTCCTCTTTGGGACCACTCTGGAACAAATGCCTCCATCGTTAATGTGAACCGTGGCTACCTTTGCAAAGCACCGCGACCTTCTCCTCGCGGCCTGGCCTTCAGCTGGAGCTCGGGTTTCATTCGAGCATCCCGGGAAGGGGCTTCCTCCTGGGCTGGGCGAGAAGCCTTCTCCAAGGGCCTTTCTGTCCCCTGGACAGACTGTCACCTGGCCGTTGCCTCCCAATTTCTGGAAACTTCATCTAGAGGCTTCGTGTCCCTCCTTTCCCTACTGTGAAATGATACATGTTGTGGAGGCTGGCAGCCCACAGAGGCCCTTACCCGCCCCCCCAAAGACGACTCGAGACCCCAGGAAGGCTCAGGGCGGGTTTGGGGGTCCATGCATGTGAGGCTCTGCATGTTGGGGGTCTCGTGGTGACGCACTCAGACACCATGTGGGGTCAAATATTTGATCACGTCTCACTTTGTTCTTAGACCTGAGGTGGAAACAGTGTGTCCTGCGTCCTTCTTAGACGTATGCACGCACGTCTGCGTGGTCAGGGTTCTCCCGGCGGCCACAAGGCCACATTCTCGCTGCATCAACTGAGGCGGGCACGTCACCTGGACGCCGCACCCCAGGCCAGTTTCCCTGAGGAAGGCCTCTCCTCTTCTCAGCCCTTCCAGAGTGGTGAACAGCTTCACGGGTTGTTTTCCCAAAGCAGGAAACTAGCGCGGTGACTTCGCAACCTCCCCCCACAGTCCTCTTTCCTCCCTGAGGAAGTGACCCTAAGTGATCCAACACAGGCAGCAGATGTGGGCCCCTGGGGGTTATTTCCATTTGGCCGGCAGGCCCCTGGTGGCAGAAGCCTAGGACAGGTGCCTGCTGCCGGAGAGGAGAGGTGCCACAGGCCAGCCCGGCCCAACACACCCCTGCAGGCCCCTTCGCGAGTGGAGATCTGAGGCCCAGCAAGGAGACACTGCAGCTCCTGGAGCCCAGCCGCTGGTGGGGTCAAGGCACGACCAGCTTTGGCCTCAGACAACACCCACATTAAGCGCCTCCCCTGAGCTGAGTGATCAGAGTGGCTCCCAGGCAGCCCCAGAGGGGCGGGCGGGCGCTCCCATTCTGCAGACGAGGAAAGAGGCTTTGAGGAGAAACGGGACTTGCCAGAGTTTACATGTCGGAGAACGCTGCCCTTTATACTTGCTTCCTGGACCAGCAAGGCTGTGAGCCCCCAAAGAAACCCGACTTCATGTCCGAGTGCAAGGGCCTGGGGCCGGAAGGAACATCCTGCACACACAGCCGGGTTGGCAGGGAGGGCAGGATAGCAGCCCCCCCACAACTAACGCGGCACAGGCTGTGTATGCAGCAGGCACGCACCAAGTGCTGCGCATACCTCGTTCCCCCATGGGAACGCTAGGTGGGGGCTGCTAAGATCCACCTGGTGTAGAAGAGGATACAGAAGTTCAGACTGCTTAAGGGATGGGCCCCAGGTCACACAGCAGGTCATGGGCAGGACTAACACTTGGAACCGAGTCTGCTGGACTCCCCTAGTCCATACTGCCTTGGAAGACTGAACGAATGAATGAATTCCAGTCCAGAGGTTTGGCTCCAGCTGCTGTGTCCTCCCCCTGCCGCAGCCCCACTTCTCTTCTGGTCTTGGGATAAGCAGACGTTACCCATTCATCATTTGACAGGAAGCAGCCAGATCTCGGGCCAGAGTCACGGGGGCCTGGGAGCCATAGGGGATGAGCCACAGACGGCGTCTGGTTTCCTGACTGGTCCTACGTCCCCTCGCTCCCCACCCCCAAAGCCAAACATGCTGCTTGGATTTCTCAGCTTCAGGACCAGCAGGAGCCTGTCTTCTCTAAGACCCGGGACCATGGCCAGCCCTGGCCTCCCCAGGCACCGGGGCCTCTTCACAGGGTGGGTCTTGCAGAACCCAGGGCTGGCCGCTGATCTCCTGCTTGCTAGCCGACCTCCAGCCCACAGCAGGAAGGCTCCCCTCTACCCCAGTCCCTAACACACCCGTCGCAATCTGCAGCTCCCGCCCGAAGGTCCCCAAGACAAGGCCTGTGGGCCTGCACAAGGCATTCCAAGTTCTGCCCAGCAGGCCTGGGCCTGCCTCCTACCTTTCCCAACTCTTCCACTCCAACCCCAGGCCCCTGAGCAGAGGGGCGTCCCTTTCGCAACCACACACCCCCAAGGGGATCCTAGGACGGTCACAGGCAAAGTCACACACGTACAGCAGGACCAGATCCTGGGTCCTACTCAGGCTCGACACCTCCTGCGGATTCCCGGGCAAGTCGCGCCTTGGCTGTCTCCATCCATAAAGAAGAAACAGTCGGACCCCAAAGAGTGGGTGTGCAGGGGCAGCCGGGCACTATGCAGGCCCCCCTTCCCCCTCTACTGGTGTCCACACAGCGGAGTTCTTCCCGAAGCCCACCGTATGGGCACCAACTGCTTCCTAGGCCATCCTCTCTTCCTCCTCTGCAGGCCTTTGGAGCAGGAGCCAATGTCTCCCATCATCTGGAAACCACAGGTGCCTGGCCTGGGGCCTGGATGCACACACTTCGGACCAGTCAGGGGTAGAGGGCCGGCGGTTCCTGCCCTGCGTCTGATGCCCCAGGCAAGGAGCACACGCCTCCCGTGCATGGTTCCCACCGTCTGAGCTCCGGCAGAAGTCGCCAAGCCATTCAAAACACACCTCCCCTCCCACGGCACGGCTGCCCAGAGCTTTTTTAAAATTGAGAAGGTCCCTAAGCACCTTTCATTTCCTCCTACTAGGATAATAAAACTCAATTCGGAAGAAAAAAAAAATGTAGGAGCTGTAAACATCTCATCTTTCAGGAAAGGAGCAACGAGGCTGTTGGTTTCTGTCCAGGAAGGTCTCTGGTTCCGGGACCCAGTGAAGGTCATGCTTCATCCCACCCACTTGGAAGAGGAAGATAATCCGGCACTATCTAAGTGCCAAGGAGTTAAAAGGCCGCGCCTCCGCACAGCCCTGCGGGGATGTCTGCAACAACCCTGTCTTACAGAAGAAGAAATCAAGGCACAGATAAGGGGCCCGCCGAGCCCCTGACTCTAGCAGATGGCAAGCCCTGTGTTTAAAACCAGGCCTAATTCTCTCTAAAGTCTGGGTTTTCATCTCATGTGCTTGGGGCAAGCCCTGCAGACTGGAGCCAGAGGAAGGTGGGATCTCAGCCTGCTGGGAGTATCACACCCTTTAGGCAGTGCCCCCGTGCTAAGGACTCCTACCCCTCCGATAAATGAACTCATTCTCTCCTCCAGGCCTTAGCAGACTCTACCTCCCTCCCCGGAATGAAGTGCCTCCGGCAAATCTGGCTCCTTCTTCAGAGCTGGAGCTGGGGCACCTCCTCCAAGCAGTCTTCCTGGACTCCCCTGGTCAGTGACTCCCTGGCTCCACAGTGTTTGTGCCCGTGTCGTCACTGCCTGCTCACATTTTTCTCTCGCCAACCGGAGATTTCCGCGAAGGCAGAGACCAAACCACTCACCTCTGTGGCTCCAGCAGGCCACAAAGGGAGGACCAGGTTAAAGGCTGCTGACCCGGTCTGTAAACACCAGAGGCCAGGAAGGAAAAGCCTGGGGCCCCAGGTCGGCTCATTCCGGGGGCCACAGGGAACGGGCAGTTTCAGGGAGAAATTCCTCTACCCCCCCCCCCATCCTGTCCCAGACCGTGGCTTCAGCCCTGACAACCAGTAACGGAAGGAGGAAACCCAGCGGGGCAGCCCCCAACCTCGGTGTTCGTAAGAAGTTGGTGCCAGGCCCCAGGAGAACGACCATAATCCCAGCGGCCTCCCTGCCACTGGCCAGGAGCACCCTCAGGGCAAGGGTGGTGACCCCAGGCGGCAGGAAAGAGTGAGGAGTTCCCCGTGGCCGGGGGCAGGGCAAAGGCCAGTACCTTGCAAAGTGGCTCCTGAGGGGCTCAGGAGGAGGGTTGCTCAGCTCAGGTGGAGGGTAGACGTGTGGTGCAGCGGCCTCTGGGGACCTGGGCGGCCTCCCTGTGCCAGGGTGGCTGAAGGAAGACGGGCTGGCCCTGTCTTGGTGCGGGACTTCCCCTGCCCAAGACTCCCATCCCCAGTAGCTGCCAAAAGGAAACTCCCCCAACACGCGCTGCTCCAAAAATAGCTCCGCTGTCACCTCCGTGGTGACTGGAACTTGTCACAGCCACCAGGGAGCCCGCTGCTCCCCAGGGATGGGCATCTGATGGCAGTGGCCACCAGTCTAGGAGAAAACACTGTGTGCCCCACACTGGCAGGCTCAGACCACCATCAGTCCTGCTCCCCCATTTTACCTCCCAGGAAACTGAGGCTGGAGGACGAGCAACTTGCTAGGGCCAGGCCCCAGCCTCCCTAACCCATCCCAGGCAAAGGGGTTTGCTCTGCAGGATCTTTATGAAGTACTCGCCCCCAGCGCAGAACCAGACACCCTGACAGCAGATGACAGGACTAAACCAGCCTGGGCTTCAGGAGTGCTGAGGTACCCTTCCTGTGTCCTTTGTACTCTGGCCCCACCCATCCCTAATGGGGCCCACCAAGTGCTAAGAAGTATAAAAGTCCTTGCTGTCCCTTTAAAAGCCTCACCCTCTCTAGTCTTCCTTTGTAAGCTGGGCCAAATATATCTGTTGCCTGACCAGCGAGAGCTCTGGTAGGCGGCCACCGTGGGTTCGAGTCCTGGCAATGCCATGTCCCAGCTTCCTGTGCCCCGGTGTTACCACCTTGGGTTGCTGAATGGGGGATGTGATTATATATGAATCAAAAGCCCATGGCTGTGGCCCTGACACGCAGCAGACATCAGTATTACATTCTTATTCGGGCCCCAGACCCTCTGAACAAGACCACGGATCCAGGAACCAGGACTCGGGGTGCTCCTAACTTCCCTCCTTCCATAGGTCTTCCCAGCTGCTGTCTGTGCAAGGGTCTGGGCTGATGGTCACTCAAAAGCCCCTTGCTCTTCTCGCCTCCGCAGTAGAGAACCCCCGAGCACAGAAACAGATTCAGAAACCAGAAAAGAACATGAAACGTGCCCTCCGGAAAAGGACGGCCGGATTCTCACTTTGGGCCAGGCAAGGTCCTGGACAGCTGCTTACACCAGGGAGAGGCTGAGCTGGCGTACGTGAATGGGCAGGTTCAGAAGCAGAGGGGAACGGTGCTCTGCAGCGGGCTCAGAGCCGGGGACCTGCGCGTACATGGGAGGAAGCGGGAAGGCTCCAGGCTGGCCCCAACCCTCGATCTCCGAGAAGCACTCCCGTGGCGGACACCTGTCTCCCTCCGCTAGAACAAGAGCCACCTCCACCCCAGGCACCACCTCCCCACCATGCCCCATCTGCAGCCCGAGCGCTGGGACTGACACAGGCATATGGCAGCTGCGGCCCCAGAGGACACACCGAGCCAGATCCTGGCACTGCAGCTCGGCCACCTGCCAACATACCTTCCCCGCTGGCCGGGCCCAGCTGTCGGGCATATGCCAGGTGCTGGCCCCCTGGGTGGCTGCTGCTGGGCCCAGGCCAGCCTTCCCCAGGCCTGTGGGCTAGGGCCCCCAACCAGGCCCTGGTGCATGCCACACGCCTCAAGGACAGTCCTCCATGACCCAACTATGTGGGTGTCATCAACCTTGACTCAAGAGGAAGCTTCTGACTGGCCAGGTCAGGCCCCCGAGTTGGGCACCTTCTGTCTAAACCTTGTTTTTCTTCTGCTTCTGGGCTCCTGTGCTCCTGCCACAGGGGACACAGCACGGCACCCAGGGAAAACAGATCCACGCTGGGTGAGCCAACCCCGGGGAGCCTTCCTCTTCCTCCTGGGCCTGGGGAGGATGGTGAGGGCAAGAAATTTCCAGAAGTCTAAGTCAGCTCTACTCAGCCTACATGCCCTCCCGCATTCATGGTCACTGCTGGTCACTGCCCAGCTATCCACCCCAGACATAGATGAGAAGATAGAAAGGTGCAGAGGGGCTTGGACAGGCAACCCCACCCCTCCGCCCACTACAGGGCTCTAGGGGCCTCCAGAGCCAGCATGTGCTTCCAGCACCATCCCCACGAGGCCAAGCCCCGATTCTCCATCCAGTCCTGCCACCTGGTGTGGAGTGACTGGCCAGCAGGCAACCCCAGCTGCTGGGGCCCCACCAGGGCGGTGCCTGTACCATCCTGCATTGTGTTTTCCCCCCCAGGACTCTCGATGACCCAAGCAGGGCCTGGGAAGTGCAAGGCCCATTTGTAACTGCTCTGGGGGATTTCTGCTCTGAGCTGTGGCGTATGGCGTGGTGGCTGGGGGGGGGGGGGCGGTGTCACAGAGCCCCTCGGGGACTCTCAGAGGACTGCTTGACCCTGGGGAAATCACAGCCTGTGTCTGGGGCTCAGTTCCCCACCGAGAGCACGAGCATGGTGGGTCAGCGCCACCGTTGGGGGATGGGGTGAGTTGGGGAGGGCTCTTTCTGCGCTTTGGAGAAGGCTGATGGAGACCTTGCTGGTGCCCCACAGCTGAGCTCAGGGATCCCGCATCTAATCGTGTGCACATTCCTGGGAGAAAAACCAGATCTTCTGGGTCTGGAATTGCAGAGGACACCCTCTGTCTGGTTTTAGAAGACTCAGAAGCCCCATGAACACTGCCTGCCCCATTCTCAACAGGCCACAGCATAGTGGCTCAGAGGCCTCCCGGCTCCCAGGCCCACAACCACGGAGGCAGGGAAAGTAGGTGGAGGGTTCTCGCTAGGGGGTTCTCGCTAGAGTGGCCCCTAAGTGCTTGGTGCTGGACCAGAGCCCTCAGGAGCATTGGCAATTTGTGCCCTCATCAAGCAACACCTCGAGGCAGACAGTGCAGCCAAGACAGTTGAGGAGACTGAGGCCCAGAGGCCTGTGACTTGCCGGAGGAGTCCCTGCTGCAGGGAGGCAGCCCCCGGATGAAAATGCAGGCCCAAGTCCTCGCTTACCTGGACATCCTCTGTGGCACACACACCAGCTTCCTGCCCTCAGGGAAAAAGCCAGTGTGGTGGGGGGGCGGGGACCAGAGCAAAGTGCTTCTCTGGGTTGCAAAACCACAAAGGGGGCCATTGCTTCTAATCTGAGCTAATTAAGGCAGCTTCGGGGAGGTGGTGGCACTGGGTTCAGCTGGGACCAAGCGGCCAGGCCGTAAGGAGGTGGAGAGGCAGACCAGCACAGGCTCTGGAGTCAGAGAGCCTGAAGTTCAAATCCTGCACTGCCTTGGTCCACACAAGCTCCTCAGGGCAAGTCCCAAAGTCACCTCTTTGCTGTTCCCTCTTCTGCAAACAGGGGGCCAGGTAGGACCCACCTCTTAGGGCTGTTAAGCAAGGACTCGCAGGCAAAACACCAGCCTAGGACTACCAGGACCCAGGTATACACCAGAGCTCAGTAAACGTGGCCACAGCTACTATTACGATTACTGTTATCCTCGTAAAAACCGTGCTCGTTCAATAGCAAATATTTCTGGCAGCCCTCTCTGCAAACCGACCGTTCACAAAAAGGCAGGGCAGGGAGGGGGGCTCCCATCTCACGGCCAGCTGGACCCCTGGGCCTGCGGATGTGGTAGGAGGCACCCATGGCCTCTGGAGGATTCCCCCTCTCAGAAGGGTGGGAGAGGCCCCACTGGCTCCCGTGGCATTCTCTCGGAGGCGGGCAAGTGATGGCAAAGCATTTCACAAAGTCACCAAGACGAGGAATCTGAGCCATCCCCCTCCCCCAGCTGTCTCAGTGAAATAAATCTTGGCCGGCGGCTGGTGAGCGACCCTATATATTTATGTGACGATCGTGCCTCATGATCATAGGGCTCGAGGTTTCGGCAGGCGGCGTGTGGCAGGGACGCCGGTGGTCCTAGGAGACTCACTATTTTCCAGAGACTTTTATTGTCCATTATTTCCCGGCGTTTACAGGGCTCTGCTCCGGGCCCGGCAGGAACACCGCACACGGTGGGGCTGGCAGGCTTTACTACTCCAGGCGCCGTACTGCCTGGGTGTCTGCGGGTCTCATGATCCTGCCCAAGTCTCCATGTGACACGGAGAACCCAAGATGTTCCAGGGGCGCCGGTGGGACAGGACTGGGGAGGTGCCCAGAGGCACACATATCCCCACCCCAGCCATTTGACTGCTTCCAGTCTTCTGTTCCGGGCCGGGGGCCACTGCTAACGCTGTGGCCTTCCTTGGGCTTGCAAAGGGGGGCCGGCGGGGAGACACACTGGAGTCACTACTGGCTCAGGAGGGCTGTGTGCGACATTCTCAGGAATTTTGTGAGACAGTCCGTGTCACTCTGGTCGCTTGAAATCAAACACGGGAGGAAGATTTACACCATGGAATTTGGCAAATACTACAAGTCCGGGCTTTGGACAAGTCCCTCCCTCCACCTCCTCCCAGGGAACCGTTTATTAAAGACTAATCAGCACACCAGGGGAGGGGGTGACCCAGTGGGCCACTGGGGGACACATGAATGTCAGAGTCAAGTGTGAATCCTAACTTCCTCAACCACTGGCTGTGTGACCTTAGGTAAGTTATTTCACGCTTTGAGCCTCAGTTTTCTTATCTGTAAAATGGGGACTTACCTAAATTCCCAGGGCCATCATGAAGCTCAGAGGACCTTATGGAAAATTCCCTGTGTGGGGTCTGATCTGTATCAGATGCTTAATAAATAACTTTTGTCACCTATTCATTCAACAATCGCTTGTCCCCCTCCCTCCCACCCTGGCTCCCATGGGCCAGCACTTACTCTACACCTGGCACTGTCTGAGAGAAAGGGACATATGAATGGATGACAAATATTAAATTCTTCCCATCTGGACAGTTCTTGAATGTCTGCAAAGGGATTGATACCTATACCATCTTAGGAAGCCATGTGACAACCTTCCAAGGCGGGCAGAGAAGCATTTTTGAGATGGCGGCTCAAGGGTGGGCATTCCTTGCCCGAGGCCACTGTCAGGGGGTAGCAAGGTGGGGCTCAGCCCTGAATCCCTAACTCCTGCTCTAGGCCCAGCATGGCACCCATCTCTGAATTCCTAGGCCCGGGTGGACTGGGCCCCTGATGGTGCCAGGCTGACCTCAGAGGCCACACGGAGAGGACAGGAGGACTAGGGGGTGAGGCCAGGTCCTTCAGTCCAGCAACCTGGCTGCTAGTCTTGGTTCCATGGCCTCCTTCCTCCAGGCCCTCCCCTTCTGGGCCCTAGGCTCCCCCTTAAAAGGCTGGGAGGGCTCCAGTAGGGATGCTGCTGGCCCTCCCAGGCCAGCATTTGTCTCCAGGTTTCCTGGCTTGGCCAAGGAAGAGGCCTCAGGAGTATCAACAGCTCCCATGCTCCAGCTGGATCCCTGGTAAGCCAGGGCCTGGGGGTGGGAAGGAGAAGGGGAATGAGAAGGGGTAGGACCCCGATCCAGCTATACTGGGCTGGAGATTTCACCCTGCTGGGCAGAGCTCATCGACCCATTTCACAGATGAGGAGAGTTAAGTTCAGGGGCCTGACCTTAGGCTGGCAGCATCCAGGGCCCACAGCTGGGGTCCCCGGCAGAGATCAGGAAGCCACCAAGCCCCTCAGTTCTGACACCCTTGGGGCCCACAGATGGGATGCGCCTGGCCACCCTGGGCTCAACCCAGAGGGGCTGGGGAACCATTCTGCTGAAACAGGAGAGTGAGAAAAATGCAAGCAATTCAGATGATTCAAGTAACCTTTGAAACTAGGAGGGGGGCGGAAGTGGGTGGCATTTCTGGTGGATTTCACCTCACTTCCTAGAAGGATGCGTCACCAACTTTTGCTTAGTCAGTGCTCACACGACCGTCAACACGATGGCCCCAGGGTGGCACCTCCTAGCTAACTTGTCCCTGGAGCCATCACAGGCTGGCAGGTAGGCTGTCCACCCGTCAAGGGAGGGAACATTTCCATTTCACAGATGGGGAAACTGGGGCCCGGGGTCGGTGGGTGGATGGGCTCAGGGACACACAGTAGGGATCTAAGCCTTCAAACTCCTTTACCAAAAGCTGACTTTTTCTATTTGGGGAGACAGGAAAGGAGAAACCCTCTGGAACCTTAAAAGGGAAAAAAAAAAAAAAAAAAAAAAGGAGAGAAGAAAGGACTCACAGGCAAACAGAACTGCAGCAAGGCCCCCAGCCAGCCCAAAGAGGTTTCTGAAACTCTGTGCAGTCTGAATTTTTTTGCAGGCTGAAGGGTCACGCGATTTCCTTTGCAGAAGGCAGAGTTGAAGAAGTCTGACTGAGGGCGAAGGGGGAGGAGGGACGCGTCCACGAGACTAGAAGTCATGAGCTTCAGCCTGGCTGCCCCAGTGACCAGCTGGGTGACCACAGACAAGTCCTTTGTCCTCTCTGGGCCTTGGTTTACCCTTATTTATTTGTCAAGCCTTGTTCTAATGTACTTAAGTGATGTCAGTCTCCTCACCCCTCATGGGATGTTATCATCTCTATTTACAGGAGGGGTAAACTGAGGCATATGACGATCAGGCCCGCTGTGCTGGTAGAAGGGCTGGGATCTGGAGCGAAGTGGTATGGTTCCAGAGCCCGCTCTCCCAACCACCAGGCCCTTCTAGCTCATCTCCAGAAATCCCACTTTCAGGGGCTTTGCGTCTGGGTCTCAGCTGCCAGCAGGCCTGTTTCTGGAAACACCAGGCTGTCCTCCACAGTCTCGGCTGCCACTCTGCGCTGCTGTCTTTTCCGTGACCTCTGATTTCTTCTGTTTGCTCGGCAGACTTGAGAGCCACAGCCATCAGCCCACCTCTCTTTGAGCCTCGCTGAGTGCCGGGAGTCCGAGCTGGAGTGGACGGCCCCACTCTGATGTCCATTTTGGAGTTTTCCATGCAGGTCGGCCTCTGGGACTGCAGGAGGGAGACTGCCATTCAGGCGTCCAAGAAAGAGGGAAAAAAACATCTATTCATAGCCAGACAGAGCCCGCTCTGTGGAAACGACGCTACTGACGCGACAAGCAGCCCAGCTGTGTAAGAGATTCCCGAAAAGCCTGACCTGGGAACATCCACGTGGAAGGCTCAAAGGCTTGGGCGGCCACCACGCTTATAAAATGTGCCTGCAGGCTCAACCGTGAAATTCCTGAGGGAATAAGGTTCGGACCCAAAACCTGTCTTCCAAAACAAAATTCTTCAGACAGCAGACATTTCTTGGCTTAAGCAAGCAGGCTGCGGATCTGTTTCGCCCCGTCTCTAAAGTCACGGATACTCATGCCAAGAAGAAACAGCCACCGTATCACGTGCTCCTGCCCCAGGCCACACACTGTGCCCCGAACTCGGGTCCACTTGTTCATTCCCATGAGGAATTACTATCTCCATCTTGCAGATCTGGAGACTGAGGTTCAGAGAGGGGCAAGTTTGTTCTGTTGGGTGGTAACAGAGGTGGAGGCTGGAAACCAGGTGCCAGCCTGGAGCACGGGACCCCCGTAGAACCTGCGGTGTACATCCTCGGGACAAGCCCTGCCCAGACACGGAAGTGCAAAGAGAGAGCTGGGGGCGGGGGGCAGGTGCATACATTCTTCCCTCCACTGGTCTGGGGAGAATTCTTGCAGAGGGACAGGTGGGGAAGGGTTGGCCTGACTGAGGTTAAAATAACTCCATCAAGGCTGCTTCGGTCCTGCCCTTTCAAAGACACCCAGATCGATTAACTAGGAATGTTGTGCTGAGCACCCAGAAAATTCCCCATGCTCCGTGCATATCCTCCAGGCACAGCATAGCCATTTGGCACACGTGTGCAGTCGCTGCCCTGCTCCTGCTCTGTTTCTGGGAGCAGGAGGAACTCACTTCAGAGTGCATGTCTTGCCAGAGACCTCAGAAAGACCCCAGGGAACCCACCAGTCCACATCCTATATCTCAGAGACAGGAAACTGAGGCCCGGAGCTGAGAAGTGATGTGTCCAAGGACATTCAATCATCTGTCCACTCACTTTTTCAAACACATACTCGGACCAGCCTCTGTCTTCAATGGGGCTCCTCACTTAGAGACGGAGTCTCAAATCAGCACCTGCCACCCAGGGTGATCACTGCTTTGTACCCCCAGGGTGTAGAAACACAGCAAAAGGGATGTGCAATCCGTCTGGCCTGTGTTGGAACAGGAAGCAGCTCTGAGCAGAGGAGCAGGGGGAGGGCATGCCAGGCGGGGGCGGCAGCAGGTGCAGAGGCCTGAAGGCTGGCATGCCCAGCATCGGTTGTGGGACAGAGAGGGCGGTTCAGTAGCACTGACGAGGAGCAGCAAGCCTCTGCAAGTGGGGCTGGTAAGGGCTGCTAAGGCAGACTCCCCTTCCAGTGCTTTTCTGCACACTCTGCCTCCCATAGTGCCAAGCCCAGGCCTAAATTTACTGAATGCATCATGGGTGGAATCAGAGTCCCAGATGTAGCACCTTTTTTCCCCCAAAGCTACCTGCACCGCACTTGACCTCCCTATGCCTGTCCCGGTCAGCTCAGGTAACCGTGTTGACCCACGGAAGAAAGGAAATGCCTACACAACCTCCCTCTCAAGGGACTACACAGGGACCATGTCGCAAGAGTGCTGTGAAGTTTACATTCCAGGCTCCAAGCCACTTTCTCTTATCGGCTTGTATTTACTGAGCACCTAGTGTGTGCCAGGCTCTAAGCTAGGCACTGGAGGGATTCACGAAAGGGCGGTACAACCACTAAGCCACAGCCTCATCTTTCCAGGCTAGAATCATTGCTCGGATTTCACAGGAGGGGAGCCGCAAGGCTCAGACGGGCCCTGGGACTTGCTCGAGCAAGATCACTGGCTAGGAGGTGTCGGGGCTGGGACACTAACCCAGAAACATCTGACCACAGAGCCTTTTTTGCCAAAATAGATAAGGGTCCCTGGAGGAAGAGAAGAGCCTAGATCCTTCCTTCCTGCCACACAGGCAGGCAGCCTTTTATCCCCAGAGCAGGATCTCTGCGCTGGTGGTACTGCCCAGAAAGGTGGGGCCCTCGCATTCCGGGAGGGGCCCCACTCCAGGCAGGAGCGCAGACAGGGCTGGTGGCCAGTGCCGAGCCCTGAGGGGTTCTCGGCTCTGCGGGGTCCCAGCTGGGGCCACCACAAGACTAAATGCTGATGGCATGTCTTTCAAGAGGCTCAAGTGGGCCGAGCCACTCATCTTTGGCCCCTGCATTAAAGGATATAAACAAGCGTAGGGCACAGAGCGCAGACTTAGAGTCAGAGCACGGGGTGGCTAGGTCACCTCCCCTGAGTTACACGACCTGGCCCTGGCTGTGGTGCCAGCTCTCTCTCCCCGGACCTGGGTCCTTGTGTGTACCTGTCTCCTCCGGCAGAAATGTCAGCGGGGACCCCAGGGCCCTGCAATCATAGGAAGTCACGACAGTCCCTCTTGGGAACCCTGTTTTAACGCAAACAACTACCAAAGCTTCAAAGCACTAACACTGGGCAGTGCCCGCCTCAGACAGGCCTTCCTCCTCCCCCCACCCTCAGGCCGCTGTCCCCGTGTCCCCGCAAAACTCAGGTCTACCTGGAACCTGGGATTGTGGCCTTATTTGGGAATCGGCTCTTTGCAGATATAATCAAGTGAAGAGGACATCACTCACATTCGGGTGACCCAAGTCTAAGGACTGGTGTCTTCATAAACGGAGAGACATGCAGGGAGAAGGCCTTGTGATGGCAGAGACTGGAGTCCTGCATCTACAAACAGAAGAACGCCAAGCCTTGCCTGCCACCACCAAGCCTTGCCCACCGCCTCCAGAAGCAAGGAGAGAGGCGCGAATCACACCTTCCCTTGGAGCCTCCGGAAGGATCCGAACTGGCCAACACCTTGATTTTAGACTTCTAGCTCCAGGACCGTGAGAGAGTAAACCACAGTTGTTGTAAGCCGTCCAGTATGAACATGCTCCCGCCCCACCTCACACGTGGCCGGTGTGCACAGCCCGCCAGCGTCCCGGGGTCCCCAGGCGCTGTGGGCTTTGTGGAAGGCTCCAGGCTCAACCTGGGCTTCTCCTGCTGCAGAGGAAGTAAACCAGTGGTTCCCAGGTCTGGGGATTTCACAGGCCTATAACGTTTCCCCTACATTCCAAAGACGGACGGAAGGCCGCCAACTTTTTCTGGCATCTACAGGAAAACTTCCATCTACTGTCACCATCCTGCAGAAAAGAGGACCCCTAACGTAAGAAAGTAGCTGATGCCAGGCCTGTCCTTCAATTTTCTCATTTCGCTATGGGTGGGTGAAAGTCTCACGCGGCCCTAGGCCTAGCCTGGATCTTGCATTCAGGAACCAGCAAACTCAAGCCACTGGGACCTGCTGGGGGATTTGTTGTTGTTACTGTTTTTTCCCTCTGGTCCTGGCCGAGGAGACGTGAAGCCTGTCTCCCCTGTGCTCCTACGTCCACAAAAAAGGTTTTCTCCCTCTCAGCAATCTGTCCAGTCTCTTCTAGTTAACCCGTGGGTAATTCCGGCAAATCCCCTCTGAGGACTGGGTGATCTCCCTGCCCTGGGAGGACGCCTTCCAGGCCAGTCACTGAGGGAGGGTCACCAGGAAAAGAAAATATAAGGGAAAAGCAGGGCAACAAGGGAGAAGCACAGACCCGTCCCTTGAGAAGGAAACCGCATCGTGAAATGACTCGATGTACAGACATCACTGGCCGGGGGACTCTGGCTCTCTTCAAAGACGCATTGTAAACCCATGCCCAGTCTCGGAGGCAACGGCTAGAGGCCAGGCGCTCAAGAGGTGCATGAGACATCTGGCCCTGGAAGCCTGGTGACCCACTGGAAGCCCGTCGCCCTGGGCTTCGTGAAGGTTACCCCCTATGTCTGCCACGTGGTACCCAGTGAGGTGTGCTGGGAGAGCCGTCTGGGGGTAGAACTCAGCCTAAGGGTGAGGGAGGCTCCTTTTCCAGTAACTCAAGAGCGCAATCCCCCCTCAGAGGAAGCCTTAGATGATGGAGAAACTTCTGCCTGGAGTGCCAGGGTTAATGGCCGTTCTAGGGCGGCCTCGCCGGGACAGTCTCGGGCACCGGGCAGCCAACCTCAGACAGACGATAAGGTCTGATGCTGTCGCTTTCCGGGCCGGAGTCCATCTCTCCCTCCCTTCCATTCTGTACGCCCAGGCCAGGGGCAGGGTGGGCCCCAGTTCTCAGGAAGCCAGGAAACACACTCTTTTCTGGGCGAAAGGCCCAGATTCCTTGAGCAGTCACAGGACACGCTTTTTCAGAGCCGATCCAAAGCCACAGGCGCAGACTGGAAGTTTCTTCGGGCAGTGTGAACCTTCGGGGACACAGACAGGCACACCTGGCGTTCTGGGCTGAGAGCCGGTCCATGACCGAGGCCCCTGCCGGTACTGGACAGGCCCGGGGCTCTGCCTGCTGCCTCGGTATCCTCTTCTCCCCATCATCAGTCGTCAAACATTTCTTCAAAGGCTCGCAGAGCCGAGGTACACGGCGGAGGAGGTCTTACCTGCCCCAGAGGTGTCGAGCAGTCGAGAGGTGGACACAGACACTGGACAGCAATAAATGCTCGGGGGTGGGGGGGAACGGAGCTGAGCAGGCTAAGCAGATAAGGGGATCTGGCTTCCCACGGTCACGGCGACAAGGAGTTCAGCTATGCATCAAACTGCTTGGCACACATTTGGTACTTGGGGAATTCGGGTCCTCCTGTCCTCCCACTGCACAAGGGCAGAAACAGAAGCCAGAAAGAGATGGGCTGGGGTGGCCGCACAGGGACTGAGTGGGTTTGGGGCCCGATCTAGCCTGTTTCCCGGGGAACCAAGGGGCTGCCCCCCTCCACGCCCATCAACCCTGGCAGACTCCCTGCTTTTTCTACGTGGGAAAGCTCTGCTTCCAACATCATGACTCTGATTACGGGTCCCGGCCACCTGCTCTCCAGCCAGCTGGGACTGGCCTCCCTGCATTTGAATTTGGGCTCCTTCCCTTACTTGCTGGGAAACTCTGGCCAGGTTTCATGCATCTCTCTGAGCTTCACTTTTGTGATCTGAACATGGGGAGAAGACCTACCTAAAGGCTCGCTTGTTCAATGAGCTGGCGTAGGCCAAGTGCCCAGCACACAGGAGGCACTCCCACCCCCATCTCAGCCCAGCACTGAGTGGGGGGTGCTCTTTTGGAGGGATTGGCCCTGGAGTGGAAGCTGGAGTGCAGACTTGGTCTGGGCAGGCTACCTCCAGCCCTGGGGGAGCTTAGCGTCTATAAGGCAAGGTCAGTCTGAGGGCCCAGAGCTCTAATGGGAGTGGAAGGTCACACACATGGGCGGACCAACCAAGGCTTCTCTGCTGGGTGTCTTGGCCATAATCCTCACCTCTCTAAATCTCAGTCTCCCCAGCTAAAATACAGGTTCTGGTGATGATAAATATGAGACCTTAGATCCATGAAGTCACCCAGCCAGCATGGGACCCGTTTATCTCCTTACCCTCCTCCATCCATTCAACATAAAAATATTCGGGTTGTGTCCCCAGGAGGTTCTAGGCCCTGTGGTGGGCAGGGGGCTGAGTCCCTTAATGGTGGGCAGAACCCCATCTGCTTTGGAACCACCTGCCTCTATGGGAGGGTGCACAGCAGGCTAGCCCAGGGCTAGCCTGGGCTCATCGTCCTGGGAATCTTGCCTCCGTGGAAAACCTGGCCTGGACAGATCCTGGGAACAGCCAGCTTCTCCACTGGGCGCACCTACGGGTCTGTACTGTGGCACACTGAACCCAGGGCAGTGAGCCCCACTCCCGGCATGGCTAATGCCAGCTGCCAGACGGGCCGACTCCCGATGGGTGGGGGAAGCTCTGCTTCCAGCTCACCCCCCAACACACACAACATGCCACAGATGTCCATCAGAACTCAGAGTCGGTCGCGACTTTGCCTCTGACTTTGCCAGATCAATGCATCAATCAATCGATCAAGGGAGAATCAGAACTCAATCACAGTGACAACACAATTCAATCCCTGGGAAGCACGTTAGAACCAGGGCTCCTGCAGATTAGTGAGACGGCCTGGAAATCGGGAGATGAAGGTGTTTGGCGACAGACACCTTGAGCAGGCCAGGCCTCTGCAGATGCCCTCCCGTTAACTCTGACTTCGCTCATCCCCAGCAATCGAAACAGCTTTTCTGACAGGGAGGGAAGAAACAACAAGCAGAAGTCGGATCTGGGGAACATCACACATCCACGGCACCGTCTCCCCCCTTCCCAAAGCAGCGCTGAGCACTTTACATATTTTACCATTTATTCTCACGTTGTCCCCAGCAAGTCGCAGGTGCTGGCCTTGCTTTTCACAAGAAAGCTGTGAAAGAGGCTGGGGTTCAGAGGTGAGGGGCCTCCCGCCAGACACGCAGCAGGAAGGGCAGGGATGGGGGTGGGAGAGTTGGGAGTGGGGTGGGATGTAGAGCTAAAGGCCCTCCTGGTGGAACTGTAGCCTCCGTGTGACCCATCCACACTGGTGCCCCCTTCCCAGCCTCTCAGTCTCACCACCACCCTCACCAGACCATTTTCCACACACGCCACCAGAAACACGGCCCCTCCTTTATCAGCCTTCAAAGCTTCTGGATCAAGTCATCACTCCAGAGCTCAGCATCCAAAGCCACCTTGCCTGCCAGACCCTGATCCCAGGTGACACCTGTCACTGACCACATTGGCCCCAGAGAGCCTCTCGAGCTGTCTTGCTAACCCCTGCTTCTTGCTTCCCAGCACTCCACCCAGCCCACCCTCTCCACCGGGCTCTCCCCTGCAGATCCTTACTGGTACCAACACGGGGGCTTCCAGGGGAGATGGATCTGGGTCCAAAGCATTGCTGTGTCACCTCAGATAAGTCTCTTTACTTCTCTGAGCTTGGGATTCACTTACAAAACGGAACTGTTTCAAGGGGAAGCCTAGCTCATGCTAGCATGTGTAAGCCCCTGACGGACACAGATGAAAAAGCACTCAGGGCAACAAGGCGAGGAGCTGTTCTTAAAAAGACAGGGGGTAATTCTATACAACCAACAACCCTGTTAAGAGAACCGGCATTCCTGAAGGAGGTACTGGGCATGGGGTGGGGAGCCTTCAGCCCTGGCGAGGTGGAAGGTCTAGACTCGGGACTTTCCCCCCGGAACACACCCCGGTGACTGCACCACTGCTTTGGGATTCTCCTCGATTTCCCTCCTGCTTTTAGGCCAACCCCGTGGCTTCTGTGGGCCTTGGCCTCACCCTGAAGCCAGGTATCGAGGGCCCACCAAGGAGACTCAAAGGGCAGAGAGCTCCTGGTCCCTCCCTTACCGACGAGGACGGAGAGACTGGACCCACCCCGTGCCAGCCCCCAGCCACCCATCAGGAAATCACTCCGACATCCTGACGCAGGTCAAGCCAAGGCAGAAACAGTCTTTCTAACCTGCAGCCCCAACTTCTTTGCTCCCTGACAGGGGTCTACAGGTAGGATCCCAGATTGCCAACCCCAGGCCCCATCACCTGGGTGGTCCACTCTCCTCCGAGAGGGGTCAGGCACTTCCCACCTGGGAACAGGAGCAGGAAGCAGGGCTGGACCCGCCCCACGGCCCCTTTCCTCTGGGGCCCAGGCCCTTCAGACCCAGGGAACCATCCATTTGCGAGAGTTCCGTTTTGCTCTCTTTTTCTGTCCTTTCCCCTCTAAGCAAAACTGCGTGGTGGCTGCTCCTGCCTCCGTCCCCAAGGCAGTTCCAAAGGGCCCATCTCATCCTTGCAGAAGTGATGGTGGTAATTCTGTTAATGGGAAGCAAGACGGATGGTCCGCGGTGCCCGAAGTGCAGGAGGCAAGCCACATTGGGCCGCCCCCGGGGGAGAAGGAAAGCCTTGCCAGAACACACCCTCCTTTGGGGCCTTATTAGGTCTTGAAAGAGCTGCCGCGCGCGCTAAAACCTGCTTTTGCCAGCAGAAGCCTCATTTTACAAATATACAACAACAAAAAAACCCGTAAATGGGAAGAAAACCTTGAAGATTAGGCTCCCCTTGCTACAGTGAGGCGGCATGCCCGCTCAGAGCTGAGGTCTTTAGCCTCGTCGACTCTGGGCTTAAATAAATAGGTCTGATTGCCAGCTCCCCATTTTGTGAAGGCGGTTTCCTTGCTGTTTAAGGACTGTTTGCTAATGGTGGGATGGGACAACTCTGGAAACGTTTTCTTTGAAAGGGCTTGTCTGCACCCTCCCCTGTCCCACCATGTCAGGAAACCTTATCGCTCTGGTGTCAGGCCAGTGAGGAACACTTGACCCAGCTCCCTTCCCCAGCCCCATGCCCACAGGCCCTCACGGCCCACTAGAGTTTCTCTGGTCTTCTGACCTGAGAATTGGTGGCATCTCAAAAGTGATTTTACTGAGGGAAGGGTGTCCATTTCCAAAATTACACAAAGGGCTCACTCCCCTCCAATCTGGAGCTGAGCCACTGAACTGTTCTTTGGGCTTTGGTTGGTCCAAGTACAAAATGAGGGCAGAGGGTGAAGCCGGCCTGAGACAGTGGTGGTTGATGACAGGTTGTCTGGGGCTGCGTGACTTGCCAGCTGGGGGAACTTTCTGGGCCTCAGCGTCCTCATCCCTACCACAGAGCTAACCTTACCCCCTCACAGCCCTGGAGCAAAGACTTCCTGGCCAGTCTGAGCATTCCTTTCGTCTATACCCTCCTGCGGTGCCCAGCACGGTCCAGACACACAGTAGGGGCCTTGCTGAGCCTCTGCTCTTCTGAGAACACATGGCTTCCTTTCATGCCTGGAAACACAAAGATACCTACCCACACTAGAACAGAATGGTTTAGGGGGTGTGTGTGCTCTGGGAGACCAAGTCCCGGGTTCGAACCCTGGCTCAGTCGCAGACCTACTGTGTGCTCTTGCGCCACCAACTCAGCTTCACTCAGCCTTCCTTTCCTTGTCTGTAAAACGGGACTAAAGGACCTGTCTCCCAGGGTCACCAGGAGGAGTCGGCACGAGAACATATGGCCAGGACCTGCCCAGGTTGGTGCTGGTAACTAGCAGCCCTGAGGTGGAACAGCTCAAGGTCTTGGGAGAGCCCGAGGGAAGAGTCCCATGTTCTCAAAGATAGCTGAGGCAAAGCAGGTCTGAGAGGCCATCCCAGCCCCCCTGGGGGAGCTGGGACCTAAAACAACAGACAACATGTGAAATCTCAGGAGGCCGTGGGAGTACCACCCCAGGAGAGAGCCCCCATCTCAACCCCCCTGCGTCTGTCTCCCACACTTGGACCAGTGACGCGGGACGTACTTTACTCCCATCTTTTTTATGCCAGCTCTCCCCAGCCAGAAGGCCAGCTCTGTTTTGTCTCTTCTGTTCGTCATGCCTCTTAGAACCGTGCCTGGCTTTGTTGGCTCAATGAATGACCGCACAAAACGAGCAAGGGAAGAGTCCCAGGGGGCAGCTCTGGGCTGAGTGACTGCTAATGTCCCAACATGGAGAGGATCCCCGGAGTGTCATAGGTGTCCCCAAGCTGCCGTCCTCACCCCACGTGGTGTCCTTAATTGTTCGGTACAGTAACAGTGACCTCTTGTTGAATGGCGGCTATGCCCGTGCCTACCTCACTGGGTCGTGAAAACCCCCCCAGGAACAGGAACTGAGATGTGCCCCTGGCTTTGCAAGTGAGAAAACGGAGGTCCCCAGCGGGAAGCAACAAGCCAAGGGGAGTGGCAAGCAGAAGGCAGAGGCCTGGCTGTCATGCAGGCTGTCCGGGTTAACCCACCGCCTCCCCCACTCCCCATATCTTGGCCTGAGACTGGCCTGGGGAGGCGGGAGCTGCAGCTAGAGCCTCGGGACCTGCTCCCTGCCAAGGAGGGGTTGACAAGCAGCAGAGGCTGCAGTCTGGCTCCCGTCCCGTCCCTACACATGTGCAATGGAGAGTTGGAGGCACAAGACTCAGCTAGGCGGGGCCCCAGGCCTGGGTTCAAACCTCAGTTTCCAAACCACGTGGTTTATGGCTTCAGAGTGGTGGCTTCCATCTCTGAACCTCAGTTATCCTCCTCTGAAAAATGGGGCCAGCCCAAGGTTATTGTGGGGATTGACTATGGCAACACAGATGAAATACTTGGCCACATCGCTGGCACACAGTAGGTGCTAAATAAACAAGGGTGAACTTTCCTGAGCCTCCCTCATTCACGTTTTCGAGAGTAGCCAGATGTCCACATCCTGTGGCCGCCTGCCCCAGCCCCGTTTCAGGGCGAGGAGCAGCGTGGGAAGCCGGAGGAATCTGAGCTCCCTGCCCTCTCTCATCCTTTGGGCACCACCTGCTTGGCATTCTTCCCGAGCGAGTGGGTCAGCAAGCTCATCATCTGATTTCTGACCTTGTCACACATCACGCAAGGACAAGAAGTCGGAAGGGATGGGTTTGTCGATGCAGTAACACTGGGCAACTACGCGAGGAATGCGATGAGGGGGGCATTTCCACTGAGACCCACATCCACAGTGTGTCCTTGGCACGAGAGGCCTGGGGTGAGGCGGGAGACCAGCCGGCCAACCACAGAACTCACAGCCCAGGCTGGTGGTCTGTAGAGAGTACCTCACAGTGGAACTTCTCCCCCAAGTAAAATCTGGCCCCAAGCTCTGTGCAGTGTGCTTGCCGGTGGGAGGAGGCTATGACTTTCCATCAGGGCCAGCTTCACGGGCACGTGACCAGCGCAGTTCCATCTCCCCCTGCCTTGCCCTCCGGAGGCTGCTTGGGGCTTCATGCTCTGTGTCCCCTGTCTTAAAGTCTTCATCTTGGAATCTGTGCGGGCTAAGTGAAGCCTGTGGTGGGACGATGAAGCCTGAGCTCATGGGTAGCTCTGCTCCTGACCCCTGTCCCCAGTGACCTCTGCCATCCTCCAACCTTGGCAGAGGCCTGGGTGCAGTCGCGGGGGCAGGTGAGTGTCCCTGTGCCGGAGGAAGCATGGCATTCAGTCGCTAAGAAAAGCCACCACGACAGGTAGGAAGAGATAGTGAAGGAAAAAGCTTTTTTTTGGCTTTTTAAAACAAGGGGACCTGCATTTTCACTTTGTGCTGGGCCACACAAATCACATAGCAGGCCCTACCTTCCATCTATATGTCCTTCTGACCCCCAGCCCCTGTCCCAGAGGCCCCAGGGGAACATCCACGTGGTCTGACACGGTCACTGGCCCAAGAGCTTCTCAGAACTCAGCTCTGCCCTCACCCGTCCCTGGAGCTTCTTTTTTGCAGCTGAACCGCTAGTCACTTCTTGTCATCTCGTGGACCAGGCCCTTTTCCGGTGCTGGGGATGTGCCAATGAGCAGGACACTGAGCAGTGATCAAACGGGCAGGACCGATGGTGGAGACACAGCCAGTGGGAGGAGACTGACCTAGCAGAGCCTCTGGGAGGCCGTGGAAGGAATGGCTCCCGCATGGAGGGACTAGGCTCTGGGCAGGGGCCTCTCATCTGTAAGGTGGAGACAGGGGGGCTTCCTCACAGGACTGTCGGAGGCTGGGAGGTGTCTCAGCTCTGCAGGATTGCATGGCAGGGAGAGGGGAAGGTGTATGCAAAGGCCGGGGCCCGGGCACTAACTTGGGGACAGTCTGCAGACAGCTCCCCGCACGACCACAAAACCAGCAGCGAGCTGAATGGCCGAGGGACAGAAGTGCTAGATCCAGGGCCCCCACCGTGTGCCAGGCATGGGGCCTGGTGGCTCCTTGAGGGTGCACGATCGCCCCTCCTGGGTTACAGATTTGTTCCTGTGGCTTCTAGTCCTGCCCAACATTTCACAGTTGCCTTTTTTCCTGTGACTTAGAAATCCAGTTAGTTCCAGGTGGTGGCGGCAGCTTTTCGGACAGGTCTGGTCACGGATGGAGCAGAACACACAGTGAATATGAGCTCAGAGAACCGCTGACCTGGGGCGCACCCCGGGCCACCCCAGCTGTGGGGTCTAGGGCAGATCTGACCTGCGCTGGGCCTCAGTGTCCTCTCTGTCACTTGGGATTACTAAGAGTTACACCCTCGCAGGGTGGTTGTGAGGACTAGATGAAATGACATTGGTCCAGAGCACGGCTCGCAGCAGGTGCTCAATAAACGCTGGCCGCTGCTGTCGTCCCGAAACCCCAAAACCTCACACCCCAAACCTGAGCGTCGCGTGCCACTTCCCAGGATCGTGTGGGTCTGCTCCCTCCTTTCTAGCATCTGCCCCGACTCTGCTCCAAGACTATCTCCCCCCATTGTCATGGCGCATCAGTCCATAAATATTTAAACAACATGTCATCAGATTATTATAACATATGATCTATAGCACTGATGTGCTGCAGTTCTGCGCATTTGGGCTTCGTTTTCAGAATATCGAGACATAAAATATTTATGTATTTAGCCAACCACGAGATCTCACATTCTGTCTCAAATTGCTGGGTGGCGGCAAGATGTGGAGCTGAGACGCAATGTGTGAAGGGGATGCCTTGTTCTCACGTTGGTTCCTGGGGCATCTGGATTGTTTCTGGTTCATTCGAGGACCTGTGAACGGTGGCTGGCTGGGTTTGCCACAGAAAGCAGAGGGCCAGGACCAAGAGACACCATCAAAATGCAATGAGAGTTCAAAGCACAAGGCACCGTGTTATTTTCATTCAGTAGCTCCATGGGCCTGCGCATAGTAGGTGCTCAGTAAATGTCCATGGGGAGAGGAATGCACCTGTCACCCACAGCATCACGGACGGGCTGGCACCCAGCCGGGCTTCAGTCCTATCTGCTCTTCAGTTTCATCCTATCCCCAATGTCCAGCACCGGTCCAGGCACAGAGTAGGACCCAGCAAACGTTGCCAATGAGCAGCAGTGGGAGGAATAAATGCGTGACCAGATAAATCACTTAATTAGCTAATAAATTAATGAGGGATAATGACTCCCTGTCTGCTGGTCCGGATTACACAGTGTGAGACCTTCCTCCTGAGAAATAAAGGCTCTCCAGTAACCCGTAGTGGATAGGCAAAGGGGTTTTTCTGGATAATTAAATATCTCGATTGCTAACATTAGCACATCACAGTGACCATATGTCCCAGAATTTTCAGCACTGTGCAATTTCAAAGATGCCACCCCATAAGCCATTCGAGCATCCAGAAACTTCTTATGTACTGGCAACCAAATAGCATCTTCCAAACAGCCTCTCCTGTCCCCAAATGTCACTAAAATGCTTTTACAGACCACTGCCCTTTTGAGAGTTTGGAAATTGTGGTCTTCACATGCCTAACCGACAGACGGGGGATATCGGAAGGCCTGGGATGTCATAAAAGCATGTGCAAACAAAAGTTGTTAGCTTGGAGCAAAAGTATTTTCTTTGCATAGTTCCCAAATGCTGTGCTGTCACCATCAAGAGTGGGCAGCCCTCCTCCTTGTCCCCAGGCTCTGCATAGACAAAAATCCAGTCCTCATTTCCTCCTGGGTGAGCTGAGGAGGCTGGCAATTAAAACAAACACAAAAGGCTCCGAAAAGTCCTGGAGGAGATGAACGAAGGAAATGCACACACACTGACTCAGGCACACCGAGTCCACACTTTAGATCCTGGTGTAACTAAATCCGGCTGGACTCCATGGGACCGGCCAAAACTATGGGTGGGCTCCCTGTCTGTCTGCCATGTGGTCCCCAGTGGTCCCGCCATCTGGGCACCCACCCTGGTAGCCCGCCAAGGCCACACCAGCTAGGCAATCCCTTCCCCTTTCAACCCACAACTCCCCATTCTCTGGGCTGGGTAGACTCTGGAGTTGCTTGGGAGAGTTAAACACCTCCCTTTCCCTAAGCAACCTTCAAAAGATAAGCCCTCTAAAAAAAAAAAATAGTATACTCGATAGAAAATGCAGCTTGAAGACACATACCCATCCATTCCAAACCAAAGCCACTCCTATACAGGCATCAGGAGCCCCATCAGTAGGAAAGGAGCAAAGGAAGAGACCCTGATAACGTTGGGAGGTACAAGCCCTTCTCTAAGCCTGGGCCCCTCTCTAGGAATAACCTGAGCCTTTATCTAAGAAACCTTCTCTGGACAGCGGTGGCTCAGTGGGCACAACACAGCCCTTCACTGCCCACTGGGAGAAGCAATGTTTGCTAACAGATTCAACAAGTCCACATAGACATTCTTCAAGCATCCTTCCACTTGCCCACTTGAAACTTCCTGTTCATTCTATAAGTATTAACTGAGCACCTACTATGTGCCAGGAACCACCCTGGGCACCGAGGACCCAGTGGAAGTCCACAGACCAAGTCTTATCCTCACGGAGCTTACATTCTAGTCCGAGAGAGGGATAACAAACATACAGAATCCAGAAAGGGTAAGGGTCCTGAAGGTAAATAAGGCCGAGTCAGGGAATGGAGAGTTAAGCAGTGAGGGGTTCATTTCAACAGGCAGGGACAACAGGGCCTCTTTGGAGAAGTGACTTTTGTGGTGTCCTGAATGAGGGCTGGGGGCAAGTCATGGGAACACTAGAGGGAAAAGGGATTTCAGGAAGAGAGACAGAGGGGAGCATACGCTTATCACGTCTGAGGAAAAGGAAGGAGACGCCGGGGCTGGAGCAGAGTAAGTGAGAGAAAGACTATTAAGGAGTGCGAGGCAGAGGTAGCAAGAATGTTTCTTGTTCTCGCAAGAATGACCAAATCTCCCCCAGATCCCTGGAGGCCTGGGCAGCCCCTTCTCCCACCATTTGCTGCCTGGTACGTGCTGTTCCTTCCAGCTGCCTGGGAGGCCCTCTCCCGGGCCCCGCGCCTGGGCACCAGCTCCCAGCCCATACGACAGGCGTTTCCAGATGGCAGCCTCCGTCTTCCAACTCTACAGACGAACCTCGGTGCCGCGACAATTAACTAAGCGCCACACATCTTCCAGTCTCCGGCTCTGTTTCTCTGTCCGTAAAATCGGTGTAAGGACACCCGCCTCGGAGAACTGCCGGGAGGAGGAAGGGAGCTAACCCGTGTGAAGGGTTAGAATGGAACGTAATACAGTGTTAGTCCCCGTACAAAGGGGACAACAGCTGAGGAAGTGACAGAAGTTCCTGGCTTCCCCCTGCTGGGGGCTGCCCCCAGCCTAGGACCCCGGTCTCGCTCCCAACTCCCCATCCCGCAGCGCCACCACCCCCCCGCCACCCTGGGGTCCACTGGCCCTGCGCCCCAGCGCTCTCAGACTTCCAGGCTTCCCGCACCCAGCCTGCTGGGCAGACGTCGTGTTTCCCTCGGGGCCCGCTCGGAGGCCCTTCCTCCCTGGAAAGCAGCACTCCTGCTTGCCCAGGAGTGAGCCAGGGACATGTCACCTGCAGGCACCCCCAGGGGTGTGTGACACAAGCCCTGTCCTCCTCCCCAGGTGGTTAGAGGGCAGCAGGGTGGGGCCGTGAGAGGGGCTCCCGGCCAGCTCCCAGAATAACACTGACCCACAACGTCGGGAGCTATTTCTCCAAGGAATGCGTGGACGGACGGCCGCGTGTGGCTAACCAGGGAGCCCGCTCCACCCACGCAGCAGTGACCAGGTCTGTGTTTCTGCCGCAGCCCCTCTGCACGTAGCCCGGGCCCACGCCCCGCGACCAGAGCCTTGGCCTGATAGGTGGGAAAGTGTCCTGGTCAGCCACGCCCCTGGAAACTGCTCATAGCCTCCCTGGGCCTCAGTCTCCCCATCTGTAAAATGAGAGGCTTTCATGCCTATATTTTTAAGCATCAGAACCTTGTATAAAAACATTTTCCACGTGACATAAAATGAACCCATTTAAAGTGAACGATTTGGTGGCATTTGGCGCATTCGCCACCTCTCTGGGTCCCAAACATTTTCATCACCCAAAAGGAAGCCCCGTTCCCACTGAGCGGCGGCTCCTCGCGCCTCCTCCCTCAGCCCCAGGGAACCACCAACCTGCTTTCTGTCTCCACAGAAGTCTAGATTATGGATATTTCATACGAGAATCTTTTCTTAAAATGACTCCCATGCAAACCCTCCTTCTAGAAAACACGTAACAGGGTCAGTGTTGTGGGAAGGGTTAGGGCTGCCCTGTCCCCAGCTGGCGTCCCTCGCCCTCTGTGACCTCTCGGGGAAGGCTCTTATCTGAGACCCCTTCCTTTTGACAATTCTAGTCCTAAAGTTGGGTTTCTAAGGCAAATCACCCCCCACCTCACCCAGTGTCCAAGAATCCAGGGCCTTGAGCCTGGGGTTACTGGCCCATTTTCCAGGTGAGGAAGTAGAGGTGCTGGATTCAAGGGTGGCTCCACGAACCACTGATGCTCGCCCCTTACCACACGCACCAGGGTGGGGTGTCAGGTATGAAGAGCTGCACAGATGCCCACAGAAGCGTCCTCTGGAAGGGTGGCCACTTCCATGGGCCCTGCCCGCTCCCTCAGGACAACAAGCCAGCCCCACACAAACTCGAAGGGACACCCCCAGGCCCTTGAGGAGGACTCCTGCCCCCAGGCCCATGTCTGTGACAGCCGCTCCTGTCAGCACAGACCTCTGATGGGCTCCCTGCCCACCCCCAACACTGTGTAAATAATTAACAAAACATCTGCCTTGCTTAATGACACACTGTGGCTGACACCGCTCTCAGGGCCTCCCGAGACCCTCCAACGCCAAAAGGACGCATCAAAACCTTCGAAGGCTCCCTTTCCGAGCGTCGTGGGGGAGCACAAAATGCTGACTTCTGAACGTTTCCCTGAGCCACCCAGAGCAACCTGACTTGTGTCCCGCCTCGTTGTACCAAACTGCCATGTCTCCTCCCAGCTATTTTGAGCGTCATGACCACAGGGCCAGGCTTCAGTGGCACCTGGGAGAGATCCCAATGCTGCTTGCGGCCTGATTTAGGGCCTCGAGATGCAGGGGCACTGAAAATGCTCTCGACAGGGAAGCAACCTTCCTGCCCAGTGACCCTGGACAGGTCCTTAATAACCACATAGTTTCTTCACCTCCCATAAAATCTCAGGCAGTGAGTGTCAAGCATTTCTGGGGAGACACCTGTGTGCGGAGGGCTTTACACCCATTATTTCCTGTTGTTCTTCCCTCAGCCATTGGAGGTCTGTTTCCCAGATGGGGACACTGAGGCTCGAGGAGGCAAATGACTTGCTCTGGTCCGCCCCACCTCACTCCACTCGGTGCCAAAACTCAAGTTCTTAATGTGATTGTGGGTTTGCACCCTCCCCTCCTTGGGCCTCAGTTTCCATTCTGTAAAATGGGCATGTGGCTCTTCTCTGGATGGTGAGCCTACTGGATTTCTCGGGGGTAGAGCCAAAGGTCATTTGCAGGGTACCCAATGCCCCTTTGCAAATGTCTTCCTGACAACTCCCAGTTGTCAAAGACTTTGGGGACAACAAGTAACAAGAGAGGGCTGGCCTTGGGGAGAGGGGTCATGGACAAATTCTGACTCCGCTGCTCACCTGCAGCGAGGGGTTCGTCCCATTTCCTCAACTACAATCGGGGACTTTGAGGAGTTCTCCTCTAAGGGAGTCTTGGGCTTTGGGGAGGTCTCCTCTAAGGCGCCAGCTCCATTCTCCAAGGTCAAGCACTGCCTGCCCCTCCCCAGCCCAATTTTGAAGTGTGAGACTTAACTCAAGGAAATGCAGCCGGACTGGCTCTCAATGGCAGCTTCCCTCCCCCTTCCCTCGCAGAAATTCCTTCACACTCTATGGAATTCCTACATAAAGCCCCTTTTTCTTTTCTATGAGGTCACCATCACGCAGATGTGGAAAAGAAAAAAAGAAAGGCTCCATGTGGATCAAGGTCCTTGGAACTGAATGCATTTCAGATCCCGGCTGCACTTTTCAGTTCTGCAGGCCCCTCACTCATCTGTCTCCCAGAGCCCAGTCAAAGCTGCCCATTGGGTTTGGGGTGTGGTGATCCTGCTGGTGGATGCCAAGAGGCCTGGCCAGAAGACTGGGCCTTTGCCACCGACCACCAGAGCAGTCGTCTGTGGAAAAACCCAGAGTTGGAGACAACACAGCAGAGGCTGTGTATGTGGGTCTGTTTCCACACAGGCAAGTCTGTTAGAGGGACAGATGTCAAAATGCTAGATCACACTCTACGGTCAAGTTCCCAAATTGAACGTCACAGGAAGTTACACCACCAACTGATTTGCCCCAATGTCCGGTCCTGTCTGGAAGCGGAGTCTGAGGAGGCTGTTGCTCTAATTCAGTTTGGGCCAAAGAAGGGGCTGTGAGTGTGTCACCCAGCTCAGACAGGAATGAGTGAAGCCACTGACGGACCTGATTTTTTCTTTCAAAATAAAAACATTTTGGGGGTACCAGGCTGGCTCAGTCGGTGGGGCATCTGACTCTTGATTTGGGGTCATGAGTTCGAGCCCCACAGTGGGCAATGGGCTCACCTTAAATAAATAAATAAATCACTAAAAAATATATATATAAAATAAAAAAACATTTCCCCAAAGACCATCTTGTCACTACCCAAGAGTCAGATATAAAATGGCCAAATACCAAAAAGTCCACTGAAGATATTTGGCGAATCCTGGCCATCTACCTCCCATTTGTTTTAAAGCAATTTCACACACCCAGGGTGAGACCACCCCAGATGACCTCCCCACACCTACCCCGGGAGCACCCTTGATCCCTAGGACCCTTGCACGTCCTGGTGACCAGCATTCTGGCAACCATCCGTAGTAACAGCCAAGGGAAGGTCCATGCTGATGTACACACCGCTTCAGAAGAATGACATCAGCAAAAATAAATAAATAAATAAATAAAGATGAAAAAATGTAGGAACAAGGACTATTTTTACCTCCCCAAATCACAGGCCAGACGGGAGAGAAATCCATCAATGCCAGAAACGTGGCTGAGCCTTCGCACAAGATCTATTATTTCACACCTTAAATTAACGCATCTCAAAGCAATTTGCAAATGTTCATCAATTCGCAGAGCGTACTTGGGAGAGAAATACCTTTTCCTTCCAACATCAAAGGACCCTTGCAGGGGCCACCCGCACACCCCCCAAACCGCACAGGTCCTCACACACTCCATTCCTTTTGGGAACCGCGTCTTGAAACCCGTGATAAGAATGGAAATGAATGAGGCAGAGAGACAGGCACAGGGCCAGAACAGAGAGTGACAAGAAACCTATGTAGAAATGATCCTGTTGTCAGATGGGGACATCTGAACGGGGAGTCCAGGGGTAACTTGCCATCACCAAGTGTTGGAACACACTGGGCTCTTCCTGAGGGCAGTGCTCCAGCGGGCTCCTCCCCGCACAGGCCTGGAGATGCCAACCCGCATTTCATCTTGGATGACTCACCAGGGTCTTCCTCCCTCCCCGCTCTAACTCCCTTGCTTGGCCTGACCAGAGAAGAGGAAGGGGATATTCTTCTCTTTTTGACGATTGTTTTGACATTTCCCTTCTGAAACCAATCTCTGGCACTTCATGAGGAAAGAAAAAAATGTGAACTGTGAGCCCTTTCTAGCTGACAGTCCCGGCCCTGGGTGTGGGATGTCCACAGCAGAGGGGCAGGAGAGGACAAGGAAGGAGGGCAGCCCTTTCAGGAAGGCCTCTCCCCCAAGCTGGGAGCCTGGCGAGGAACCCAGCCCCACAAGAACCTGGAATACAGGGACCATGACTTTCCAGGTCCTGTGGGAAGACTGTGCAAGCTCTGCTCAGACAAGTCTGAGGGTCAAATGCATAGCAGCCCGTGGTCTCTAGCGCATGACTTCACCTCTCCGTGTCCCCAGTTTCCTCATCTGTAAAATGGGTGTCATGATAGCTCCCATCTGCGTGTTGCTGAGTGGACTGAATGAATTAGGGCCCTTAAAGCTTTTGGCACCATGCCTGGCACACAGCAAACCTTTGATAAATAGCGGCCATTAGGTGTGGGCTACTTTCATGAAACCATGCATGGCATTTCATCTCTCTGAGCCTCAGCTGCGTCATCTGTAAAATGGAGATGACAACCCCCTACCTCATGGGGCAGATTAAAGGAGCAGGTGTGAATGAAAGCACTGGGCACCCCATCTGTGCACCTTCAGGAGACAAGTGTCACATCCCTGGTGCAGAGGACAGGTTTGAAGTCAAGCAGGTGACAGGACTCTGCCTCAACCTCCTTTCAGCAGTCCCAGGCTGGATCTCTCTGTCTCTCTGCACAGTAGGTGCTCCCTAAACATGCCCTCCCGTCATCCCCTTTCCCTGCTCCCTCCTCGCTCAGGGCCACTGGAAATGCCCACCCCCCTACCCCCAACCCAAAGCCAGGAGCTTCCATTTTTGAAACCTGAACAATCTGAATGGCCCAAAGCCCAGACCAACCTGGGCCACTGCTTCAGTCTGAGACTTTATTTTCTGAATACAGAAACTACTTTTTAGTCATTTCCGAAGCAGACGGGACGGCAGAGGCTGACAAACCACAGGGACCATTTTAAATCCTGGGCCTTTTCTTCTGGGAAGTTAGGCAAGAACCTTCCCAAATGTTTGCCCGTGGGGCTCTCTGCCAGGGAGTGACTCATTCACAGCTCCCCACAGGCATATTTTATTTGGGGGTGGGGGATAGAGGGAGGGCCCGGCCTTGAGGGGAGAGGAGAGGCAGCATTTCCAGCAAACCCAGAAGGTATTTTGTGTGTGTGTGTGTGTGTGTTTCACTTTTTTAGGACAAAAAAGAAAAAGAATGTGGATCTTTTTTGTTTCCTTCCAGGTTTTGTTTGCTAAAAGAAGACGTCCAAAGTTCACTCAGGGAAGCTGCTGCGTTGGGAACAGACGCTTCCAGCCGGCTCAGCTCTACGCGTCCCTTTCAATGAAATTCTTCTTCCATTAACACCACGATTTTTAAATGTGCCTCCAAGATTTGCCTGCGCACGACATTTTCCCCTCAAAAAGGCAAGCTGAGTTTTGAAAATTCAGGGCGAACAAGGGAGCTCAGTGTTCCTAAAGTTGCCCTTAAAGCAATGAAGACTTTCGACAGCAGAGATTTTCGACATTTATAAAGCCCCCCCAAAAAACGGCCCGTCAAAGCTGCAGGACAGACTTTGGAAACCAGTGTCCCAAGCCTGCTGTGATCAATTTGTTACTGTCCTGAGGGCTCATGCTTGGAGCCCAGGCTCAACAAATGAATAAATCAGATTAATATCTATCTACTTAGCAGAGCAGGCAGAGAGGGAGAGACCCTCCAATACACAGACAAGTGTCCTGGGACCCTTGGGCTTCCCAGGGTCAGGACCCTGTCAACCCCAAAGGCCTGGGGAAAAGGTTATAATCTGCCAGGGCCAGAGAGGGGCAAGAACAAACCCAAGAGACCCGGAGGAGTATTTAGGAAGAACTGAACACAAGTCCTCTAGTACCAGGCCAAGTAGCTCTGCTAGGCCCACCAGGGCCCTAGCCCAGCACGAGCATCCTGGGTCCTGCCAGTTGGCCCCACCAAGGTCTGGCTCCAAGGCCTCCCCTACTCTGCCAAGCCCAGCCTAGCTCTGCGGGTCTGACCTCCGCCCTCAGTCACCACACAAGGCCCAGCACCCACCGGGTGCCCACCCCCAGCCTACTTCTCTCTGTGGGCTCCCTGGCATCGGGGCCAGGGGTGGACACATCCTATAAGACCCCTGGTGGGTGCAAGGGGGGGACCCTCACCCTCCATAGTAAACACACTCACACACTCCTGGGCACAAAATACTCTTTCGCGGCGTATACAGACACTTTTGTCCTCGCAAGCTCACTAATGCACACACAAATCACTTGTGAACGCTCACCCACGTGCGCACACATACTCCCTGAACCCACACAACTCCTTCACAAAAGTGGGATCCCACGTGAAGTCCTTGGCACACTCCCCGGCAAATAGTAAACAATAAATGGCGAACAGGGGAGCCATTGCCGTGTCCCCCGCACCCATTCACCGCAAGCCACCCAACCCTGACCCTCCGACGTGCACACGCACCGTGTCCGCCCCCGGCCGCACACCCCGAGGGACACACAGACACACGCCGCCCACGCACGCTCGGACGCACGGCCGCCGACACGCTGAGACTCGCTGGTTCACTCGCGCCCCGGCCTCCCGCGTGCACCCCCGCCCGCTGTCCCCCGCCGAGTCGCGGCCGCGCGCGCGCGCACGCGCACCCCCGTCGCCCCGGCTGGGGGAGACCGCTCCGCCGTCGGGCCCCCGCCCCTTCCCCGGTCCGACCCTGCCGGGCCCCGGTCCCAGGCCACTCACCGACGCGCGGGCGGCTCGGCTGCCGGCGGGAGGAGAGGCGCGCGGTCCGGCGGGCGGCCGGCCGGAGCGGAGGGTCCCACACGAGTCGGCGGCGCCGCGGCCGCACGCCCGTCCGCTGGGTTCCGCCGCCGCCTGCGCGGGCCCGCGCGCGTTCCCGCCCCTCCCCACCGCGGGGCCGCGCCGCCCCCTGCGCTCGTGCGCGCTGCCGCCACGCTGGCCCGGGGGGCGCCCGGCGGCTACCGCATGGCGCTGGGACCCCTCCGCGCCCCGGAGCCCCTCAGGCCGCTAGTGATCCGACCAGCCAAGCCCCCCATTTCAAAGACGGGGAAACTGAGGCCCAAACTCTTACGGCGAGTCAGACCCAGCAGACTCCCCTCCCCCCTTCTCGGGTTCTAGACACTTAGGATTAGGGTCGGAAGTCAGTGAACTCAGTGGACCCCTCCCCCGCATCCTTGGGGACCCATCTACTAACATTGCTCCATTCTCGGTCCTGGTCACACTGGCCAGTCAGCTAGGGCTTATTATGTGCCTACTGAATGCAAACACACATTCAGAAGTAGGCTCCAGGGGTATCTCCACACGGTGGTGAAGGTGCGGCTCCTTGCCCTCAAAGTGCCAGCGTCTCCTCATCTGGAACTCCCCAAATCCTGTGGACCCCAAGACTGTAAAAGCCAATGTGCAAAGGTTTCTGGAAGGCTCTACTAATGAATGCTTAAGACCCCCTCTAAGGAGACAGAGTCTCTGTAAGGCCCCAAAGGCTGCTGCTCAGTTCCCTGGTGCACTTCTTAAGGGAACAGACACACACACCCTCCCCCAGGAAGGGCCGCGCCTGGTTCACACAGTTCCTGTTTCCACAATGACTGCTTCTGCTCCTCAGGCAGAACTGTGCTGTGTTCCCCCAGGAAGACTAGAACCAGGGAGGGACACTGACCGCTGAGCACGAGCGGTTACCCCAGCACTCTGCCTGGGTGTGATCCATAACGATAATGACGCCAACTGAATATGCACCGTGTGCCAGCCTCACAACTGCACAGCCATTCTCTGAAGGAGGTCTTATGCTACCTTCATGCCCATTTAACAGATGGGACAAAGGAGGCTTAGAACAGAAGCTGAGAGAAACAAATTCTTTTGCTCAAAGTCACCCAGTTAATAAGTGGTTGAGCACGTAGCTCGACCACAGACCGTCTAATTCCAGTGCCTGTGCGCCTAATCTAGGCAGTCCTACCTCCTGAACAGCATAGCTCTGGGCTGCTGTGTAAGAGCAGACAGGTGGGGAAGCAGCTGGCCCAGAGGACCCAGCCCAGTCCCAGACCTTCCACAAACCAACAGGGACAGAACGGGTCATTTTGCACATTGGTTAGCGGTTTCGTTGGGGACCTACTTACAATCTCACTTCGCATGATATGCATTACAATAAATACCAGAGAGACTGAAGAGGCAGCTATAAGAAATAAGCATGGCAAAAAGTAACAGAAATAAATATAAAAGTTCTGAGACCGCGTTGCAGTGTGACTAGCAGATCAGTGATATTGACCGTATCAATGCAGCAAAATCAGTTTCTTCATTCAATCCCCGACACACATCTATGAGCACCTTATATGGATCACGTGCTATTCTAGGCACTGGGATATGCTTGTGAACAAAATATAGCCCTGGGGGTGGGGCATGTGGGGAAGCAATTGCAAATATTTGCCATGGTTGAGGTTAAGAAGTTTGGTGGAGAAAATAAAACAGGGAAGGGATAGGAAAGCCCAGGGGTGCTTTTTCATAGAGGGTGCTGGAAGAAGGCTTCTCTGATGAGGTGACATTTGAGCAGAGGGAAAGTGATGAGAGGTCTTCTGTATGTAGGACAGGCCCCAGGTTCCAAGAACAGTCCTGGTAAGCTCCAGAGCAAGAACCTGAAATTCCCCTTTGACAGAAACTTTGAGGGTGGCGCCAGACCACCAGGAGGAAAAACACCGGGACCACTGCAGTTTGCAAAGCCCTAACCCAGCCTCTTGGAGCCCCTTTAGCAGGTGCTCCTGATATCCTCATTTTCCAGTTAGGAAACGGAGGCTCAGAGAGGTCAAGCAACGTGCCCCAGGTCACACAGTACACATCTCTGCAATCAGCAGAGATGGATCTGACTATAGGCAAGCTGGCACTAATGCTAAGTGTTAGGGGGATAAAGAAAGCTTGTTCACCTCCGCCCCCTTCCTGCCCTCTTGGACTATAATTCAGGAGCTGGCAGGGTGGAGCGTTCACTGTTTTCCTCACCCACTTCCTTCCCTCTGGCCTGGTCCCAGCCCCAGGTGATATGCTGGGGGGAATAATCAGGTCAAATTCAGCCCAGAGACCCTCCAGATTCCCTGCACTACCCCCACTACCCTGGTCAGGGTAGGGGGTAGAGGGAAAAGGGTGCAACCGGAGCCCCATTCAACTTTTGTTTTTAACTCAAAGGATTTTTCAGCGAGTCCCCAAATGAGTCACCTCGACGAAGTGCTTCACAAACTGACTCCCAGAATTAGAATCAACATGTCCCTGAGCGTGCTGCCTGACACTTCCTCCCACAGTGGCATTTGTGAATCTAGTCTGGGAGAAAGGCTCTCTGTTCACCACCAAGAGTTTCGGGATTAGGCCTGGGTCGTTTCATTATTTCTCTGCATTAGAGGAAGAGAAGCAGCTATTGCCAGCACAGTCTCTGCACCCAGCTCCGTGTGAGACATTTCATTCTCCCAGCAGCTCTCGAGACGGGGGTCATGCTTTCTGTTTCACAGATGGAGAAGCTGGGGCTCAGAGTAGTAGTAATGTGGTTTGAACACAGCTAGGATTTGAACCCTGGTTTGCCATTGTTGTCAGTATTTGGAAAGGGAGCAGTGGGAGACGAGAGGAGGCATGAAAGACTAGAATCAGACCAGGCCCTTTGGACAAAAGGTCTTCTTGCCAGTGTCCCGATGGTGGGGCTTTTTGTGGGGGGGACAGTCTCAGTTTTCCCAGGAAGTCTCATTTTTGCTTATTGTCTGGGCGACATTGTTATGAAGAGCATCCTTTTCAGCCCAAAAGTACCTTGGTTCGTGTGATCAACGTTAGGGTCACCCTGGCTGTGTGCAAAGCCACTGTACTGGGGGTTTCAATTTTTATATTATATTCAATACAGAATGGGGGGCCTCTCGTCTGAGGGGTCTTCACATCCTGATGGCTATGTATTCAACCACGAGATTACAGAGCTTTCCAAGAGCAACAATCCCAGATGGCTGCGGAAGGAGTCAGGACTGTGTGTCAGGACTCCCTCTCTCCCACCCCAGCTCTGCCATGTACTCCCTCTGTGATCCTGGGCCAGTTCCCCAGCTGGCAAAGTGAGGAGTGGATCTCTAAAAGTCCCATCAACTTTGACCTTCTAGGGTTTCCTGTTGCCCAATGAATGCTGGGAAATCAACTAACCATCTGGAAATCAACTAACCAGGAACGCAGGGAGCCATTCCTCCCCCCATGCCATCAGACAGTTCACTTTTTTAAATGGTATACCTCGTTTTGAGCGATTTTAAGTTTTAAAACATTTGTTTTTTTAAGAGCTGTTACCCACAGTTCAAAATTCAAAAGGTGCCAGAAGATACGTGGGGGAAATGTTTCCTTTCTTTTCCCCACCAGCCACCTCCCTCTTTCCCCTGGAGGGAACCAGGATTGCCAAACACTCTCTGTTCCCAGACAGCGTGTGTTTTGTGTGGGTGTGTGTATATATATGTGTGTGTATGTGTGTTTTCTCATTTTTTTGTACAGATGATAACTGGTCCACACTGCTCTACACCTTGTGTTTTCTTCACTTCTTGGAGACCACTTCCTACCACTTCATTAAGAGCTACTTTCTTTTTTATGAGTGCATAGTATTCTAAAATATTTTCATGTAATCCCCATTAAGTTGGCACTCGCTCTGTGTACCAACCAGAAGTTTCAGCCTTAGCTCTGACTCTCGGGGACTTACAGTGTGGCTGAGAGACAAGCAAAACAGAAAATACTGGCGATGCAAAGAAGAGAAATTTCTCTAACGGCCACCAAGTTCATTTGTGAGGTGTGGCTTTGGGGTTCATTTTTTTTTTTTTTTTCCAGCTCCAGGTATCTCTAGAGGCTGTTGAAGGAACTGAGGCCTGGGTTCTTTTGAGACTTGAAAACTCAGTAGTGCAAGTTCAGGCAATCTACCTCTTTCTTCTGGACCTCAGTGTGCTCATCTGTAAAATGGGGGCAGTTGGCCCCTCTGCAGGATTGTGGTAGTCACAGGAGATCGTGTTCTTCCTGAGAAGGTTTGGTGAAGAGTGAGACGCCATGCTCCCCGGCCAGAAGGTCTGGGAAGGCTAAGAGGCTACTATAAGGAACGGTATGTTAGGTACTGGGTATCATGGCTCTTCCTGCCCAGAGAGAAGCATCTCGTAAGCTTTTTATGCTTTGCTGATCCTGTGATAATGGCTGATACACAGCTATCTCCTTCCATCTTTGGCAGTGACAGTCACCAACTCTGCATGTGCTGTGGGCTTATCGTGGTAGACCCCTCCCCCGGGGATACTGCCACACCCCTGCATCTCCCTGCATCACCCTCCGGGACTTGCTATTTCCACGAACAAATTCAAGTGCCACTGACTCATGACGAACGCCAAGCATCCCAGCATCATTAAAAACAGTGTCCCCTTTGATTCTCCAAAGTGACTTAGATCGGACAATCGATGATAAGGCTACCCCGTTATTCCTGTCAAATGGAACAGTTACGGTCCAGTGAAGAAATCCATCATCACCTCAGCCGGGGAACAAGTCAAGCATGCGTGTGGTCCACGTAGCCACTCTGGGATGTAGGCATCCATGTCCCCGATGAGCATGTTTACAGATGAGAAAATGGATGTACGCAGAAGTTAATCAGATTGTCTAAATAAAATCTAAGGAAACAAAATTTAAGAAAACAAAATCTGCATTCTAGCTCACTCTGCTTGGAACTCCGTCAGCAGGGTCCCAGGCTGGCCATATTTCTCGCCCAGGCATCCAGGCATCCACTTGGCTTTGGGGGCCAAGAGAGGGGCTCCAACTGCCCTTCCGAAACTCCTAGAGCATGTGGCGAAGGTGAGCCTCCTCTGGGCCTGAGGCCTCCCTGCGTGTCTGGTGGTGCTGGCCGCTCTCCGAGCAGATGGAGGAAAGGTCCCTCTGGATTTAGGGCCGATGACACCACCCACCCATCAGGACGTGAAAGGAGTGCTGCAAAGGAGGAGACGGGTATTTGGTTGTTGCATTTCTCAGCCCTGCCCCCGGTTTTCTGGGGACAGGTGCAAATTTTCTAGGCTTCAGGACATGCCAGGCTCATCTTGGGGGCAAGGAGAGGAGAAGGAACAAGATGGAGCCTGGAGACTGGCCAACGAGAATGGAAGCAAGGAGGATGAAGGCAGGGGCAGGGGAATCAGAAAAGGGTCGATCGTGTTTATTTGAGAAGATGCTTGCCAGAGTCTGGGCACTGCTCCTCCCTACCTGCTTCCTTAAACCAGCCCTCCGTACCAGGAATGGGAGCAGCAAGGGGTTAACCCATCATTGAGAAAGAAATTCCATTTTCCCTCATTTGATCATGTTCTGAGGCTCCTGGTTCTGGGGTGGTCATTGCTGTTTTGGGGTGATTCCCTGAGGCAGGATACCTGGGTAGCGGAGCATACCCAAAGAGAAGCAGGGTGTCTGGGGATTCCAAAACCCTTGAAAAAGAGGCATGTGTGGACACTGGCTCAAAATCAGAGGCTTTGGGCTCTGAGTAGGGTTGCTCTGGCAGACCCCTGGGATAGGCAAACATGCTGACCCCATGACTTCTGCCAGAAGCCAGTGGCCAAGACAACCACCTGTCCCCCACACTCAGTCCCCCAGAACTGGGCTGGGGCCGAGGGGCTTGGCAGAAACCCCGCCTTGGAGCCAATCAGGCCAGGGTTCAAAACCTGGTTTGCCACCTACTAGCCATATGACCATGAACCAGGGTCTCCATTTCCTTAGTTGGAGGTGATGACATCTTTCTCATAGGCTTGTGATTAGGTATGGAGAGCAAGTTATCATCTGGCTGAAAATAATATTAATACCAAGTGTTGATCAGACTCAAAACCTAGCGCTTTACATTTTACCTGTGTTGTTTCATTTCAGGATTCCAACAAGCCCATGAAGTGGGTGCTGGTGTTATGCCATTTTACAGAAACCCACACAGCTGGCTGTTGACCTCAGTTTCTATGCCTGACCAAAAAAGCTCAGAGAGGTGAAATGACTTGCCCAAGGTCTCGCAGCCGGGGAGAAAATAGTGAAGCTGCAATTTATAATAGATATACAGATATAGTGAGCCGGCACAGCTAGTCCCAGACTCTCATCTATACAACAGGCATAATGATATCATGAGTCACTTCCCACTCCTGGCAAATTCCATACTATATGCTTTTATTAAAAAAAAAAAAAAATCCCTGATTTGTAGTGTTTGCCAATTTCCGTGGTGTAAAGTACACCCACCATGGCTGGTTTAAGGCTACCGACAAGAGCCTTTGCAATTCCCAAGTATTTAACAATGAGCTCTTAAGACTCAGCTCTCGCCAACCACATCGATGGCTAGCACATTGCTGGCCCAATCTATCTCCCTCTCCAGGTTCTGTAAAGGGAAACCCTGGTCTTAGTGCCTTAAGATTCCATTTTCCTTTGCTAAGGAAGAAGGAAGGCAGCCAGTCTGTACTGAGCTCCTACTGTGTGCCAGGAACTATGCCACTGCACCCAAATCCAGGACCTCCTTTCATCTTTCCAGTGCCCCTCGATGAAGATGTCAAGATCCCCCTTTAATAGGCGAGAAGAGTGAAGTCCTAAAAAAAGTAACATCCACTGGCCAGGGTCACCCAGAAAGTAGATGGCAGAATCAGGATTCAAGCCTAGTCCGTCTGCCTGACCAGACCTGCCCTTCCTCCCTCCCTCCTTCCCTCTTTCTCTTCCCTTCCCTTCCCCCACTTCCTTCCTCCCTTCATTCTCCCTCCCTCCCTCTCTCTGTCTCTTCCTTCCTTCTTTTTCATCCCTTTCTCTCTTCCTCCCTCCCTCTCTCCTCCTTCCTTCCTTTCTTTCTTCCTTTCTTCCTTCCCTTCTTTCCAGACTCTTTCCACTGAAGCAGGCTGTGTGCAAGGAGGCCTGGGTCTGACATGAGCAAGTCATGGCCCTTTCACGAGTCTAGGTTACCCCACCCACGAGGAGAAGGAATTGGACAAATCAATATCTAATGATTATTTCAGGTCTACATGAATCACAAATTTAAGATTCCAAGTGGGTTCTTAGTGGGGGCTGGGGGGTGGGAGATCACATGGATGGTATGAAGGCATCCCTGAAGGAAAGAACAGCTTCTGCTTACCAGGGACAGAGGTGGGCAGGACGGCCATCCTGCTGATTGCACCTGGGACACGTGTACTTGGAGTCACTGTGGTGTGGAACCAACTTGGATTTGAACCCCAACCCCTCCACCTCCTGGCCGTGTGGTCCAGCGCTCACAGCTTCACCTTTCTGGTTGTTTTTGGTCCTGCCCATAGTCTGCCCTGTTCTGGAAGCCTAAAGGGGCAAAGAAGGGTTCCTGCTGGGGAAACCTTTGCGGCAGGTAGAAGTGGCAGAAGTCCTCTGCATTTGCAAACTACCGTGACTCCTTTTCTCCAGCCCCCATCTCCCCAGGTGGATTTTAGCAAAAGCCAGAGCTCTTTGCTCCCTGGCCTGGAAGCCCAGAGCCGCTGAAAGCGGAGGGGAAGGCCTGAGGTTTCTGTTTCCAGCGAAGGCAGAGCCAAGTCCCTCCCTGCCCCCCACCCCCGCCAGTCTGGGCCCACCTCCCTCTGGCCTGCACCGGCTGGCTGGTCTTCTCAGGTTTCTGAAAGCCTGTGTTCCCAGAGGAGGCATTAAGGATGGAGGAATGCAGACCCGGGTGTGACGGTTGAGGGGCTGTGCTGAGAAGCAGTCTGGGGAGAGCCCCCCCACCCGGCCAGCCAGCTGCGCCCCAGCCCAGCCTCCACCGGGGAGGAGGAGAAAGGAAGCGGACAGGAAGCCAATCCTGCGGGCTCTCGGAGGAGTTCCTGTGCTCTGGGTTAAGAATTCTGGAGTGTGTGTGTGTGTGGGGGGGGGGGGTGGAGTAGGGGGGGAGTGGGAGGGGTACACCGAGAGGGCTCAGCCCACTTGCAGGGAATGAAGGAACTGGTTAGTCTGAGGGCTCCAGACAACCAAAAACAAGGTCCGGGTCAAAGGTGCTTGTTGGTGACCATGAGAGGGAAGGAATATTTACTGAGCAACTATTGCTTTCCAGACAGAGGAAAGCCTCTTCACCCGCAGAACCCAGCCCAGGACCCACCTGAGCAGGCAGGCACATCCAAGAAAAAAAATGAGGCAAACAACCAGCAAGCAAATGCATGGGATTAAAAAAGGATTATCCGACCCAAATCCAATTCCCAAACTGCTGCAAGGCAAAGCGGCTCTTGACTGAAGCCCTCCTGGGACGCTGGAGATGGAGACCAACCTCATCGGCACGTCCTGGAGGAAAATTTCTAAAGCCAGCTCTGGAGGAAATCCCACGCCCTCTCTCCCAGAGTTTGCTCCTCAGAGCTCCGCGGAGGTCTCTCTCTTCACCTCTGTCTCTCCTGGATTTCTGCGTGGCCTCTAGTCACAGAGGGGGTCCTGGATTCTGCTGGCCTTGGGTCAGCCCTGGCTTAACGCGGCTTGGTACTGACAGCACCCCCTTAAATGCTCAAGAGGGTCATAAAGGGGGCCAGTAAATAGTATAGCTTTCTTCACTCCCTGCTGATCTCCAGCTTCAGCCAAGGCCCTGGGGCCAGCGGAGCAGGCTTGCAAGCACAGGACATCCTTGGAAGGCGAGGAAGGGAGGGTTCTACTGTCTTGTCTCCTGGACCCCAGAGTCTTCTCACTTGTTCCATACAGTACTGACCACACCAATCAGTCTACACTCTCTCCGTGAGAAAATGAAGGCTCAGGGCTTACCACCTGCTCAAAGTCAAACACCTTGTGTATCCCAAAGCAGAGACTCAGCCTCAGCTCTGCCTGAGTCCAAACACCGTATGTTTGCCACAAGACCGGGTACAGTGACTGAGGAACGAACAAGCTCCCTCGTGCTACATACAGAGACCCGAAGACCCAGAGAAGGTTGGTGCCTTCCTCAAGATCACACAGCGCATCGGCAGTAGTCCTTGGGCTAGAACCAGGAGGCTTGGTGTTACTCTGGGAGAAAGCCCACATCACCCGGGTTTCCACCAACCCCTATGTGGGTCCCACTCGTACAACTAAGGGTCTATCTTAGTGTTCATGTCCAAAAGACTCTCTAGAGGCCCTTGAAGGAGCTCTTCTCCCCGCCTGCCCTTGATGGCCCCTCTCCTGATGAAAGGAAGCTGTACCAAGACCCCGAGCTACCTCATTTTCCTAAGGGGGCGTCTGTCATAGGGCCAGAATGGGAGTAGTGTTCAGACCCTGGAAGCTCTCACTGGAGTGTCCACGTGTCAGAGTCACCAGAGTGGAAAGCCACATTAGAAGTGTCCTGACCATGTCACCCAAACTTAGTTTGGTATTTAAGACCCCCTCTTCCGCACCCTCTCCCCCGTACATAGCCTGTGCTCTAGCCACACCCTTCTAAGCATCCCCTCCTTTTTTAGTCATGAGGCCTTTGCTCATGCTGTTCCATCTGCCTGGAGTGTCCTTTCTGTCAGCTGTCCGAAGAACTCTTATTCATCCGTTGGGATCCAAATCAAATTCCCCTTCCCAGGGCATCAATAATCACACTGATGGGTTCTTTGGAATATCTACAACCAGTGTTCCTTCTGATCGGCCAGTGACCGTGACGGGCAGATTTTTAAATATTTAGATTCTCCCCTAGACTTTCACTCTGTGAAGTCTTCCCTGGTCCCGGACAGGGTCATCCTTCTGTCGCCCAGGATCCCTGTACGTCCCTCTGCAGCAGCCCTTCTCCCACTGGCTGGCATGGTTCTGCCTCCTCCCTAGATGGTGAGTTCCTGGAGGACAGGGCCCCCGACTGGTCATCGTGCTATCCATGTTCCCCACCCCCCGGTGTCCCCAGAGCTACACCAGGGACCGAGCAGCCATGCTCACTCTTTGGGTACAAATTTGATCCTTGCAGGTGACTGCTAGGAGCTGGGGGAGCCCCAGGACACTTTGAACAACCCCCACTTTTGACAGGATGGGCATCCCATGGGCTCTCACATCCTGTGTGTTCTCACAGCAGCTCACCCCTTCTCTCTGACCAGTATTGGTCCCACAGAGAGAGCAAAGCACAGAGAGAAAAAGAAACTTGGCTAAGCAAGTAATGAGCCTGGGTTTTGAACCCTGGTCTCAGCCCAACGTGCCCACTCTTGCCATACGGTCTGAATCCCAAGCAGTCTTGCTTGGGCAAGGTCAGTCTTTGGGGATTCTCTGCAAGCTGCCAGACGCATGCTCAGGATAGGGGAGCTGATGAGCCCAGACTCACTCCCCCACTGGCAGTGGGCCCAGGCAAGGAGGGTCACATAAGTAGGACTGACCCTTTGCCCTGAGTGCCCATTTACAAGCCCCTAGGCCAAGCCTGGCCTTTGGCTGCCCTTGGCATAAATTCTGGAGAAGGATTCTAGGAAGCAGTTCTGCAAATGATATGGGGCTTTCCAGGGTAAGCCAGAGAGACAAGACACAAATGACCCTCCCATAGGGTCACATTTGCCCTGACCACTTAGAAGATTCTTTCTGTCCCAGATGCCACCTGCATGTCCAACTCTTTGTTGCTCTCAAGGGGACTTCAAGGCAGCTTGGTGGAACCAGCCCCAAGCCTTGAGCCATGAGATCTGGCTTCAGATCCCGACCCCAGTGTTTAACTTGCCCTATGACCTTGGCAAGCCACTTTACCTTTCTGACCCTTGCTGGCTTTGTAAGTCAAGGGGTTGTTGGGAAAACTAAATGGGGTCATTAGTACCGAGTGACTGGCATGGGCTGAAGTTTCCTCTACAAAAAGATTGACTCGGAGTTGAAAAGATCCTTGTCCTTCCAGAGAAAGTCCCTGGTCTCCTTCCCTGCCAGTCTCGGTAATCTATAAATTTCCCAGGTAAGATCACCACGCCCCCTTCCTTAACAACCAGGTTTGACCTTCAGGCTCGTGGGTGGGGAAAGCACAGTCTCTTCTTTCCTCCTCTGTCCAGAACTCTCTCCTTTGAAGCCCATGTGGGAGGCCCCGGGCTTCTTTTAGATAAGATTTTGCTTGGGAGAAAGTCCCTATTTTCCAAAACACAGAAAGCAAAGTCCTGCCACCTCCGCCTCCATGTGGTTTGGACAAACTTTTCAGAATTTGGCTGAGCTGAAAACCCGATATATGAAAATTCCAATTTATTGAACACAAAAGTCACACCTGGGGATTCACTGCTGGGTTCATATAAGTAGCCTGCTCCCCCATTTATATCGTAAACGGATCTCCCTTGATAGAATTTCAAGCCACACACAATTTCTCAGATGCCTCCTTAGAGTCAAATAGCCGTCTTCCTGAAGTTCTACCATGTTCCAGAAGCTACCTGAGCAGGCATTTCCAGTGGAAACCCCTACCCTGAGCTTTGCAGATCACAAAGCCTTCTTATACCCAGCATCCCACCTAAGACTCACAGGAGAAGCCTATTATGCCTATTTTCCAGTCTGAGAAACTGAGGCTGACACAGTGGGAGTACCTCCCCTCTATTCTCTCCCTCGACTCTGGGACAGAACAGGACTAGAGTGACCTCACCCCTTTCCCTGTGAATTCCTATCTCAAGGCAGAGCTTGTGACCTTTCCTTCAGCTCACCTAGAGTTCCCCCAATGCTTTCTCTTCTCTGGGTTCCCTGCAACCAACAATGTGAAGTCCTGTCTCCTGAGAATGATAGCCTGGTGCTTCTGCCGTCTCCCGACTTCTCCAGCCCGGTAACCGGCGTTGCCTGTGTGCTCCAGCATCCTCTGTGGCCCTCAACGTCAACCGCTCTGCTTCAAAGCTGCTAATGTGGATGGGGATGGTGGTGACATGGGATGAAAGTCATAAATGGGTGAGTGTGCACGAGGCTAAAGCAATCTAGATGCCCACGGTGCAAAGTGTAAGGAAATGATTTGTCGATAAGTTAAATGTAGAATTAGCGTATGACCCAACGATTCCACTCCTAAGAACTGAAAACCGGTGTCTACAGCGGCTCTGGTCACAACACAGCCAAAAGGTGGAAACAGTTAAAGGGTCCATCAATAGACGAGTGGATAAGACAAAAGGTGGTACGTCCATCCAATGGAATATCCTACGGCCGCGAAAAAGGAAGGAAATACTGACACCAGCTACAAGATGGTCGATCCTTGAAAACATTCTGCTAAATGAAAGAAGCCAGTCATAGATGGCCACACGTGGTCTGACATCCAGAAGAGGCAAATCCAGAGGGATAAAAAACAGATCAGTCATTGCCAGGGGCCGTGGCAGAGGGGCATGGGGGCTTCCTTTTGAAACGATGAAAGTGTTCTGGAACTAGATAGTGCTGATTGGTCCACACCTTGTGAACGTAGTAAAAACCACTGAATTAGAGACTTCGAGATAGTTTCAGTGGCGAATTTCATGTTGTATGTATTTCACTGCAACAAAAGAAAGATGTAAGGAAGCGGTCACTCTTGGGTGCTGACTTGTGCTTGCCTACCCTGACCATCTGCACCTCCTCCCATGTTGTGCTCTGGGTGCCTCGGGCGCCCACCCTCACCCTGGCCCTGGTGTCCACAGCCACCTCCACCCCCGGACGAGAGAATTCTGCATTTGCTCTGTCGCTTCTGTAACTGCCCTGGAGAATCTTTCCTTGGACAGCCCAGTTCATGGGCTGATACAGAATAAAAACATTTGGTAAAAAGAGGCAGCGATAGGGAAGTAGGAGCTGGAATTGCTTGGGAACAGCCAAGAAATACTTATTGGAGGGAAGACAAACTGTGGAGAAAGAACTTGGAGGGGGGAAGAAAGGGAAAAATTGCCAAGCTCAGTTCTGTTTTTGTTTTTTAAGATCTTATTTATTTGACAGAAAGAGAGAGAGAGAGGAAGAGAAAGAGAAAGAGAGAGATTGCAAGCAGAGGGAGCAGCAGGCAGAGTTGGAGAAGCAGGCTTCTCACCGAGCAGGGAGCTCAAGATGCGGGGCTCGATCCCGGGACCCTGGGATCACACCCTGAGCCGAAGGTAGACACTTAACCATCTGAGCCACCCAGGCGCCCCTGCCAGGCTCAGTTTCTAAAACAGCTTTATTGAGATATAATTCACGTATCATATAACTCATCCAATGTGTACCATTCAATGGTTTTGAGTATAAAAAGGGTACAAACTGCCAGTTACAAGATGAATAAGTTCTGGGGGTCTAAAGTACAGAACGGTGACTATAGTTTGTAATATACTCAGAAGTTGCAGAGGGAGTAGATGGTAAAAGTGTGCACACATACACCCCACCCAACACACACACACACACACACACACACACACACACACACACACACACACACACACGGTAGTCAGGTGAGGTGATCTATGTGTTAACTAACCTGACCCATGGTACTGATTTTGGAATATATGCTTACATCAAATCATCACATTATACCCCAAACTTACACAATGTTGTATGTCAATTGTATTTCAAGACAGCTGAAAACAGAACAAATTTTAAAATGGTTTTTTGTATAATCAGCAAAGGGCACTCTCTCCAGTGTCCACTTTGGGATATTTTTATAACCAAAGAGAAAACATCCCCCTCCCCTCCTTCAGCTCTTGGACACTGCTTGGGGGGTCAGGATCAATGTCTGTGCCCACGGGGATGGGAAATCTCTGGAAGGAGGGGCGGAGGCCAGAACCAGGATGGAGCATGGCAGCAAAAGGTCCTGTGGAAAAAATCAAGTTGTGGAAACCTGTATGAAGTCTAATATTCCATATGCCACATTTTATTGTACGTGAGCAATCATATTTTTAACTTTTATTTTGAAACAATTTCGGACTCAGAGAAAAGTTGCAAAATACAACAAAGAATGTCTCTATACTCTCAGGTTCCACAAATGTTTTTTTAAAGACTTTTATTTATTTATTTATTTGAGAGGCAGAGGAGAGAAAGAGAGAGAAAGAATGAGCGGAGGGAGGGGCAGAGGGAGAGGGGGAAGCAGGCTCCCCACGGAGCAGGGAGCCCGAAGTGGGGCTTGATCCCAGGACCCTGAGGTTGTGACCTGAGCCGAAGGCAGACACTTAACTGACTGAGCCACCCAGGCGCCCCAAGATTCCTTGAATGTTAACATTTTGCCAAGTTTGTTTTATCAATATCTTCTCCCACTATATAAACAGAGACATGTGTTTCCTCGTTCCTCGTTCCTATAGGTGTATAGATATGGATACAGATATCTGATACAAACATACATATATACATGTAACTGTGGGAGGCATGTTTGGGTGTACACAGATATACACATATAGTATTCTTTTTCTCTGAATTATTTATGTTTTGTTGTTGTTGTTGTTTTAAGATTTTTGGGGCACCTGGGTGGCTCAGTTGGTTAAGCATGTGACTCTGGATTTCAGCTCAGGTCATGATCTTAGGATCATGAGATCAAGCCCCACATTGGCTCTGCTTGAGTACAGAGCCTGCTTAAGATTCTCTCTCTCTCTCTGCCCTTTCCTACCCCCTTGCATGCACTCTCTCTCTAAAAAATAAAGAAAGAGGGTACCTGGGTGGCTCAGTGGGTTAAGCATCTGCCTTTGGCTCAGCTCATGATCTCGGGGTCCTGGGATCAAGTCCTGCTTCAGGTTCCCTGCCCAGCGGTGAGTCTGCTTCTCCCTGTCTTTCTGTGATCTCTTTCACTCTCTCTCAAATAAATAAATATTTTTTAAATGTTTAAAAAATAAAAATAAAAAAGAAAGATTTTATTTTATTTTTCATTTTTCAAGATTTTTGTTTATTTGGGGGGGGGAGCATGGGATAGAGGGAGAAGGAGAGGGAGAGAGAGAATTCCAAGCAGACTCCTCACTGAGTCTGAGTGTAGAGTCTGTCACGGGGCTCAGTCCCATGACCCTGAAATCATGACCTGCTCTGAAACCAAGAGTCAGACACTTAACCAACTGAGACACTCAGGCGCCCCTAAAGATTTTATATTTTAGGTAATCTCTACTCTTGAACTTAAAACTCCCAGATCAAGAGTCACATCCTCTATTGACTGAACCAGCTAGGTGTCCCTTCTCTGAGTTATTTGAATGTCAGGTTTAATGACATATAATTTACATATGATAAACACATCCCTTCTAAGTGTAGGGTTTGATGAGTCTTGAAAATAGAGTGGGAGGGGGAGGGAGAGAGAAAATATCAAGCAGACTGTGCTGAGCACAGAGCCCTATACAGGGCTCGATCTCATGACCCCGAGATTATGATCCAAGTCAAAACCAAGAGTGTGATGCTTAACCAATTGAGCCACCCAGGCGCCCCTGTCTGGCTGGGGTTTTATCAATTTTCTTGACAATTTCAAAGAGCCAGTTTATGGTTTCATTTATTTTCTGTATTGTTTTTCTGCTCTCTATTCACTGATTTCTACTCTTATCTTTACTATTTCCTACTTTCTGTTTTGGTTTTAATTTGCTCTGCTCTGTCTAGTTTCTTAAGATCAAAGCTTAGATAATTGATTCTGGAACTTTTTTCTTTTCAAATATGTTCGTTGTTAATACTATAACTTTCCCTCTATTATGCTGCTTTAGCTGCATCACACAGACTTTTTAATATGTTGTGTTTGTGCTGTTGTTCAGTTCAAAATATTGTCTAATTTTCTTTGTGATTTCTTTCCACATACGATTTGCTGATGCATACAGGTATATTAAAAGTTAAAACAAAATCCACAGATGATAATGATATGTAACAACTTCCAAATGGGGCTTATCCCTGGGAGTGAGTGACAGATGGAAATGGGATGGAAAGAGTGGTAGATATTAATAATGCTCACCAACATTTCCGTTCTCTTCATCTTTTGAGCACATGAGATGATCACACTTCACTGACCCTTTGAAGTTGTACAGGGACATACGACTTGCTCTAGGCAATGAAATGTGAGCAGAAGTGACATATGCCACTTCCAAATGGAAACATCTAAGAGCTAACGTGTGAGTCTTTGGGCTCCTTTCTCTGCATGGTGAGCCCTGAAGTCTCGTGCTGAGATCACAGCATCATAAAACGAGGGAGCAGCCATCAGCCTAGGGTCCTGGGAGACTACAATAAATACAGCTCTCTCCAGTCAATCCTCATTGGATATAGAGAATGAGAGGAAAACAGACCTTTTTTATTTAAAGCCACTGGGGTTTGGGGATTGTTTGCATAACCTAGCCTTTCCTAACTAATACAGGAGCTTTGACTGGGTAGTTGAGACATGAATGTTTGTCATGTAATTTTCTATGATTTCTGTATATTTTGAATATTTAGTTTTTTCAAGGAAAGCAATATTAGGGGAGGAGGAGGCGACTGGGGTACTGAGCTCCTTTGTTCTACCCCACAAGGTGTTTCTCCATCTAGCCTTTGGGTCTGGGCAAGTCAGGGGAGAGGGGCTTGTCTGTTTCTCCAGCCAGATTGTCACTTGGGACAGGAGCTCCCCCTTCCCTTATTTCTTCAGACTTGTCACCATCTCGTACATTCTATATTTATTTGCATGTTTATTGTCTCTTATCCTGTGGAAAGTGAAGTCCTTAAGACCCAGGACTTTATTTACAACGCCAGTGCCTAGAACACTGTCTGGCACCCAGAAGCAACTCAGTATCCTTTTATTAAATGAAAAAATGCGGAGGATGTCTTCCATGGGTCATCTCTCCCCAGAGAGGAGAGGGGATCTGTCTCTCTGCTCCACATTCCTTCTCCTTTGCCCTTCCCCCAAAGGGAACACACAATGGAGTCAAGGAAAGGATAGGCAGCTCTCTACTCAAGAGCTCAGGTATAAATTCCAAAATGATGGTTCCGTGGAGTGTGTGTCTCTGTGCCCGCATTTGTCTGTCTGTTTGGGGATGGGATAACGGCAATGGGGGGCATGCTCCTTCTGGAGACATCTCCTTTTTTTTTTTTTTTTAAGATTTTTTTTTTTTTTAAGATTTTATTCATTTATTTGAGAGAGAGTGAGAGAGAGTGAGAGTGAGAGACAGAGAAAGAGCATGAGGGGCAGAAGGAGAGGGAGGAGCAGGCACCCTGATGAGCAGGGAGCCCAACATGGGACTCGATCCCAGGACCTTTGGATCATGACCCGAGCTGAAGGCAGATGCCTAACCAACTGAACCACCCAGGTGGCCTGTAGACTTCTACTCCATTCCCTGCCCAGGTGGCAGTCTGGTGGAGAAGGTCCAGAGAGGCACAGACAGACAGCACCTCCCCACCAAGGTCTTCCTCACAGCCTCAGGGAGGAGCCTGGAGCCTGGCTTTCTCCAGTAGATGCAGATAACAAGGGTCTTGCTACCAAGGCTGTTGGGGGGCCTTTGGCAGCCCCTGCCTCACAACTTAGCTGAAGTCCCCTGGGACTTGGCCACTTGGACATGGAGACGCTCTGGCTCCACCAGCCCACACAGAAGCATGAACTCGTGTAATTAGACATAATGACACATGGCGGGAGCTTCCAGAATCTCATGCTCTAATGACACGTCCGCCTCTCAGCCCATCTCAGGGGCAGAGAGTCTCTAATTAGGTCTGGAGTCAGCAGGTGGGAGAGCCAAGTGACAGGGAGCAAGGAGAGAAACTTGGCCCTGGAGTTCTTCAACCTGTGTGCCAAGTCCAGTCTGGCTAGTTTTTGACTATGAGACTCTGGGCAAAGCCAATTCATTTTCCCAAGCTTTCATTTTCTCATCTGTAAAATGGGGCTAAAATTTATACCACACAGGGCTGCTGTGAAGAGTGAGTCTTCTCCAGGGATGCTGCTGGTGGCACTGGGGTTGGATTGGGGCTGGACTGGGGAGGGAATGACCCGCGTCTTGGGGAAGCTCTAAGTGCAGAGGAAACCACGGCCCTGCCAAAGGCCAACTTGACCAAAGCGAAGAGTCATAAGACATGTACTCTTCTAGGGTATTTGTTCTCCTTTTAAACCATGAATATTTTTTTTCTTTGTAGCACATGGGAAATTTTCATTTTAGGCTGATTTTTTTACAAATCCCTTAGAAAGTCCTTTTCTGTCTTCTCAGCACTTCAGCATTTGGGGGATTCTTGTGCAGATTCTGCTAAATAGGCAACTCCACAAATTGTCCAAATTTGTTGCTTTGCTCAAAATGCATTTCTTTTAATTATATTTTTCGGTTTTGATTTGAATTTTTATTAAAACTGTACATGTCCTCTGTTCTGCAAGACTTACAATGGAGCGTCCAATCTAATCTCTTTGCCCTCAATTCCCAGCCACCAGAGACAACTGCTTTCAAGAAGACACAGCGGTTTCTTTGTCATTTACTTTTGTGCTCCCAAATAACATGCTCATACTGTTTTTAAAAAATTTTATTTAAATTCATTGTTTGTTGTTGAAAGACTTTATTGAACAAAATATATAAAATACCAATGTATATAGAAATGGATTTAATACATAACATATACAATCATCTTTAAAAAGGCAGGATAAAAATCATAATAATGAGTTCTTTCCCTTTCCTTTTCTTTCTTTCTTTCTTTTTTTTTATACTTTCTGTTTGTTTGTTTAAGAAAACTCTATGCCCAAAGTGGGGCTCAAACTCACATCCCTGAGATCAAACAAAGTTGCACGCTCTGCTGACTGAGCCAGCCACGCACCCCACTCCCTTTTATTTCTTGATTTTCAGTTTTAGATTTAATCTCCTGCCTTCTTACCTTGGAAAAGAAGAGTTTCCTTCCTGTGCAATCTTCCCTCCATGTTTTTTTCCTGGTAACATCTTCCTTAGATGGTCATATCATAATTTTGGGTTAGGTAAATATTCAGGGTTTATCATGTGACAACCTAAATGTTGACAGCCCAGGCACATGGAGTCCTATGATTACATTTACTTTCTTTTTTTTACTACATATTTTTTAAAGATGTATATATATATATATATATATAGAGAGAGAGAGAGAGAGAGAGAGAGAGAAATAGCAAGAGAGAGCACGAGTAGGGAACCCCACACGGGGCTGAGATCATGACCTGAGCTGAAGGCAGACGCTTAACAACTGAGCCACCCAGGCGCCCCTACATTTACTTTCTTGTATGTGCTTCTGTTTCTCCTGGGATTATTCATCTTTTTTTTTTTTTTTTTTTTTTTTGCTCACTTATATTCGGTGTCACCTGATTAACCCCAAGCCCTATGCCAGGAGATGAGGTCAGCAGACAACCTCAGCTTCCTCTTTTTCTTAGAAATACACAACAGCAGTCTCCTTCAACACTTTCACAAAGTTATGCTGCATGGGATTAAAAAACAATTTTAGGATACTTCGAATTGCAGAAATGTGCAGGAACAGTGTGAAGAACTCCATTCGCCCCGCAACCAGACATCCCATACATGTTTCACCTGTTGCTGCCACAATGTCACCGGTGGAAAGTGGCCCAGCCCAGCATCCCGCGTCCTTCCTCTCCAGTTACTCCGTCCTGCCTTGAACTTCACACTCTTGATGTTTTATTTTATTATTTTTTTTCATTTTTTTTTACTCTTGATGTTTTAAAGAGAACGGGGCAGTCACTTGGCAGGATGGTGCTCGATTTGGGTTTATCCGTGTTTCCTGGTAATTATGCCAGGACTGTGCATGTTGGGGGCGAGGACATCACAGGAAGACGCTGTGTTCTCTCCCTGCCCGTCTCCGGTGCCGCTCAATGTCCGCTCGTCCTCACGGGTGGTGTTAACTTCGAACAACTCACTGTTTGACCCGTTTCTCCATCGTCAAGGTCTTGTGTTACTATTGTCCAAACAGAGTTTCTGGGGGGAGATACTCCAACACTACGTGAAAACTCCACTCCCTGTATCACTTATAGCCTTAGTTTAAGCATCCCTCGATGTCGCCTACCTGAAATCATCCTCCTCACCCCAGTTGCCAAGAGGTGATTTTCTTCTTCCCTTATTACTTCGCAGGGAAGTAGGGAAAAGCATTCTCTTCTGCTCATTTATTCATTTGTTTGTTCACAGCCCTGCGGACCCACGGATTCCTATTTTCTCTGATGGCTCATTTATTTTGATATTTGAATTACCCCAGGTTTGGCCAGAAGAAGCCCCTGCCGGATCTTGTGTCCCTTCGTTCTCTGGGCACTCCTTCCCTGGGTGACCCCGGGCTCATCTCGTGCTTTCTCTGGCCCCTTCCGGGAACCTTCTTTTCCTCCGTAGAGGTTGACATCTGTCTGGGGGGAGGGCGATATCTTGAAAGTAAGATCTCAGTGCTAGATGTGCTTGTTGCTACTGGTGTGTTGCTGTTCGCAGATCTTCTTGATGAGCAGAGCTGGAGGAAAAAAAAAAACCATGAGGGCGCGCGCGTACACACACACACACACACACACACACACACACACACTTTAAATCGCTGACAGCTCCAATTCCAGCCCAGCACCACGGGGTTCCTCACTGTCCTCCTTTCGGTATTTGTGCCTCCCTTGTCAGCGAGAAATCTGCCTCCTTTAATCCACGGTGGAGGACGCAAGCGCCCCACCCCCTGCATATATCCGTCCTCTGACCCCCCCCAGGCTGGGGTCCCACCCAGCTTTAACTCTGGCCTCACGGGGGCCACCAGGTCTCCCTACCCGTACCTGTCCGGTGAACTTCTGCAGCGTGAACTGAGAAAGGAAGGCAGGCAGGGGGAAGAAAGGAAAGAGGGAAGAGTCGGGGAGGGAGGGAGAAGGGAAAGCAAGAAAAAGTAGGCCGACAGGCATGGGATGGTTTTTATAGCTTTAGAAGATTTCTGGGATTTTCAGGAATGTTCCCGTTGTCTCTCCCCCGCCTCTCTGATGTAGCCGCTAGAGGGAACTGGAATGAAGATTCCAGGGAGAGGGGCCGCACCCCGATCTGAGCTGCAGATTGCAGAGGTGGTGGGGTCTGAGACCCCCTGATCCTGGCTTCCCTTGGCCCTTTGAAGGACTCCTGCGTATTGTTAAAGACCACACATTTAAAACATTTTTTTTGTCGGGGTGAACGTAGTTAGCTCTGTGAGTTGGTAATAGGGCAAACTGGTTCTCTGGTCAACTAAGTCCTGGTGAGGACTTGGGGGGTGACGGTGGTCACTGCTCAGACTCTTGGGTCCCCTCCTTCTCCACCCCGAGTACCTCTGCTCGTCTGTGTTGGAACTACTGGGCCTCATTGTGATCTTCTTAGGTTTAGAAAGAAAATCGAGCAATCCCCGCTGGCCCTCCAGCTTGCTGGGCAACTCTGGGCAGGACCCCCTGCCTTCCCTGGGCTTCGGCTTACCCATGGGGAAAGGAGAGGTTGGCTTCCAACTAGGTTCTGGGCACTTCTGCCTTAGGCGGTAACACACACGGCTGGGGACCGGGGGGGGGTCCTCTTTGGCCACCAGTCCCCAAGGCCAGGGAGAGAGGAGCCAAGGTCCCTTCCTCTGCCAGAGGAACAGGTTGGCTGGTTGGGCCTGGGCCTGTGGCCAAGGGGAAAAGCAGACAATACGCGGGAGTCACCCTGACCACCTGGGATGGGTTGTGCAACTTCCGCCCCCGGGCCTCCAAACAAGACTGTGGCCCCTGGACTTTGAGCTCTGGGCAGCCCTCTCCCCTCCCCCAGGGCCCAGGCCCTCCAGCTTAGGGGACAAGGCTGGGGAGTGGACCGGGTACTTTCTTAGTCCCAAGGGTGGCCAGGTGGCTCTGGGTTCTGTGAGAAGGGTCTCACCAAGAGGGATCAGAACACACACCGTGCGAGCCGGTGGAGGAGGCCGGCCAAGGGGAGGATCCGTGTGAAGGCGTGTGCGCTTGTGTGTGCGTGTGTGTGTGTGTGTGTGTGTGGACAGCAGCATGAGTGAGGTGGGTGGGAGGCTGTGCCTGGGGCATAGTCATCCCCATGGTCACGGTCATCGGGGAGTAATCCTAGAGGGCTGCCTGGCTGCTGCTCTGAGCCCGTGGAGGTGCATGGGAGCAAATGCACCAGTCTGCCTGGGAAGTGAGTCCAGGGGTTCGAGGGTGCCTGGGTGAGCTGTTGGGTGTGTGTGTGAGTCCTTCGCCTGCATGCCCATTGTGGGACACGGTGCGGATGGCGTATATGTGAGATGATGTCCACGGGGGGATTCCATGGGGCCACGTGTGGGTTGTGTGGCTCTGAGTGTGTCCTGATGAGTGTGCATGTAAGTGTAAATCCCTGTATGTGTGAACATTGCGGGGGGTGCTTTTGTCTGTCCACTGTGGATACAAAGGTGTGGCTGTGATCATGCCTGAGGGAGCCCCCAGTTGTTGAGCCTGCAGTCTCCGTGGCGGTGTGGTGGTTTAGGGACACGTGTGGCCTCTGGTGCGGGTGACTGCACGGGAAGTATGGATGCTCGCGCGGGTGCTGGTGTAGGACTCGGGTCCCTGGGGACTTGGTCCAGCTCATCACACGCTTCACCCCATCGCTCCCCGCAAACCTGCCGAGGACTCTGCATACTTCCACCGAGTCTGCATTCTGAGTCACAATGTGTACCCCCTTACCATGGAGGGTGAGGTTGGATGGGAGGAGTTATCAGCCTCCTCCTACCATTGTGGGCACTTGTGTAAGACCCCTAAAGAACACATATAATATGAGGAAATCAAGAGCCCAGACATCCTAGGACTTACCTTGGCCCCTGGATAAGGGGCAGGAAGCTTTAAAGTAATAGGGGAAGCCAGGAACCCGGAGCCTGGGATGGGGTACATCCAGAAAGGGCCCGAGGGACCTGCTGGACCTCCCATCTGACCAGGCCCTGCTGTGGCCTAGAGGCAGGGGGCTGTCTGGAGTGACCTTGACCTGGAGTTCTGGAAAGGGAGAAGGGAGGGGGTCATGGCCAGGGGACCTCTGTGAGCAGTCCCCAACAGAAGTCTCAGGGGCACTGGTTGGAAGGGAGGATGACACCGCTCTACTCACTCAAAGGAGTCTGTCTTGGCTTTTTTGTTCCTTGACAGGTGGGGCCCTGGGTGACCTACCTGTCAGGGAGGAGCCTTCATTCCCCTTGGGGCTGGTTTGAAAATTCAAGGTTTTGGCCTGAGCCCAGGGATGATCCCAAAGCTGGAGGAAAAGATACATTCATTGAATGCCTGCTAGGTCCAGGCCCCCTGCGGGCTGGCGGCAGGGGGCAGGATGGGGTGCTCCCTGCCACCATCACCACCTTCACCCCCTTCTCTACCCCAACTCCTAGCAGTTCCTCCCAGCCGCGGTGCAGACAAGCCTTTGTGCAGCATAGTAATGAGACAGCATCGAAGCATCATTGCACACTATCTTTGCTGCAAAGGGCAGTGTTAGCACTAGACAGTTCTGTTTGCCGGGACCAGGTTCACTGCAAAGAGCTTGAAGGAGGGGCACCTCGGTGGCTCAGTTAGTTATGCATCTGCCTTCAGCTCAGGTCATGATCCTGGGATCCTGGGATGGAGCCCTGCTCAGCGGGCAGTCTGCTTGTCCCTCTGCTCTGCTCGTGCTTTGTCTCAAATATATAAATAAAATCTTTAAAAAAAGAGAGAGAGAGAGAGAGTTTGAAGGAGCTAGAGCCCAGCCAGTCCTGGTGTGATGTGCCCACAAGGCTTGGATTCTGACCCCAACCACTCAGGGCAAGGACCCTGGGCCTGGAGAAGAGGGAGGAGATTCTAGGAGAAGGAAAGTCCTGGATGTCTTCCTCAAAAGTCAGGCCAGCATAAGCAATAGATGATTCTGCCGGGGGCGGAGGGGGGAGGTGCCTGATTCAGGACCAGAGTCCCTGTGGGGCTGAAGACAAGATAGTTGTCCCAGCTTTGGAGGAGCTGAAGACAAGATAGTCGTTAGTCTTGGAAAAAGGACACCCCACCCCCACAAAGCGGAGGGAGAAGGGGAGAAGTAGCCTGGCTTCTCCCATCCCCCCAGTCCCTTCCCAGCACTTCTCATTGGCCCAGCCCAGCAAGAAGCCAGTTGGCCAAGGAGCCGGGGAAGGGCAGTTTGTAGGAGCCTGGCAGCTGCGTATGAAAGCAGATGGGCAACGCCCCGCACTTGCCCATGTCCCGCTCTGCAGGCGCTGGGAACTCGGGAAAAGCAAAGAAAGACCTGGCACCGTCCCCGGGACTGTGGATATGACAGAGTTTTGATAAGAGTTGAATGGATGGCGCGCGCGCGCGCACACACACACACACACACACACACCTCTCCCGGTGCCACGTGTTTCCTGAGTGGTAGCTTCATGCTGTCCCTGCCACAGCCCAGCAAACTCAGGACAGGGCCCCAGTGCCGTAGTCGAGGAAACCAAGGCTTCCAGAGGGGAAGTGGCTTCTCTCGAGCCCCACAGCTGGAAAAGGGCAGAGCCAAGGACCCACCTCACTTCAGTGTGACTCCGGGGACCCCGGGCCTGGGACACAAGTGGGAAGTCTGCTGGCAGGTCCTACTGTTGGGAGCAGATGCTGACGATGAATCTGGGTTGGAGGGGCTGGGTAAAATTCTCTGAAGAAGAGAGGCCCTGGAGGGGTGAGGCCGGTTTTGGGGGGAGCCACGGATGGCAGATTGGGGAGCAGAGTGTAGTGGTAATGAACAGGACTTGGGGGCCCAACAGGTTGGGTCAGATGTGCTCTGCCACATGCCGGTGGTGTGACTGGATCTCTGTGCCTCCGTTTCTCATCTGTAAAATAGGCATAAAAGTGAGAGTAGTCCCTGCTTCGCAGGGCTGTGTGAAAACCAAAAGTTGGATAAGCGTTTGCTGCTAGTACGTGTCATTTTTACTTCTGTTTTATAGGTGAAAAATGGAAGCTCTGAGAGGTAGAGCAGATCGACGAAGATGGTACCACTAGGAAGCAGGATATGATTGAATTTGTGCCGACTCTGTGGCTCTCCCACCCACCCTTTCCTTCTCTGTCTCCCCGCCGACCCCTCCTCAGACTCCTTCTTTACCTCTGTGGCCCACACAACCTATCCCCGCTGTGCTGTGGAGTTGCTCTTCTCCTTGTGTCTCCCCTCTGATAAGTCACCTCCTCCTGTCGGGCCTTCAGGCTTGGGGATGCCACCAGCTTCCTGCTGTTGCTGCTCTCTGGGTTGCAGCTTCATCCCCCACTGGGTTTCTCAGCTCTTCTAATCCTTCCAGCCAGCCCCTGTTTTAACATCCCTCCCTGAGAAACCTAGTATTTCAGTGTTCCTGCCAAAACCCCGTAGTCGCTGCCTATTGTGGGATTCCTTGGACCAGGAACCCTTCCCCATGCCTTTCCTATGTTAACGTACTGGTTGGAAACCCTCACCCCACTTGGCAGAAAGAGAGGCAGGGCATCTGGAGAGGAGAAGCCATTCACCTGCAGTCACACCGCTAGTGATGGGCAGGGCTGGGGTTCCCAGTCGGGAGGTGGAAATCCAGAGCCTGCGCCCCACCACCTCGCCTGCCGCTGGCTGTCCTAACGGCCAGATGACCATCTAGGCACCAGAGCCCTGCTCCGATGGTGACCTCACTCTGACTTCTGCGTCTGGCTGTTCTCCCGATGATGGACCTCAGAGACCCGACTGTGCCTGGCATCCCTGCAAGTTCTCTCCAGCTGAAGACCCCAGTGTCTGCCGAGGGGCCAGCATGTTCTGTGGTCTCCCAGACGCGGGAGTCTCTTTCTGCCAGCCTCCCCCCGCCCCCACCCCCCGCCGCTGCTGGCATGCCACTCTATGCCAGGACCCTCGATGACTCACCCGCACAGAGCTTTCACTTCCTTCTTCTCCTGCAGCTGCAGAGAGGCCGGGGGCTTGAAGGCAGGAGGAGCAGCCATGGGCCCTGCTGAGGGCTCCTTGCCCGACACCGGCCTGGGCCAGACTCTCTCCAAATGGCCGGTCATCTATACAGGCTGGCATACCGGGAGATCGGCCAAGAACGTTTACGCTGGAATGGAGGCTTTCATACTTATTGATGGCGTTGGAGAGACCCACCTTCTTTCTGTCCTTCCTTCCTTCATGCGTGGATGCATTTATGCTTTCCTCCCTTCGTTCCCTCATTTAACAAATCTGGCCTGGCCTCCTATGTACCAAGTAGTTCCCAGTGGACCAAGGAACCAGGTTCATTCTCTGCCCATGAGGAGCTCCCATGAGGAGCTCCCTTTCTGTAAAGAGAAAACCCAAGCAGGATTAAAGAAAACCCAACACAGTAGGGAAGCCTCTGAGATCTCTTCGCACAGGTTACCGGTGTGTGTACACAGAAATGCTTCCTCATCTCAACCTGGGTTTCTCTCTCCCTTTACAGCACTCTATGGCTCCCAGGGGCCCCAGGGAGCGGGCAAGGGGCCAGGCTAAAAATAAAACTTCACTGAGCCTTCTAGGTACAGGTGTGTTGTACAACCTCCTAGTCTAAGAGGCGGCACCTTGTTAAATGACTGCTGTGGAGTCTGACCTGGGTTACACACTAGTCATTTTCTGACCATGGGACCTTAAGGAAGTTGATCATCTCGGAGCCTTGGTGTGCTCTTCTATATAATGAAGCTGTTGATGGCCTCAGTGTTGTGTTCTTGCAAGAATTCACTGAGACCCTCCCTGCAGAGCACTGGCACTCTGAGCGCTGAAGTGCTTAGGAAACGCCAGCTGTCCCAGTGACTGCTGCTACTCATTATGAGGCTCTGTGGGTCCCTGATCCTGCCCGTATGTACGTGCATGTGTGCACGTGGCTGTCTAGGGGGTGGTCAGGGAGGGCTTCCCAGAAGAGGTGACACTGGTGCTGCATCTTGAAGGAGAAAGTGGAGGAAATGCATTTCAGGTAAAGGGAGAGGCCTGATGCGGTCAGAGTATGGGGCGTACTTTGGGGCAGGCAGTGGCCTGGAGGAGTGAGCCTGGGCTCCTCAGGCCTCAATGCTGCAGCCTGGCTGGGGCCGACTGTTGGATCTGGGTGGGCGGGGGCTGCCCCAGCTTGGTATCTGAGATGCTGGCAGCTCTCACCCTTCTGCCCCCTCCCGTTTCTGGGCCTCCACTTCCTTCCCCTGCACACACCACAGAGGCGTTTCAGAGGAAGCTGCTGCTTATTTTAGCCGTGATCCCTGGACACCCCCACCCACAGCTGCCCCTGCCCCTCTGGGCCCCTGAAAAGGCATCAGGCCACTCTTCTGAGTCATGGCCCAAAGCACTTATGGGTGAGAGCCAAGTCCTGCCCCACTTCCCTTCAGCAAACCAAGCCCAGTCTCAAAGCTGGGAGACATGGGTTCAAGCCTAGATCTGATGCTAACTTACTAGACCACGTCCCTGTCCCTTCACCTTCCAAGCCCTGGATTCCCACTGGGGCTCTGGGACCTGGCACTGGGCAGGCCCCAACCTCTGGATGGACAGATCAAGTTGGGGGTGGGGGGTAGAAGCTTACACTTTGGAGGTCTGTCCTTAAGAAAAACAGAATCACGGGCACCTGGGTGTCTCAGTGGGTTAAGCCTCTGCCTTCGGCTCAGGTCATGATCTCAGGGTCCTGGGATCGAGTCCCGCATCGGGCTCTCTGCTCTGCAGGGAGTCTGCTTCCTCCTCTCTCTGTCTGCCTGCCTCTCTGCCTACTTATGATCTCTGTCTGTCAAATAAATTAAAAAAAAAAAATTAAAAAAAAAGAAAAACAGAATCACAAGTACAGATTTATTTATGAAAGTACATTTCTATTTAGAAAGGATCTGGGGAAGTGAGGAGCCCCCAAACTCTTTTTCTTTTCTACAAATCTGCTTTGGAGAGGGTCCCCCCAAATCCTCAGGAGCCAGTGGGGAAACTGAGGCGAAGAGAGACGATGTCACTGTCTCTACAAGGTCCCATAGCTGGGGACTGGAAGGCTAGGATTTGAACCCAGATTTGTCAGGCATCAATGCCCACATTTTACCCCCTTGTAGCCCCTCACAGCCCCACTGGGGTGGGGAGGGCATGAGGGAGGAAGGGAGAGAGACTGCGAGAACAGGACAGCAGCCAAACAGACTCACCTAAGTCCCCGCTCGGCCCCTTTCTAGCCGTGTGACCCCTCCGGAGCCTCAGTGTCCTCATCTGTAAGTTGGGGGAGGGAGAGCCGGGGGGGACTCTCTGCAGCAGCTGGCACGTGGGGGTTCCATTTCCGCCTTCACCTGGGTCTTCTAAGTTGCCCTGAGCCTCACTCATAATGCTGATGGCTAACCCTTGTCTAGCGCTCCCCTGGTGCCGGGCAGGGCTCTGACTACAGCCACTGAAACATTAAACTTCGAATCCTCGCTAAAGCATGAAGGGGTACGTGCTTCCATGTCCCAGATGAGGAGATCAAAGCCCTGCATCCGTGCCAGGCGCTGGGCTGGGCGCCGGAGATGCAGCGGTGACATGGCGAGGGCCTTTGGTCCTGAGGATCCCAAAGCCAGCGGGATCAGAGAAGTCAGCACTTTCACTCTTAGAACCCCAGAAGGATGCCGGCAAGTGTACCATCTGGGGTCTCAGGGGAGTCTCAAGGGAGCAGAAGGGAAGGAGCCCTTCCTTCGGACCAGAGCCTTCGTGCAGGGTGTGGCACTTGGAACAGAGCTCTACGGATTCCCAAAGGAATTTTCCAAGTTGATCAGAGTGGAGGGGCGTTCTAGACATAGGGCATAGCACATACAAAGTCAAGAGGCAGAAGGATGCTTGTGGGGAAGGGGGAAGGAACCAGGAGTTAGTGGATTCGGGAGAGTTAGTGGGCCGGGAGTAGTACAGAGGAGGCTGGAGAATGAGCTCCCTGATTGCTGCTCTCCCGCTTGGCTTCCAACCCGGCTTCAGTCCTGCGGGAGCCGTGTCTGTGAGGGGCCGGGCTGCTTGTGTGCAGGGCAAGCGCAGGATGCAGGATCTCAGTCACGGGCAGTCCCTGACATTGGTCTTTGGGTTGGGAAGCCCGTGGCAAGGCCCTAGCATGACCTTTGTTGCCTCCCCTCCTTCTCTACCCTTGACAGTTCGGAAGCCTTCCCCAGTGACATGAAGCAGGGGAAGACGAGGGTCGCCCATAGGGTCTCCCCACTGACCAGCTTCTCGCCTCCTCAACTGACCGACCACCTGTCCACCCTTCCGTCCACCCAGGAGCCCATATGCACATGCTTACCCTGGGCAGCACTGCTCCTGCATTGCCCGTGTCCCCTCAGTTCACCTCTGAGGTCCTTGGCTCTGCAGCAACTATCCTGGCTGCAGCGGGGGGGTATACCCCCTATCCCAGCCCCAACCCCCACGTCTCCTAGTCCCTGCCTGGAACTTTCTCTGGTGCCGCAGAAGCTAACTTCCCACAGGGCACCCAGGAATGCCAGGGCTAGAATGTCCATGAGGCGCCTTCACCCACTGATGGATGAAGGACAGTGATCAAACACTCCAGCTTGCCAGTCTCTGGGGAGGGCGACTCTAGGGACATTGCACTGTGGCTCAGAGGATCCCCAGTGGGACTGAGGCCCAGGCACCCAGCGAGTAACCTGCTCATGGTACCCTTTATTGGGTTTTCTCCCTTCCCTGTCATATCTCCCCCGTCCCTTACCACTCCCTCCCTAGACTATCGCCTCCCGGAGAAGCTACCTTGGCTCCCATTGTCCTCCTCATGTCCCCTCCCATTCACCTGTTCATGCGTTTGTCCAGTTGGCAACTATTCATGGTTCCCACTCTGCTGGTCCCTTGCGAGATGAGGGGGACACAGCCTTGTCCTCCAGAGCCTGTTAACATGTGTAGATGGACGCAGGCTCCTGGGGGGCATGACTGAGCCCTCAGCCTCCACCCACCTGGGACAAAAGGAGATAAGTACTGGGTGAAGCCACTTCCTTACCCAGCAATGGTTCCCCACCCTTGGCTCTCTCCTGTGTGTAACTTTCCAAGGAAGCTTCTAGCAGCCTGTGTTGTGTACGGCAGGAAGGAAGGAAGAACAATAGTTAGCACTTGTGCTCACTTCACTTGAGCTGCCTTACGTGTATGAAGCCCATTCATCTTCCCAGCAGCCCCAGGAGGGAGGGATACGTGTAATATGAGCTCCATTTCACAGATGGGGAAAGCGAAGTGCTAAGAGCCTCACCCGAAGTGGTGTGGGTAAAAAGATGCAAAGCTGAGATTTTGGTCCAGACAGTCTGACCTCAGAGCCTGTGGTTTAGCTTCTGTGCTTTGCTGTTTGCAAAAGGAGGGAAGGTGGGAGGGGAGTCGGTTTGATGCAGAAGAAAGGATTCAAATGCACAAGAAGGTCTGGGAAAAGAAGGCAGATCAGCACCAAAAAAAAAAAAAGAAAGAAAGAAAAAAAAGAAAAAGTCTGAAAACATGCTTCCACACTAGTGTGCTCTAGCACTCCCAAATCCATGAATGCCGTGTGCACACAAAGACAAGCTTACACAAAAATGTGTGTTTAGCTAAAAGCATATGAGGGGCCCTACACAGATTTGCATGCATCTGGACATCCAAAGGTCACCACCCCCACACACACGTTTGCACACATGGGCAGGCACTGACACGCATGCATGTTCAGAGACGGACGCATGCACACACACATTACATGTTTATTTGCACCCGCGCGCGTGCCCTTGCACACGGGGGCCCACACAATACAAATTTGCGATCAGTTCGAATTCTTTGCTTAAAGAAAACTTGTGACTGTATTAAAAATGTAGGACACATCGGCCAAATAATTAAGGCGAGGAGCGAGGCCGTGGGACTTCTTGCCGCTCTCTCGGGGCCGCCTGTGCTGGGCTGTGCTCAGCGTGGCTTCGTCCTATATATTTGAGGAAGAGGCACTTTATTACAGTAATTTATCACCCCCATAAATGTGGCTCCTCTGTAACGCGGAATAATTTGGGAAGAAATATGTTTTAAAAATTAAAAATGCAGTCGGCATGCGCCCCGGCCGGTCTGCGGGGACACATCGGCGCACCTCCAGTAACTGCCCGTGTAGCTCTAATACCTACAACTTCCATTATTTAAAGTGTGATTATATTTTTCCTGCTTGGAGCTTTGTCAGCTATAAATAAAAGATAAGGGTGAATAGTTGCGGGGCCTAGTAAGCACTTCCATTATTGGTACTTAAGGGGGCTTGGGGATGGAGGCAATGGGCAGGGGTGGGGAAGGAAGGGAGGCCACTCGGGAGTACGGATGGGCCCGGAAGCCCAGCTGTGGGCATGGGTGGGCCCGGGCCTCTCCCTGGTGGAGTTTTCCTGCTGGATCCAGAGTGACGTGACCCCGGGGACCTGGGTTCTCTTGTCCACCCCTGACCATGGTGGAAGCCACCCACAGAGGTTGCTGTCCGCCGTGGCTCTCTACACGCCGACCCCTTCCTGCTCTCCCCAGGGACGCCGCAGTCACGGGACACCAGGGGAGAAGGGGCCTATAAGAGAAAGGGACCCGGGCGCCTAAAGATGTTTGGTTTCTCCCAACCAAGTGTTGTTTTGAAGTGAGTCCAGGCTGTGGCTGCCTGAGAAAGGATTCACAAGGGAGTGCATATGTGTTGGGGGGAGGGACGTGCCTTTATTAGCCAAGCCAGGTCCAGGCTTTCTGAGCCAGAGAGCTATTCTAATGCAGCAGAGAGTAACTGGGAAGGAAAAGATACTCCTCTAACAACCATCAGATCAGAAAACAAACGTGCTTGCTTTGTCACAAGAAGAAAAGGACCAAAACAAAGCAAAATGAAAAAGAAAACTAGAAATTGTCTTTTTGCCCCGTCTTCCCTCTTCTCTAAAGTTTTTTTCACGTCCTTGAGCCTCGGTTTGCTCATCTGTGAATCAGGGCTGACAGTGCCCATATCCAGGGTTATCGTGGCAATTAAATAAGATAAGATCTGTATAGCGTTGGGACTGGCTGTCGCCATACCCCATACTCCAGGTACTCGATAACGCTGATGAAATCAAGCCAGACAGAGATCCAGAGATCACATTCCTTGGTAATTTACCCAGACGAACTGGAAGCTTAGATCCACATAAAAGTTTATAGCGGCCTTGTCCATGATTGCCCAAGCTTGGAGGCAACCAAGATGTCCTTAGGTAGGGGAAAGGAGGCCCAAACTGGGGTATAACCAGATGGTGCACTGTTACTCAGTGATAAAGAGAAATGAAGGGCACCTGGGTGGCTCAGTGGGTTAAAGCCTCTGCTTTCTGCTCAGGTCGTGATCCCAGGGTCCTGGGATCGAGTCCCGCATTGGGCTCTCTGCTCAGTGGGGAGCCTGTTTCCCTTCCTCTCTTTCTGCCTGCCTCTCTGCCTATATGTGATCTCTGTCTGTCAAATAAATAAATAAAATCTTTAAAAAAGAAAAAAAAAGAGAAATGAGCTATAGGAATGGGAAGTTAAATGGGCGCCAAGTTTCGTTTTGGGAGAGCCAAACAGGTCTTGAGACGGGTGGCGATGTTGGTTGTCCAACAACGTAAATGTACTCATGACCATAGAAATGTATCCTTTACCACGCTTAAAATGGACACTTTTTATGTTATTTATATTTTGCCATTAAGGGGCACCTGGGTGGCTCTGTGGGTTAAAGCCTCTGCCTTCGGCTCAGATCATGATCTCAGGGTCCTGGGATCGAGCCCCGAGTCGGGCTTTCTGCTCAGCAGGGAGCCTGCTTCCTCCTCTCTCTCTCTGCCTCTCTGCCTACTTGTGATCTCTGTCAAATAAATAAATAAAAGCTTAAAAAAAAAAGGAAAAAGGAAAAAAAAAGAAATGAGCTATCAGGCTCTGAAAAAAAACACGGAGGAATCTTAAATACGTATTGTTCCGTGAAAGAAGCCAGGCTGAAAAGGCTACACATGGTATGATTCCAGCTGTATGACGTTCTGGAAAAGACAAAATGGCGGAGGCAGTAAAAAGATCAGTGGTTGCCCGGGGTCTGGAGGCGGTGGGGAGGAGAAGGCAGGATGAGCAGACTCAGCTGAGAGGATTTTAGGGCAGGGAAGCCATTCGGCTTGATTCTGTAACGGTAAACGCACGTCATCACACATTTGTCCAAACCCATAGATGCGCATCACTAAGAACGAGTCCTAACATCATGAACCCTGGGCTTCGGTCGATAATAATAGGGCATCGATTCGGGCTCACTGAGTATAGACAATGTACCTCAGTGACAAGGCGTTCATCATAGGGAAATGAGAAGGGAATTGTATGAGAACTCTATACTTTCTGCTCCTTTTTAAACCCACGACTGAAAAATCGAAGTCTACAAATTTCAAATTCAAATAAAAAATAAAAACTTAGGATGAAAATTAAGGCTCTAAAAAATAATTTTAAAAAGTGGACCAAAGTCAACACTGGCCTTTCCTTTGCACTTGACACCACAGAGAATGGGCTGGAAGCCTTGTAGCAATCATTCCACCCAGTGCTTTCCAACGCTTTGTTTCTTTTTCAAAGCAAAAACGTATGGGGCCCCCCAGTACACTTCCAAAGCTCACGCTATGACCAGAGCAAACCGGATGGGACCAGCAAACAGGTTTGGACTGGCTCAGGCTACATCCTGCCCGCTGGGGCTCCCTGACCGTACCTGTCCAGCCCTCCCGGTGTTGGCCTGCGTTAGCCAGGCTGGATCAGGGGAATTTGCCTGAGCTACATAAACTGAAGCAGCTGATTCAGACCTTTTGGAGCTGGTCCTGGCTGGTTGCATTTGTCCTAAATCAGCTCAGACCCTTTGCAGTTGGCTAAAATTAGCACCAAACCTAGCATCTGGCGAAGGGGGTGTGCTCTACATGGAGCCCCAAAGGGCAGAAAAGCTGAGATTCCACTTGGGGTGATCAAACGGAGGTCTGGGCACAGCTCAAGTTGGATGGGACCAATTGGGACTGCTGAGCACGTTGCTGCTGAGGCTGGAGAGAGAGGCCTGGGCAGACACACAGCTCCTCGCCTCCTGCCTCTCTCCCAGAAGCACCTCCCTGGGTCCCTGACTCAGAGGAACAGAGGCCGTTTGGATCGGGCTGGGAGAGGCTCAGGCAGGTAAGAGGAGGGACTCTCCTGAGAAGTTGGGGGCAGAGGGGGTGTGGTGCGACCCAAAGGGGGCCTTTGTAAAGAAGCAAGACCCGGGAGCCAGTCTGTGAGCTGATGGGCAAGGACCTGAGGGGAGGGAGGGGAAAGGGACATAATAAAGGGTTCAAGTCCTCAGAAAGGGCAGAAACAAGAGGACTCAGGCACAAGAGGCAAGATCAGCCTCTGAGAAGAGAAGGGTCGAGGCCTTTGGGTGTCAGGAGACAGGCAGCGAAGACCAAGGCAAATACCATAGGTCCACAGGGTTGGGGAAGACTAGGTAGGAGATCATATCTTTTGAAGCCTATTCTTCCAGTGACATTTAGGGGAAGGTCACCTACTGAGAGCAAGGCGGGTGGCATGGGGGTGGTGAGTTTGAAAAGAGAGAAGATAGGGCATGGTCCCCCCAGAGAAGTGAAACACAGGGCTCTGTGGGGCAGCTTGAAGGGCCCATCGGAGGTCCATGGTCATGAATTTAGAGTGAAACCTGGCAGCTCAGTCGTGTGATTTTCTCCTGCAATATTCACCAGTGAGTGATAGCCCAGGTGCCCAGAGTCACCAGTGGAATACGACGATGTGATGGCTGGGTTGAACAAGACAAGAAGTGAAGTCAGAAGGGAACCACTGGACGGGACCAATGGCAAATGGGAAGGGAGTCCACTGAATGGACGGCAGGTCCCTGAGACTCTCAGAATCCTGATAGGGGTGGCCCTTGAGCAAAGAGACAGGTGTCCGTATGGGGTGCTAATAGAGTGGGAAACAGAGTCCAAGCCAGAGAGGAGACTTATCAAAGGTCACACAGTAATCCGTGGCCAAGGAAGAAACTTCTAGCTTTTGGTTACTTCTTTTTTTTTTTTTTTTAAGATTTTATTTATTTATCTGACAGACAGAGATCACAAGTAGACAGGGAAGCAGGCAGAGAGAGAGGAGGAAGCAGGCTCCCTGCTGAGCAGAGAGCCCGACGCAGGGCTCTATCCCAGGACCCTGGCCAGGATCATGACCTGAGCTGAAGGCAGAAGCTTTAATCCACTGAGCCACCCAGGCACCCCGCTTTTGGTTACTTCTTACATCATTCATTTATGTATTCAATAAGTTCCCAGTGAGTGCCACCTGTGGGCTGGGTGCCCTGAACACTAAGGCCAAAAGATCCGATTCCTGTTCTTAAAGAATTCACAATGCATACATTTGAAATGAATCCATTGTTCACTTAATATACCAAGTATATAGTAAATATTAACATGGCTGAGCAAAACTCAGAACGGTTGTGGCCTGTGGGGAGTTTGAAGTATAGTGATTTACTAGCTGTAGGATCTCGGGCAAGAATCTTGGCTTCAAATCTTTGTGTTTCAGTTTCCTCATCTGTAAAATGGGGATTTTAACAGTAGTCACCTTACGGTGTTAGTATGGCGATGAAATGAGTTTATAGCATATAAAGAGCTTTAGCGTCATGTGCTCTCAGTAATTTAGCTATTTTTGTTCTTTAGTAATTGGAATGCATGTATAGCCTAGATTCTCGAAAGACCTGTTGCAGCAGCCACGGTGGGCATCCCACCCATAGTCCCTCAGCACTCACTTTCCCCATATGTGGTGATGGCGTCAGACACAAGCTCCTGGGATTTTTTTTTGCCCAAGTGCTTCCTCTTCACCCTGCTGCAGTGTAGATTAGCCCAGACCAGAAGCCCCGGGGGGTTAACATGTCCAGGAGCAGCATTTAGCCAAGGATGCATAAGAATGGATAGATAAATGATCCCCCTTCCTTGCCCCTTGGGTCGGTTCGTAATACAAATGGTCCCGGGAAGGAGACTTTCAGGACAGGCTTCTGGAACCGAATCGAGGACCACGTTGCTGGTGGGAATGGAGAGGTGCCAGGAGTGCTGAGACTCTCCCCTGACTCCATCAGAAAGGTGTGCGGGGGGAAGAGAGTGCGCGGGCTTATCTAGTGGCTCTAGCTCTTGAGAGATGGAGATTAGGGGGCCAATGGTAACTCCAAGGATCACAGAGCTGTTCAGGTGGGGTTAACTGTCATGAGGCCCTGGAGGAAGAACACGACAGGCTTAGGTCAGCCCACTATCAACTCAGGGCCCAGGTGAACACTGGGACTCCGCCGGGACAGCCCTCTTTGGTTCCCGGAGCCGGGGGAGGGGGGCAGCTGCGCCGAACTTCAGACCCAAGATCTGATTGAAATAGTAGAGAAGGCACACAGGAGGCTTCATCCTCCGTCCCAGCGAGCCCCTGTGTTGAGGTCGGAGAGATGATGGAGAAAGGCCAGGGCTCTGGGATCCGTAAGGGGAATATTCATGCGGATCTGCTTGATAAACCTGAGCCCCCGGCCGGGTCAGGGCGGCCCCTCGTCCTTACTAGAGCTTCCCCTGGATGGGAGACCATGCAAAGGCCTCATCTGAGCTCAACGTGGTCGGAGAGGTTTAGTATTGTTTCTTTAGTAGGAGGAAATGGATTCGCTACCAGAAGAGGTGCAGGGCCTGGCTGTGTCCTGGCAGGAACTAAGAGTATGCCCCCTGGGAGTGGGTCTTGAAGGTCCTACAACAAGGCAGGAAGGATATAAGGCTGGATGGGGACATTCTCCGTCTGGGAGCACTCTGCTGTGAGTCGGAGCGGGAGCTCATCTCCTAGTGCTATCGGAATGGCTTCCAGAGGCCTTGATATAAAGCGAGTCTGTAGTGAGTGTGGGGGAGATGACAAAACGGCCTTGGCAGATCACAGAGGGAGGGACCCAAGTCTCAGAGAGCTGGACTTGTTAGAATGGACACATTCTGTAAGACCAGAGGATTCGCTAATATGATACGCTTGGTGAACACAGAAAATGGAGTGCTGGCCGGAGTACCTCTCCCAGCGGGCCTCGTGGACCCGCAGACCGACGCTGGTAATCCCTCCCATCCCTGAGCGGGTAAACAGGATGGATACCCCCACAGCTGGCAGAACCCTCAATTTGCTTCCTTCCCCGGGGGTGTAAAAGGCCTCCTCAGAGGGAAGATGGAGTGAAGGCCCCTAACACTGCTGCCACCCCAGCCAAGACAGTGAATCAGAAACACACCACACGCTGGGAGGCTAGCACAGATGAGAGCCACCCTCCAGGGCGGAAAGAATGCAGGAGCGCTGGTTCCTATCAGATCCCGTTTTGGTTCAGCCCCAGAGTCCCTGTAAAACCGGAAAGGTCATCGCGGACAATGGTGAACTAGCACTCCACAAGGTGGTAGCCTCAGTGTCACTCAGGGCCAGATCACTGTAGCCGATGGCGCTTAGTACACGCCTGCTGATCTGCGAGATGTCCTCTTCCATCCCTACCCTGGACGGAAGAGGGCAAATGCGCGTCATGTTCACCTGGGGCAGAGGACAGTGTCGCTTCACTGTCTTAGCCCTGCTCTCCTTGTCCCAGAGCATATGTTAACTGTCCTGCTCTGCCACAATGTAATCTGGAGGGGATCTTGACCATCTGAAAGGGCTGGCTTGGCACCGGGTTAACCTAGGTAGAAACTGTGTTTCCCAGAATTCCCCTTTCCTGTGTAGCTCTGGGATAGCGTGGGCGCAAGATGCTTGGAGGGAGATTTTGTAGGATGGAATTGAAGCAGCAGACGTGTTCATTTTACACCTGGGAGGTGGGTGCCTGACGTGAGGCCCCATTGCAACCCAGCCCGTGGTTACTGAGCCCTGACTTACCTTGTCAGGGGGCAGACGCTGCGTGTCCCGCTTCTCCACCTGCGCCACTATGCATGCCAGACACTGCCAGGGGCTGGGGATGTGGCAAGACAGGACACATTACTGCTTTCACTGAGCTTATGTCCTCCTGGAGGTCAGTGAGTGGGAGAGAAAGAGCTTCCAAAGCCAGCTCTCCACAGCAAGCCTGTGATCTCAACCCTCCCGGGTTCTAAACCACCTCCCATGATAGTATGATCCTGCGGCCGCGGTGACAATGACCGATGCCATCCCGTCTTTCCAGCTCTCTGTTTCTATCTTTCTCTGCCTTCTGGGTTTGTATCTGTAAGACAAGAGTATGCAAAGACACGCTCTGATCCAACAGCCGTGGTTACCTCTGAGAAGTAAAATTGGGAAGGAGGGTTTTCCTGCCTTTACACACAACTGAGGCAAAGAGAGATTCCATAATGTGCCCATGATCACACAGCTGGGAATTCCGGAGCAGTGCTGAGGCCTTGTTCCCCCTCTGGCTTCATACATCCTGTTTCCTCCCATGACCAGGACAGGCCTCCGCCCCTCTCATCCCTTCCAGGACTACCCAGCCTTCAGACTTCCAACTCAGACTTTCCCCTGAAATCCCCTTGTGCCCTCAATGCCTTCCCCACGGCCCTGTGGTAGGAGGACAGAATTAGAACTTGCCTCGTGGTGGGAGGTGGTAGCAATGGCTGCAGAAGAGAAGTGACTTTCAACTTCTAGGAATTGACTTTGACAATCAGATCAGGCAAGGGGCTGAGTCACCGGCGGGCCCCTCCGGCTGGGTTTTAATCAGGTCAGGCGGTGCAGCAGTGCAGCGAGTGGGGGTGGCTGGGGGAGAAGAGGGTTCGGTTCCACTTCCTCCCGCGGAGGCCCATGCCCTGTGATGAAGTTTCTGTCTCATTGATGGGGAGGACGCACCTAGCAGGTGTCAATCCAGGCCACCTGGTGGGCTAAATTTAGGTCTTAGGCTGTCAAAGCTGCAAGGACTCAATATTTTGTTTTTGCAAATGAACAAAGTCAAATAGAGAGAGGTCAAGAGACTTGCCCAGGTCACAGAGCTGGGGTCACAGCTGGGACTCAAACCCCGGCCTCTCCAAAAATCACCACACTAACTCCAGAGTGGGTGCTCTTTCCAAACACCCCACCACCAACCCCCACCCCACCCCCACCAACCTGGGCCACCATCCTGAGGTCTGCCCCTTCCTCCATTGTGGTCGAAGGTAGGGAATGGGACACTGCTCTCTGTCTAAGACCAAAAACACTGATTTTGGAGGCAGATGTTTGGCTTCTAATTCTGGCCCCACAACTAACTGTATAACCTTAGGCAATGACTTCATTTCTCTTTAAAGTGGGCATAAAGGATGTTGTTGGATTCAAGACACAAATGTAATATAATTGCCTAGGACAAAGGAGATAGTCAATAAACGTGAGTTCTATTTTCTTTATATAATGATTTCCTAACTGACTTTGGTGGAAACCTGGGCTCCCTGACGATATCGCCGGGGTCCTCCTGGGTGGGTGGGAGTAAAGAAGGAAGCCAAAAAAGGGGCTTGGAGCTCCCCATCATCCTTCTTTCCCACTCCCACTGCCATATGTGCATATGCCCCATAAACCAGAGTATTTCTCTTTTTACCTGTCATAATTTGAGTTCCACCTAAATTTTTTTCACTGGCTCTGCTACGAAAAATCTCACTTTCCACCACTGCCTAAAGTTTGCAAAACTCAGAGAAGACCTACTAGAGTCACAGAGAAATGAGAATCACAGCGCTATTTTAACATTTATGCATTCGATACCTGCAGTAGGAGATATAACATTTGATCATTGGTTTCCTGGGGCAGCAGGAGTCTGTGGCTGCATTGTGGGTTCCCACTCAAGGGCTATGGCCCACTTCCTTCCATGAAGATGGAACCCACAGTTCAGTTGATCGCTGGGTGCCCCTGTGATTCATGGAACCCCTTCCCCACCGCAAGGAGGGAGGAAATGTTCAATAAGGTGAGCAAATCACGGTGGTCCCATCCTTCTTGCCAGTGATCAGTTAGGGTGCAGGTGACAGGCCTGGGACAAGACTCTGCTCATGAGACTGGTGGAGATGTTTATGGGGGAGGAGGCTTCTGAAGAAAGATGTCCCTTTTGATTAAAAACAAAAAGCTCCAGGGAGAAAAGCTGTCTCATTTGTCTGCCTGTCTGTGTGGCTGTCACTCTGCAGCACTGATCTAAGACCTGGGGACAGATGAGCCCCCAAAAGCACCTGCACTCATCAGCTCTTGCTATAACAGTACCACGAAACAATCGTCCCCCAAACCCAGTGACTGACAACAGGCATGTCTTTGCATGCTCTCAGGTCACGGGCCGGCAGGTTGACTGGTTCAGCTAATTTAGGCCGGGCTGGCCAGGACCACTCTGCTTTAGGCTGTGGGTTGGTTTCCAGCCTGTTCCATGTATGCTTATTCTGGGGCCCAGGCTGACGGGGCCTCCTGGCCACCAGGGAGAGGTCTTCCTCTGGCAGATCACAGGAGCTCATGGCCAAACAAACTGGTACAGGCGTGTTTAAGGCCTTGGCTCAAGTCATGCCTGCTGCATTCCAATGGCTAAAGAAAGCCATAGGCTGGGCCCAACATAGGGTGTTATGATGTTCGTTCAGCCCAGGAGAGAGGCCGGTAAACATCTACTGACCAATACTACCACTCCAGCCTCTCAGGGAGGCACGGATCTGAAGATGGCCCTGCCTACCGCAGCTGCCTCATCGTGACACAAGCCATTCTGCCACGTGTCTGTTACTGGCCACCAAGGACAGCCCATGGAAGCCGGGGTGCACGGAGGGACTGCATGTCCTCCTAAGGACAATTAATTGTTAGAAAATGTGGATTTGGAGTAAGCAATAGGGCTGAGCAGAAAGGAGAGTCCCAGATCCGAGGCAGTGGCTGGAAACCGAAGGTCCCCGCACTCCACTGTCCTTGTGAGGTACATGCCACACCCAAGGGAGAAAGCCATCGTGTGGCTTTGAACTAAAAGAAGAGCTTCGCTGGGGTGCCTGGCTGGTTCAGTCAGTAGAACATGTGACTCTTGATCTTGGGGCTGTAAGTTCCAGCCACACGTCAGGCATTCAGCTTACTTAAAAAAAAAGAAAAAAATCATCTCGTTCTCTGCAAAAGGTGGGCCTGGGCCTGGGGTGCTGGCTGTGACCTCTTTGCACCCATAGCCTGGTGAGACCTGGACAGCCTCAGGTCATGGGCTGAGGTTCCCCAATACAGGACCCACATCTGCTGTGTCTCTAAAGCCCAATTCCCAGCCCCCACTCAGAAGAGAGTCTGCGGTCCGGATGTTTGCTCAGTGGGTGGGCAAATGATAACACTAACAACAAGAAACATAACAACAACAGCTGCTTCTGTGCACAGGATGTAAGGGGTGTCCCAGGAGACCCTAAAAGATACCTGGGACATTTGATGTCTTTTAGGCCCTGGTGAGTCCCTGTCTCCTCCTCCCCCCGACCCCTGTGCAGTGGGGTGAGCCCTACCTGATGTTAGGCGGAGCCTTGGGGGAGAGGCTGAGCCACAGGAACTCCACCCGGCTGACCAGGAGCCTCAGTGACCGAGAGAGTGGTCAAGTTCGTGGTTTCAACGGCCGATCACAGGCCCTCGGGTGCGTGTCCCATATTAGTGAGATATGTGTTGTGTGGTGGTGTGTGTGGCGGGGTCTCACTGGGCATGACCACAGGTATCCAGGGGCCAGGCTGGCAAGCGGGAAGCGTGATGGTGATAGGACAAGAGAGGAGAAGGGTGGTGGCCGGCAAGGAGCAGGGGAACTTCAGGGACTTTAGGAAATTCAGATGTGTGTCATGGTGACACAGCAGGTGGCCAGCTGGGCGTGGGGCCTTCTGCTCCCGGGATCTCATGGAGGATCTTACAACAGCCCTGTTTTGCAGGTTGTCCCCATTTCACGGAGGAGGAAGCTGAGCCTCCAATGAGGGAAGCGGCCTGGGCTGGAACTCAGAGAGTAGAGATCAACCAATCCTCCAAATGACAATGGCCACAGGGACCGGGGATTCAAGCTGATCTCTGAGAGGGTCCAGCCGGGCCAAGGCAGGTGTGGCGGGCCCCCTCTGTGGTCCTGCAGGCTCCGGCTCCTTTTCTGAGACCTGGCCCTCTCCCCAGGGTAGGGCCCCACAGGCCCCACGGGTACCCCACCTCTCTGCCCCCCTGAAGACACCAGGGATGGACACCGACTCAAGCTGGGCCAATCTGCTTCTCTCTCTTGCGACTTAGCACCGAGGGTCAGCGAAGCTGGGCTGCCTTTTTGGCTGGTTATTTGAAATGCAACGTAAAGCCGGGTCAACTAGCTGTATTTGGGCTACACATTCATAAAATAGCAGAGAAAAGACACGATCATAAAGAATCTGCAGTGTGCTCAGGGGAGAGAAGGGGAGACAAGGAGGAAGCTAGGCAAGCTGGGGCCAGCATCTGATAATCAAAGCCGGAGGAGTCTGGGCAAACACCGGAGCTGCCATCACCCTAGAATCGGCAGGTGCCCTCCTATCGACAATAGCGACAAAGCCCTAATTTGTAGCATTTGCCTACATCCATGGCGTAAATATTCCCACCATGGCCGATTTCAAGCTACCAACAGATGTCCCTGGGAAGGGATGGACTCCATCCAACACAGCCAGCCAGGAAATGGGGATGAGGAGTAGCTGTTGGATGCCTGGAGCAGGTGGTCTGGAAAGACCCTGGGGGCAGGCAGGGGACAGGACAATACCCCCAGAGTATCAGTAGATGGACTTAGCATGGGTCGGCAGCTCCCTTTAAAGGAGCCAAGAGAGACAACAAGGGTCTGGTCTGTCCAGGGCCTGTGTTTGGGCCCCCAGGGGACAACACTAGAGAGGCCTCCATCTGGGAAACAAGGGGATAGCCCATTTCTCAGAACTCTGGCCTGAGAGCAGGGCTAGATTAGCAGCGAAGGTGAGGGAGGTTTCATTCATTCATTCACTCATCATTCATCATTCATTCATTCAACAAGTAGTTAATGACCTCTGACTGTGTGCTCCTCACCAGAGCTGCAATAGAGAACAAGACAGTGCTTTCCCCTTCCCTCCAGGATCCTGGATGTGGGCATGGACACAGGCAGAGAAGGGCTGAATGGGGTGGATGGGTGCACAGGGACCTGGGGAACTCAAAGAAGGAGTATTTAACCCCCAATGGAGAGGGAGCATCAAGGAAGGCTGCCCAGAGGAAGGGTCTGCAAGGTGAGGGCTGTGGGAAGCGTGGAGGAAGGGGCATGGGGTGAGGGTAAGAAGAAGGTTCTAGGCAGGGGAACAGCCTGTGCCAAGACCCCAGAGGTGGAAGAACTGGGGGTCATTCAGTCTGGTGAGAGGGTGGGAAGAAAATGAGAGAGTCAACTGGGGAGCGGTAGTTGGAAGCCATTGGAGGCTTTCTTTCTTTTTTTATTTTTAAAGATTTTATTTATTTGACAGAGAGAGATCACAAGTAGGCAGAGAGGCAGGCAGAGAGAGAGAAGGGGAAGCAAGCTCCCCGCTGAGCAGAGAGCCCGATGAGGGGCTTGATCCCAGGACCCTGGGATCATGACCTGAGCTGAAGGTAGAGGCTTTAACCCACTGAGCCACCCAGGCACCCCACTTCAGAAGCTTTCACGCTGAGGGACTGTGATCCAAATACCCACCCGCCACAAGATCGTTCTAGTTGCTCTGGAGGTGAAAGAGGGGGCAGGGAGACCAGTTACAAATGTCCCAGCAACAGTTAAGAGGGGCTTGAGCTGAAGAGGAGACCAACTAGACCGACTCAAAACACATTTCAGAGGGGCATGGGTGAATGTAGGGGATGAGAAACAAGGATCAAGGTTCATGAAGGATCATGGCAAGATGGTTGGTCTGAAAAACAGATGGTGGTGCCATTTACCAAGGTGGGCAGGGGTGCCTGTGAGAGGAATGAGTTGGGGTGAGGAAAGCTTATTATGCGGGGTGTTTTGCCATTTTTGACCCTAAGCTTTTTCATTCCTTTGGGGAGCTGCCCACCTCAAAAGTCTTGGAAGGAGTAGAGGGCAAGGCCCATTGCAAAATGCAAATGCAGAGCCCCTTGCTCAAAAATTATGATGAGTTTCAAGAGGGTGAGAGCAGAGCATTAAACCAAGCACAGAGCTGTACAGACCACATGTCCTTGGAGCTGAGCGGAGAGAGGCACTGATTTTCCCAGCACCACTCGCAGCTTGGGAGCCATATGGACAAAACTTCAATAGGTTGCTTTAGATAAACCATGGAGTCATATGAAGACACCTAGAGATAGAGGGAGACAGAGGACCCATCACAGCCCTGGGCATTTAACCCTTTAGAGATCAATGGAGGAGAAAGATCAAGGAAAAAATTAGAAGGAGCCACAGATGTAGAAATAGAAGTCGTGGTGTGTCGGAAGGCGAGGGTGGAGACTGTTTTTTAAGCCCAAACTCTTCAAAGTGTTGAGTCCCCAAGAAACCACTGGGCAAGGGGTGAGCTGAGGCTAAGACGACAAGGTCCTTGGAGGCCCCATTTATCCAAATTTTAATGTGCACCAACTCATCTAGGGGTCTTGTCAGAATGTGGATTCTGAAACCTCAGGTCCAGGGTGGGGCCCATGATTCCTAACAAGCTCTTTCTAACAAGCTCCCGGGGTGACTGCTCCTGGTGGTCCGTGGACCACCCTTTGAGTAGCAAGTCCTCAGGGTGGCAGTTTGGCTGTATGGTAGCAATATCTGGGGAGCTTGGCTGGCATGAAGCACACCCTAGACTAATTGAATCAAAACCTCCAGGGGTGGGGCCGAGGCACTAGGAATCTTTAAAGTCCCACAGTCGATTCTAATGTGTAGCTGGCGTTAAGGACTCATACTAAGGAGTTCAGAGCATAAGGCAGTGTCTCTGGCTGTGGATAGCTATTCCTACTGAATATTATTATGAGTATTTATATTATGTATCTGATTATTATCATTATTACAATTTAATACCATTGTTCTTTTTTTTTTTTAAAGATTTTGTTTATTTATTTGTCAGAGAGAGATCACAAGTAGGCAGAGAGGCAGGCAGAGAGAGAGAAGGGGGGAAGCAGGCTCCCTGCTGAGCAGAGAGCCCGATATGGGACTCGATCCCAGGACCCTGAGATCATGACCTGAGCCGCAGGCAGAGGCTTAACGCACTGAGCCACCCAGGCGCCCAATACCATTGTTCTTAAAAGTACCATTTGCAACTCACTGAGCTGGGCACTTTACATTCAGTATCAACATCATTATTATTGTGGTTATTTTTTTTTTATTGTGGTTATTTTAAAACATAAGAAGAGCTAATGTTTATTGAAGGCCTCTACTAGACCAGACACTGCACTAAGTGATTTGCATACATTATCTTATTTCACAAATAAAGAAACTAAAGTTCAGAGTGGTTAAGAAACTTTTGATTGGGTCCCTGGGTGTTCAGTTAGTTAAGCGTTTGCCTTCAGCTCAGGTCATGATCTCAGGGTCCTGAGACTGAGTCCAGCACTGGGCTCCTTGCTCAGCAGGGAGCCTGCTTCTCCCTCTGCCTGCCACTCCCCCTGCTTGTGCTCTATTTCACACACTCTCTCTCTCTCTGACAAATAAATAAAGTCTTAAAGAAAAATTTTTTTCCCCGTGATTACACAGCTAATGCATGGTGGAGAAGTTTACAATCTCAGGTCGGTCTGAATCAAGCCTATGGTGTTTTCCATTATTCTGTGAAACTATTTCTCAAATGTTCCTGATAATAAAGATGATCATTGGCCATTTGTTAAAAAAAAAAAAAAAAAAAAAAGACAACACAGATTTCTCGAGCCCTCGCTTAGAGAGAACATGGTTTAGTAGTTCTGACTTAGGATTCAGGTCTCTACGTTTTGATCCCCAGAAGATTTTTAGTGTCAGGCAAGCTTGGGAAACACCACTATAAAACTTAGGAATAGGATCACGGTGAATTCTTTTATTGTTGACAACCATTCATTCCTTGTGAGAGGATCATAGAGCCCCACCGTTGTCCTACCTCCTGGGAGAAGGGATGCGGTTCTCAGCCCCAGGGCCAGGCTTGCCAGCGTGAATCGCTCTGACCACTGAAAAGTGAACAACGTGACATCCAAATGTCTAGCACAGGCTTGGAAGGCAGTGGCACAGGTCAGCTTGCTCTCTTGCCCGTCTGTCCTCCACCATGAAAACAACCTGCCCCAGAGAAGGGGCTGTTTCTTCAGCCTGGATTCCAGAACAAGAAGTCGTGTGAGGCAGTACAGCCCTTGTGGAAAAAAAAAGATTCTTGGTTGTAAGTCTTTGAGATTTGGGGGAGTTGTTTGTTACACAGCACAGCTGATGAATACAGTATTTATTTACAATATTATATAATCACAGTGATACCTATTGAGGACTTTTTAATGTGTGAAGCATTTTATTTACATATTTTGTCTCCAATCATAGCAAAAATAAATTGGAATCCAGGGATTATTATCTCCATTTTAGACACCAGGAAACTAAAGCTCCAAGAGGTGAGGTAACTTGTCAAAAGTCACAATGCCAGGAGCAGCTGGCCCACTGTCTGCTTTCAAAGCTCTTCCGCCATGAGTGAACCCTCAGGCCCCCTCCCCTCACCCTCCTCCTCTTTCCCACCTCTCCCCTACACTTTCTGCTACCATCAGTCTCAAGTGCAACCTGTTGGCAGAAACAGACATGTGCAATATTTAATTCACTTTAATTAAAATATATTTTAGTGGATTTTTTTTTTCTGGGACATAACTCATTTTGAAGGGAACCCATTGGATTTTAATGGGAAACCTATTAGAGGAACATATTGTGATCTTTAATGAAGCTGGGCTGTGTGGAGAACCACCTACAGGTAATTAGAAACCCTCCAGGCCCTTGGGGAATAAGGTGAGATGAACTTCGGTTTGTTTAAGACAATTAATGCAGACAATGATCTGGGAACGAATTAAATGGTCCTTGATTAGGAACAGCTGTGCAGGTGGCGTCCTCAGGAAAATGGGACATGCAAGCGGGGCTTTTAAGAAAGAGTGATTATTAATGCTTATCTGTTTATATTGGCAGCTGGCACTTCACCAGGCTGTGGGTTCGATCAAGTGGCTCCATCTCCCCACCCCACCTCTTCATGCTGCCTTTCCTCATTGATAACTTCTGGGTCTACCAGGTGTCTCAAGGGCCTACTTGCCTCTGATAGCAGATGGTGCATTCATGTTGGCAGGCTGGGAGCCCCCCACCCCCAACCCCCACCGGTAGATGATTCCCTATTGATGGGCACTTCTACACGGGTGGGATTGGGAACCTCTGTGTTCTCAAATATTGAACCATGCACTGGCCAGAAGTACTCTTGTACTGTAGAAAGGAGCACATTTCCCCTTCGCCTTGATTGAGGGTCTCTGCACATGCAGGGAGGGTGCACCCTCACTAGAAGAATGGGAAGGCTGCCTGGAGGAAAAGACATCTAAATTGGATCCTGGTGGGAGTTAAGGTTGCTTAGAGGTCACTTCTATATGGACAGGAATGGAGCTTACAACTGTGGGTGCTTCTACGTCCATTAGAATCAAAGCAACTGCAGTGGTTGGGCTGGGAATGTCCCCAGGGACAGGAATGGGTATGGTGACCTTGAAAGAAAGAGCTGGTGAGTCTATAGTGGCAGTGAAGGGTGCTGCACACAGGTAAAGATGGGGCACTTCCACACTCACATGTATAGGAATCCCTACATTTGCTAGAACAAGCACTTCTAAGAATGGGTATGTCTATATTAGCAAGGATGGGCATGTCTATGCCAGCAGGGGTAATTCCTAGAAAAGAATAGAACCTTTGCATGGAAAGGAATGGTTGTCTCTTTGTTGGTGAAGGTGAGCACTTCTACACTGATCTCTGCCATTTCCTGACTCCTGACCAGTAAAACCAGAGTGATTTCACGGACTTTTCCAAAGTCCCAGACCATTCCCTCAACCCACAGCCCAGGGCTACTTTATCCAGGCGTGGAGGAGGCAGTCACAGTGTGGGTGACATGGCACAGGGAGAGACACTGGAGAGAGGAAGCAGGACCACTAGTTACATACCTGCCCAGCAGTGGATTAGGAAGGGAAGAGCCCAGAGTAGTTTCCAAGCAACTTTATCATACTCAGAACCAGTGAAGCCAGGGAGGGTGGCAGCCAGGACCCCCCACCAACACCAGGCAGCCCCGAGCCCCTTCCCCAATCCCCTCACAGCTCAAGCTTCTGGCAGGGGCTGCTGTGAGATTCCCCATGCAACCCTGACACGGGGCTGTAGCTAAAACATTGGTCTGGCAGTTTTCCCTCTTTAAGTTGAAGTGTGATGTTGGCAGGCAGTGAGCTGTGGTGGCAGGCTGCCAGAGGGAGCATGTGTTGGAAATCCTTGTTCCACGTTGCAGCAATCTGGGGCTCCCCCACCCACAAACTGCTCCAGAGCCAGCCAGCCACGGGGGCCAGAGCCTCCCACTGATGGGGAGCAGCCACCGAGAACAGGGAATGATGAGGAACAGGCTTAGAGAAACCAGGGAGAGAGGAAAACGTGAATAGAAATGGAGCCACCAAGAGACATGGACACAGAACCACAACCGGAGGCAGACACAGAGAGACCCATGGAGACCTAAGGTCAGAGAGATCCAAGGAAGACAGAATTGAAAGAAATTAAGAAGCATGGGAGACTGGATAAAAATGACAGACTGGGTCTAGTCCTCTCTCCACAAATCTCCAGTTAGAAAAAAATATATGTATTGATGTAAGTGAATATACTATTTTAACAGTTGTAGAAAACAAGAATGTTCTCAGTGGATCAGAAAGTTTGTGGAATTCCTGAGAGATGGAAAGCAGACAGGCCTGAATTGACAGAGGAGCCCATTGCCCTAAACATACAAGGAGAGCATCACTCTCCTGCCCTACAAGATGGGGCTGGTTCCAGGAATGCTCCAAACACAGAGTCAACAGGACCACAGGATACCAAGAGCCTCAGAGGGCCCAGCGCAATCATGAGAACGAGGAACTGAGAAGCTGCATTCGAAGCAGCCAGGCTGGCGTATCCTTGACCAACTCCCCCTCCCCACCCCTCATTGCTCATGCTGAGCATCCGACAGTGGAGGAGTTTACCCATAAGCCAGAGCATTGAGTAGACATATTTAGGTCTGAGAGTCAGGGACATGCCCTGGGGAAACTAGGGACACACAAGGAAGTGGGAAGAAGCCCAGCTTCCATCACATACCACTGACAACACTCCTCCACAGTGATTACCAGAGACAAACTCTTGTGGTCAAAACCATCCTTTAGTGACAGGCAGATAAAGTCAGTCACCACAGAAAACCATGAATGCCAAAGCATTTCAGGAAAATCAACACTGTGAAAGAGGGGAATCAAATTTAACAAACAGAAGACCTAAAACTCAAGGGAATAGACTTAAGGGGGCAAACAAAAACTAAAAGAAAACTTTGAAGTAGTATAATTACCATCCCCAGGGAGACTGGAGAAGCTATCATACCCATAATTTGAGAACAGGCTGTTACTAAAATGAATCACTAAGAGATCTTGAAAATTTAAAATAATTGTTCAAATTTAAAACTCAGTAGGTTGGCTGAATAGTACAAAATATAGCTAAAAGGAAAGTTGGAATAAATTTAAAGACATACAGCCCCTATGCCATGTCTAGGTGTAAGCAGAGAGAAACTTACATGTGTGTAAGGAATTGTGTGTGTGTTCACTGCAGAATTGTTTGTATTAGCAAGAAATTGGAAACAACCCATAAGCTAAAAGAGAATGGGCAAGAAAAATTGTGGTTTGGTCACATTACGTATCTTATGCAACAGGTAAAATGAATTACCTACAGCTACATGTATCCACGGGGATCAATTTCAAAAATATAAAGATGAGTGACTAAAAAGAAACTGCTGAATGATAGATTAGTACAATATCTATTATATAAAGTTAAAACATGAAAACAATAGCATATACCTTTTCTATGCATTCAGTATAACATCGATGGTTATATTTTGAGAAAATTTACATTAAAATTGGAAAATGTGTATCTAAAATACATAAAGAACTGTTACAGTGTGATAATAAGACAAACAATCCAGTAACAATGGAGAAAAGATTTGAACAGAAATTCCAAAAAGGAAGATATATGAATGTAATAATCACATTAAAAATCCCCAGTTTTATTAGTCACTAGAGAAATACAAAGTAAAATAATAATGATGTACCACCACACACTAACGTTTAAAAGATTGGCAATACCAAGTGTTGGCAAGGATATGAAGAAAATGGAACTCTCATAGGTTGCTGGTGGGAAAGCAAAACAGCACAGCCAATTTGGAAAACAGTGTGTTAACATAAAGTTAAGAATACACTTCCCTATAATGTAGTAATTTTACTTTCATGTATTTACCCAAGAGAAATTAAAACATATGTCCACACAAAGATCTGAATACAAATGTTCATAGTTGCATTATTCAGAATAGCCCCAAACTAGAAGTAATTCAAATGATTATCAACTGGTGAATGGATAAATGAAATGTTGTATATCCATACTTGGGAATACTACCCAGCAATAAAAAGTAATCAAGCGTGCAAAAACATGGCTGAATCTCAAAAATATTATGTTACATGAAATAAACCAAACATAAAAGAATATACAGTATCTGATCCCATATATGAAATTCAAAAAAGGAAAAGCAATAGGACAGAAAGTGGTTGTTATCTAGGGCCAGGATAGAAGCAGGTAATCAACTGCCAAAGGGCACATGAAAACTTTTTTGGGTGATGGAATTCTTTTATATCTTGATTGTGATGGTGGTTACACAATTTTGTACAAATACCAAAATTCATCAAATGACACACTTAAAAATAAGTGAATTATATAATATACAAATAATACCTTAATAAAATGTAACTTAAAATCATAAAGACCAAATTTAACATAGTTGTTACCTATGGACAGAAAAGAAGGGGAATGGAATTGGAAAGAGTACACAAAGAGCTTCAACTCCACTGACAATACCTAATTGCTTAAAAATGGAAACGTAAAGCAAATATGGCAAAATGTTAAAGCTGGGTAGTGTGTACTAGTGTGTTTGTTATATTATTTATGCTTTTTATATATTTTATATTGAAATATTTCCAAATTGTTTTTGAAATAATGAATTAGTGAGTTAAAAATAAGCTGAGGGATGGGGTAGTTGGCTGGGTGGCTCAGCTGAGTGCCTCAGTTGATAAACTGTCTGACTCTTGGTTTTAGCTCAGGTAAGGATCTCATGGGTCATGAGATCAAACCCTGTGGTGGGCTCTGTGCTCTTTGGGGAATCTGCTTGAGGACTGTCTCCCTCTGATCCTCCACCAACTTATGAGCATGATTGCTTTCTCTCTCTCTCTCCCTTTCTCCAAAATAAATAAATAAATCCTTAAAAAAAATAAGCTGAGGGATTGTCTTAGACTGTGGTGTAAAATGACTGAGAGATATGGAGAATGAAAAAATAGTTAAATGATATAGAAACTAGATATAGAAATTTCAACATTTTTCTAGTTCTTAGTAGGAGTTTCATAAGCAGAAGATGTGGGGAGAGAGATGATTAATCAATTGATAGGAGGACATTTCCCAAAACTGAAGACAGGCAAGAATCTTAAAGTTGAGATCACTCAAATGCTAATGCTATCACTCAACATAAATGGAGGGGGAAAGAGTCATTCCTGACACACAGTGGTAAAATTTCAGAAGAAAAAGTCTCAAAAGATAGAGAGGGGGTGGCACTGCTTATTTTCAGAGGAATAAGATTCAGACTGGCAAATGATTTTTATTTGGCAACACTGAAAAACAATGGGAAAAGAGCTTCAGATTTCCAGAGAAAATTGTTTTGATCCAAAGATCCTGTCTGTAACTCAACTAGCCTTCAAGTGAGTGTGTGTGTGTGTGTGTGGGGGGGGATCAAAGATATTTTAGAGTCTCTCTGAAAAAATATATTATTCTCAGACTCTCTAAAAGAATTACTCGAGAATGTACTGCCATAAAAGAAAAAGAAAATGAACACAAGACCAAAAAAGACACGGGGTATGGGAAATAGTGATTTTAAAACAAACAAACAAACAAACCAACAGTAAAACTTTGTTGTTAAGTCAAATTTTGAATGCATAATCCAATAGCGGCAGCAGCAGCAACACAATGACAATGGTAACAACCCAGGAACTCACATGCCAGGTGATCTCAGTGTGGAATTTACTCAGGAATGGAGATGGGGAGTGAGAGTGTTTTAAAACTTGTCCAAGGAGAGGATAAAGATCCTGAAGAATTCTAAACATACGAAGTGCAAGTTTAAATATGTGCTTAAAGAAGATTTCTCTTTTTGAGTAGGCTATGGCAGGCCATGCCCTCACTACATTAACAAGGGAAAAAAAGAGATAAATTACAAAATCAAATTATTAAAAACATCACAGAGCTGTTGGTGATCAGCCTTGGAAGGATTTCCCAATTCTAGGCTTGCCCTGAGGTTCTTATTTGGCTCAAGCTGAGAGGCACTACCGAAGCAAAGGGAACACAGCAAAGCTTTTGCTGGTCTTGTAGGACCAGTGTGATGGGAGGGAACTGTTAAGTTCATAATGAGATGTCCCCACAGAAGAGTTTTTGAGGTCTGGGCTGTGTGGGAGGCTGACTGGCTGGACCAGAAACTTCCAAAAAATGTTGTGAAATCTTTGGTTTCACAGCACTTGGTCCCACTAGAGAGAGGAGATGACCTCAAACACTGGTGCTTTCTCCATCAAGAGGTCAAATCTCCGAAGAGAGGAATGGGACCTCTCAGTCACTTAGGGATGAGGAGACAGAGACCTTCCAGTCTCTCAATCCAAAGCCTAGAATGGCCATATCCAAAAAATATGAATAAATCAGAGATAGGCTGAGACTTACTAAAAGTGCAACTCAGCCTTCATCCAACTCAAGTCCTCGTTGTACTGATCTGATCAGCTTCCATCTTATTTGTCTAACAGAGGAATGGGTAAACCTTCATCTGGAATTTCCATGATTCTTTTATACATAGTGTGTGTCATAACATTTAAAAAAAAGATTTTATTTATTTATTTGACAGACAGAGATCACAAGTAGGCAGAAAGGCAGGCAGGGGGTGGGGGGTTGGGGGGGGAAGCAGGCTCCGCTGAGCAGAGACCCCGATGTGGGACTCGATCCCAGGACCCTGAGATCATGATCTGAGCCAAAGGCAGAGGCTTTAACCCACTAGCCACCCAGGCACCCCTGTCATTAACATTTTTTAAAAATTGCTAAATACGTATGGGGCAGGGAAATGTGGCAAATAATCTTAGGAAAAAATTAACAATAGAAGAAAATCCATAGATTGGTGAGTTATTGGAATTATAAGACAAAGAATTATTAACTATGATTAATGTTTTAAATTAAATCATTGAAAAAGTGGACAAGATGAATGAAAAGATGAAGAATTTCAAGATAATTGAAATTTATAAAAATAATCAAAAGAGAATTCTAAAGCAAAAATATGGGGGCACCTGTGTGGCTCAGTTGGTTGAGCATCAGATTCTTGATTTCAGCTCAGGTCATGATCTTGGGGTCATGAGATCAAGCCCCACCTGCTCGGTATAGAGTCTGTTTGTCCCTCTCCCTCTGCTCCTCCCTTTGTTCACACACTCTCTCTCCCTCGTAAATAAAATCTCAAAATAAATAAAATAACATAAAATAAAAATATGAAAATTGGAATAAAAAATATTTAAATGGACTTAATAGCAGTTTAGACACAGCTAAAGAGGTAATTAGTGAAGTGGAACATAGGTCAGGAGAAAATATTCAGATAGAAGCATGGAGAGAGGGAAAGAATGAAATACACAGAAAAGAGACAAAGACATCAGAGATACAATGGAAACAGGGATTCTCTCTCTCTCTCTCCCTTTTCCTTATTATAATTGTGTAATTGTAGTTCAAGAAGGAGAGAAAAGAGGAAATGAGGCAGAAAAAATATTCAGAGGGATAATGCCTGAGAACTTTTCAAAACTGGAAAGGCAGTAACCCCTAAATACAGGAAGTTCAGCAAACTACAAGGAGATTAAAACAAGGAAAACCACATCTAAGGGCATAGAGATCATCTTAAAAAGGAAAGAGACACAGAAGGGAAGGAGACACATTACCACATTTCCATCAAAGCCAGAAGACAATGGAATGAAATCTTTAGAGTGTTGAAGGCAAAAAAACAAAACAAAACAAAACCTGTCAACATAGAATGCTATACACAACAAAAATGGCCTTTAACATTGACATTTAAAATAAATAAAAGTTGAAAAATTGCCAAAACATTTGCAGTACAAGAACCACTAAAGAAAAATCTTCAGTCTAAAGGAAGCTTTCTCAGATTAGAAAAATGAGCCCAAATGGTTGCATGGAACTGCAGGAAAAGAATGAAGAATGAAGAAAATAGATAAGCATAAGGCTAAAAACTGCTTATAAAAACAATGAGGCAAATGTGTTGTGAACTTATAAACCATGTAAAAGTAAAATGTATGATAACAATACCAAAAAGATCATGAAGTGATAAATAGAGTTGACAGCTATGATATTCTTACATCTTTCAGAAAGTGGCAAAAGGACTAACTTAAGCCCTGAAGCTGAGGGACAAAATCAAATGGTCTAATATATATGTAACTGAAATTCCAGAAGTAAAAGAGAGAGGAAAACCAGGTCAAAAGAAATATTTGTAGTGATAACAACTGAGAATTTCCCCCAAATTAATAAAAGACACCAAACCACATATCCAAGAAGCTCAGAACACACCAAGGAGGATATTTTTTTTAAAGAGAGAGTTACATCATATTCAAACTGCTGAAAATTAAAGATGAATAGAAAAACCTTAAATTTTATAGGCAGCCAGAGATAAAAGACACATTACAAAAGAACAAATATGGGAATATAGCAGACTTCTCCCCAAAACTACGTAAGCCAGTAGCCCTTAGAGTGTCATCACTAAGTTTTAAAAGAAAAATAACTATCAACTTGGAATTATCTACCTAGTGAAAGTATCTTTCAAATATTTGGGAGAAATTAAAACTATCCCTCTTTGTGGGCACCTGGCTGGTATAGTGAGTTAAGCGCCTGATTCTTGGTTTCAGCTCAGGTCATGCTCTATCTCAAGGTCATGAGATTGAACCCCATGTCAGTTCTGTACTCAGCACAGGTCTGCCTAAGATTCTCCCTCCCTCTTCCTCTGCCCTGCCCCCAGTAAAATAAATAAATGAATAAATAAATCTTTAAAAAAAACCCTAAATCTTTGAAGACTATTATCTTCAAAGTAGAAAATCCAAGAGGAAAACCTTGAAAAACTATTATAGACTAATAAGGAATTTAATAAAGAGGCAGTTATAAGAACAACATACAAAAATCATTGCGGCACCTGGGTGGCTCAGTGGGTTAAGCCTCTGCCTTCGGCTCAGGTCATGATCTCAGGGTCCTGGGATTGAGCCCCACGTTGGGCTCTCTGCTCAGTGGGGAGCCTGCTTCCCCTTCCCTCTCTGCCTGCCTTTCTGTCTACTTGTGATCTTTGCTTACCAAATAAATAAATAAAATCTTTTTAAAAAATCAATAGCTTTCTGAGCCATCGGTGCTAACCAATTACAACATTTCAGAGGGAAAATCCACTCATGATAGTATCAAAAAGAATAAAGTGTCCAGGAATAAGCTTAATAGGAAATGTGTTAGCATCTATGAAGAAAAGTACATAATTTTATTGATGTAAATAAAGGAAGACTTTTCTTTTTCTTTTCTTTTCTTTTCTTTTCTTTTTTTTTTTTTTTTTACTTTCTTCCCTTTCAGTAAAGGAAGACTTAAAGAAAGACACACAGCATTCTGAAAGGGGAAGACTTTCTAGCATATACACAAAAAATTAATTTTCCCCAAATCAGTTTATAAATTCAATGCAATCTCAATTAAAATTCTAATGGAATTTTGGTGTGCCTTGGTGACTCAGCCAGTTAAGCATCTGATTCTGGATTTCATTTCAGGTCATGATCTCAGGGTTGTGAGATTGAGCCCCCTCTTGGACTCCATGCTATGCATGGAGCCTGCTTAAGATTCTCTCTTAAGATTCTCTCCCTCTCCCTCAGGCAGAGGAAGAGGGAGAAGCAGGCTCCCCACTGAGCAAGGAGCCCAATGTGGGGCTCAATCCCAGGACTCTGGGATAATGACCTGAATCAAAGGCAGACATTTAACCAACTGAGCCACCCAACCATCCCTTAAAAAATATTCTAATGGAATTTTTCTAGCTGATTCTAAAGTTTCTTGGGGGAGGAAACATGTACGAGGATCACCAAGAAACTTTATAAAGAGAACAATGGAGACTTTAACTATAAGCTATCCAAATACAAAGTTATAGTTATTAAAACATTATGGTATTGATGAGGAAAGATATGAGCGGACCAACGAAACACATGGGATTTTGAAAATAGTTATAAAAGCTTTAGAAGAAAAAGTAAAAGAATATTTTCATAATCTCATGGCAGGAAAACCTTTATTTAAAAAAACAAAAAACAAAAAAACCCTCCCCACCACACATACAATAACAACAGAGAGTAAACCTAAAAGAAAAAGATAGACATGGGAAAACATACGAAATTTCTGCTTCTATCCTAAGGGCTAGACTGGAATTGGCAAATAGCAAACATCTCATGGCTTACTGATTTTCCACCTGTGGCAGACATCATGAATCAATCTCAGAACACTTTCCTGATGAACCTATACAAGTTTTTACAGTTCTCTCCAATAGAGTACTTTGGACAGCCACCACCAACCAGTTCATTAAACACTTAGCATAAAAAAATGAAACCTTCTGATGCACCAGGGATATACAATTCTTCCCTGTGGCTGTGAACTATAGGGGTATTCATGAACTTCACAGGGTAAAAGTCTTTTGTCAGCACATCCTCCTGGAGTACAGCTCTTTTAGAGCTCTCCCTGGTGCTGAAAATAAGTCTGCATTTCCCTGTAGGTCTCTGGATCTTGCCACTTCCCACCCTGCCACCATTGTTCACATGAACCAAATTTCCCTTAGCTGTCAGACATCGATCTTGTAAATAAACAAGACCCAGACTATGCTAAGGATGAGAAAAAAGCAGTTTGGAAGTAACTAATTCTGAAAGGGAAGTGTTAGAATTTGTTATGAGGTATGATCTAACAAAACAAAACCCAGGTAATTATGGGAGTCAGAATCAGAAAAGATGTGGTGATAGGGGCACCTGGGTGGCTCAGTGGGTTAAGCCGCTGCCTTCGGCTCAGGTCATGATCTCAGAGTCCTGGGATCGAGCCCCGCATCGGGCTCTCTGCTCAGCAGGGAGCCTGCTTCCTCCTCTCTCTCTGCCTGCCTCTCTGCCTGCTTGTGATCTCTCTGTCAAATAAATAAATAAAATCTTAAAAAAAAAAAAAAGAAAGAAAAGATGTGGTGACCATTAGAGCATCTTGCAAACCATGAGTGAAGGTGTGTGTGTGTGGGTGTGTGTTGGGGGTGGGAGGGAGTGAGAATCTAATGTTTTCAACCTGAAGCCCACCTGAGACAGAGTGAAGATGAAGCAGGTCACAGAGACAGGAAATTCAGGCACTGGGAAGGATGAGTGACAAAGAATTATATGGAACTCCATTAAATTCAATTGAAAAGATCTTTGCTGGCTAATGAATACTTCTTTGTCATGTGGTTCAAAGCCCCAACCCTCTAAACATATGACTTGACTTTCTGGAATGGTCAGTCTCCATTCTGAGTCATCTCATTAGCATATACTTTCTTGGGGTCTACCACAAGTCACCTAATTAGCATAAAATATCAGGTGTGGTCTCAGAGGCCTATCATGAATAACAAAGACACTCCTGTTACCCAGAAAATTCCAAGGCTTTGGTGATCACCTCCCAGGAAGTAGAGACAAAGGCCAGCCAAATTCTTTATTACACTCTGTTGGTACCTTTATAATTGTCCTTATATTTATCTCTCCTTAATTTACCCGGTTTGAGGGTGCCATCTCTTCTCCACTGTGACCCTGGCACCCTGACTAGTACAACAAATGAAACTGAAATTAAACACATCCTTTCTAGCACTTCCATTGGCAAGAACTTAGTGACATGACCATACCTGGCTGCAAAGGAGCCTGGGAAATGTAGTCCATGGCTGTGTGTCCATGTGTCCACCAAAAACCCTGCTACAACTGTAGAAAGTAAGGGTGTGTTTGGGGGAGTAAATAGTGGCCTGTCACAGCGTCTAAGCATTTTATTTTATTTTTATTTATTTTTATTTATTTATTTATTTATTTATTTATTTATTTATATTTATTTATTTATTTGATAGAGAGAGCACAAGCAGGGGGAGTGGCAGAGGGAGAGAGAGAAGCCGGCTCCCAGCTGAGCAGAGAGCCCATGTGGGGCTCGATCCCAGGACGCTGGGATCACGACCTGAACTGAAGGCAGCCACTTAACCCCACTGAGCCACCCAGGCGCGCCCCCTGTCTAGGCATTTAAAAATTTTTTTATTATTTTTTAAAAGATTTTATTTGTTTATTTATTTATTTGAGAGATAGAAAAAAGAAGGAGAGAGAGCATGAGTGGGGGTAGGAACCGAGGGAGAAGGAGAGAGACATTCCCAGGCAGACTCCATGCTGAGCATGAGGACCGATGTGGGGCTCAATCCTAAGATCATGACCTGAGTCAAAATCGAGAGTCAGATGCTCAAACAACTGAGCTACCCACGTCCCCGTAGGCATTTTAAACATCTTAAAATCTTTGCCAGCTGGACAGGCAAAGGTAATATTTTGTCATTATAATTTGCATTTTTTGTTTGCGAGAAAGGAAGAACATGTCTTCATTTCCTATTAACCATTTGTCTTTATTGTACTGTGATTTATTTTTCAGGTATTTGGTCCCTTTTCCCATTGACTTTTTAGAGAGTTTTATTGATCAAATGAGCTCTTTTAGGCTTACAGATAACTCTTTTTTAAGTCAAAAGAACTTAAAACAAAAAAACCCTGGCTCAAAACTGAAATGAAGAAAGTAATAGAAAAATCACAAAAAAGACAAACTTCATTGAACCTCACATAAGGTGACTCTTCTGTGGGGACTTATTCCTGGTGGATTCACAGACACTTTGCCTTGGTCTCTCTCTGCTAGTTCGGGTTTCTACGTGACCATTTTATGTGCCATCGCCTGGGTGCAGGCGAATTAAACATAGTGCTGTGTTCTTCTCTTTCCAGAAGTTTCAAATCTTTCAGGTTGGAAGAAGGTGGACACCTAATTTGCAGCATGTTTCTCAAGCACAGGAGACCATCTTCACTCTAGAGCTCCAATGAGTGTTGGTCCTTTGGTGGGGGTTCTCAAGCTGTCTACTGGAGAATTATCGTTAGCTCAGTCACTAGGCTGTGACTTCATAAAATATGACTCTAATATCTTAGTTTGTGTCCCCTCCATAATAGAGCCTGAGTTGAGGACTTGGGAACCAAGAATTTCATGGTAAGTAGTATCAGAAAACTGGAGCAAGGGAGAAAGGGAAAGGAAATGGGGGATGAGGAAATGCCAGGGAAGGGTGTGTTTTGGATGGGGCAAGTGACAGTCTGCTGGGAAATCTCTAAGTAAATGTGTAGAATACACCTGAAACTTGTCTCTCGAAAGAATAGCGGACAGAGACATTTTTCCCTTGGCTCCCCTCACCCTGTCGGCAGAAGCTGACCACAGCACTGTCAACTCCCGGAGACTTCCCAGCTGCCTTGGAAAATCCCTATGTGGCCACCAGAGCTGCAGCTGAACTTAGAGGTGGGTCAAGCGGATATGGTGTGGGCCACAAATAGCATGGCTATGTTGCATTTTTTCAATATGTAAATACCTCAACCACATACAAAGAAAACTATACATGTTGTATTTTGGGTAGACCGATTCTGAAAGCTGCTGGGACTTCTGCAATATGGGCTAGTGGGGAAAGGCTAGCAGCTAGACCAAATGGAAAGGGTCTCCAGGTGGCACAGAATGAATCAGACTCAGATGAGAGTGGGACACAGGGACAGCTTGCAGCCCTGCCTGCAGCTGGGCTGAGGCTGCTGATACAGCATTCAAGGGCTAGACAGGTGACCCCAAGGTGAGACCAGTGTTCCCAACCATGCCCCATCAGAACAAAGTATCCACAAGTAGGGAAAGGGGTAGATGCAAGGATGTTCATCTTAGTGGTGTTTATCATAGCAATTTATTATAGTCGGGTAATCAGAAGGCATCAGTTACAAATTATGATATAATCATCAAAAATAAAGCCAATTTGCATGAGTTGCAGAAGACAAAGGACAAATTGAACTGCATTGGACAAAATCCAGACTGTGGGAACCTCTATAGGTCAAATAGCTAGCATTTCTCAACAGACAGATTTTAAGGAAAGGAATGGAGGGGGGGGGGATGGATCTGTAGATTAAAAGGAACAGGGAGCTTAAAAGCACTTATTTTTTTTTTCAAAGACTTATTTATTTACTTTAGAGAAAGAAAGAGAGAGAGAGAGAGAGCTCTGGGGGTGGGGTAGGGGCAGAGGGAATTGGAAAGAGAATCTCAAGTAGACTCCTGATTAAAAGCACTTAAATGACATATGAAATTTTTTTTAAATGGCCAACTGAACTATGTTGTCTAAGTAATTTCCATTTGGGGGGTAAAACCTCAGAGAAATGCAAAGGAATGATTGACATAAAAATAAGGATAGTGGGGGCACCTGGGTGGCTCAGTGGGTTAAAAACCTCTGCCTTCGGCTCAGGTCATGATCTGAGGGTCCTGGAATCGAGCCCCACATCAGGCTCTCTTCTTGGCAGGGAGCCTGCTTCCCCCTCTCTCTCTGCCTGCCTCTCTGCCTACTTATGATCTCTGTCTGTCAAATAAATAAAATCTTAAAAAATATAAGGATAGTGGTTATTTTGGGGTGCAAGGAAGCAGTTGTGCCCCGGCAGGGAGCAAGGAGGTTGGCCAAGTTCTCTGTCTTGAACCAGGTGGTGGTCACAATGGTGTTTCTTATAATTCATTAAGCTATACATTTGTCTTGCTGTGTTTTCTGTCTCTATGTTTTATTTTACAATAAAAATGTGGACTGGGGCACCTGGTTGGTTCAGTAGGTAAAGCCTCTGCCTTTGGCTCAGGTCATGATCTCAGGGTCCCCATATAGAGCCCCACATCAGGCTCTCTGCTCAGTGGGGAGCCTGCTTCCCTTCCTCTTTCTCTGCCTGCCTCTCTGCCTACTTGTGATCTCTGTCAAATAAATAAATAAAATCTTGAAAAAAAATTAAAAGGTGGGCTTTATCTGACCTTTGTTTCCTTTTACCTTTCTGTATTATCTGAATCTTACACAGTGAACGTTTTGTGCCCAATGAATCTTTCAATAACTATTACTTTTAGTTCTTTAAAGCTGATTTTATTTGAGGGGGGGAAATAAATAAAGCACGTACAGTTACCATGCCAACCCCATGCCACCTGTCCTCAAGTCCCACCCGGCTCTGTCCTCCTGCCCTCTTCTCAGCTGTGTGGTTCTCAGAGGCCCATCCTCACCGCCAGCACTTCATGGTGGCCCATGTTCATGGAACACTCACCCAGGGCCTCCCCCTCAGGCACTGGCTTCTCTACACCTCATGTCTACACTGATAGGAGCTTCATGGGTTGGGAGGGTGGCACATGGAAGCTCTGTGCCTGCAGACACCAGCCAAGTGTTTTCCTGGCAGGGACCCAGCGTGACCTGGGAGAGTCTCTGAGGCTGGACTGAGGAGCCAGGATCCAGTGGGGGCAACAGCCTCTGGCTGTTGGGAAGACCCAGCCAGCTCCCTAAATTCCGTCAGGTGTGCGGAGCTCTCCCTGGAGACTCAGCTCAGAGTAGATGTTATAAGTGAGGGTCAGGACCAGGAGGAAGCCCCTGGGTCTCCCCTTCCCAGGCTGCAGAGGCCCCTGGGAACTGGAGGTTGGAGCTGGAGGAGCACACAGGAGCCGCAGACTCATTATCCTCCCCAAACCTGCTCAGTCTCCAGGTTCCCCAAATGAGTGGGCAGAATTGTCACCTGCCCCCACCAGGACAGAGTAAGGACACATCTTTGATGCTTCCTTTCCCATCCTCCCCTTCCCAGGTGCCACTCATTCTACCACCTACATCTCCCAGGTTCCCCATCTCTCCACCCCTGAGCCACTTTCCTCTCCCAGACCTCTCTGCTCAGCGGATGATTCACTGTGACGCCATGATGGATGGCACGTGATCTGCCAGGACACTGACATAGTGAGAATGCGTTGCCTGCAGGCGCCTTGCTGGCACTTTGTTCTCACAACCCCATGAGGTGGACGCTATTACTAACCTCACTTTACAGATGAGGACACTGAGGCCCAGACCTCTCACATCAGTTGCCCCTATAGGGCAGCTGTCACATGCTGCGGTGGTGATGGGATTCGAACCCAGGTAGTCTGGATCCAGTTGTGGAGTCTGAGAAGGAGGGACCTAGCATTAGCCCAAGCTGGGCTAGAATTTCCCAGATTCTTACCTAGAATTTCTAGGTAATTCTTACCTAGAAGCTGTGTGAGCTGAGGAAATTCACATCATCTCCTGAGTCCTACTTTTTCCATCTGTATAATAGAGATGCTGATCTTACCTCGGGTTGTAGAGAAGGTAAGATGAAGTAATGCAGTAAAGTCGATGGAGGGTAGCTACTATCTCATTGCCCACGGCGCTTCCCTCTTCCAATCTTTCCTCCCGAGTCCCACCCATTACCCAGCAGGCTGAGTAATTTTTCTTAAAAAAAAAAAAAAAATCAGTTCTTAAAAAAAAATGCCACCTTGATCCCATTATTCCCTGGCAAAACATTCCATAGGTCTCCTCTCCTCGTTTCTGCAAGATAAACACTCTCTCTTTATCCCAGAATTCAAGGCCTCCCTGATATGGTCTCTGAAGTTCTGTCCCCCGTGCATCTTCTCTGCCTCTCCTGCCCTGATTTCTCCCTTTCACATCCCACACTTCATTCCCCGGCCTTTTCCCTCACCTCCCAGGCTCCCCAAACACCCTCTCTTTTGCATGTGGTTCCTGCCTCTGCCAAGTCCACTTGGCACTCTCCAGCTCTGCCTTCAAGAATCAAGCCGGATGTCCCCACCTCTGTGGCTTCCCTTTTCTGCCTCGTTGATTTAGAGGTGAATTAGCCCAAACTCTCCCCTCCACCCTCACTTAGCAAGGCCTTTTTATTATTCTAACAATGCAATGTGGAGTTAGGGCTTCTGTCTCCTCTACTAGGATATGAGCTCTTTGAGACCTAGGCTGATGAGCCACGCCCAGTTAGAGTTGGGAGTCCCCAGTGGCCTTCCTCCGGGACCCCCAAGATCCTCTTCAGACTTTCCATCTGCCTCTCTGGAGGACAGAGAAGCACCTGCCGAGGGAGGAAGCCTTGGCACCAAAGGTCAGGAGTGGTCCTCATTGGAAGATGCCTTTTGGAGGAGTCTGCCTGGCTCATGATGGCTCTTTTCTCAGACTGCTCTCCTGTCCAGTGGTGGACCAGCTCCCTCGGACACAGCCAATCAGGCTACAGGCGATAGCCCCAAATAGTCCAGTCTCTGCACAGAGTCAGAGTCAAAGACACAAAATACAGCCCTCAAACAGAGAATTTAAAGAATTCCAAGGGCACCTGGCTGACTCAGTCAGAAGAGCATGTGACTCTCGACCTTGGGGTCATGAGTTAAAGCCCCACATTCGGTGTAGAGATTACTTAATTAATAAATAAATTAACAACAACAAAAAAAGAATTCCAGCCTTTACCTGAATTTCAAGAACAATAAAGGAATCCAGACTGGAATTCACAGCAGGCAGCACCCCTCACCTGCCCTTCTCTCCTCCCCACCCCCAATGGCACCCGATCCACACCTTTCAAACACCAACCCCCCAGATGCCTCTTCAATTCATCTTCTTTTTTCCTCTTCAATTCATCTTTTTCACTCCTCCCTGCTTCCCCTTTTTTATCATGTAGATTGTCTTCACCTCTCACTTTTCCTTCCTTCTCTCTGCTCCCATCCCCACGCGCATTCTTCTGACTCTTCCAATTTGGGATCTGGGAACCAGGTTGGCAAATGGTGGATGGAGAGCAGGGGCAGGGGTAGGGAATGTACCTGATATTGGCACATCAATAAATATTCTCCCCAACATGTACACAGAGGACCTGGCCCTTTCTTCTGTTATTCTTTTGTTCCGGACACAAGTCTCATGCACAATCTGCATATCATTACCATATTTATCCTTAGGTCTTGCTGCAGTCCCGTCACACCTGTCTTTTCCCACTCTTGGCTTACCTTTTACAGTTCACAAAACCCTTTTACATTTTCTGTCTCATTAGAACTTCATGAGACCCCTCGGAAGGTGGAGACTAATATTGTCCCCATTTTACAGGTAGGAAAACTGAAAGGAACTAAATCACTGGCCCAACGTGCCACAGGCAGGATTTGAATCCAGATCTTCCTGAGTCTAGGTGCTCTTAAACTCTACTCTGTTTTTAAGATATATAGATATAGATATAGATATAGATATAGATATAGATATAGATTTGACAGAGAGAGAGATCACAAGTAGGCAGAGAGGCAGGCACAAAGATGAGGGAGAAGCAGGCCCCCCTCTGAGCAGAAATCTTGATGCAGGGCTCGATTCCAGGACCCTGAGATCATGACCTGAGCCGAAGGCAGAGGCTTTAACCCACTGAGCCACCCAGGGGCCCCTCTCTTTGTCTTTTAAACTAAATCTTCTTTCAGCTGCTGCTGAGACCACCGTATGCATAGTAAGATCCGCACATAGGTACACACACAGCCACACCCATCCACATAGAAACGTATCTAGATTTGCACACATCTGTACACTCCCAACAGGCAGAATAACCCGTGGGCACCAGCAGTGCGTGCATACCCAGGGGAAAGCACAACACCGGGCACACGTGTCCACACATGGAAACAGTCTCCAACAACACACACCATGTGTGCATCACTGGAAAAGTTTCATTCATGTAGACGAGAGTGAGGCTAACCCCACCTCTCCACGGTCCTGAACTCCCCCCAGGCCCCCCAGTCCCTGTGTCCTGTTCTTCCCCGAGCCCCTCCACCCCCCTTTTCCTCCTGCACATGCTTTCACTGTGCCCTTTCCTGAACTCAGCTCTGCCACCAGCCTCTGCTGGGACCTCGTTATTTTTATAGCTGCAGGGAGCAGACTCTCAGAGAGAAGGGAAGGCTTTGCTAAGGGTGGATGCCTAATGTTCGGAGCCACCGCCAGCCCAGCCTAGAGGGGCAAAGTTTCCCTCGTCCAGCTGAGATGGTGGCTGTGGTCAGCCTGGACCAGCTCTGAGTCCTGCCGGAGGGATCCTGCCTAGCGAGCTGGCTCGAAACCACTGCCAACTGTCCCCTCAGGGCTGGGGACACTCTGGGTTGACTCTGGGCTTTGTGCCCAGAAAGGTCTCTAGACCAGTAGCCAGGAGAAGGAGATTGTACATCAATGAGGATGTGGGCAGAGCCCTGGAATTCTTCCCTTTTCACTTCCCCTTACAGGGCAGGGAGCTCCAGGGCTCAGTTCATTTGTGTGGGTCAGAGGACCTGTAGGGAGGTTCACAGCCCCAGGAGACAGGAAGGGAGGGCTAGTTCTGGAAATCTTTACATGCCAGAAGAAGTGTATTGGGGGAAAGAGGAAGGGAGAGGCTTAGGAACCAAAGGAAGGAAGCAGAGAACATCTTATCATGGGTAGTCTCCTGTTGGATGTGGAGGCAAGGGAAGACCACCTCCTGAAGACACTCTCATCGCACCATCTTGCCCCCATGGCCATAAACCTGCCAAGACAGCGGAAGGACTCTGATTCTTACTGCTAACTTCCAGGCGCGGAAATTTGGTTGAACTAAAGTGGCATCTTTCCTGCCTCACATCTGGCTGTAAAGACCTAGTGTGACATCAGATATTCTCCTTCTGAGGTCCCCTTCTTGCTGCCTTGTCTCTCAGGCCCACACCCCACCTCCCAGGCCCCAGGACCTCTACCAAGAGTTGCCCACCAGAGTGGGCATCTCTGAGTCACTGGCTCTGCCAGGAGAGGGCTTCTGGGACAGCCTGGGGGTAATTTTCTGGCACAGGGTTGGGGAGTGGCATCTGGGGCCCCTCCAGTGCATCCACCCTCTCTCTGCTGCAGAACAAGGCTCTATCGTTGAGTTTAACAAAGTTTAGCAAAGAACTCATTATTTCATTTTCCAGCCCAGAATGCCCCACTTGGGTTAATTCCCCCATTCTGACATAGGGCTAGTGCCAGCAAGAATCAAGAGTTTTGCTGAATACCCACTGGGCACCTCTGTTTCCATCACAGGGTTAATTAGTCCCCACGAGCCTCGGCCAGGGGAGGGGCTGCTTGGGCTGGACGTCCAGAGACCCGGATGTCGGTCCTGCAACTGCCAATGACTCTCTGGGTGAGCTCTGTTAGACACAGCCCTTTCCCTCTCTGGAACTCAGTTTTCCCACCTGCAAAATGAGCGGGTGAACCTGGACAATCCCCAAAGTCCTTTCCAGCTGACTCAAACTCTCCATGACATTCTGTGATGAGGACATTTCTATTACAGCCCACCACAGTCGAAGATGACGTTCTAAGTCATTCCATGACATTTACAGCCATCTACAGCATTCTATGATGACATGGTAGGTTGGTCCTTGACATTCAATGACATTTACAACTATCTACAGCGTTCTATGACATCTCTTGACATTTACAGCGATCTATGACATTTACAAGGATTCACGATATCCTGTGACATTCACATTCCAGAGCATTTTACGACATTCCTTGACATTCAACAGCACTCTATAGCATTCTAGGCATGATATTCTGTGGCATTCTGTGACATTCTAAATTAATACCATGTCCGTTTGTCTCTCTTCTGAGGGGCCTCCCTGACACAGCCAGAGAGGCCATATCCCCCCTCAAGATCCTCCTGCCAAGTCTCCTACCCTACTCCCTTCTGTGGCCAGGGGCCATTGAACTTGGGCTTCTAGAGCCATCTGGCCACAGTCCAGACATGGGCTTTGGGGTTGGCAGGGACAGTTTTTCCAGGAGCAGTCGTCTCCTCTGGAGGTTTTGCTCCCAAAGAGATCGTCCTCTCATCCTGCCGCCAGAATGTCCCAATTAATGGCTCCTTTCTTCAGGATAAAGGAGTCTCCTTGGCATAACATTAAGTTTAAGCATACCAGATAGTTGAAAAACTTTGACCTATGGGAATGGCAATTTTATGTGGTTCAACCTAATGCAACAGAAAGATGTGGGTTTGGGAATCAGTCCTGGGACAAACACCAGGGCTGCTGTTGCTTAGCTGTGAAACCCAGGCAACCTTATCAGGCCTCACTTTCCTCATCCATAAATATAAATAAGAACTTTTTATTCAAGAAGCTGGTGGAGGATTCAATTGACTGATGCAGGTGTAGAGTAAGGCCAAAATCTAGAACAGAGTAAGAAGGTCTCAGAGATCATCTTCCTTCTCCTTTGTTTCCTTCTCATGAAACAATAGGAAAAGAATTCATGCGTGAGGTGGCACAGATTAAAAAAGAAGACATACATTTTGGTCTTGACCCAGCTACCTCCTCACTGTACACCCTTGAGAGAATGATTCTGTTCTGTGGACCTCAGCTTTACCCATCTGTAAAATGGGGTAGGAAACAGATCAACTCAAGAACCTTCTGGCTCTGATGGCCTGGGCTTCTCTGGCTAAGGAGGGGAGGGGGATAGAACAAGGAATCCTGAAGTCTGGTGGAGCAAGCATTGGGGACAAATGGGTCACCATATTCTAGAAGGACAGGACACTGTCAAGTGGGAGGAGCAGGGGAGACCCAAAGGAAGAAACCTCTCTTTCTAAGCATTTTGAGATAACAGGCTTGGTGATAATGTTGCTTCTCCAGGGTTTTAGAATAGCCCCACAATCTCCACCTGAGCTGAGTGGAAGTTACCCCACCTGGTGGGTGGTACCATCTCCCGCCCTGCAGGCCCCTGAGTGGCGGGAAGGACTCAGGGCTCGAGCTGAAACCTTAAGAGACTGCGCCCCCTGGTGGCCATACTCTGCCATTGCATTCCAGGACTCCTGGTCCGGGAGACCAACTCACAGGCTGACCAGTGGCTTGGTCCTAGTCCGGCAAATTTCTTTTAGAGAAGACCTTGGAAGAGGGGCTTGGAAAGAGGTGTCTCAATCTGGGGCAAGCCTATAGGGAGGAATATTGGTAAAGACCCCCAGTAACCTCTTCAACAAAGTTTAGGGAGTACCTACTGGGTGCCAGGCAGAGTGTTGGACTCTCTCATTAGCATTGAACAGGACAAGGCCCTTGCTCTACAAGGAGCTCACACAGTCCGGGGCTCCTGGGCTGACTGAGGACCTACCATGAACTCAGTTCTTATCTCTGGACTCTTCACAGTAATCCTGAGAGGTGAGAATTAATCGTCCCCATTTTACAGGTAAGGAAACTGACGCCTGAGGCCACATAGCTGTAGGGGGCAGAGCTGGGATCCATTCTTCCATCTAGATGATTCCAAAGCTTCCCACCACATGAGGTTCACGTCGTAGGAAGAGCCCATCCCAGGCAAGCCGCTCATCCCAGGTAGGCTTCTTTGGGAAATGGGGTCTGGGGGGTGCCAGAGGGTTCTGCAAAGGAGGGAGTGTCCGGACGCCCTTGCCCAGCATCCAGTGGGACGGTCTTCCAGAGCGGGGGAGGCTCCAGGGAAGCGGGCATTGTTCTCATTGTCTTGGCTTTCTCTTTGTCTGAGGAGCATCCGGGGCTCGCTCCTCCCCTGGCGGAGATGGGGGCCAGCTGCCCTGAGAGTCTGCTGCGCTCATTAGAGCCCTCACAAACGGCTCTCTCACGGGACTCCCCACCCCAGGGTCTGAGGGAGAGTTTGACACGAATCTAAAAATAGCTGCTGTTTTGTTCCTTTGTTGGAGGGGAGGGGCTGGCAGAGGGGCTCCGGCTCCCCTTCATGACCTGCCCACAAAGAACAAAGCCTTTGCTCTGGATTTGCTCTGCTTCCGCAGCGCCCCGGCCTCCCCAGCTCCTGGAGTTGGATGGTGAATGGTGGTCCTGCTGGCAGAGGCAGGGCCGGGGCCCAGGCCGCCGAGCCAGATGACCTGGGCCCCAACAGCACACTGTGTACAGGGATACCCGAGGGCAGGGCTCTGTGGGGGGAGGGGTTTGCATGTGTCATGTGACATCGCATGTGACGTCACACCCCACAACACAGCTGACAGCGGATGGGACAACAAATCCCTGTATGTGGCTTATTGTAGACAGGTGACTCTGTGGGATTGTGTGCAGCCGAGCCGGAGGCTGTGGCAGGGGGCAAGGTGACTGGGCAGGTGACACCTTGCACGAGTGTAGCTGTTCACAGTGAGCGTCACTATGTGCAGATGACACAGTGTGTGTTGGCTTGATGTGGAGTGATGGGGCTGACTCTGCAGGTGATACTGTGTGTGACCCTGTGACTCTGTTGGTGACACTGGCAGGTGGGGCTAGCTGTGCAGGTGGCAGGGACTAACCCAGTGTCAGGAAGCCATAACAGCGCCCATAGTCCACTGCAAGCCTGGCCCGGCTTCTAACTCTGTCTCTGGGTAGCTCATGGGGCCTCCTTCTTTGAGTTTCTCTTGCCCATGCTTCCTGTGCTCTTCCTCTTACCTCCTGCTGTCTGTTGTACCCGCCCCTGGCAGCTCTCTGCACCTGTGCCAGCAGTGGCAGTGTGCTTGACTCTCTGGGCTTCCAGATGTGGTCACCTGCCACCCAACGTGGGGAGGAAAGCTGGACTGGAAGTATGTTGCACTCCTGCAAAGTCCCGCCTGGGGAAAGGAGGCAGAAGTGGGACTTGGGGACCAGCCAGGAGGCCTCCCCTTCCACAATGGGTTCGCTTCTCAAAGGGAGAACACATGCATCTATGTAATGGCAGGGTTTTAAAAAGAATTGAAGCAGACATGACAAAAATGTTATTTGTGGTTAATCTGGCTGGTGTGATTTTGAGAGATTATTATGCTATTCTTTTGACTTCTGTGAATTTTTAATCTCTCAAGATAATTAAACAAAAGCAATACATGCACATGATAGAGTTTGTTATACACAAAAGTTAACACTGATGTCAGGCATTGTGCTGAAAGATTTACATGGATTATCTTACTGAATGTTTCCCACATTCCTAGGAAAAGGTTATTATTAGCATTGCCCATTTTATAGATGGGGAAACTGAAGCTCAGAGGCCCTGTGGCAGGTCTGCTGGCTTTTACTCCAACTTCCACATTGCATGGGAGAGCTCAGGAAATCCCTGGATTTCCCCTCTGCTGGGTCACCTGTGCTGTGGGGATGAGGCCCATGTCCCATGTTATCTATTCGTGCAATAAATCATCCCCAGATGCAATGGTTTAAGATGACAGTAATCATTTACTATCTTGCACAGCTTCTCCGAGTCAGGAATCTAAGGGCAGGCTGGGCTGGGCAGTCCTGCTTAGTGATCCTGAGTTTTCAGTAAGACATTGAAGGGCTGCACTCATCTGAAGGTTGGACTGGGGCTGGGAGGGGGTGGGTTCACTTGCAAGTTGGTTAACTCACATTTCTGACAAGCTGGTGAGACCTGTCAGTCCTTTATGTGGGCCTCTCCTCAAGGCATCTGGAGCTTCCTCACAGCATGGGGACTGGGATCCACGAGAGAGCCCCCCTGGAGAACAAGGCAGAAGCTAGACTGTCTTTTACAACTTGGTCTTGAACTTACATGGCATCACTTCCATGGTATTCTACTGGCCCAAAGGATCAGCCCTGATTCGGTGTAGGGAAGGACTGTCAAGAACTGTGCAGGGTCTGAGATTTTACCCAAATCGCATGCTAAGAAGTTGGCTTGCCTCTGCTTCTTGGAAGCTGGTGGAAGACAGACCAGAAGAAGTTTGTTACTCACAACAATACCAATAACCAGAGTTATAATAGCAGAGCCTCAATTGCCACAGATCAGCATGAAGAGTGCTAGAAATCACCTGCACACACACTGAGTTGTGTTATAGGAGAACCACTCTGATTAGGGGACCCAAATCTCTTACCATGGGCAGTAGCATGCCTGCTCTTTGCCCTGGAGGGGGACACTATGCCTGTCTTCCAGGGGGTTACCACACAAACATCCATGACAAGGGAGCCCAGAATAAAGAACAACCAGTGCCTTGTTCATGAATCATGCCAAAGTATGAGAGCTGTCTTAGTCAGCTGGGGTTGCCATCACACAATATCATGGACTGGGTGGCTTAAACAACAGAGCTTGATTTCTCACAGTTTCAGAGACTGGAAACTTCAAGATGAAGGGGTTGGCCAATTTGGTACCTGGTGAGAGTTCTCCCATTGGCTTGCAGATGGCCACCTTCCACTGTGTCCTCATGTAGCAGAGAGATAGAGGAGAGAGGAGGAGAAAGGGAAATCTCTTATAAGGCCATTGCCCTATGGGATTACAGCCCCACCCTTATGACCTCCTTTAACCTAAATTAACTCCCAAAAGCCCTATCTCCAAATATAGTCACAGTTGGAGGTTGGGGCTTTAACATATGAATTTTGGAGGCACATAATTCAGTCCATAACTAGCTCCAGGTGAACGGTCTCCCAGTGGGGATGACACAAGAAGGTGAACGGCCATTTTAGAGGCTGGCTACCACAGCTCCTTTGTACCAGGATCCTCAAGTAATCTCTTCCTGGGCAAAAAATGGGGAGTAGAGGCCATAGCCTCTTTGTTATTAGTGGCAATATCCTTTAGCAACCACACTTAACTACCTGACAACCCTCCTCCAAACCAGATCCCCAAAAGTAGGAACTGGGGACCCTCTTCTCTCATTCTATGCCTTCCCTGCCTTTCTGTCCCACCTCCTCCAGCTCAAGGGCAAGCCTTCCCCAATGTCACATTTTTCCTCCCAGCTCCAGCCATGTGGCTGTATCTTTAATGGAGAAATAGGAATGACAAGAAGTTGACTATTGTGTGGCTATGAAATCCTTTTTTTGAATGTTTAAAGCTGAATTTGTCCTTCTCTTTTTATTTCTTCTGGAACATTCCTAATTCCCCCAAGGCACATGGATGTTCCCTGACCAGCCACAGCCAAGATCAGAAATTTCTTTAAAAAGCTGTGCACCTGGGTGGTGCAGTTGGTTAAGCGTCTGACTGTTGGTTTCGGCCCAGGTCCTGATCTCAGGGTCATGAGATCGAGCCCTTTGTCAAGCCCCACGTCGGGCTCCACACTCAGCATCAAGTCTGCCTGGGATTATCTCTCCCTTTCCTTCTCTCTCTGTCCCTTCCCCACCCCCAGTGCTCTCACTCACTCTCTCTTCCTCTCAAATAAAGAAATAAATCTTAAAAAAATAAAAAAGAAATGTTTTAAAAAGCACTTTGGTAATTTTCAAACCACTAAGCCAGTTTACACACAGAATTGTTCAGAAACACAAGTTTTTACTTGTGTTTTACTTTTTATAAAAGTACTTTTTACTAGATTTTACTTTTTATATTAGAAAATATATTATAGATTCCATGCCAGTAATACAGATCTCCTTTTTCAACAGTGCTATCGTATTTCAGAGTATAGATACACTGCAATTTATTCAACCGTAATTCTTCTGAAAGACATTTAAGTTGTTTCTAAATATTTCTGATTACTGTAGTGCTTTAGGGAATAACCTTATGAATGCATTTTTGCATGTATGTGCTAGTAATTTTATAGGATGGATTTTTACAAGTGGAATTGCTAAGATGTAGAATACACATGCTTTATATTTTGATAGATACACAAGTGTGGTCATTTCCCCACACCCACTCCATCATTGAATATCATCTACTTTTTAGTTTCATAAATCTGTGGGCAAAAAGTGGCTTCCTCACATGTTTTAATTTTCATTGTTCTTAGTGAGCTTATACTCTCTTCCTCATTTACTGGCCATTTGTAATATTTCTTTCCGGAATACTTGACCATATATCTAGCCCGTTTTACCACTGGATTGCTGTTACTTTCTTACTGGGTTGTGGCAACTCTTTACATGTCATAGACATTACTCTTTGTCTATAATATCAATTTTAGATACTTATTCCCAGGCCGCTTGTTTGTCTTTTAAATTTCTTTGATCCCTTTCATTGCACAAAGATATCTTCTTTTTCTAGAGTTGGATCTGTTTGTCATTTGCTTTATAACTTCTGGGTTTCATGTTTTCTTGCACAAACCATTTATGGATAAGGATATTAACCCTCTCAGTAAGCCTGGGTCTTGCTCTCTGAACGTTGTCAAATGCTACTTGTGACTTGAGGTACCCAGGCTGCGGCCCAAAGGGGTCACCTCCCCCTAGCCTCACACTAAAAAGGGGGGGGTCTCCCCGATGGTGATGATGGAGGCAGTGAGGGCCCCACAGTGATGTTTGTTAGACAAAACAAGCTGAACTCCCAGGAGCAGGTCTCTTCGGAAAGGCAAAGCTTAGTAAGAGGCCCCAGGGGGAGGTTGGGAGGGGCCCCCCTGGATCCTTGGCTGCCTGGGAGCTTGTAGGAGGAGCTTACCCCTGCAACTATCAGTCCTCCTCCCTGTTGTACCTCTGTCAGCACACACTCATAGACACTCACAGTCAGTGCCATGCAAAACCACCAAACACACCCACGGACATAGAGAAACTCTACAAAAACTACACATGTGTGCACAGACCCATGGACATACGCACCACGTGTCCCCATTCACAAACAGTAACATGTGCACACATCAGGATGCCAGCATATACAAAGCCCATATACATGTGTGCACAAATACATAGAAATGTGCACGCAGGTCCTTCCAGGTACAGCTCTACTAAGAGATGCCGTAGGCACATGTGCACATGTACCCAGATGCATGCGCCTGCCATCTGAGTCAGCGTCCCAGCAAGAAGCAATTGGCACACTCAAACAAAACAAGCAAAATATCATAAAGGGGCCATTCACAAAGGTGAGGGTAGGGTAAAGGGAAACCAGACGCACCTGGGGGCTAGCAAGAGCAGGGAGCCCAGTTGTCAATGCTGGGCCTGAAGGGTCAGGGGCCAGGGCCGTGGGGCGTTGGTGAGAGCTGTAGCTTTGTAGAGGACTGTCCAAAAGAAATTGCAGCATTCAGATCATTGACCGCAGCCACTACTGACCTTGCAGCCTGATGGGGATGGAGCCAACCTGTGCAGCCCCCCTGCCTTCCAATCTGCTGGCCAGGCTTCCCGTGGGCCAAACCCAACTAGACACCAGATAGGAGTCTGGTGATGTGCTCTCAGGGTCGGGGTTCTTGGGGGGCATGAAGCAGAGCGGGGAGCAAATCCAGTGGGACAGAGTATATGTGACATCCATGCATGTATGATGACACCCACATGCGGGGCACAAGTTTGCACGCACACACAAACACATACAGTGCACACGTGTTCATTTGTACACTTAATGGCCCTGTGCACAGAAGCTCAAACAGCCACAGACCAGCCCAGCCGGAGAGCAAGGCTGAAAGCAATACCCTGGGCCTGGCTGGGCCTAGGCCTGAGGGGAGCTCCTCCGCCTCTCTCTCCCCCTTCCCCCTCCCCCCTCCTTCCCTACCCCTCACTCCAAGCCCAGAGCCAGCTCTCTGCTGAGCTCTTTGTTACTCTTGGCAAAGACCGAATCCCAGCGGGACAATGGGCCAGCCAGGCCTGCACAAATCACCAGCTCTTTGGGGGCCTTTCAAGGCCTGGCCTGCCTGAGTGACAGCTGAATTGGGTCCAGATCGGGCGGTGGGGGGGAGGCACTCCTGGAGGCAGGCCCTACAGCCAATGAGCTGGGCGGTCTCCAGGCTCCCGCCTGACTCCCAACCCCCCAACAAGCTCCCCGTCTATACCACTGACTCCTGTACAGGGGCATCTGGCCCAAGCCAGGGAAACTGGGGCCCCTCACTTCTCTCAAAGCCTTACTCTCCACTCACATCCAGCTCACCCCCAAATCCTATCCATTTTACCTCCTAAGCCCCACCACTGCTAGTGGTGGGGCTTAGGAGTCCTAGTCCTGGTCTCCTCGTCTTTGGCCTGGATGCCTGCCCGGGAGCTTCCTGCCTCCAGGGAGCTGCTACTCCCAGCCAGAGGAACTTTTTTTGAAATGTAAATCAAACTGTTTTCCTCTCCTGCTTAAGATCCTTCAATGGCTCTCATACCCGGCTCAGGCTCCAGATAAAGTGCCAACTCAGCCTCCTCACCCTACACCATCTGGTCCCTGACCCCATTCCCAGACTCACAGCTCACTATCCACCCTCTCTCCCACCCCATGCTCCCAGTCCTCTGGGTGTGCTGAACCCATGCTCCCAGTCCTCTGGGCCTTTGCACATGCTGTTTTCTCTGCCAAGAAGCCTTTATACCAAGAACTTCATGGACTGAATCCTTCCAGAGGAAAGCTCTTCAAACTAACTGTGGGATAGGATCAAGTTGGGGTTTTTCCCCTTCAGCCCATCACAGAGAGATGCTTTTGTGAAATACGACAAATATGAGCCGTTACAGAAAACAAAATTAGAGAACAAAATGAGGAATAACCAACTTGGGAAATAACAGTTTCTTGTAAAGTTAAATATCCACTTACAGGACCCAGCAATCCCCACTCCCCGGTATGCACCCAAGAGAAAGGAAAACATATGTCCACACAAAATCTGTGTGAGCACATTTGCAATGGTTTGATTTATAATTGTACCAAACAACTCCAATGCCCCTCAATGAGGACTAGAAAAGTCAACCTTGGGGCATCTATGCGTTGGACTACTAGTCTGCAACAGAGAAGAACCGCTGATATTCACAGCATGGGCGAATTTTAGATGCATTAAGAGAAGTGAGAGAAGCCAGGCTCAAAAGGCCGTGTCCCGTACGATCCCATCTATATGACATTCTGGAAAAAAAAAACAACTATAGTGACAGAAAACTCATCCATGGTTGCCAGGACTGGGTTTTGGGGATGTGGAAATTGATGATGAAGGAGCATGAAGGAAATTTGGGGGATGAAGGGAATGTTCCATGTCTTGATTGTGGTGGTAGTTATATGACTACACATCTTTATCAAAATTCACAGAATGATACATTCAGAAGGGTGGCTTTCGCTATGTGTACAGCAGCTCCAAAAGATTTGACTTAAAAAAAAAAAAGGCAAACTCAAACTCCATTTTTCTAATCATGGTAAAATCTACATAATGTAAAATTGACCATTTTAACCCTTTTTGAGTGTACAGTTTGCTCAAGTTCATTCACACTACGATCATGTTGTACAACTAACACCACCTTCCTTCTCCAGAACTTTGCTCATCTTGCAAAACTGAGACTCTGTCCCCATTAAACAACAACTCCCCATTCCCTCTCCGTCAGTCCCTGGAAACCACTATTCTGTTTCTGTCCTATGAACCTGATTATTTTAGGTGCCTCACATAAAGGGAATCCAACAGTATTTCTCCTCTGGTATTTGGCTTATCCCACTCAGCACAATGTCCTCAAGGTACATCCATGGTATGGCAGGTGTCAGGCATTCTTTCCTTTTTAAGGCTGAATAATATTCCATTGTGTGTATTTATCACATTTTGTTTGTCCCCTCATGCCTCCGTGGACACTTGGGTTGTTTCTACCCTTTGGCTATTGAGAATAATGCTGTTACGAACATTGGTGTACAAATACAAGACCTACTTAAAAAATTGTTAGATTCAACAGACATAAAACTGCTTTGTCCATTTGCTAAGCACTTACTCTCAATTTTGTTATCCATCTCCCTAGTCTGCCTTGTGAGCCGCAAAGTTGGCCTGGTTCCTAGGCAGGCTGGACTCTACTCTTCCTGAGCCCCCAGTGACCCCCCCCCACAACCCCCTGGCTGTGTCACCCCCACGGGGATGGCCTATTGGGATGCGGGGCTTCCTGGGGTAGGACTAGGTTTGAATCTTTTTTTTTTAAAGATTATTTATTTATTTCTTTATTTGAGAGCAAAAGAGAGAGAGCATGAGCAGGGGGAGGGGCAGAGGGACAAACAAACTCCCGCTGAGCAGGAAGCCCAACGTGAGGCTCGATCCTAGGACCCTGAGTTCATGACCTGAGCTGAAGGCAGACCTTAACCCACTGAACCCCTAGGCATCCCACTTTGAGTCCTCTAATTGCAGCCTCTAACTACCCCCTCACTGGGGTTGGGGTCAGGTCTAGGAAAGGGAGTCAGAGAAACTACAGCCAAGTGCAATCCTGTCCAGGAGCCAATGGGGGAGCAGAGGCTTGAACAACAGCCCTGAGTTAGAGGCAGAACTCAAGTCCTGCCCCTCTCCAGCTGTCACGCTCAGGATTTTTCCTGGCTTGCGGAGACTTCCACTCATTTCCAAGGTCAAGATGGGGTCATTCAGGTAAGAAGTACTAGTTGTTGTCCACCTTGCCTAGGTGTTACCCGGAGCTGGGTTCTCTTGGATGTTGAGCCAAAGACACAACCAAGCCAAAGAACAGGAAAAGGGAAGGTTTTACTTGCAACAAGTGAAGGAGAACACTGGGAATATTTCCCAAAACCGAGTCTCCTCAAACAGGGAAGTCAGCATGGATTTGGGGCAAAAGTCATCTGAAGGTGACAGAGTCCTTTAGTTGGTTTTAGTTGGTTGGTCCCCCGAGTGCTCAAACAGGTTTAGATCCTGCAAAGATAAGTCAAGAATGTGGGCCAGGCCAATCTTTACTTTTGAACCAGTACTGGGCATTTTACCACTGATTTATCATCCCTGATATGATTAAGCTATCTCCTGATTATATGATTAAGCTAACTCTTCTGTTTCTTTAAAATTACTATCTACTGAGGTCCATTCTTCGGCAATTTCAACATATCCCAGGAAGTTCTGCAAGAAATGTGCTTTGGGCAAGTAGTGCTGATCAGGCAGAGATCACAAGATGGCCAGAGGCCCCAGATGACTTTTCTTATTTCTCATCTTTCTTTCTCGGGGGGCCACTAACTCTTTCTGCTTACCTTGGCTCCTGGGCGCGGGCTGGGATATACAGGTAAGCCACGGACGATCGTGGATGTTGATATGTGTTTGTGCACACCTATGTATACACATTACCTAGGTATGGGGGCTCAGCATGTGTGTGTCTGAATCCCAGATCTCAAATTTTGATTTTTTTTCAAAGAACAATCATCTTTTTTCAAAGACCAAGGGTCAGGGTAGGAGGTTTTAAAGCACGGTAGGTGCATGAATTTCTCTCCTAGTGGTCGACCTGGTACCTGAGCATCCGGAGATCATGGAAAGCTTTTTTTTTTAAGCCTAAATTTAGACACCCAACCATGTTGACACACAAGCTTACACATTAACACACAATACTGTATGTGTAACCCCACACCGGCCCATACGCACCTGCTTAGATGTACACATAAGCCCAGAGACAACCACATACCCATAGAGACACACATGAAACAAATAATAATTGTCAGATTCCTAGGATCCAGGCATGGTGCTAAGTACTTTATATTCACTGCTTTACTTAATCACTTTGTAAAAATCAACCAATATGGGAATTATAAATTTCATCCCCATTTTACACATGAAGAAAATAAAGCTCAGAAGTGATTGTCATTTCACTTCCCGAGGTCAGAGAGCTAGGAAGCAGCTGAGCCAGAATTTGAACGTAAGGGAGTAAAGATCTGAAACCAGAGTGCACGAACATTAGACTGTTTGCAAACACAACTGCTTGCATCACATACTTGTGAATTCACACAGATCCCATGTACTGACAGCTTGATTCACACCTATGCACAAGGACCCCCACACATGACATACTTGTGCACAAAGACACACATACACATACAAACATATAGTCAGATACCAGCAGACTCACAACTGCACATTTTAAAAAGGATTTAATTAATTTACTTCAGAGACAGAGAGAAAGAGAGCATGGATGTGTGAGAGAGGACAAGGGGGGTGTGTGGGAGGGGCAGAGGGAGAGGGAGAAGCAGAATTTCTGCTGAGCAGGAAGCCCCTATACGTGGCTCAATCCCAGTACCCTGAAATCATGACCTGAGCTGAAGGCAGAAGCTTAGCCCACTGAGCCACCCAGGCGCCCCAGCCACATATTTTAATGTAGACCACAGGTAGTCACACGCACACTGAGCTTACTGGCATGAGCTTGCACAGAGCTGGGTCTAAGACTTAGATCTAGGTTCTGGCATAAATTTCCCATCTCTCCTTGCCTGCCCCACCCCTTCTTGGCAGATAAGTGCTTGGGGTTTGGGCAGTACTGCATGGAGCTCTGCCAGTTGGTGGCTCAGATCCTCTGGGGACGGGCTCCTGCCTCCTGCTCCCATCTACCGGGTAAGCAGAGCCACCCTTGGGGCCAGCATCACAAAGCACCACACCTGGGCCCCACCCAGGAGAGGCTGAACTCAGGGAAACTTCCAGATGGCCACCACAGGGGCACTCCCCAGGCCCAGCCCACAGCTCCTGCTGCTTGCAACTCCCTCTCCAGCCACAGGTGTGGATTATGGAGGCAATGACCCCCATATCTCCTGCCTCACCTTCCATTCATCTCCCCAAGACACTCCACACCCCAGTGCACACGGGGTCCCTGGGAACACAGAGCAGCAATACCTACCCAGGCTGGAAGTCCAGCAAAGCTCCCTAAAGGAAGAGGTATCTAAGCTTTAGCCAGAGGGCTGCATGTGTGAAGTCCCAGAAGTGAGAGAAAATAATACCTTTGGGGACTTGCAATTGATTCATCATGACTGAAGGGGAATGGAAAGGATTGCAGAGTGATCAAAATCCTTGGTGAAAGGATATTTTGTGCACTGGGAGGCTGGGACTCCCTTGGGGGGACAGAGGTGAGCTCGGAACTACAAATGCCTTGGGCAGCTGCCAGAGTGGCCACTAATTCAGGCCTTCCTTCTGTGGCTACTGGACTGTGGAGCGTAGCCATGAATGCTCTCAGACCCAGAGCACTGGCTCACAGTCCTAGCGCCACCTGGCAGCCCAGGACTTGCTCAGATGATTTAATGGCCACGTTCCACAATCAGGAGCCAAGCTAGAGACGCTTCTGGGTGGGTATTACTAGTTCCATTTTATAAGTGAGGAAACAGTCTTTGCAGAGGTGACTTCGTAAGGCAAGAGAATGACCTGTCCAGCGCTAGCCACAAGGAGAAAGATCCCTCCAGGTGTGGCTGGGAAAGCAGCTGGGAGGCCTATGCTGTTATCTAGGTGGGGGTGGAGGGGGTAAGAGAGAATTAGTGGGGCTGAGGGGCCTAGGGAATGGGACCTCAGAGACACGCGGCTGGACCCTCTGGGTGGGAGTGAGACTTCTGTCTTTGGAGTGACCTCAAAGGTACTTCTTTGCTTTGCTTCCTGCCACGCCCAGCTTCAGCCCCTTCCCTGAGAGTCCAGAGTCTCCCCACCTACATGTTCATGTAGACAGTCTTAAATAAATCTTTCTCTTTTTTTAAGATTTTATTTATTTATTTGATAGAGATCACAAGTAGTCAGAGAGGCAGGCAGAAAGTGAGAGGAGGAAGCAGGTTCCCCACCGAGGAGAGACCCCGATGTGGGGCTCGATCCCAGGACCCTAAGACCATGACCTGAGCCGAAGGCAGAGGCTTTAACCCACTGAGCCACCCAGGCACCCCAAATAAATCTTTCTAAGAATCCTAGAAAATTCCATTAATTTGTATGTCCCAAGTAATTTCCCTGTGAGTGGGGTTTATGGCTTTAACTGTGGGGATTAAACTCCAAATGAGACAGACCCTACACTCCCCTCTGCCCAGCCTCCAGCTCAGCCTTCTCTTGAACTTGGCGCTTGGCCCACAGGGGTCAGTGACCCTTTTTCCAGGAAGGGGTGAGTGAAGGACTAGGAGCTACACAGACCAGAGTTTTTATCCTGATTCTGCCTTGGAACCAGCTCTGTGACCTCAGGCAAGTCTCTTCTCCTCTCTGGGCCTTAGTTTCATCACCCATAAAAAAGGGGATGATTGTAACTATCTCAAGGTAGTTCATTCCAAGACTGTAGTGAAGATTTAATGAGCAAACATATGGAAATGGCCATGCACCATGCCTGGCTCTAAAGTCTCTACAAATGGATGGTGTCTTCTTAGACACTTATTTTCCAGGGGAAATAATCTAAATTCTATAGTTCATAATTCAAAACTCTTCTAAAGACCTCAGCCCAGCTCCTTGGCCTTATCTTTCCCACAGAACATGGCAGGGCTCAGCTGTAGGGCTCAGGGAGCAGGAGGTGCTAGACGCCATTGGGTTAGCATCCATTGGGGGAGGCTGCTAATGCAGTCTCAACCTCTGCTAGTCTGAGAGTGCACTGGAATGGGAGAACTGAGCCTGTGGGTGGAGATCTCTGGGCCTCGCTCTTAGGTGACCTGCACCTCACCCCCTTTATCGACTAGGGCTGCCACCATCTCCCCTTGACCAAAACTTGACCTCTGATTGAAAGACAGGGGTGACTGGGAGTGAATAGGACACTCCATTTCCCATGTGCCCTGCTCTCAGCACAAAAAGATTCTCAAATCAACCCTTCACCAGCCTAGGCCCAAGGTCACCTGTGTTTGATGATTTCCCTAGAGAGATTCAGGGTTCATTCCGCACCCTGTGAGAATGGGGAACAGGAGGTCTCTGAGATCTGTGGAAGCAGCATGAAAGAGGGAATAGATTGCTAAGCAGATAATTGTAGATTCAAATCCCAGTTTTATTCCTTGCTGTGTAAATGTGGACAAGATGCTCTCCATCACTGATCTTCAGTCCTTGCACCTTCAAAATGGGGGAAATGACATCTACATTTCAAGTCCATTGGGAATACTAAATGAGATGACATATGTACAGCATTGGAATGGTGCCTGGCACATAGTGGACTTGATAAATGTCCTCTTCTCCCAGCTGTTAGCTCTAGTACCCAGGACAGCTCCCCAGTCTTGCCTGCTTGGCTGCTGTCCACGGTTCTGATAAAAAAAAATTATACTCTGCAATTCTCGTCCCCTTGCTCCAAGTCACTGACCTCTGTAACATTTTCAGAGATCTTGGAGATCAACAACTTGAAAAATCCTTGCCTCCTCTTCTTCTTTTCCAGCCCTGATAATCTGTGGGGGGAAGCACCTGGGCTCCTGAGTCTCTCAGTTCTTACCCATTACAGCAGGCAGGGATGTAGTCAAAGCCTTGATTCTCAGCCCATCATCAAAAGGACAAGCCAAGTGCACACACAGCAGAAAAAGAGCATAGGATTTGGATGCAGCCAGACCTGGGTTTGAGTCCTAGGTCTGTTACTCACTAGCTCTATGACTTTGGTAACTTCTCTGAGACACCGTTTTCTCAATCTCTGAAATGATGTCAGTAACTGTACCTCCTCCATAGGGCTGTTGGGAAGGCCAAAGGAGACATTGCTTCTGAAATGATTAGTAATGTCTCAATAAGTGCTCCATTAATTGGTAGCTATTTTTACTCCGGACCATATGACCCTGAGTCTCTCAAAGGGGCACCCCCAGTCACTAGTAAAGTGAGCTACAGACTCCTTAATGTTGAGGGCTGTCATGGAGGCCCGGCTTTCCTCACTCCCATGGGCTTTTGTACCTGCCAGAATACCAATTTTCTTCTCCTTCTTTTTCTATTCAATATAACACTTGTCTCCAACCCCCCGCACCCTGTGCTTATCAATTCTTGTTTGGTTCAAGTCCGCCTCTTCTGAATCCCATACAGAGTTTCGTTAGTAACTCTTTGAGCAACGGGCAACCCTGGGTTTGGATCCTGGCTCAGCACCTGCTTGCTGTGACACTTCAGGCAGATTACTTGGGTTCCCTAGCCTCAGCTTCCTCATCTATAAAATGGTGATGGTAATATTCCCTTCCTCATGAGATTGTTGCAAGGAGCAAAGGAAAAAAATGCATCAAGATCTTAGCACAGATGCACGTGGCAGGTGCCCAATACCTATTGGTCCTTATTGTTGTTCTTGACTTCCTGATTTTTGTTTCCGCAACTCTTTTCCAGGGATGCTCTGCCTCCTCTGTGACAAGATGAAGACTGCTGTCTTCTTTGCAGAAAGCAGGGTGGTCACCTGTATTTGGAGCTCCTCTAGTGTACTCTCATCTCTGGGAGGAAGACATGCATGGAACCTGCCCTCAGTCCTCCGGGACCTTTGATCTCTTACCTAGGGTTGGGATCCCAAGGCGAATGTTCAGTCTTTGTGGTAGTCTTTGCTTTGGGGTGTGTGTGTGTGTGTGTGTGTGTGTGTGCAAAGACACACACACATAAGATTATGTGTATGGATATCTGAGTGTAGGGATGGGTGTGTCGTGTGATTGTGGGTGACTTTTATGGAAGTATGCATGTGATTGGGGCATAAGAACATGTGCAAATGAGAAATGATGGTGTGGGTAAGGTCGTGCTTATGTGTGTGGTGGGGGTGCAGCTGTTGGACAGGGTGCCAGCTTTTTAGCCATCTGCAGGCTTGAGGGATCCTGGGCAATTCACAAGGTTGCTGGTTGCCAGCACCTGCTACTCTGAGCAGCATTCCCAGCCTGTCGTTTTGGAAATAGCCATGCTTCGGTGACTCACAATCCTGCTTACTCAGAATTTTCTATAATCTGACCCAGGCAAGGGATTATGAAAAGATTGGCCAAGCACACAAGTGGTACTGGGAAGATGGTTAGCTTTGGGAAGAAAAAGTTCCCCAGTACTTCTAAAACCACTCTGGTTGAAACCCCTTGTTTACAGTGAGTGCTTAATTACCCGTGATTCTTATCTGTTCATTAAAGCAACTCTCCTAAGGGACCTTTTCCTGACAATACAGGGTTAGACATTCATTCGCATTAATTTAAAAGTAATAAAAATTTTGCAATGCTCTATAATTCAGACTTATCACTAATTCACCAGTACCCTCCCTCCAATTATCCCAAATCAGGAAAGTTCTATTATTTAACAGCAATATATCTGATACTCAAGGGAAATAACTTCTATGTCACCACCTAGAATTCAATAGCAACAATGTAACTATATAACCCCTTCATCCAGATGGAGCTGAAATTTTTCAAAACACTTAATCACCCATTGTTTTCTCTGATTCGCATAACAGGTCAGGAGGTATGGTCCCCCGTTTGTCAGGGAACTGATGCTCACAGTGGTGAAGTGAGCGGCAACCCAGGCTCACAAAGCCAGTTAGTGAAGCAGTCAGAACTGGGTCCATGGGATCTCAGTGACCTCAGTTGCTCAAAACACAGTTGCCCCTAGAGAGAGCCAGACGGAACTCTCCCCCTTGGCCGTGTCTCAGATAAGATGTAGTCTTTGGCAGTCTGTCACGTCATCTGCTCCAGGGTATTATTTCAGGAAATAGTAAGAAGCAGAGAGATTTTAGCAACAGGAAGAAATTCCTCAAAAACCTGTTTCTTGGGGCGCCTGGGTGGCTCTGTCAGTTGAGCGTCCGCCTTCGGCTCAGGTCATGATCCCAGGGTTCTTGGATGGAGCCCAGCATTGGGCTCCCTGCTCAGTGGGGAACCTGCTTCTCCCTCACCCTCTGCCGCTCCCCCTGCTTGTGCTCTCTCTCTCTTTGTCAAATAAATAAAATCTTAAAAAAAATAACCCACAACAACCTGTTTCTTCCCTCCCTCCCTCCACTTCAGACCTCTCCTCAATACCCACGATGGGCTGGAGCCAATGGCTGCCTCCTAAGTGGGTCTATTAGCTGAACTCCAGGAACTCGAGGCCTGAAAAGGGGAGATGGAGACAGAAAAAACTATTCCAACCCAGCATGACCTGTGGGGGCAGGGTGGGCAGTGCAAGGGACCGTGGGAGTGCACAGAAGGGAGATCGACGCACCCTACGGGGTGGGGAGTTGAGGGAAGGGAGTAACACCGAGTCGAGTCAGCCAGGCAAGGTATTGGGGGCTAGACTGGGTCCCCCAGGAATCCATATTAAGGTCCTAACCCCCAGCACCTCACAATGCGACTGTATTTGGAGGTAGGGTCTTTGAGGAGGTAATTAAGGTAAAATGAGGTCCTATGAGTAGACCTTAATCCAGTATGACTGTTCTTATAAAAAAGAGGAAATTAGGACACAGCCACTTGTAGAGGGAAGACGATGTGAAGACAGAGGGAAAAGATGGCCATTTACCTGCCAAGGAGAGAGAACAGATCCTTCCTTTAACGTTGCCACACCATGATCCTGGACTCCTAGCTGCCAGAACTGTAAAAAACTAAGTCTCTCTTGACTAAGCCATCCAGTCAGAGGTGCTATGTAATGGCAACCCGAGGCATGTGTGGGGAGTTGCAAGTGCTTGGCTGCTGTGGGCTGCCCTGGTGAGGGTTGGGGACAAGACTAGAGGGAGCCAGCGTCAGAAGATGGGGGGCTGGGCATCCCAGGCTCAACATTTCAGATTTTTCCTAAAGGCCACACAGTGCCATAGAAATTTTTAAGTGAACTACACGTACCCAAAAGGAAAGGGGGAAAAAAAAAAACTAATAAGACCATGACAGAACAAACAAATCTTTGAAGTGGCCCCCTGAGACCTCTGGCTCATGGAAACAGGCCATGCGGCAGACCGTGCAGCAGAGGGAGGCGCGCAGGCTTTGAAGTCGAACAGATCTGGGTTTGAATTTTAGTTCCGCTACTTTGTTCATGCTTCCATTGATTCACTCTGCTAGCAAATACTTCCTGAGCACCTACTATGTGTTCTAGGCACTGGGAATACATCAATGACCCAAACACAAAGCCTATGTTCTCCCAGAGCTTCCATTCTGCCATATACAATAAACAAATACATCACTAAATATGAACACACCGGCGTGGGGGGAGGGTGCAAGAGCTGTGGACAGAAGTAAAGCAGGTTAAAGGACACAGATGGAGAGATCAGGTGGTTAGGGCAATGACGTTGAAACAGACCTGGAGAAAGGAGGGGATTGACTCAACCTAAATCTGGGTAAGTGTACTCTAAATGGGGGGAAATGCAGGGACAAAGTCTCGGCATGTGGCAGATAGACTTATGGCTTCATCCAAGCCCTTCCAGAGGGCAGACGCCAAAGATCCAGCAGCCACAGTTCCTGGACTTTGGTGCTTTGGCCGGAGTGTCCTCAGGAGTGGTAGGGAAGCAGGCCTGACCTGGTTGGCTGAGGGGTGGATGGGAGAGGGAATGGGGAGCACAGCTCCAGCCAGCGCTTGCAAGAAGTTTTGTTCCAAAGATTAGAGGGATTGGGTGGAGTCTGGAGGGGACATAGAGTCATGGGAAGGTTTCTTTGGGGGGTATCAAACGTGTTAGTGTGATAACATGATGGAGTGAGTAGAGGGAGGTATTGATGGTCCGGGAAGGAGAGGAAGTTACTGCAGAGGTCAGATCCGTGCTGGTGAGACAGGAGGGTCCTGGGGCATTCCCATGTAGACCCCAGCCTCACCAGGGGTCAGGGAAGGTGGAGAGCAAGTGAGTGCACTGGTGGACACAGGGTGGGGGGCCTGGGGCATGCCCATCCAGCCCCATGGTGCACTGGTGATGACTCAGAAGAGTAGAGCATTACTTTGAAGACATTTTTTGGTGAGCTAGTTACTAAACCATCAGCCACTTGAAATAGGCTATAGTGGGAACATTTACACCACGGAAATTGGCAAGTGCTCCAAATCAGGGCCTTCTTATTAGACAGCTGGTCACTGACCATTTCCTAACACACCCAATCCAAAGAGACAGTGGTCTTCTGATTGTCTCATGCTCTCAGGGAAACAAGAAGGTGAGGTGGTGGGAAAAGAGCGGGAGGAGAGGGAGAGGGAGAAAGATGAAGATACACACCAGTCATCTTGGAGTGATAAAATGGTTATCTCACCCAGAACCTTCCCAGACTCATGTGGCAGTGCTGAGATCCCCTTTCCTGGCCACTTCAAGCCTCAGTTTACACATCTGTGGAGCCCCCATCCCAAGGTTATTGGGAGCCTGAGGTGAACTAAGGGCCATAAAGAATCTGCCCCAGAGAAGGGGACAGTCAACCAGCTGGATGACCTGTGATCTGGGTCTCAGGAAGGAAGAGTTCTTGCTTTGGGCCACCCCAGGCCACCACTGCCCACCCCCAGTCGACGCCCTCTGTGGACTGGGATGGATGGAGTCCAGCTTCAGGCTTGGAACATATCACCCCAACTTCCCCCAATCTACATATTTATCACAATACAGCAACTGCATAATTTAAAGTGGGTGTGAAAAAATATTCTAACGTGTTATGTGATTTTGCATTCCTGGGTGAAGAAAAATTGCTGCAAGAAGGTGGTTAATTATTTCAAAAGACAAATTCCATGCAATAAAATAAAAATAGACTCCCTGTCCAGAATGAAAGTGAGAAAAAAAGGGGGGGTGGGGAGACATGAGGAATGGTCCTCTCTAAATAGAATGTGGATGTTTCCTCAAGCGGTGAGTGAGTACATGGGACAGAGGCAGGCTCTGGACACCTGTCACGTGGCCAGGAGAGGGGAGGACAGCGGGCAGTGGGGAGATCAGTGAGGAGGCTGTGATCGTTTGGGTCGTGGCGGAGCTCTAGACAAGGGGCAGGGGAGTGGAGATGGACCAAAGTGGTAACGTCTCAGAGAAAGCGGTGACAGGAGTTGGTTAAACGTGGGACACAGAGGTGAGGACTTTTTATGTAAGCGAAGGGTAGACGGTGGTTCCTCTTGCTGGAGTTCTTGATAAGTCCAAGAGCCACTCTGCATCCTAACCAATTGAAGAAATAGAGCCAAGGCTGATGAAGGCCAAATGTCACCTTAGCTCCTGCTAAAGGTCAGGTGAGGGGGCATAGTAGTAGGCGGGAACCAAATAGGCCTATAAGCTGAACCCCAAAATAAGGCCCGTGTGCCCCCGGAAAGTGCTGAATGGGGGAGCCTGCCCTGGACGTTCTGGTGGCCAAGAGGAGCAGACCAGAATTCCCACTCCCTGCGGGCTGCTTGCTCCCAGGCACTGAAGGCAAGCACCAAGCCCGATTATTCTACCTACAGAGATCAATGAGAAGAGTCACGCTGCCTCCGCTGGGGCAGAAGAGGGGAGGGAGGGGGAGAGCCTGGAGTTACGCCCACTAAGCCATATGAAAGGTGGCATTGGGTGTTACCCCAAAACCCCTGCACAGAAATGGGGTAGCAGAGGACAAGCCGGCTTTGGGGAGAGTGATGGCCTCAGGGACCCTGAGACATTTGTGCCCAGGATGATGAGTTTCTCCTTACTTGCCTTTTCATGGGATTTCATGAGCAGGAGAGGAAAAAGCGGCTTTAGGACAAGTGCCAGGAACTTTGCAGGAATCCTCCTCGCTCAATCTGCACACATCTGGGAAGCCTTCTGAGTCCCCGCAGCTCTGTCTCCTCCATGCCTCGTGGCCCTGAGGTTGGCCGTGGCTGCAGGCCCACCAGCTCCCGGCTTCTGGCTCTTCTCTGGCCCCCTCTCCCGGCACAGAGGACTCTCTGAGACTGTGCTGAATGCAGCAAACGCGGGGACCATCTGCGGAGCAGGAGAGGTGAGCCCTTCTCTCTAGGGCGGCATGGATTTTCCTTCTGGACACAGACCTGCTGGCCCTCCCTGCAGGTCGGGATGTGGGTTCATGCCTCAATTTCTTCTCCAGCTCCCGACCCAGCCTCTGTCAGGGGGAGGTGTGTCCTCAGCTAGGTGACTTAGCTCAGTATTTCTTCACGGCAGGATGGTTGTGTGGCGGGAGGCAACTTGTGTGTGCTGCTGTGATGAGTCCGGAGAAACTGTTTTTGCGAACGATGGAGGTAGCTGCGAGCCAGCTGGCCTGGGACGGGGCAGAGCCCTTCGTGGGGAACACAGCTCCCTTCTTAAGGAAAACACCCTCCTCATGGGCCAGTTTGGTCAGACAGTGAAGAGTCAGTGGCTCTGGCCATCGGGGGGAGTTCCTGGCTGCCTGTGGGCACTGAGAGGGAGGGAGGGGTCCTGGCGGAGAAGAGTCCAGAGAGGGGACCGCTGAGACCGGGGCGGCTGGAGAGAGCACAGTTGGGAGCAATGCCCCTCGGTGGGAGGGTCTGATGCCTGCCGGCCTGACCATCCCTGACTTCCATGCAAAGCTTCTTGCTGTCCTGTCAACAGCAGAGTGGGAAGTCCTTTGGGGAATGAGGGGGGGCGGATGGCAGCACAGGGCGCCATGCCATGCCCACAGACTAGAGAGTGCGAGCCTGAGACGCAGCTGGGCATCAGAGGAACAGCCTGAGGGGTGACCTTGAGACAACCCCTTTCCCCGAATAAAGAAAGGGACAAGGTGACCTTGAGGGACAGGGCTAATGTGGGAGCATGGCAGGAAGGGGATGAGGGTGGTCATTCTGTTTAAAGACTGAGGCTAAGGGTGACGCCGGGGTTATGAAGGCCTTGGAGGTCCAGGGACAGCGCCGATGATGAGTTCCATGCCTGATAGCAAAGGGCCACCTCCGTGATGACATCGCTCCCACGCTCTGGCTTTCTGCTGGGCTTCCTGAGTGCGAGAGAAGGGGTGGATGTTTCAGCCCGTGCCGGGGAGTGGCCGAGTGGCTCCCATGAATGTCAAATGTCCTATCTCGCTAGCACGCGTGTAGATACAGGGCTGGATTGGTGATGGTCAGTGGACAGGTTCAGCCGTCTCTGGGGCCGAGGGGCACGGCCTTCTCCAGCCCCTGCCGACCGGCGGTTGTGAGAGCCACAAGAGCTCACACTGCCCACTCTGGGCCCCTGTGGGCCACACAGCATGGGCCCACGAAGAGGCAAACACAGACTCTGCCCTCAGCAAGGGGGTTGACGGGGTGCGGATCCGTGGCGAGCTTGCATGGTCTGTGTTAAGAATTCTAAGACGTCAGCCAGTGCGGAGTTTTGAGATCACGATCACGTACGTCTACGTAGTTCCTCATGCTTGGGGTTAGTTCGAGCATTGGGGTAGCTGCTGGGAAGTTGTTCAAGAGGGGCAGGTGGTATATTTGTTTTTGGAGGTGAGTGGTGTGGCTGGTGGGGTCACCTCTGTGCTCGAAGGTGCACCTTTGCCTGTGTACCTGCCACACATCTGTCGGAGCATGTGAGCACCGGTGGCGGCAGGGGGGGTGCAAATATTTGATTGTTTTGTTAAATGTGCCCGAGTACCTGTGCCTGTGGGCACGTGGAGAGTAACTGGAAGTTGCAGACATACGCACGTGTGTGTGTGTGTGTGTGTGTGCGCACACGTGTGCACGCGCACACGCAGGTCCCTGGTGACTGCGTGTTACTCACTGTGAGACCTTGGGCAAGTTGCTTAACCCCTCTGTGCCTCAGTTTCCTCGTGGGTAAAGTGGGGATCCTTCATATCCACCTCACAGGTTGTGGGGAGATCACTGATGCCGGCCTAAGAGAGAACCGGGCTCGTGCTCCGTGAACTGTGTTCGCTGTTGTTATTCCTAAAGTGTGAGTTTGCATCTGTGAGTATTCATGGGTGTGAGTGTGTGTGTGTGTCACACCCTCGTGAAGGGTCAGGAGGTGGCCCAGGTCTCAGGTAGGCGATTCCTGGCACAAGGAAATCGGGGACAGATGGACGGGAGGCTCGAGACCTGCAGCAGGGCAGGAAGCCAAGGCCCGAGGCTAGACCCGGGCTCAGCTCCTTTCCCAGAAGCATTGAGCCCTTCCTTGGGTCTCCTGGGAGGATGGAGGACCCGAGCCAGACCGGGGTTCACAGGGCCATCCTGCCCTCCTGCCCCGGCTGCCGACCCAGAGAGCTGACAGAAGGTGGGGGCTGGGGACAGACAAGCCGAGGGACCGATCCCTCCCGCTCAGCAACCTGACAGCTGTGGCCCAATTAAAATCAACAGTTCACAGGTGTTCCTAGTAATGACTCACGCATAGAAAGCTCTGCTCCCTTTAGGGCTCTTCTAAAAAAATTTAGAGCTCTTTAAATTTTATTCACCCACAACATCAAACCCAGGGAGGAAGTAATAAAAGAAGATGGGGGAGGGGGCCCTGAACACAGTTGTGTGTGCACACACACTTCCTCACTTACAGATACATACGTGAACTGGGACACACTGGCACACCCCTTTGCCACGCCAGCACACACTCTCACACACACAGACCCAAAGAGCCACACACCCAGGCACGTGTTCAAACACACACCACGCACACGAACACACGCCATCCAAATCCACATCCCGAGTGACATCCCCCGCCCCAAAACACACACTTGCCCCAGCAGTGTTGGTGCTCCCTGCTGCGAAAGAAATGACCACAAACAGTGGCTTCAAACAACCCATACTTATGACCTTGCAGTGTCGCCGGGTCGGGAGTGTGGTCCTCCATCCTGGGTGTCACCTGCTGCCATCAAGGCAGCTGCCAGGCTGCGTTCTTACCTAGAACCTCAACTGGAGGGAGCGGCCCCCTCCGTCATTCAGTTTGATGACAGAATGAACTTCTTCTTGGCCTAGGACCAGGGGCCTGGGTTTTGGCTGGCTATTGACTGAAGGCTGCCTGCGGCTCCTTGTCCCATGGTCGGCCTCAGCTGGCCACATCTTTCATCGAACCAGCAAGGAGAAGGTCTCTAGTGTGTGCTAGCCAGCCAAGTGGTGAGCGAGTGTGTGTTGTGTGTTTGGTTCCTGATCCCAGGAGTGACATCCCATCGCCTCTGCCACGTTCTATGGGCTAGAACAAAGTCCAAAGTGCCGGGACACTCAGAGGGAGGAGATTACACAGAAGTGATAGTCCCCCACACTTGGGTCTGTCCACACCTGCTCACATACCTTTACCCACCCCTGGATGCACACACTCAGAGATCACACACCACAGACGTCCGTTCACCAACTCTTTTGCTGACGCTTGGACACACATTCTGCTATCTCCAGGCCACCCGGAAGGTTCTGTAGAGCCTGGTCAGACAGGTGAACACTTGACCCTAGAATCACCATGGTAGCCAAACACCCTCAGAAACTGGAAGCAAACCCACTGGCACCTGTTCCCAGTGTCACTGCCTCTCATGGCCTTTCCTGATTTCCCAGCATCTGGTCCCACTCAGTCTTACCTCTCTCTTCCTCATGTTCATATTCCCAGCATCTACATGGGCTTGGTCCCTGGACTCCGCCCTTGGATCCTGGCCTCGGTCTAACATCTGCCACCCCTCCCCCAGCATTGACCGTGCCATAGTCTGGCCCCACCTGGTGTGACCTGCAACTCCTTTTAAAGTGAAGCCCATGACACTTTTTAAAGTCCCAACACTCACATTGTCCCTCCCAGCTTCGAGTCAGCACGCATCAGTTTTTGGGTGTCTTTGACAAGTGTATTCAATTGTCTGGAAATGTTGGTTAACAATGCAGAACACTGGAAACCTCCCCCAAAGGCCGACCCTGCCGGTACTGTGCGAGGACAGGGCGGAGATTTCAGAGCCCAGGAACCTGGGTAAATGCCTTCTTCTCTCTGAATCTCCATCCTCTTGTTTGTAAATGTGAATGAGAATTTTTCCTAATCAGTATCAACTAGAGCTAAACCTATGCCTACCCTATGACCGACAACGCTACTCCTAAGTATATACCCCAGAAATGCGTACACACGTCCATCAAAGCACAATTATAGAATGTTCATTGCAGAGCTATTCATAACAGCCCCAAAATGGAAACCACACAAATGTTCATCAGAATAGAATGGGTTATCTCTCTCCTTCTCTCCCCCTTCTTCTCTCTCTCTCTCTCTCTCAGTATATGTGCACACACACAAAATTTTTTTAATGCAAGGACATTCTCTGATATATCTTTGTCCTGCTCAAGAAATCTAACCCTGATTGAATGTGGACTGTAGCGTAGAGAGAGAAAAAAAAAAAGAAAGAAAAGAACTGAGCAGATACACATATCGCACATACACAAAACAGCAACGAAAACGAGCAGACCACAACCGCGTGCACCAGCACGTGTGAATCTCACAATATTGAGCAGAAGAAGCCTGACACAAAGGTGAACATACTTTGTGATCCCACTTGTAGGAAGTTCAACAAAGAGCCAAACCAATGTGTGGCTTAGAAGTCAGGGGAGTGGCTGCCCCTGGAAACGGGACACAAGGGATGCAGGTTACGTGGGTGAAAATCCGCTGAGCAGAACACTTACTCCGTGCATGTTCTCTTAACAAAAAAACCTTAAAATAACAGAAGACTGCCTAATGTCTGATTTGCTCCTGGTACATAATAGCCACTCTCATGAAAAGAAGCTCTTCCTTCTCTTTTCTGAAGGGTGTTCTCCTTCGTGAGGGGAAAGGAAAAAAACCAGAATATTCTGTCTTGGATTAGCATTACACTCACACCAAGCAGTGAGCCTCTATCTTGTGTCTCTCTCCCCAGATACACCCCTGAAGGGCCTTCAGGGTGTTCTAAATATCTTTCACAAGCATTGCCTTTTCCTCAGCCTTCAAACCTTCAAATCTGCTTTCCTACCCTCTCACGCTCTTCTGGATCCTTCTTAAGTACGCTCCTCCTTCCGTCCCGGCTGAGCAGGGTAGCACACCCGGGGTGTTTGCACTGATGTCTCCCGCTGCCCCTCCCTTCCTGGTCGGCCCCTTGCGATTGGATTGTCATAATTTCCGCTCTGCTCTTTCATCCTGAAGCTTAATAACCAGCTTCAGCCTTCCCACGAATTGCTTGACATCCCCTCTCCAAAGGACGTGGAAACCCAGGGAGCAGTCTGATGCACAAACTGGAACAGCTGGGAACACCTGGGCATGCTATTTGCATGAGGATTCACCCGGCCTCCAGGGATCTAACCTGGTAATGACTTTGGAACTGACAGGTGGGCCCAGGTAAACCAGGATCCACACTTTTGAATTAAAAACAGAGATTTTAGGGGCGCCTGGGTGAATCAGGTCATGATCCCAGGGTCCCATGATCGAGCCCCACATTGGGCTCCCTGCTTGGCAGAAAGCCTGCTTCTCCCTCTCCCTCTGCCTGCTGCTCTGCCTACTTGAGCTCTCTCTCTCTCTATCTCTCTAATAAATAAATAAAATCTTTTTAAAAAATTTTAAAAATTAAAAATAAAAACAGAGATTTTAATCTGCTAATCTCAGAGGCTCTCTGAGTCCCTCTCTGTGGAAGAGAAGATGGGCGGCCCTCGGTTTCTGGGGCTGGGTGACAATGGTAGTGAGAAGAAGCCAAGGTCAACTTGGTAAGAAACAGGAGTCAGAAAGCTTTCTCTATAGAGGGCTAAGTGGTAAATATTTTAGTATTTGTAGGTAAAACAACACATGAACAAGCGGGTTATGTTCAAATAAACCGTATTTACAAGACAGGCACAGTTTGCAGACCCCTGATATAGAAGATTGTCCATCCTTTGAGAAATTCCTTGAGCCTCTTGGCGAAGTTAGCTATGTGAACGGGCTTGGGGTCTCTGCGAGATTAACAGAATCGTACCAACGATTCTGAATGTATGTGTCCTCTCCGTATCCACACGTTGAACCTTCTAAAATGAACATTGATCTCAGGCCCTCTCCTCCCTTCAGCCACCCGGGGAAGGGACTCAGGTGAATTCCAACATGAAGACTTCATTCCCATCACCCTCCACGGTAATGAATGGGCCCCACATCGCCAGGACCACACACCAGATCATCCCAATTGCTTCCTATCACTCATTCCGCACTGTGTGTCCACATCCCACAGCTCCTCTCCCTACTTTGGTACCCAGAACGCCGGTCCCCATCTCATCCCTCCTGGAAAACTGTGGTGGTCTCCACTGGTCTCCCAGTCTCCTCCTTTCCTCCTCTGCATCACTAGGGGCATAATCTCTCCTAACTCCGATCAAGCTCTGCCTCCAAAACCTTCCATGGCTTCCCATGACCTGTTTACAAAGCCCATATTCCTTAATGTAGTTTAGGGGACACTTGCTATTTGGCCGCCCAGCCTCTTCCCATTTCTGGGGCTCCTGTCCTTTTTCTGGGAAGTTCTTAAATCCCCCCTCCTCAACACACACGCACATGGGCGCACTCCATTCAAGGATTCTGGCATGAGAGTCACGCTAATCAACACAACCCTTTCCGGAGCCACGATCCTTTGGTCCAGGTGTGGGAAAACGACTCAAGCCGAATCACTCAGAGCCCTGGCCTGGGATTTTGGACCCGGAGCTAAATGGAAGGTCAGGCACTTTGGATATAAGCCTAAGAGCCTCGTGGGCCGTGCCCTGCCATGACCCAGGAGAAAAAGAGGCCACCCGTCCGAGGGAGGAAAGCAGACAGAAGTGAAGAGGGAAGTGGGGCCTGAGACAGAGAGCATTTCCTGGGCTGACATCTCTTTCTTTTGGCTAACACTTATGTTGTTCCAGGAAGATTCCTGATCCCTCCACCTACCCCAACTCCCAAAGCCTGGTCCGATGGCCCCCGACACAACCACACGGGACCCTATCCTTCCCCTGTTGTAACATTTATCACCATCATTAACTGTTAAATTGTTTGTACCCCTCATAAGATATATGTGGGCAGTAACTACCTCTAGCCACCCTGACTTGGTACCCAAGGACCTACCAGAGTGCCTAGAATTTTGCTTTTCAACGTGTGGACCTCAGAGCAGCCACACCACCACCACCATGTGCTTGTTAGAAATGCAGCTCTAGGGGCACCTGGGTGGCTCGGCTGGTTACATGTCCGACTCTCGATTTCAGCTCAGGTCATGATCTCAGGGTGGTGAGATCAAGCCCCGTCTTGGGCTCCATGCTGGGTGTGGAGCCTGCTTAAGATTCTCTCTCTCCCTCTCCTGCCCCTCCCCCCACCCCTGCTTATGTGGGCGCTCTCTTTCTCTCTCTCTCATTTTCTCTCTCAGAAAGAAAAAAGAAAGAAAGAAACGCAGCTCTAGAACCCCTGTCCCACCCCCTGACCTAGCCCTCCATCCGTGTTCAGTATTTTAACAAATCCTAGGGAATTCGTGTGCACATCAAAGTCTGGGAAGCACTTATTCAGGTCAGTGGTTCTCAAACATGGGTAACTCCTGGGGGACTGTTTCAACCACGGAGGCCTGTGCCCCCTCACCCGAGAGTCGGAGGTGATCTGAGGCAGAGTGCCCACATTTGGAGCAGTTCAAGCTCCCCCCCAGATCCGGCTGTACCGCAGAACTTAAGAACCCCTAGTCTGCTCAGTAAATACCACTTGAATGAATGAACCAACGTCTATTGAGCATTTCGTCTAATCCTCATACCCAACCCCCTGTGAGATACAAAATAATACTCTCTCCATTTCACAGATGAGGAAGGTGAGGCTCGGGCGGGAGAAGAATGACCGAAAGCTGCAGCGGAGTCCAGAGCCCCCGATCTGTGCCCTGCTCCAAGCGATCTCCCCGGGGACAAGGACAAGGACGGTCCTCAGGAATGAAACTTGGCTCCATCCTGGCTTTTCCTCCCTGAGCAGGCAGCAGCCCCTGTAGGCACATAGAAAACAAGCCCCTTGGAGCACTTGGAGGCAAAAACACACACACATAAAACTTGAACCCCAGTGCCCGCTGTGAAGATTAGGCATATATTTATAAAAATCACCAGAGGCACCGTTCCTCGGTTTCGTGTTTCATTTACAGCGAACACAAATAGCTTCAGCACGAATATCTGGGATCAAAACAGAGCTGCAGGTTCCGGAGCATCTGTGCTATATGGGAGGTGCAGTACGCACTGAGATAATTTTAGCCAAATGTGTTATAAACAAGATCTGCAGAACTGCGCGGCGGGCTGAGTTTTGAAAACTTAGGATTCTAAACGTATAAATTGTTTGGAACATTTAACATCTAGTCATTAAGCAGTCACCCCCTTGCCCTCCGTTTTCAGCGAGAAGCTTGCCGCTCGGCAGCCTCCAGCTGACACCCCCTTCCCGAGCATTAAATAGGGACCACTAGGCTGTGATGCGCGCACACACACGCGCGCGCGCGCGCTGATAGAGACACGCACACAGGCACGCGCGCACACACACCAGCTGGTCCAGACCGTTCCTTGGGAGGCAGAAGCAACACCGAGGCAAAACATCCATTCACCGCTGTGCTGCAAAGACCGTTTCTCAGACACTGAGGTCTTTTTTCTTTTTTTCCTGTTGAATTTTTAAAACCAGTCTTACACCTCAGGCTCCAAACAGCCCCCCACCCCCACTCCGCCCCCGGGGCTGATGAGGATAGGGGGAAGGAGGCGGAGAGGCAGGGAGGGAAGGAAGGCACTGGGAGGTTTATCCCTCATCATGTAGCCTGCACTACTTTGACCCGGGAAGGATATTGTTCCCTCTTTACAAGGGATAAAACTGAGGCTGTGAGAAGTGACATGCCCAAATCAGAGAGCTGTCAGGAAGCAAAGCTGGGATTTCAACAGAAGGGGAAATTGTCTAAATGGCAGCCATATGGCAGACAGCGAATCTTGATACCCACTTGAGTTGTTTCTTTTAAAATACCTGAAATCCTTCCTTCCCCTGTTAAACAATTCTTTTTGGATCATAGCACTCTGTGTACATAGCAACAAACCAAATGTTACAGAAAAGGTGGTGATCAAAAGCAAGTCTTCCACTCCTTCCTACCCTCACCCCCACCTACTCCGTCCTACTGGAAAAAAAAAAAAAACAATTAAAAAATAGAGTTTGTCTTTCTCTCTCTTGAGTAACTCCATATCTCTAGCTAGTTAGGTTTTCTTTCCTATTTCTTGGTTTATCTTTGCATAATATCAACTCCATGCTCTGAAAGATGGGAATTTAGCTCATGGAGTCTACCTCTTTTCTTGTTCTCTCCCAACATGTGATGCTTAAATAATTATTTTAAAATCTCCTATTCGTTACCTTTGAAACTTTAAGTGGTATGCAAATAATTTGCATAAGACCATTGCTTCTTGTTCTTGACTCTTAAACTACTTTAAAAAAGATATTTCTTGACCCCTCACTTTGAAAGTGAGGATTTTGTACTCCTACCATTTGCTTCTCCTTTCTGCCGGCTACAATTTGATTTTCCCACTGTTACTAGCTATTTTCACTAGCATTTATCAACCCCAACAAATACCTCTGTGCTTGGACCATAGTTTGACTTTGAGTTGAAAGTCAAGAAATAGCATATACTTTATTAAGACTGTGTGAGTATTACTTATTGATGAGTCAAGTAATAACTTAGGATTTCACTTCTCTTAAAATCAAATATCAAGACCCTTGGGTCACTTAATAGGAGACTTTTCCTAACATCACAGCCAAATTGATTCTCTTTTCTTATGATCTATCAAACACTAAAAATATTGCCACATATTAATTTAGTTTGTATTTGGACCATGACTTTCTTACAAATGTTTGCTTTTCCTGGAGTTTCTAATTGCCTTTGTTTTCTTTTTTTATGTCTTATTACATCTTCAATTTTTTTTTCAAATTTTCTATTACTCAACTAGTCTGTTGAATCCCCCACTTCTTCAGAAACTTCTCTTCTAACCCACCCATTCTCCAACTCTTTTTTGGACAGGTTTCTTTCTAACCCTACAATCTCACTGTCATCCTTCTGTTTTGGGATTTGATTCACTGTTCCTAAGTCTCATGCTTTTTTCTTTCTGGGATTATTTCCTTATTATTATTAGACAACGTCTTCAAATAACCTCCTGAAAGGGAGTGTATGGAAAGTAAATTTTATAAATCATTGCACATCTAAAAATATTCTCTCCTTCACATTTGACTGATAATAAGGATGGGCATTGCATCAAAGTTGAAAATCATTTTCTTTCAGAATGTTAAAAATATTTCTTTTTTATCTTTTAGAACCCAGTGCTGCTGAAGGGAGGGATAGTGCTAATCTGAAACCATTCTTTTTTTGGTGGACTCTTTTTTCTCTCTGAAAATTTTTAGGATTTCTCCTTTACCTTGATATCTCACAAAGATATGCCTACATTTACCTTGATGTCTCACAAAGATATGCCTCACAAAGATATCTCACAAAGATATGCCTATATGTATTTTATCCATTGTGCTGGGTATGTAATAGGTCCTTTCAATGTAAAGATTGTGAAATTCTCTGCTGCTATTTCTTTGGATATTTCTAACCCTCTTCTGTTTTCTGTTCACTCTTTATAAGGTTCAACATGGTCCATATAGAACTCATTCTTATAATATATGCACATCTATGTGTTTCAGGGTCTCTGGTGAAATTTTTTCATTATAATTTTAATCCTTCAGAGTTATTTTTTATCCTCTGATTGTTTATTTTTCTAATGACAACCTGTCTTGCTTTTATGGCTATAATATTTTATAACCTGAGTATATTAACTAGATGATATTTAAAAATTCTCTTCTGTTTTCTGAATTAGTTCTATTTCCTCTCATGTCAGTTTTTCCATTTAGCTTGATCTTTTCAGAAAATTTCATGATGTTGGTTCTCTTCATATGCTTGCTGTTCCTTGGGTATCTGTTAATATTTTTAAAAGGACTGTGGGTTTCCTCTGCTGTTCTGTAAGAAGATTAGTTTTCTACTAGGCTTCCCACCAACTGAAGATTTTTGTGCTTCACATAGGATAGAAGGGAGCATATGACTGGCAAGGCTTTGTTTTAAGGCAAGTATGCCGAGAGTTAGCCCCTAAATGTTAGAATGAAGAAACCTTCACTCTAGATCACTAAAATGCATACAGGAGCCTTAGATTTCTCTTAGATTTCTTAGTTTTTTTATAAAAAAGTCTTCTGGGTTTGGGCCTGGGGTAAATTCTGCGGCCTGCTTTCTATACAAGGTAAAAGGGCTGGAGAGACAAACATGTAATCTGATGTACAGACCTGCAGGTAATATGTTGCCCTCAACCCCTCTTCTCTTTTACCCTCCAACAAAGCTCCACTCCAGGACAGAATATTTTCATGGACCTTTCCTGTGACCCTCCATGAGTGTATTCTAGGCTGGGCCCACTCCATCCATCGATGCTCTCCTATCTGTTTTCTTCCTTTTACACATTTGCTGAACCTGTTTTTATAAGAGAAAGATGATGAACCTCCCCAATCCCAACATTTGCTATTGTGGACTTACTCTTTCTTTAACTTAACTTGTCTTCTTTTATTTTGGTGGTGGGTCAGGATAGGAGATAGGGGACAAATGTGTGGGCCCAGCAGTACATCTCGAACTGGAAGTGCTGAATGCCTAGATTCTGCTAGGAATGACCAATAGGTACCACATTTTATAGGCTCTAAACAGTAACAGTAATGATTCTGCATTAAATAATTTTGTATAATAATATAATTTGATATTGTACCACTTCATTAAGTATATGTCCACCAAATGATAATGCTTTTTCAAATTTGAAGTTGATTTAAGGTGGATTCTGATTGCAATGGCTGTTGGGTCTACATTTACCAGAGAGCTTTCATTTCCTCACCATGTCCATTTCTCCCAATGACCCAGTGAAGCAGGCATTGCCCACCCTTTGCGGGTACAGAAACTGAAGCTCAGAGAGGTTGAGTTGCTTGCTAAAGGTCACCCAGTCAGAAAGGAACATTTCCCATGTAAGTTTCTGGGATTTAACAGAGCTGAGATTAGAGTGAAATTGGAAGAAGAGACTCCAACTTAAGACAGAAGAAACTCATAAATGGGAGGAAATGTTTACAAGTCATTCATCTGATAAAGGACTTGGATCCAGAAGATACAAAGAATGCTTACAACACAATAATAAAAAGACAAATAACCCAATTACAAATTGGGCAAAGATCTGAATAGATATTCTTCAAAGAATTTATACAATGGCCAAGGTGTGAATTATATCTCAATAGAGTTGTTTGAAAAAGGAAGGAGAAAACAGTTGGGAAATAAGGAAAGAATGAAACTGGAATATCATCTTTTCATTCATGGGGGGATGACAGGATGGAGCAGGGAGGATCCAAGCTGAAGTAGGGGTGGGGGACAAGTGGGACCTTATCAGGAGTACCCAGGTAGGTGACACAAGCAGGAGACTAGACACAAAGGGCATGTCAGTAAGGTCTTTAACAGTTACCCCTGACCTTTTGGGTGGCTGCACCTGTCTTAAAGTGACACTTGAGTTATAATGGCAGTCAACTCCCTCAGTGGAGTAGCGTGTGGTCCTCTCATGGAAAAGCTCCTCCCACCCTCACCAATTTCCACCCTACCCCTGCTTTCCAAGAACAGACTTCATTTATAATCATAGCTACATTATTGGAGGACAATTAGGAAAAACTCCTCAAAAACCTTGCTTTACTAAGGAAGATTTCAAACATGTGCAAAAATAGGATGGTATAATGAAGCCCCATCTACTCATGCCCTTAGCTTCAATGGCTTTGATGTTTTGTTAATCTTGTTTCACTTATGCACCACCCCATATGCTAAATTCTGTACTTCCACATATATTATCTTGTTGAATCTTCACAACAAGCCGAAGAGGTAGGTCCTCTGATTATCCCTACTTTTCAAACCAACGCCCGGAGTGGTGAAGTCACTTGCCCAAGAAAGTGGCAATGCTGGGATTTGAACCCAGGACCATCTGATTTCAAACCATGTGTTTTATGCTCTCCCTAGCTGTGTGCCACAGAGGGTTAGAGAAGGATGTTCCCATCACCCCCACCAGCAACCCTCAATCTCAACGCCTACCATCTTGGACCCATCTTGCAATAAGTGTTGACTCAGGGGGGCTGGTGCTGTCAGTGCCAGGGTGGAAATAGAAGAGTCAGAAGCAAGAACTTTGCCACAGGTGATGCTATGACCTTGGGTAAGTCACTGTCCCTCTCTTAACTTCAGGTTCCTCATGGGTCAGATAGGAATAAGACTCCCTACCTCACAGAACCACTGTCAGGTTTTAAAGACACAAACAGGGGTGCCTGGATAGTGCAGTCGGTTAAGGGAACCACTCTTGGTTTTGGCTCATGTCATGATCTCGGGGTTATGAGATCGAGCCCCAGGTTGGGCTCTGTGCTCAGTACAGAGTCTATTTGGGATTCTCTCTTCTTTTCCCTCTCCCCTCCCTTCCAGGCTCACTCACTCTCTCTCAAATAAATAAATAAATCTTTAAAAAATAAAAACACAAAGGATATATACTCTACACATGCAGTAGAATCTACAGCCTAATCTAAGCTAGGGAGCTGGGATGGGGCAGGCAGAGGAGGAAGGGCCAAACCCATCTTGGGGAGGCCCTGTTTGGTAGGGGTGGAGGTTCTCTATGAATCCACAGTCCTTGTCCTTCTAGTGCCTCAGTGTATAAAGTCTTAAGGCTGGAAGTTCAAGGAGGCCCTGTTCCAGACTCCATTCTGGCCCCGACACCGGAATAGTAATGACTTTAAACAATGACTGCCATCACTAGGCCTTACCGTGTGCCTGACCCCCATATGAGGACACAGAGACTCATAGAGTAGAAGGGATGTGCTCCCCCTCCCCCTTTCTACTTGAACAATGAGCCAGAAGCTTCAACAGACAGATAATCAGGATTATACCTGGTTCTCAAATCCGTGACCATGCTGCTCCTTGGCAGTCAAAGCTAGGTTCCCCGTGAGAGGAATGCGAAGACTGTGGCAGATCTCAGTGAAGGACATTCACACCTGGTGAGGACATTAAACACTTGGCCTACGTTCAATCTTAAGAGGGAAGTTGTTATCTTTATGATACATACTGTGTCTCCAAAGGGGAACACATGGGTATCTTCCATTCCCACCCTCCTGAAATGTTACCTAGTCACTTTCCCTCCTCTTGACTCTGACCTGGTGCTGTGACTTCCTTGAACTGATGATGGGATGCAGTCAAAGTGACCCTTATGTGGTTTCCTAGGCAAAACCTTGAGAGGTCTGCAGCTTCCACCTTCACCTCTTGAAATGCTCCTTCTTGGAATGCAGCTGCCAGGCTGTGAGAGAACCCAAGCAGCCACAGGGAAAGGTCCCAGTGGAGGAAAACAGAGCTCCCTGACCAGCTGCCCTGGCGGAGCTTCCAGTTAACATTCACCAGCAGATCTGTGAGGGAGGCAATATTGGATCTTTAACACCTTCCAGAGCTTCAGCTTACACCTGTGGAGCAGAATTATTGCCTGGTCAACACATAGTATTACGAGAATAATAAAGAGCTTTTGTTGCAATTGCACTACTAGGGATTTAGCCCAAAGATACAAATGTAGTGATCCAAAGGGGAACCTGCACCCCAATGTTTATAGCAACAGTGTCTACAGTTGCCAAACTATGGAAAGAGCCTGGATGTCCATTGGCAGATGAATGGATAAAGAAGATGTGGTGTGTGTGTGTGTGTGTGTATGTGTGTGTGCGCGTCCATGTGCATGTGCATATATAATGGAATATTATGCAGCCATCAAAAATGAGATCTTGCCATTTGCAATGAGGTGGATGGAACTAGAGGGTATTATACTGAGTGAAATAAGTCAATCAGAAAAAGATAATTATATGATCTCACTCATATGTGGAATTTAAGAAACAAGACAGGAGCATAGGGGAAGGGAGGGAAAAATGAAATAAGATGAAACCAGAGAGGGAGACAAACCATAAGAGACTCTTAATCACAGGAAACAAACTGAGAGTTACTGGAGGTGGGGGCAGTGCGGGATGGGATAACTGGGTGATGGGCATTAAGGAGGGCATGTGATGTAATGAGCACTGGGTGTTATATAAGACTGATGAATCACTGTCCTCTACCTCTGAAACTAATAATACACTGTTAATTAATTGAATTTAAATAAAATTAAAATTTTTTTAAAAATTTAAAAAGAAAAATAAATAGCTGCTGTTGTAACCCATAAACTTTTGGCAGTCGTTATGCAGGAATGGGTATCAAAAAATCTCATTTTTTTCCTGCTATATTGAGATATAACAGACATATAACAATGTGTAAGTTTCCAGTGTACAACGTGATGATTTGATAGGTGTGTATATTGTTAGGTTTGTGAGTGTGTGTGGTGAGAACTTTTAAGATCCACTCTCTAGTATACCATACGGTATTGCTAGCTATAATCACCGTGCTATACATTGAATTCCCAGAATTTCTGATCTTAAACTGGAAGTATGTACTCTTTGATCACTTTCACCCATTTCTCCCACACCCCCGCCTCTGGCAGCCACCCATCTACTCTCTGTTTCAATGAGCTCAGGCTTTTTAGATTCCACATGTAAGTAAGATCATACCATGTTTGTCCTTCTGCATCTGGCTTACTGAGCATAATATACTCAAGGTTCATCCACATTGTTGCAAGTGGTAAGATTTTTTCTTTCTTATGAATAAGATTCCATTATATATGTGATGTAGGTATGTATATACACAGATGTATCACATTTTCCTATATGTATATGTGTGTATATATATATGTGTATGTACATACACATATATTTTCATATATATATACACACACACACATATATATATTTATCATACATTTTCTTTATTGGTTCAACCACCAATGGACACTTATGTTGTTTTCATGTCTTGGCTTTTGTAAATAATGATGCAATGAACATGAGAATGCTGGTATCTCTTAGAGGTGGTAATTTCATTTCTTTTGGGTATATACATAGAAGTGGGATTGCAGGATCATGTGATAGTTCTATTTTTGATTTTTAAAGGAATCTCCATACTGTTTTCCACAGTAACTGCATCAATTTACACTTCTACCAAGAGTGCCCAAATGTTTCCTTTTCTCCACATCCTCACCAACACTTGTTACTTCTTGCTTTTTTATAATGGCCCTTCAAACAGGTGTGAGGTGATTTCTCACTGTGTTTCGGTTTGCATTTCCCTGATGATTAATGATGGTGGGCATCTTTCAGTATTCCTGCTGGTCATTTGTATGTCTTCTTTGGAAAAACATCTGTTCAGGTCCTTTTCCCATCTTGAAATTGGGTTATTTGCTTTGTTGTCATTGAATTGTATGAATTCCTTATATATACTGGATAGTAACATCAGATAAATGATTTCCAAGTATTTTCTGTTGTTCCACAGTTGTCTTTTCATTTTGCTGATTGTTTTTTTGCAGTGCAAAGGCTTTTAGATTTGATGTAGACCCACTTGTTTATTTTTGCTTTGGCTGCTGGTGCTTTTGATGTCATATTCAAAAGGTCATTGCCAAGACCAATGTCAAAGAGATTTTCCCCTATTTTTTTCTAGCAGTTTTATGGCTTCAGGTCTTTAATCTATTTCAAGTTAATTTTGGGGGTTGTTGTAAGGTAGGAGTCCAATTTCATTCTTTTTCCTGTGAACATCCAGTTTTCCCAACACCATTTATGGAAGAGACTATACTTTCTCCATTGAGTATTCTTGGCTCCTTTGTCAAATTTTAGTTGACCATATACTGCTGGATTTATCTCTGAGATCTCAATTCTGTTCCATTGGTCTATCTTAATACCAGTGCCATATTGTTTTGATGATAGCTCTGTAGCATAGTTTAAAATCAGGCAGTGTGAGGCCTCCAGCTTTGCTCTTCTTTCTCAAGATTGCTTTTGTGTCTTCCAGATCTTTGGCAGTTCCATATGAATTTAGGATTATTTTTTTTTATTTCTGTAAAAAAATTCCATTAGAATCTTGATAGGGACTGCATTGTATTTACAGAGTGCTTTGGGTAGTACGGACATTTTAATAATATTAATTCCAATCCATGAACATGAGATATCGTTCCATTCATTTGTGTCTTCTTTAATTTCTTCTATCAATGTCTTACAGTTTTTGTCATACAGATCTTTCTCCACCTTGGTTAGATTTATTCTCAGCGTTTTATTGTTTTTAATGTTATGGTGAGTGGGATTATTTCCTTTATTTCTTTCTCAGATGGTTCGTTGTTCGTGTATAAAAACGCAACTGATGTTTGTGTGTTGATTTTTTTTAAAGATTTTATTTATTTATTTGATACAGAGAGACAGAGAGATCACAAGCAGGCAAAGAGGCAGGCAGAGAGAGAGAGACTGGGGCGGGAGGGGGAAGCAGGCTCCCCGCTGAGCAGAGAGCCGGATGCGGGGCTTGATCACAGGACCCTGAGATCATGACCGGAGCTGAAGGCAGAGGCTTAACACACTGAGCCACCCAGGTGCCCCTGTGTGTTGATTTTATATCTGACAACTTTACTGGATTTGTTCATTCTAACGGGTTTTTTTGCTGGAGATTTTAAGGCTTTCTTGATATCCCGTTTCAAAACATCCCATGTTAATGATGCAAAGACTGAGACTCGGAGTACTTAAATAACACACCCAGGGGCACAACTAGAATTCACAGTCCGGCCTCCATGCAAAGTCTGCCTAATTCCAAAGCCTTGCTCACACGAGTTATTATATATACGTGGGGGCTGCTGTTCGGTCCTTGAAACAGCCCTAAGCACTAGAGGGTACAACACCTCTCAGAGAGAAAACAGAAGAAAAAACGAGAACCAATTACGCACTTCATTCAACGCCTTAGCTCCTCCCCCCCTTTAACGGCTGAGCCCCTACCTGCGTGCGCCTGTGATGCGTGGCTGTGTGGATGGAGGTGGGGAGCGAACACGAGCATCTGCACGTGCCTCTGGGTGTTGGTTTATCTGTGAACACGTGGTGCGTGTGTGTATGCTGTCATCGAGGCATGTGTTGATATGTTTGCACGACATGTGTGTGGGCGGGGGAGTGTGTGTGTCGTGTGTGGTGTGTATCGGTGTGTGTTTGTGTGTGTTGGTGAGGGGTTGTGGTATCCGTGGAGAGCTGTTTGTGTGGGGCGGTACGGGTTTGCGGGGCACGGCGTGTGCTGTGTGTGTGTGTGTGTAAGGACGCAAGCGGGGGTGGGGGGTGCGTGGCGTGTGGCGTGTGGCATGTCTTCCGGGAAAGGAGATCCAGGGACGAGTCTCGGGTGTGTTTTCCCTCCTCGAGCATCCCAGAGTCTTGCTGACACTGATCTGGGTCTGAGAACGTCTTTCCTGAATAAACATGATGTCATTTCCATTCCATTCAGCCTGCGCCGGGACAGCTGCTGTCAGCATCACTGAGGGAAATGCCACCTCGGCCCTGACAGCTGCCACTTGGCACACTTTGTAGAGAGCTTCTCTGGGAAGAAAAAAAAACAGCCAGTCATGCAGATGCTATTTAAAGTATGTTGCATCTTGATGAGAAATGTAGAGGAAGCTAAAGTGTGCTGGAGGGAGGGCTCAGGACACGGGGCTGGGAGGAGGGGGAGACTCCAGTGTCTATGGCACAGGTTCCACGTGTCTTGGGCTAGGTCTAGCTTTACCTCCCATTTCACAGATGATAAAACTGAGTCTAGAAAGGGGAAGAGGCTTGTCTGAGATCAGAGAGCAAGTCAGAGCCACAGGACATGAGAGCTGGGAGTCACAATCAAAATTTGCAAAATCTAACTCCTACAATGGACTGAAGGGGAAACTCTGGCCCAGCAAAGAGAAGCAATTTGCCCCAGTTCTTGCAGCAGATCAGCAGTAGAGCTGAGACTAGAACCCAGCTCTCAGGCATGGGTACTTGACCTTTGGCGTGAGCACCCTGAGAGTCTCTGTCCTGCATAGAGTAGGGGCAACAAATATTTGCTAATGGAGACTTGTATTGCTTTGGATGACTTCGAAATGCATTGAATTGTCCTTATCCCATCCCTGCCTTTCACAGCCAGAAATATCATGTGCCCACCCTGTCCAGCTGCCTCTAGAGCTTCCAACATCCTTGAATTTATTCTACTCTAGCAGGGAGAATGTACGATGTGCCTGGTCAGGGCTGGGAAGTTCTCGCTCTTTCAACTTGATGTTATGCAAACCCTGGCTTGAGTTTGACACCATCTGTCTGATTTCTCCTGTTCAAATTCCTTACAACAGCATTCAAGGTTTTTCATTACCTGATCTCTTTCCATTAACCAGAGATCCTATCATTTCTCATTCTCCCAGAGTAAACTATTTTCTTTCACACTTCCATATGCTTTTGCCTAGAAAGACCTTTCTCTGCCTGTTAAACTCCTACTCATCCTTCAAGAGCCCACTCTAATATCATGGGACAAGTAGAGTAGCTGGTCTTGGGCTCACCACCTCATGGACATCCCTTGGTCATAAACCTTATCACAATAAGTTAAATGTGATCATCTGACTCCCCAAAAGATCAAAAGCCATTGGCAAAGAGGCTGAGCAGTGTCCATATCCCCAACACCCAACTCAGAGCCTGAAGTAGAAAGTTCCTGAAGAAATTTTGATTGAACGAATGTCCTATACAATAGTTACTGATGGGCCATGGCAGAAACTGAAGTGAAAGGAAAGAATGGCACCGGCATGGCGTTGAATTCCAGGTCAGATTAAGAGGCCAACCTCTAGCAGTTTGTTAAGTTCAGGCAACTGTGTCTTTAAGATCTTACTTCTACCCTTTCTGGGCCCCTGACTGACAACTCTGTTCTCACACTCATCTTGGCACCTCACTGATACCTAAAGCATTCACCAGGTTGGTTGTCTGCTGATGGTCCAAGGCTCTAAAGTGACTTCTTATTTCTCCCTTAACTTCCAGAAAAATTCCATTACTCTCATTGAGATGGATTATCTTGGATGTTGGGAAAGCAATTTGATTTATAATTCAACTACAACACAATGGAAATGGAATACAATAAAAACTTGGGCATTCAAGTGAAAACTGAGTTTTACAGCTTCCTTATATTTAAAGACGAGTGAGATGTGGTCAAGTATAATTTTCTGATATTGTATATTAAGATGTGTCAATATTTGGAAGGTCTGCACAACACAGTCAACCAGTATTTTCCAAAACACAATGCATTACATTACATTTTGCAAAAAAATCCATTCAAAATCCAAGATATCAACTATACTTAAATTTTTAAATTAAATTTTAAAAAGAAATGTATTTTATTTAAAAATGCAAAAAAGACCAATGAATTTTTATGAAATAGAATATGAAAATTCGCTGCTATGATTCCGAGTGCAAATTGCAACTAATCTTTTAAAGACTACTACTTCTTAAGTTTTAGTATAGTATCAAAGAATAATATCCATAGTCAGCTGAAAAAGCTATTAAAATTCTCCTTTTTCCAACTATGTATTTGCATGAGATCAGATTTTTTTTATATACTTCTTATATACCAAAACATATCACAACAGATTGAATGCCAAAACAAATGGAAGAATCTAGTGTATTTCTATTCAGCCAAACATTAAAGAGATTTGCAAAATGTAAAAGAATGCCACACTCTTCTCCAAACTTTTGTTTTGGAAAATACAGCTATTTTTTTCATTAAAACCATGCTATTTATGTAACAGGTAATGGGTTTATTGTTCTTTTTCAACTAATTAATATTTTTACAATTTTATTCTTTTTTAAGATTTTATTTATTTATTTGACAGAGATCACAAATAGGCAGAGAGGCAGGCAGAGAGACTGAGGGGGAAGCAGACTCCCTGCTGAGCAGAGAGCCTGATGTGGGGCTCGATCCCAGGACCCTGGGATCATGACCTGAGCCAGGCTTTAACCCGCTGAGCCACCCAGGTGCCCCTACAATTTCATTTTTAATGTTAGTATGGTAAATATCAATAAATATAAATTATAAATAAAAACTCTGATCTCTAATAATTTTTAAAAGTGTAAGGGAATCCAGGGCCACCTGGCTGGCTCAGTTGGTAGATCAGGTGACTCTTAATCTCGGGGTTCTGAATTTGAACCCTACGTTGGGCATGGGGATTACGTAATTCAAAAAGTTTTTTAAAGAGTGTAAGGGAGTCCAGAGACCAAAATGTCCCCACTGCATAGAGTTATCAACTCCACTACAGAAGAGGAAACTGAGGATCAGAAAGGCAAAGGACCTTCTCATCAGTCCTCCAACCGCTTGATAAACCCAGGCTTGAGCTTGTCTGTTTGATTCCAAAACCCACAGTCCTTACCACTGTTCTCTGCTTTCTCACCTTGACATTGGACAATCATGACAAGTACAGGAATTTTGCTTTGCAGCTTTCAAAGAGCTTTTGCTTCCATTATCTGCTCTGATTATCGTAACAGTTTGGGAAGGTTGGGATTATTTACTTCTTCTCTGAAGAGCTAGTGATACTGAGTCTCAGAGAGATATAGTGTCTTTGCCCAAGGCCGCAGCTGGAAGGTGCAGAGTTGGGATTTGAGCCAGGCTTATCCAACTGTAGCAGTTGTTTTCTTTGTACCCCTCCCCAGTGAGCCAGTGTATGCATCCATCCACACAGATCCTCATACAATCACTTCTTAGAAGAAGTGCTTTATTTGACTATTCCAAGTTGCCCTGTGATATTTACTGGAAATGCCCTTCATAATCTGGAGTGAGGCTTGTTTAGATTTATTAGATACAGAAAAGTTCTAGTGCATTTGGGGGGGGCTTATAAATGTCAGGATAAAATGCCATAACTATTTTTGTTCCCTAGAGCAATTGACTGATTTGTAAGTACTTAAACAGATTAGCTTTCTACATTGAGTGATTCATTTGTTGAAGGACAAAATTTTCATGTTATTTATCTTAATTTGGATCCCTTGAGATGATCTGGGTGCAAATAGTTTATTTGGGAGATAGTCCCAGGAAACATGATGAAGGAGCAGGGAGGTGAGTCAGGGAAAGGAGCAAAGCTGATAAAGGTTCATTACTGCAGCGGTGACCACTGTGGGTGACCAGGGCTTAGACACACTGACAACCTTCAAGCAACTGCATGGAACATGCCTCCAAGTATCAGCTGAGGGTCAAGAAGCTGGATTCCTTGTCTACTAGTTCCTTCCCTCATTGCTGAGGATTGCTGGTAAGGGCAATAATTCTCCAGCATTTCCCACTGCCCACAGGTGGGCTGAGCATGACCAGCGGACATCCTTGGCAGAGAGAGAGAGAGCAGGCTCCCAGCTTGTAGGGAATTGCCTGCCTGTGACCTTGGGATAAGCTGAAGGGACATCGGTAGGGTGCTGACAGCCTGTGCTCAATGGACAAACATTCATTCCTTTATTAAACAAATCCTTACAGAGCCTTCTATGTGCCAGGCCCTGTTCTGGGCACTGGAGATGCAGAGACAAAAGCCCACGATAAGCCCTGCGCTCATGAAGTTACCTGTGGGCTGGCCCAACCATATTTCATGGAAGCAGAAGTCTAGATCATGACACTCACAGTAGCAACAGATACTGGTTGAATGGGTGGATAACAAGCATTTAGAAGTAGAAAGACTCTTTCTTTCTTTCTTTCTTTCTTTCTTTCTTTCTTTCTTTGCCACATGGGTCTCTGCCTGGCATATGAAAGACACTTACCAAAAATTAAAGTTTTGGGACACCTGGGTGGCTCAGCACCTTCCTCTTGATTTTGGCTCAGGTCCTGGTCTCAGGGTCATGAGATCAAACCCTGCTTGGTCTCCTCGCTGGGCATGGAGCCTGCTTAAGAGTCTCTCTCTCCCTCTCCCCCTACCCTTCTCCCCACCCCATTCATGGGTGCACATGTTCATGTGCTTGCGCATTCCCTCTCTCTCTCTGAAAAAAGAAGAAGAAGAAGAAAAACAAAAAAAAATTAAGGGCTCAATTGAAAAAGAAAGAGAAGAAGAAAGCCTCCAGGGGAAGGGTAGAAGGAATGCGATAGATGCGTAGAGTGGGTCATGATATGAATAACAGCTCTTTTTATTTTTATTTTTTTTGGCAGTTACTGCATTATTTTTTATAAATGTAAGAAAAGATGATGATGACAATAGTATGGATAAAAGCAATGACTACCATTTTTGCTGTCCCTATAATGGGACACTTTGCACACATTCTGTCATTTAATTCATTTTACAGATGGGGAAGCTGAGGTTCAGAGAGATGCAGTGACTTTATCAAATATGAGGCAGCTTAAAACCAAAGTCAGTATAAATCCAAAGTCCTGGCTCTTACCTCCAGCCACTTGGAAGGGAAGAAGGAAGAGGGAAACAGTCGGAGGGAGTAGGGGGACAAGAAATAGGGGGAAAAGAAAAGGAAGGAAAGGAGAGAAACAAGGGCAGGAGAAGGAGAGCTTGTGGGGACAGAGCTACCTGCTACCTAACAGGTGTCTTCGTCCAAATTAGGAAAAGGTGCCCCTCTGAGCCATCGCAGCCCTATGGCTTGGGTGCAAGGAACACATTGCATGTAAAGACAAAGATGTCCTTCCTACTGAAGAATGACGAGGCTCTAATCAGGCATGTAGCTTGGCAAGCAGAATGAGGGCTGGATTTCAGGTCTTCTTTCCCTCTTGCTTGGTCGCACTGAGCAGGAAGGTGAATCAGAAGAGAAAAAAGTCCAGTTTGCATTGGTTCAAGAGACATAGGAGAGCTCCCAACAGGGCTTCTCTCTGGAGGTCCCACAAGCAGAATTGTAAGGGCACTCGGTGTCTAGAGGTGACAGGAGAACATTTGACAGAGAGAAACCTGACTTCCTCCTACCATTCTCACTTCCATCTTTCATCCAGCTCATTCATCTACCCAGCTGTCCGCCATCCACCGTTCTTTCACGCTGCTACCTCCTTCCAACCAGCCATACATTCATCTGCTCTTTGGTTCAGTCACTCTAAACACCCTTTGAACCCACTCTGTACAAAAGTCTCTGTTGGATTCTGGGCAACCAGAGGCAACGTCATCAAGGTAGACTTGACTACCTGAGATGGGGGGGGGAGGGGAGGAAGAGAGAAAGGGAAGGGGAAAGAAGGAGAGTTCACAGTCTAAGAGGAATGTGTGGAGACAGGAAGATGGGGAAAACTACATGGAGTAGGTTACTGGTCTGGGCTTTGGAGACCAGGTAGGATTCATTAGTGAACTTCAAATAATCAAAACCACAGTGAGATACCATCTCAAACCCATCCCATTATGATAGCTCCTATGAAAATGAAATAAAATAACAAGTGTTGGAGATGATGTGAAGAAATTGGAACTCTTGGGCACTGTTTGCTGGAATGTAAAATGGCGCAGTCACAATGGAAAACAGAATGGAGGGTCCTCAAAGAATTAAAAATGGAATTACCATATGATCCAGCAATCCCACTTGTAGATATATACCCCAAATAATTGAAAGCAGGGTCTCAAAAAGATATTTTTACACTCCGGCTCATAGCAGTATTACTGACAGGAGCCAAATAGAAGTAACCCAAGTATCTACCAATGGATGAACAGATAAAGATGTGTTATGTGAGCACTGGAAGAGAAAGCCTTTTTATCAAAGAAGACCTTACCCTAAATCAGTGAGATTTGTTTTTCTTTAACCAATGAGTTTTTACCATATTATATTTGCAGATAGTGGCTGAACTACTCTCTTAGTAACATTAATGTGTATATTTACAAAGTGTATTTTATATTTATATATAATAATCTTTAAGAATGATTAGTGCTACTTTAGTGGGGATTTAATTTTAGTAATAAGCGCTTATTATAGCTGTCTGCTATTAAATTTTCACTGATAAATTAGCCACATGTTATGAGAAGTCTAACTGTCATTTTAATCACATATAAGTAAGATTCTGTTAGTTTGTAAGATTTTGTTATTCATTTAAAGGTGGAAATAAGTATTGCAGTAAACATAAGGAATATGTGAACCCTTCAATCAATAAAATTCAGGCCAAGAAAGAAAAAAGAAAAAGAAGAAGAAAATGTGTGAAGTACCTACAGTGAAATATTATGCAGCCTCAGGAAGGAAGGAAATTCTGACACCTGTGACAACATGGGCGGACCTCAAGGACATTATGCTAAGGGAAATAATCCAGTTATAAAAACAAATACGGTGTTATTCCACCTAATATACTGGAGCTACAGCAGTCAAATTCTTAGAGACAGAAATTAGAATGGTGGTTGCCAGGGACTGTGGAGGGGAGAGGAATGATGAGTTATTCCTTAATGAGTGGAAAGCTGGAGATGTACCAGATGATAAGGGTTCTGGAGATTGGCGGCACAGTGATGCGGATGTATTTAATGTATTTAACACGGCTGAACTGTACACATAACAATGGCTGAGATGGTAGCTAAGCCTAAAATGGAGGGCTTAAGCCTAAGATGGAGGGCACCTGTCACACAGGATGGGTGCTCCTCCCTCAAGTGGCTGACCGATGACCACGAGGCTCCTGGAACTGAAGGATGTGTTCTGAGCACTTGCCAGTCCTCCCATCCCTGGGGACAAACCAAACAAACAAGAGGAGAGGCTGATGGCATGCCTGAAGCCTTGCAAGCAACTAGGCAGAAACCAGGACCAGATGGAACGTGGGACTAACATTGATGAGAGGACCTTTGTGTTTATGAGGTGGTCAGGTTGCCGCTGGAGCTCTACTTTAAATACATCTTAAATGTACTTAAATACATCTATTAAAATGAAAAATTCCTATGTTCTTTGACCCAGCAATGCCACTTTTAGATATTTAACCTGCAGAAATACAACAGAGACCCAAGCTACATGTTTATAAGGATGTCCGTTGCAGTATTGCTTACAACTTGGCAAGATTAGAAACAGCTTCAATGTCTTCAGTAGGGGGTTAAATTCATTCTGAGACATCAGTACCATGGAATAAGGTGCAGCAATTTTGTTTAAATGAGGCTGTTACTGATAGAGTATGATGAGCATGGCATATTGTCACATGAAAACAGGAAAGTTGCAAAATCGTTTGTATAGCTGGTGATTCCATTTTTGCAGAAGTTCTTACTGTTGCAGATCTTAATTATGCGTAGGAAAAACTGTCTGGAAGATTAGGCAGCGAAATATTCACAGAGATTCTCTTGCAGGGCGAAACTATGGGGAACGGTCCGCTTGCTACCTTAGTGTCCGTAGGCTGTCTATGCAGTCTCGGTAAGAGAAGCAGCGCTCCGGTCCCACTGCCGGGGATGGAATGGCTCCCAGTAGTGCCACCAACAAGCAGAGTGACCTCCAGATGTTGGTTGGCATATGGTTTGTGATATTTGTGTTTTTATTATGAATGTGTATTTTATTCTTTTTTTTTAAAGTGGGCCCGATGCTGGTCATGGAGCCCAGTGTGGGGCTTGAACTCATGACCCTGAGATCAAGACCGGAACTGAGCTCAAGAGTCAATGCCCAACAGACTGAGCCACCCAGAGGACCCTGCATTTTATCTTTTCTTTTTTAAAGATTTTATTCACTCATTTGAGAGAGAGAGAGAGAGTGTGAGCCAGAGACCACAAGCAGGGGGAATAGCAGAGGGAAAGGAGAATCAGACTCCCCACTGAGCAGGGATTCCAATGCAGGGCTTGATCTCAGGACCCCAAGATCATGACATGAGCCGAAGGCAGTGGCTTAACTGACTGAGCCACCCAGGTGCCCTTGCATTTTGTCTTTTTAAACACATTTATTGAGGTATATTTTCACGTATTATAAAATCCAAGCATTTCAAGTGTGTAATTCAATAATTTTTAGCAACTCTACCGATCTGTGCAAACATCACCATAAATCTCTTTTCAGACGATTTCATTCTCCATGAGGTCCCTCCTGTCTAACTACTGCTGACCCCATTCACTTCCAGCCACAAGCGTCCACTAATTTTTCTGTCTCTATATTTCTGCCCTTTCTGGACATTTCATACAAATGGAATCATACAGTAGGTGGTCCCTTGTTATCTGGTGTCTTTCACTAAACACCATGTTTTCAAGGTTTGTCCATAATACAGTGTATGCCCACCGTTTAATTAATGTTTCCTTTTATTGATGAATAATATCCCATTGTAAGAATATACCACATTTTTGTCTGTCTTTTTCATTCACTAGTTGGTGAGCATTTAGGTTGGCTACAATTTTTAGCTATTTTGAATAATGCTGCTACGAACATTCATGTACAAGTCTTTGTGTGGACTGCACACATTTTCACTTATCTTGGATAGAAGATATCTGGGTGTGGCTTTACTGGATCTTATGGTAGGTGCGTGTTAACTTTTTGAGAAACTGCCAAACACTTTCCAAAGTTCCTGCCCTGTTTTCCATTCCCATCAGCCCTGAATGAGGGTTCCTGCTGCCCCACATCCTCACCAACACTTGCTATGATCTGTTTTGTTTATTCTGGCCGTTCTGGTAGGTGGGAAGTGGCATCTCATTGTGGTTTTAATTGACATTTCCCTAATGACTAATAGTATGGAGCATCTTTTCATGTAATTACTGACTGCATTTTACTTTTTTTTTAAGATTTTATTTATTTATTTATTTGACAGACAGAGATCACAAGTAGGTGGAGAGGCAGGCAGAGAGGTGGGGCAGTGGGGGAAGCAGGCTCCCCGCTGAGCAGGGAGCCCGATACGGGGCTCAATCCCAGGATCCTGAGATCATGACCTGAGCTGAAGGCAGAGGCTTTAACACACTGAGCCACCCAGGCGCCCTGCATTTTACTTTTGTATCCAGAAAAAAAGAATTCAGATGAGTGACCATTCCTCTATAGTGAGTGAAAGTTCTTCCTGCCCTTTTCCTGCCTCTCTCATCCCTGTCCTCCCTCAACATGGGCAAACACTCCCATTTGCCTGGGGGAGGAGGCCGGAGCGGTGCCAGCACCTGTTCTCTGACAGAGGAACTCTGGCAGCTGGGCTGCTGGATATAATGGGACCCTCTGTCCTACCCCAGACTATCTCCTCCCCCTGCGCACCTGCCCAGGTTCACCCAATGGGAGCCTAGTGCGTGCCATCTTAGAAAGCCACCGGAAAGGCAGGAACTGCTGGGACAACCTTGGGGTGCCCAGATGAAGGGTTTAGCCTATCTGCCTCCTTCCCTTCACTCAGAGCCAGGAGCATAGCTCTAGACATGAGATCAGTTCAACCCATAGCTGCCTGGGTTGCAGGACGTTCCACAGGCACTCACAAGGGACCTGGAAACTGGGTGTTAAATGTAGGGTCCTTGGGATACTTGGGTGGTTCAGTCGGTTAAGCGAACTGCCTTCGGCTCAGGTCATGATCCCATGGTGCTGGGATCCAGCCCGGTATCGGGCTCCCTGCTCAGCAGGGAGCTTGCTTCTCCCTCTCCTTCTACCCCCACCCAACTCGTGCTCTCTCTCCAGTGCTCCCTCTCAAATAAATGAATAAAATCTTAAAAAAAAAAAAACAGGGTCTTTCCCTGATTTCCAGAAGGATGCCTGGCACAGGGCAGCTCTACTGTGTCCTCACACAGGTATGTGTGAGCAGCATACGGTTCAGGAGGAAAGGGCCCAGGTTTGGAAGCCGGACACCATAGCAAACCCCAGCTCTGAGGAGACAGAGAAGTAGATCCTGCCTTCAAAAAGCCCCCACCATGTAAGGAGTCAGTCATTGATCCTCGAAGCCAGGCGACTGACAGGATGTGCCAGGGGTCTGGGGGTGTAGGGCAGCAGTGGAACAGCAGCTCACTGGGGGCTCCCATAGGCTGGGCAGAAGCCAGCACATTCCCGATCCTCCCCACAGCCTTAAAACAGATGTCACAGAGAAGTCGGCTAACCTGACCTGCATTTAGCCAATTTGCTGGACTAATGGCCACCCTCCTGTCCCTGGTTGAAACATCCCGACACCCTCCTAACTGGACTCATGGCTCCAGCCTCAGGAGCCTCCTCTGCCCTGCCAGGGCTCGGCTCCCACTGGTGGAGCTGCGAGCTACCAGAATCAGAAGTGTGTCCCCAAAAAGCTTTGGCCAACTTGTGTTGATTGTTATAATTATGTAATTTAGCTAAATAAAACAAAGAGCAGAATCTGCCTCTGTGTGTGTATGAGAGAGAGAGAGAGAGGGATGAAGTAATGTTTTGAGAAAAATGAAGTCCAATGCTTTGGAAATACGCAATAAAGACAAACCGCTAAAAATAGATCTGTTGCTGTAGTTTTGGGGAAGATTTGGGGTGGGAGGGGATAGTGACAATGCAGAATTCCAAATTCAGATTGCTTCACAAGAGTTCCAATGATCCATTTAAAAAGAAAAAGGAACTGGAAATCTTTAGCAATGCTCTGTGGGTGCAGGCAAAAAAAAAGTGGAACTCCAGCCAGAGAACCTGAACTTGAAGTAGAAATGTTGGCCCACATGGATTATCTTAAGCTAGAATAAAGTGCTTCAAGTGTTTACGAATCCTTTTTTCATGACTGCCTTTCTCAGCCAACCATTTTTTAAATTTAAATTCAATTAATTCACATATATTATTAGTTTCAGAGGTAGAGATCAGTGATTCATCAGTCTTATGTAACCCAGTGCTCATTACATGCCATGCTCTCCTTAATGCCCATCACCCAGTTACCCCATACCCCCACTTCCCTCACTCCAACAACCCTCAGTTTGTTTCCTGTGATTAAGAGTCTCTTATGGCTTGTCTCCCTCTCTGATTTCATCTTCTTTTATTTTTTTCCCTCTCTTCCCCTGTGATCCTGTTTTGTTTCTTAAATTCTATATATGAGTGAGATTATATGATTGTCTTTCTCTGATTGACTTATTTCGTTTACCATAATGCCATCTAGTTCCATCCACACTGTTGCAAATGGCAAGATTTCATTTTTTTGATAGCTGAGTAGTATTCCCATATTTATATCTGTACATCTTCTTTATCCATTCATCTGTTGATGGACATCTAGGTTCTTTCCATAGTTTGGCTATCGTGGACATTGCTGCTCCAAACCTTGGGGTGCACGTGCCCCTTCAGATCACTACATTTGTATCTTTGGGATAAATACCCTGTAGTGCAATTGCTGGGTCATAGGGTAGTTCTATTTTCAACCTCTTGAGGAACCTCCATGCTGTTTTCCAGAGTGGCTGCACCAGCTTGCAGTCCCACCAACAGTATAGGAGGGTTCCCCTTTCTCCACATCCTCGCCAACATCTGTCATTTCCTGACTGGTTAATTTTAGCCATTCTGACTGGTGTGAGATGATATCTCATTGTGGTTTTGATTTGGATTTCCCTGATGCTGAGTGATGTCGAGCATTTTTTTTTTTTTTTTTGCGTGTTTGTTGGCCATGTCTTCTTTGGAGAAAAGTCTGTTCATGTCTTCTGCCCCTTTCGTGATTGGATTATTTGTTCTTTGGGTGTTGAGCTTGATAAGTTCTTACAGATTTTAGATAATAGCCCTTTAGCTGACAAGACATTCGTAAATGTTTTCTCCCATTCTATCGGTTGTCTTTTGGTTTTGTCGACCGTTTCCTTCGCTGTGCAAAAGTTTTGATCTTGATGAAGTCCCAATCATTCATTTTTGCCTTTGCTTCCCTTACCTTTGGAGACATGTCCAGCAGGGAGTTGTTGCACCCAAGGTCACAAAAGTTGCTACCTCTGTTCTCCTCTAGGATTTTGATGGATTCTTGTCTCACATTGAGGTCTTTCATCCATTTTGAGTCTATTTTTGTGTGTGGTGTAAGGAAATGGCCCAGTTTCATTCTTCTGGATGTGGGTCTCAGCCAATCTTTTGATTACCTAATCAATTACTTGGACCAAACAGCAACTGAGAGGTTTCTAGTGGATTAGTATGCCCATTTCACAGATGAGGAGAGTAAAGCAGGAGAGGCAAAGTAGCTTGTTCAAAGCCAAGAAGTCTTGGTATAGGAAAGGGCTTGAGAGGCTCCCACCTCATCTGTCTTCCTGGCCTGAGAGGTCAGAGGGTGGGCAGCACCGCCAACTCCTGCATCCCTAGGAGGGCCCAGCCACAGTGGCAGTTTCGAACCCCACCCCCTCCTTGGCCCCAAAGAGACCACCCTCATGGACCTACCCAGGGCTTCCACCTTTCCCAGTGGCATCCTCACCTTTCCTGGGGAGTAGTAACCTTGGCTTCCCTACGGGATGGCTGTGGGCTCAAAGCACCCTAATTCAGAGACCCTGCACTCTGCTATTTTCCCTGAGGGCCTGCAAGTTCCAGAGCAAATCTGGATGGTGCAGGAGAAAAGCCAAGCAGGCTGGGTTGAAATCTCCTCTTCAGGGAGGCCTGGGTGACGAGAGCCCCTCCTTTCCACAGCTCAGTCACCTCATTTGTTAAATGGGGCTGGGGGAACCCACCTATGGAAGGCAGGAAAGGCTCACACTCAGGACTGGCGAGGTCCTAGCTCTTGGTCTGACACTTGCTAACCGTGTGAGTCTGGACAAATGTCTTGACCACCCTGTTCTTCAGTTTTTCTTATGTATAACATAGGGACTATAACATTACCTGTTTGATAGGGTAGCTATGAAGGTAAAATGAATTAATATGTATAAACTCAAATTAAGCTTACAAGACACTGAAAGCTATAGCTGTTGGCTATTATGATTATCATGATTATAATAATTGTTTTTACCATTGCAGGGTTTAGGGGAACATGGAATTAGATGCACACAGCACAGCACCCATAGGAGCCCAGGACAGCTTGGGTGCCCCTCCCAGCCTGAGGAGAAGGTGAGGGAAGATACATGAGGAGAGACCCGGGAACGCCTCAGGTCCTGTCCCAGTCTCCCCTGCACTTTCTAGGCCACGAAGGCCCTTCCCACATACTCAGTAGTGTCTGCGGTAAGCATGGTTCAGGTCTCGTACCTCGTTTAGGCTCTGAGCAGATCCCAGCGGGGTCCTGGACCCCATTTGCCAGGTGAGGTAACTGAGAACGTTTCTGGGGTGTTTTACTGCCACCCAGAGGTCAGGATCCTAGACCATTCAAGTCAGAAAGAGCCTCAGGACTCCCTGACCCCAGGAGGGGTCTCATCTCCCAAGCATCTGGGCTGACTTGTCCCAGAGACCTGCTTGAGGAGGATTTTGAGGTGGCCCAGGACCTCAAACAGAAAACGTGCTGTGATTGACTAGTGATGTCTTCCACAAATGCAGAAACGTCACGTGGTGATGTGTGTCACCAGTCATTCTGTGCTCATCCACTTACTTACTTAGTGTATGTCTTAGAGATGGGAGTCACTTGCCCATGGTCTCAGAGGTGCAGAAATGGAGTCAGTCACTGCCCAGCCCAGGCTCTTTCCCCCACCTGGTGCTGGATCGTTTCTGCTTTCCTGGGGAGAAATTTACTTGGTGCTTCTGCCATCTGTGGTCCTGGATGCTAGGAATCAAGTTATTCAGAGGGGACCGATGGCTTTGTGGGAGGCAGCCCCTGCCTCTGTCCCTGATCCCACCAGGTCCCGGTGAGCCTCTTGCCCCTGTAGCCTACGACTTTGGGGCTGTTGGCTGTCCAGAATATTCAAGAGCTGCCCCCCAAGGAAAGGTGTGAAGAAAGTAGGTCTCTGATACATCACCAAGCTGTACTCGTCACCCAGGGTCACTGGGGTGGGACCCAGCTAGGCTGTTCCCACCATGCCCCAAGAATGTGGACAGCAGAAGATGCCCAGAAGGTAGCCAGAGCAAGCAGGAACACAGGAGATACGCATGTACGCACATATTCCTTAAGCAAAGACTTGAAATTCACATATGTACATGATACATATATGGTCACAGATACACACTCAGTTATAACAGAGAACCCAGAGAATATAGCATAACAGATACCCACACATGCCCACTATCTTGAGTTAACAAATGTATGCAATCAATCATCTTTGCCTTAGACATTTCTTAATGAAAGAAATAAAATGTTGAAGATTTTAAAATTGAAGTCCTTCTCATACCCTTCCCCAGTTCCACTTCCCTTCCTCAAGCAGAGGCAACTATACTATCAGGAATTTGTCATGTGTCAGGGGCATCTGCATGGCTCAGTCGGTTGAGCGTCCGACGCCTGATTTTGGCTCAGGCCCTGATCTCGTGGTTCCGGGATTGAGCCCCGCATCAGGCTCCACACTCAGCATGGAGTCTGCTGGAGATTCTCTCTCTCTCCTTACCCTCTGCCCCTCCCCCTGCTCATTCTCTCTCTTCTTCTCTCCCTCTTTCTCTCTCAATAAACAAACAAACAAACAAACAAATAAATAAAATCTTTTTTAAAATTAAAAAAAAAAATTTGGTGTGTATCCTCCCAGTCCATTTTTTTAAAACCCACAGACAATACATAGTATTGTTGTGTGTGCTTTAAAATTTTACGTAAATGATATCTTATTATACTTAATATTTATGTATTAGTCTCTTAGGGTTGTTATAAACAAAGTACCACCAATGAGATGGCCTGAAACAAGTGAAATGTGTTCTCTCAAAGGTTTGGCAGCTGGAAGCCTGAGATCAAGGTTTTGGCGGGGCCCTGCTCCATCGGAGGTTCTGGTCTCTTCTGACTCCCAATGGCGGCTGTCAATCCTTGGTGTTACTGGCTTCCAGCTGCTTTGCCCCAACCTTTCTTTTGTCATTACCTGGCCTTCTCCCACTGTGTCTCTGCCTTCACTTGGCATTCTCCTTTCTGAGCATGTCTGTGTCCAAATAGCCCTCTTTTTATAAGGGCATCAATCAGGGGCACCTGGGTGGCTCAGTTGGTTAAGCATCTGCCTTCAGTTCAGGTCATCATACAAAGGACCTGGGTTTGAGCCCCTCATCTGAGCCCAGCATCAAGCCCCTCATAGAGTTCCATGTCCAGTTCTGCATTGAGCTCTACATGAATCCCTGCATCAGGCTCCCCACTCAGTGGGGAGCCTGCTTCTCCTTCTCCTTCTGCCTGTCACACCTGCTCAAGATGTCTCCCTCTTGCTCTCAAATGAATAAATAAAATTCTAAATAAAAAATAAGGATACCATTCCTATTGGATTAGGGCGCATCCTAAGGACCTCACTTTAGGCTGATAACCTCTACAGAGACCTGATTTCCAAATAAGGCCATGTTCAGAGGTAGGATATCAACAAATCTTTTGGGGCGACACAATACTACACAGAACACTTTTAAAAATCAGAATTATACTTTTTTATATTTATTCAATGTTGATATATGTAACTCAGGTTCATTTGGTTTACAGTATGATGTTCTGCTTTATAAATACGTAATACTAATTTATTTAATTACTCTCAAGTTTAACATCCCTGACATTTCCTTGATCAATGAGCAAGGATTTCTCTAGGGTTCATTCTTGGAAGCAGAACTGCTGGTCACTCCGTATGCACATTTCCAATTTGTGTAAGAGACTACCAAATTGCAGTCTTTGAGAGTTCATATTTTCCCACATCTTCACCAACATTCAATAGTGTCAAACTTTCCAACCTTTGCCAATCAATGGATGTGAAATGTAATATCTTTGCTGCTTAATTTGCCTTTCTTCTATAAGTAATGAGGTTAAATATCTTCCTTAAGCTTATTCACCATCACTGCTGCTGCTGCTGCTGCTGCTTCTGCTTCTTCTTCTTCTTCTTCTTCTTCTTCTTCTTCTTCTTCTTCTTCTTTTTGGTGAATCATTCATGTTCTTCCCCATATCTCTATTAGGTTGTCTTTCTCTTATGGATTTATGAGAGTTCTTTATATACTGGATATTAATCCTAGGTATGCCACCAATGTCTTTCCATAGACTCCTGCTCAAATTTTAACTTTGCAAGGGCCTTTTATTACACAAGAATATTTGATTCGGTTGAGCCTAAAGTTAACAATATTTTCCTTTGTGATTTCTGGCTTTTCGTAATTTACTGAAGAACTCCTACCCTATCCCGAGACATAAAGAAAAATCTCCTACTCGTCTTCTACAAAACTTCCAGACTGGTTTTCACATTTAAGCCATTAATTCATCTCGCTTATTTTTTTAAATGCTGAGATAGGGTCTGATATCATTTTTTCCCATATAGAAAGCTCTCCAAATCCTATTTTTATATAGGCCATCCTTTCCCCTTACAAACTCATGATGCCATTTTTTTTTTAAGATAAGAGAGAGAGCATGTGCATGCATGAGAAAGAGCATGGGTGGTGGGGGCAGGAGGCAGGGGGCAGAAGAAGAGGGAGGAGACACCTCACTGAGCAGGGAGCCGGACATGGATCTCCATCCCAGGACCCCAGGATCACGACCTGGGCCGAAGGCAGGTGCTTAACTGACTGAGACAACCAGGAGCTCCTTGTAATGCCTTTTGATCATGCACCATGGTCCCATATAAGTTGGGTCTGCTTCTGGGATTTCTTTTTTGTCCTGTTGATTCATTTGTCCACTCCTGTGCTACAAACCAGGATGTGTTCTTATCAAAGCTTTATAATAAATCCGGGTATTTTCAGGGTAAGACCCCTATCTTGTGCTACTTCAGATTTGTCTTAGCTATTCATGCACTTTTACCTTTCTGTATGGATTTTAGAATCACTTTAACAAATTTGATGAGAAACCCTGCTATAATTTTAATTTATACTGCATAGATTTTAAGAATTAATTTCAGAAAAATTAAAGTAGTTATGAAATTGAGTCTTCCTTTCCATAAACAGGGTACATATTCTCATTTATTTGTGGGTGTGTTTTTTAATAATATTTCATGTTTTCTTCATTGGGTTGTTACACATTCTTTGCCTATTGATTACTAGACCGTTTAAAATTCTATCTTTTTCCTGTTACATTTAATTCTCTCATTGGTTATTACTTGCAGATGAGCACATGGTGGATTTTCTAGATTGATCACATATCCAACAATCTCAATCCCTTACTCTCCAGTTCCAGGCAAAAGATAGGGAGCTTAGGACTTGGTGACTTGCAGAACCCAAGTCAGGACATGGATTTAGAGCATGTTTAGAGCTTGGATTTTGCAAAACTGACAGGTGAACCTGGGTTTGAGTCCCAGATTTGCCACTTATGAGCTGAATAAGTTCACTTAACTTCTCTAAACTAATGATCACATGCATCCCCTGGGTGATTTTGAGGAGTCAGGGAGAGAAAATGTGTGAAAGTGCCCAGCACAGTGCGTGACACACACAAAAAAATGTTTAACAGATGCTAGTTCTTATAATTTTTACTAACCGGATTCTCTTGCATAGCTGGGGAGATAACAGCCCACAGGAAAACACATCAACCCCTGCCTCTATTTATCATGAAGCAGCCACATAGAATTGACAGCATTTGAAGGAGCTTGATCACAAAGTAACACCCACATTTAGTGACTTCCCTAGGGACTGCTGACTTGGAGCTCATGTTTAAAACCCATTTGTTCTCTCTGCCATTTTAATACACATGGCCTCCCAATCAACCAGCAATGGCTTGTCACCGACCATTAATTTGAGAAGCCTTGGAGACCCCTGCCCATCTCTCTGACCCTGCCCCATGCCCCCACATCCAGAACCACTCTAGAGTAAGGTGACAGACATCAAGTGCTGTAGACTGGATGTGTCCCACCCAAAACAATAGATATGTTGAAATCCTAACCCCCAGTGTGATGGTATTTGAAGACGGGGCCTATGGTCTTTCCTGAACAATCTGATGAATGAATCTTATGAAATCCCAGAGAGCTCCCTCACCCCTTCTACCATGTGAAGACACAGCAAGAAGATGGCTATCTAGGACCTGAGAAGATGCCCTCATCAGACACGCAATCTTCCAGCTCCTTGATCTTGGACTTCTAGGTCTCCAGAATTATAAGAAATAAATTTCTGTTGTGTGTTAGCTACCCAGCCTATGATATCTTTGTTACAGCAGCCAGAACAAACTCAGACACCAAGCCAGACCATCCTTTCCAAACAATTCATGTGGCTACTTCTTCATGATGTGGAAAGAGATAAATGGGCAGACAGAGTAGTAGCAATTATATTGATATTCTTAGACGTATCACTACAACTCTGAATACACTACAATTGGCGGTGTACACAGGGCTCAAATCCAACAGCTCTGAAGTCAGAACCCAGGAAAAAACTGGACAGTGGCAGCTGTTGATAAGGAAGGAGGAATGGGTCTGGGTATGAGTTGGGACTTCCTAAAACACAGTGAAAGGAGAACCAGAAAGTACACCTGAAAAGCACCCTGAGGGATTACATAATGTTTCAAGCTATGGGTAATGCTCAGGTGTTTTGTTCAAAGAAGCCACCCCTGACCAAGACCCCGTCTCTACGACTGCTCCCCCGAGGGCTGTGGGAAATGCCAACAGTAGGATCTGGTGTCATTGCTGATGACACCCCATGTGTCAAACCTAAAACAAGAGTGTCATAGATAGGATTTCACTTAGTCCTCCCAACAAAGCACAAAGACAGTAAATCTCCCCCCTGAGGAAGTAGAGCTCAGGAAGGAGCAGGGCCAGGACGTGAATGCAGAGCTGTCCTGAGGTTTATAGTTTAGTTTTTGTTGCTTTCCAAGTGAGCAGTGCCTGTGGATTCCCTCGCATGACTTTGGGTTCAGGGAGTGTCCTCAGCTTCCCTGTGAGCGGTGTCACCGGGCCACGGGGTCTGCTCAGTGCGCTGCTGGAGATTTTCACCAGGCCGAAGAGTACTTGATTGCACTGGTAAGTACTTCTGCTCAGCTACTGGGTATGGGTGCAAGTCCGAAGCTCATATGAGGGTGAGATGACCGCCCCCACCCCCGTGGCCAGGGCCCCAGACTCAAGCGCCTCCTTGGGGTGCCCCCGGGGGCAGATCCATAACTTCCCAAACTGCACAGCAGCTGCTCAACTTCGTGGAAATGGCTGAGGCTGGCCCACTCCTCCCTTCTCCCACTATGATCCCAGAGAGTCCAAGGCATGGTTGCGGCTGCGTTAGGGGCCCTGATCACAGAGTTCACCCCGGCAGAGGCTTGGGGACCCAGGGACACTCCCCAACCCCTTAAAATCTGCCGGTGTCAGCACCGCCAAAGATAGTAGCCAAATGGGCAGAGGAGAGGGGCTAAAAGAGAAGACTGCCAGGCAGATGCCAAAGACCTCAAAACCTTGGAAGTCACCGAGTGTTCCACTTCCCAGCCCACTGCACAGGTGGAAAGAGTAAGACCCTGAATCAGACTGTACAGGAATGTCTATAACGTCTGCCTTTGGAGACAACATACAGGCAGATCCTGTCCTGTTCTCCCTGGAAGGGAGCCTGAGAGGGCCCGGGTACAGCTCATCCTCTCCCTGGCCAGCTTCAAGGCCTGGGCTTGATCTTCCCCTTGGAATCCAAGCCACGTACCTAGAAGCTGGAACTGGGTCACCAAAAAGCTCTGGGCTCACCTCCCACATGATACTATGTGCTCCTTGTAAAGTGATATCAAATCACTTGTCAGCTTTTCTAAATTTCTTTTATAACAAAGGTAGCACATGCTCTGCTAAATAAATATACACCTACCCTAAGACCCAGCAATTCCACTCCTAGGTTTTACCCAGACATGAGTGCATAAGGTCATCAAAAGATGTGCCATACATGTTCCCAAGCATCCCTGTTCACCATGGCTCCAAACTGGCAAGAACTAAAGGCCATCAGCAGAGACTAGATCAATGAGTTGGGCATTTCTTTTTTTTTTTCCCCCGTAAGATTTTGTTTAATTATTTGAGAGAGAGCATGTGGGGAATGGTGGGGAGCAGTGAGGAGCACAGAGGGAGAGGGATAAGCAGACTCCCCACTGAGCAGGGATTCCCAACGTGGGGCTTGATCCCATGACCTGGGGATCATGACCTAAGCTAAAGGCAGCTGCTTAACTGATTGAGCCACCCAAGTACCCTGAGTTGGGCATTTCTATGACAATAAGAGCAATAAGAAGGGGATGGACCACCAGGATGTGCAACGTTATGGACAAATCACACCTTTATTATGTTGAATCAAGGAAGCCAGACACAAAAGACTACTGACTGTATTATGCCACATATATGAAGTTCAAGAACAGACAGAACTATTCAAACAATGGAAGACAGGATAACGTTTACCTCTGGGGGCAGATGTAGACTGGGTAGGAGTACTTTCTGGGGTGTTAGAGATGCCTACCCCTTGAGCTGGGTGGTTATGTGGGTATACATACCTATGTAAAAAATTACCAAACCATACACTTAGACACACATTTTACTGCACGTTATACTACATTCAAAAATAAAAATGTTTTAAGTGTATATGAGCTAAAACCCAAAAGTACGTGGAGGCCCCAACTCGCTCAGTCAGGAGAGCACGTGACTCTTTATCTCGGGGTTGTGATTTCAAGCCCCATGTTGGGTGTAGACATGATGACTTACAGAAAAAAAAAATACATGGTCATTGATAGAAGCTGACAAATCCAGAGGTCTTTAAAGAAATTCTAACTCTCCCATCCCCAACACCAACCACTTCTCCTTGCTGAGTCTTGGATTCATTCTGAGTCCTGGAGTCCCTCTGGAGGAACACCCCAAGACAGGGAGAGGAATCAAGGAGTCTTCCCTACCCCCAGGAACCCACCACTCATATGATGGAAGCAGGAGACAGAAATTCCAGTCCACCTCCTTACTCCCAGTTTTCTTGGATTGCTGTCCCCCTTCCTGGGGACCTTTCTCTAGGAGGGCTGTTGGGAAGAGGAGCCATTGGGCTTGGCAGGATCACCACTAGCTACGTGACATGGGTCAAGTCTGCCCACCCAAGGCTTCTCCTAAGCCATCCACGGGAGCATTTGGCTACCAAGCAGTTAGCAACAGAGCCTTTACCCTGTCTCTGTCCTTTCTGGGGACCCTGGAGCTTGGAACAATCCAGGAGCCCACCCCTCAAGATAAGATCACTGAAGAGTCCCAAAGAGCTAGCAGAAGAAATAGGAAAGTAAAGGAGTCTCCACCTCCTGCTTTTACAGCTCCCATGATGGGGAGCTTACTACCTCCCAAGACTGCCTCTCCTCTCCCTAGCTAGCTAAACAAGTCCTTACTCTCGAGGAGAGGGAACCAGTGGCTTATGGCTCCATTACAAGGTGCCCTGGTTTGGCCAGGACTTTCCCAATTTGGGTGCTGCAAGTCTAGTATCTCAGAAAACCCCTCAATCCAGAAAAAAACAGGAGGTTAGTCACCCTGTTCTTAGCTACACCAGTTAGGAGACATTGTCTCAGGGATCCTCTCCCCAGGTACCATAGCCAGGCCAGCCACCGCCGCCCCCCACCACCACCCAAGGCCTGGTAGTGTAATATTTTTTCATTCATACAATTACTTACAACCCTCCAGAATGGCCTAGAGACTTAGGGCCTGGGCACTGCTTCTGAACAAACCTGGGTTCACATTCTGGCTGTGTGACTTTGCACTTGCTACTTAACCTCTCTGAGCTTCTGTTTGATCTTCTCAAAGTGAAGATAATAGGCATCTACATCACAGGATTTTTGTACATATAAAATGAGATCATGAATGGGAAATGCTTACATAAGGCCTGGTATCTAGTAACTACTCATACATTGTTAGCTTTTATTCTAGTATTCATGCATCCAAAAACCATTTATTGTGTATTTAGTCTGTTTGGGTCCTAGTTTAGTCACTAAAGACACACAAATAACCCAGACATACCACCCTACAGGCACCAAGCTGCCTACAGGCTGGTATGGAAAGCACAGGAAGACACAGGCAGTTATAGTCCAGCATGAAACAGGCTATAAGGAGACAAGACAGAGGGAAAGAACTGGGAAGGTTCCCAGAGAAGGTGACTTTGCTCTGGGCCTTGTTCCATAGAAGTCAGGGGGAGGGCATTCTATGAAGAGGGCCTAGTATGGGGCAAGGGCCAGAAAACTTGAAACAAAAGAATTGCTCAGGGAATAACAAGTCATTCTGTACTGCAGAGTCTAGCCCACATGTGGAGGGGGCTAGAGAAGGAGGCAGTTTAGAAAGAATTTTCTTTCTTAATAAAAAAGGAAAATATTTAAGTGCAATAGAATCTATTTACTTTAACCCAAAAGCCAGTATCATGCTTTAAGGGAAATTCTTAAAGGCATTCCAATCTTGATGAAAAATAAGGAAAGTGTGTCTATAATCAACACTATTATTTAAAATAGTTCTGGAGGTGGGATGCCTGGGCAGCTTCATGGGTTAAGTCTGTCTTCAGCTCAGGTCATGATCCCAGTATCTGGGGATTGAGTCCTGCATCTGGCTCATTGCTCAGTGAGAAGCCTGCTTCTCCCTCTGCCTGGTGCTCCCCCTGCTTGTGCTTTCTCTCTCTCTCTGACAAAGAAATAAATAAAATCTTTAAAAATAAATAAATTAATAAATAAAATAGTTCTGGAGGTACTAGCCCTCATGATTAGACAAGAAAAAGAAATGAGAAGTATAAAAATCGGAAGGAGGAAAATTGACCACTCCATACAGAATCATCAGAAAAACCATTATAAATAGTAAGGGAACTCAGTAAGATGTCTGGGGACAAAATGCATATACATCATAAATGTAAAATGAAAGTTAGAGGAAATAATGAGATGACCGAAGCAAGATGGCAGAGGAGTAGCAGACGGAAATGACATCAGGTTGCAGGAGTTCACCTAGATAGGTATCAAACCATTCCAAACACCTACAAACTCAACAGAAAATTGAAAAGAAAAAGAGCAGCAATTCTAGGAACAGAAAAGTGACCACTTTCTGAAAGGTAGGATGAGCGGAGAAGTGAATCCGAAGCGACAGGAAGATAGACTGTGGGGGAGGGGCCAGCTCCCAGGAAACGACAGAGCAATGGAACTCAAAATCTGAACTTTTAGAAGTCTGCTCCACTGAGGGACATCACTCCAGAGGCTAAGCGGGAGTGGAGCCCTCGTGGGGACAGTGTGGTCTCAGGTCCCGTGGGGTCACAGAAGGATCGGGGATGTCTGAGTGTAGCAGAGTTCCCAGGTATTGAAGCAGGGAAGCCGACTACAGAGACAGAGACGAGGAGTGAGCTCTCAGCTTGGGGTTACCTTAAACCGTGATCCACGGCACAGTGGGACCACTGCTCTTTGAGCAGGGACCCCATAAGTGGCAGATCCAGGGAGACTCACCTTCTTCCTCTGGAGGCAGGAATCTGCTGGGTTTGGAGACTCCAAATGGGGCTGTGCATCAGAAACAGAAACACTCATTCACAGACCAGGTGAGCTCCGAGCATGGCCGGAGACCAGGGAGACGGGAGTGATTGACCCGTTTACTCCAAGGGGACATTGAGGAGTGGGGCCCAAGCTCTCAGCTCTTCCAGCCAGAGATTGGGAGGCCGCCATTCATTTTCCTCCTCCAGAGCTCTACAGAAAGCGTTCAGGGAACAAAAGCTCCAAGACCGAACCCCAGCAGATTACTTAGTCCCGCCCCTGGCAAGGGCAGCACAATTCTGCTTGGGCAAAGACATTTGAGAATCACTACAACAGGCTCCTCCCCCAGAAGATCAGCAAGAACAACCAGCCAAGACCAAGCTGATCGATCAAGGAGAACAGTGGAACTCCAGAGATAGGGGAAAGCAATGCATGGAATTCAGCTTTCTCCCCATGATCCTTTAGTCTTGCAAAGTTAAATTAAATTATTTTTTTTTCTTATTCTATTTTTTTAACTTTTCCTCTTTCCTTTTTCAATGTTTTTTAGTTTATCTTAACAATACCTTTCTTTAAAAAATCTTTTTAAACCTTCATTATTATAGTCATATTTTATCCTTCATTGTATTTAACCATATTTTTGGTATACATATAGGGTTGTTTTTTTTTTTTTTTTCTAAAAACTTTTGGGACACAATTTCTTCTAATAGATCAAAATATACCCTAAATCTAGCACAGGACTTTGTTCTAGTCTCCGGCCTGAGCACATTCTCTCCCTTTTTTTTTCCTTCTTTCTTTTTCCAACCAACTTATCTTATTAATTCCTTTTTTAGAATTTTTTAAAATTTTCATCTTTACAGTCAAATTGCATCCCTTCATCATGTTTACCCTTATTTTATATATATATATGTATATATATATATATATATATATATGTTTTTCTTTAAAATTTTAGAAGGTAGTTTCTTCTAAGAGACTAAAATACACCCAAATCAAGTGGGTGGCTCTGTTCTATTCACCAGTCATATATATATATATTTTTTTTTAATTTCTTTTTACTCCCTTTTTCTCCCCCCAGTTTGGGGGTTTCCTTTGATTTGGTTAGCATATATTTTTCTGGGGTCTTTGCCACCCTTTTAGTATTTTATTCTCTCATTCATATATTCTTTTTTTTAAAGATTTTATTGATTTATTTGACAGAGAGAGAGATCACAAGTAGGCAGAGAGGAAGGCAGAGAGAGAGGGAGAAGCAGGCTCCCCACTGAGAAGAAAGCCCAATGCAGGGCTCGATCCCATGACCCTGAGATCATGACCTGGACTGAAGGCAGAGGCTTAACCCCCTGAGCCACCCAGGTGCCTGTCTCATTCATATATTCTTATCTGGATAAAATGACAAGGCAGAAAAAACTCACCACAAAAAAAAAAAAAAAAAAGAACAAGAGGCAGTACTGAAGACTAGGGACCTAATCAATACAGACATTGGTAATATGTCAGATCTAGAGTTCAGAATGATGATTCTCAAGGTGTTAGTTGGGCTCAAAAAGGGCATGGAAGATATTAGAGAAATCCTATCTGAGAAATAAAAATCCCTTTCTGGAGAAATAAAAGAACTAAAATCTAACCAAGCTGAAATAAATAAAGGAATTAATAAGGTGTAATCAAGAATGGAGGCTCTTACTGATAGGATAAATGAGGCAGAAGAGAGAGTTAGTGATATAGAAGACCAAACGATGGGGAATAAAAAAGAGAGCAAAAGAGAGACACACAACTACTGGACCATGAGGGGAGAATTCGAGAGGTAAGTGATACCATAAGATGAAGCAATATTAGAATAATTGGGATTCCAGAAGAAGAAGAAAGAGAGGGGCAGAAGGTATACTGGAGTAAATTATAATAGAGAATTTCCCTAATGTGGGAAAGAGAACAAACATCAAAATCCAGGAAGCACAGAGAATCCCCCCTCAAAATCAATAAAAATAGGTCCACACCCTGTCATCTAATAAGAAAACTTACTAGTCTTAGTGACAAAGAGAAAAATCCTGAAAGCAGCTTGGGACAAGAAGTCTATAACATACAATGGTAGAAATATTAGATTGGCAACAGACTTATCTACAGAGACCTGGCAGGCCAGAAAGAACTGGCATGATATATTCAGAGCACTAAATGAGAAAAACATGCAACCAAGAATACTATATCCAGCTAGGCTATCATTGAAAATAGAAGGAGAGATTAAAAAGTTTTCAGTACAAACAAAAATTAAAGGAATTTGCAAACACCAAACCAGCCCTACAGGAAACATTTAAAGGGGTCTTCTAAGCAAAGAGAGAGCCTAAAATTAGTAGCCCAGAAAGGAACAGAGACAATATACAGTAACAGTCACTTTACAGGCAATACAATGGCACTAAACTCATATCTTTCAATAGTTACACTGAATGTAACTTTTTACTCCCTTTTTCTCCCCCCAATTTAGGGCTAAATGCCCCAACCAAAAGACACAGGGTATCAGAATGGATAAAAAACCCAAACCCATCAATATGCTGTCTGCAAGAAACTCATTTTAGACCCGAAGACACCTCCAGATTTAAAATGAGGGGGTGGAAAACAATTTACATGCTAATGGACATCAAAAGAAAGCTGGGATGGCAATCCTTATTTCAGATAAATTAGATTTAAGCCAAAGACTATAATAAGAGATGAGGAAGGACACTATATCATACTCAAAGGGTCTGTCCAACAAGAAGATCTAACAATTTTTTTAGAAAAATTTTTTTAAAGATTTTATTTATTTATTTGACAAACAGAGAGATCACGAGATCACAAGTAGGCAGAGAGGCAGGCAGAGAGAGAGGGAGGAAGCAGGTTCCCTGCTGAGCAGAGAGCCCGACGTGGGGCTTGATCCCAGGACCCTGAGACCATGACCTGAGCTGAAGGCAGAGGCTTTAACCCACTGAGCTACCCAGGTGCCCCAAGATCTAACAATTTTAAATATCTATGCCCCTAACATGGGAGCAGCCAACTATATAAACCAATTAACAACAAAATCAAAGAAATACATTGACAATAATACAATAATAGTAGGGGACTTTAACAACCCCTCACTGAAATGGACAGATAATCCAAGTAAAATATCAACAAGTAAATAAAGGCCTTAAATGACACAGTGGACCAGATGGACATCACAGATATATTCAGAACATTCCATCCCAAAGCAACAGAATACACATTCTTCTCTAGTGCACATGGAACATTCTCCAGAATAGATCACATCCTGAGTCACAAATCAGGTCTCAACCAGTAGCAAAAGATTAGGATCATTCCAAGCATATTTTCAGCCCACAGTGCTCTGAAGCTAGAACCACAATCACAAGAGGAAAGTTGGAAAGAACTCAAATACATGAATGCTAAAGAACATCCTACTAAAGAATGAATGGGTCAACCAGGAAATTAAAGAAAAATTTTTTAAAAATCATGGAAACAAATGAAAATGAAAACACAACTATTCAAAATCTGTAGGACACAGCAAAGACAGTCCTGAGAGGAAAGTTTATAGCAATACAAGCCTTCCTCAAAAAACAAGAAAGGTCTCAAGTACACAACCTAACCCTACACCTAAAGGAGCTGGAGAAAGAACAGCAAAGAAAGCTTAAACCCAGCAGGAGAAGAGAAATAATAAAGATCAGAGCAGAAATCAATGAAATAGAAACCAAAAGAACAGTAGAACAAATCAAGAAAACTAGGAGCTGGTTCTTTGAAAGAATTAATAAGATTGATAAATCCCTGGCCAGACTTATCAAAAAGAAAAGAGAAAGGACCCAAATTAATAAAATCGTGAATGGAAGGGGAGAGATCACAACCAACACCAAAGAAATACAAACAATTATAAGAACATATTATGAGCAACTATACGCCAGAAAATTTGACAATCTGGAACAAATGGATGCATTCCTAAAGACATATAAACTACCAAAACTGAAGCAGGAAGAAATAGAAAGCCTGAACAGACCCATAACCAGTAAGGAGACTGAAGCAGTCATCAAAAATCACCCAACAAACAAGAGTCCAGGACCAGACAGCTTCCCAGGGGAATTCTACCAAACATTTAAAGAAGAATTAATACCTATTCTTCTGAAATTGTTCCAAAAAATAGAAATGGAGGGAAAACTGCCAAACTCATTTTATGAGGCCAGCATTACCTTGATCCCAAAACTAGACAAAGACTCCATCAAAAAAGAGAATTACAGACCAATATCCTTGATGAACACAGATGCGAAAATTCTCACCAAAATACTAGCCAATAGGATCCAACAGTACATTAAAGGGATTATTTACCACGACCAAGTGGGATTTATTCCTGGGCTGCAAGGTTGGTTCAACAACCGCAAATCAATCAATGTGATACAATATGTTAATAAAAGAAAGAACAAGAACCATATGATACTCTCAATAAATGCTGAAAAAGCATTTGACAAAGTACAGCATCCTTTCTTGATCAAAACTCTTCAGAGTGTAGGGATAGAGGGCACATACCTCAATATCATCAAAGCCATCTATGAAAAACCCACAGTGAATATCATTCTCAATGGGGAAAAACTGAGAGCTTTTCTGCTAAGATCAGGAACACAGCAGGAATGTCCACTATCACCACTGCTATTCAACATAATACTAGAAGTCCTAGCCTCAGCAATCAGACAACAAAAGGAAATTAAAGGCATCTGAATTGGCAAAGAAGAAGCCAAACTCTCACTCTTTCCAGATGATATGATACTTTATGTGGAAAACCCAAAAGACTCCACTCCAAAACTGCTAGAACTTGTACAGTAAAGCGTCAGGATATAAAATCAACACACAGAAATCAGTTGCATTTCTATACACCAGCAACAAGAAAGAAGAGAGAGATATTAAGGAGTCGATCTCATTTACAATTACACCCAAAACAATAAGATACCTAGGAATAAACCAAACCAAAGAGACAAAGAATCTGTACTCAGAAAACTATAAAGTACTCATGAAAGAAATGGAGGAAGACACAAAGAAAAGGAAAAATGTTCCATGCTCATGGATTGGAAGAACAAATATTGTGAAAATGTCTATGCTACCTAAAGCAATCTACACATTTAATGCAATCCCTATGAAAATACCATCAATTTTTTTCAGAGAAATGGGACAAATAATCCTAAAATCTATATGGAACAAGAAAAGACCCTGAATAGCCAGAGAAATGTTGAAAAAGAAAGCAAAAGTTGGTGGCATCACAATTCCAGATTTCAAGCTTTATTACAAAGCTGTAATCATCAAGACAGTATGGTACTGGCACAAAAACAGACACATAGATCAATGGAACAGAATAGAGAGCCCAGAAATAGACGTCAACTCTATGGTCAACTAATCTTTGACAAAGTAGGAAAGAATGTCCAATGGAAAAAAGAGAGTCTCCTCAACAAATGCTGTTGAGAAAATTGGACAGCCGCATGCAGAAAAATGAAACTGGACCATTTCCTTACATCACACACAAAAATAGACTCAAAATGGATGAAAGACCTCAATGTGAGACAGGAATCCATCAAAATCTTTGAGGAGAACACAGGCAGCAACCTCTTCGACCTCAGCTGCAGCAACTTCTTCCTAGAAACATTGCCAAAGGCAAGGGAAGCAAGGGCAAAAATGAACTATTGGGACTTCATCAAGATCAAAAGCTTTTGCACAGCAAAGGAAACATTCAACAAAACCAAAAGACAACTGACAGGATGGGAGAAGATATTTGCAAATGACATATCAGATAAAGGGCTAGTATCCAGAATATATTAAAAAAAAAACTTATAAAACTCAACACCCAAAGAACAAATAATGCAATCAAGAAATGAGCAGAGGACATGAACAGACATTTCTGCAAAGAAGACATCCAGATGGCCAACAGATACATGAAAAAGTGCTCAACATCACTCAGCATCAGGGAAATCCAAATCAAAACCTACAATGAGATACCACCTCACACCAGTCAGAATGGCTAAAATTAACAAGTTAGGAAACGGCAGATGCTGGTGAGGATGCGGAGAAAGGGCAACCTCTTACACTGTTGGTGGGAATGCAAGCTGGTGCAGCCACTCTGGAAAACAGCATGGAGGTTCCTCAAAAAGTTGAAAATAAAGCTACCCTACGACCCACCAATTGCACTACTGGGTATTTACCCTAAAGATACAAATGTAGTGATTTGAAGGGGCACGTGCACCCAAATGCTTATAGCAGCAATGTCTACAATAGCCAAACTATGGAAAGAGCCTAGATGTCCATCAACAGATGAATGGATAAAGAAGATGTGGTATATATATACAATGGAATACTATGCAGCCATCGAAAGAAATGAAATCTTGCCATTTGTAACAATGTGGATGGAACTAGAGGGTATTATGCTGAGCGAAATAAGTCAATCAGAGAAAGCCAATTATCATAAGCTCTCCCTGATATGAGGAATTTGAGAGGCAGAGTGGAGGGTTTGGAGGGTAGGGAAGGAAAAAATGAAACAAGATGGGATCAGGAGGGAGACAAACCATAAGAGACTCTTAATCTCACAAAACAAACTGAGGGTTGCTGTGGGGAGGGAGGGTATGGAGAGGGTGCTTGGGTTATGGACATTGGGGAGGGTATGTGAAATGATGAGTGCTGTGAAGTGTGTAAACCTGACAATTCACAGACCTTTACCCCTGGGACAAATAATACATTATATGTTAATAAAAATAATTAATTAAAATATTTAATTTCATTTTAAAAAAAGAAGAGATAATGAAAGAGAAGCCCCTGTGTATAATAGAATATTTAGAAAGGCTCAGTTGTTAACTGCTTGGTAACAAAATATTATTCTATTTAATAATAGAATATTTAGAAATAACAAAAATAAAGTATACAAGATTATTAGAAATCTATTTTACACCAGAAACAGATATAACAGTGTATATTAACTCTACTGGAATTAAAATTTTAAAACCTGAATCACTGAATTCTACTCCTGAAACCAATATTGTACTATATGTTAATTAACTAGTATTTAAATAAAAATTCAGAAAAAAACAAAAATAAAAAATGAAATAAAATAATCTATTTAAAAAAAAAGAGGGACACATGGGTGGCACAGTTAAGCATCCAGCTCTTGGTTTAGGCTCAGGTCATGATCTCAAGGTCATGAGATCAAGCTCCATGTCAGGTTCTGTGCTCAGCACAGAGTCTGCTTGAGATTCCCTCTCCTTCTTCCTCTGCCCCTCCCCCAACACATGCGCCATGTGCACTCTCTCTTTCTCAAATAAATAAATAAACCTTAAAAAAAAAGGAATGAGCTTTAATAAATTGCTGAGGGACATAAAAGGAGGCCTGAACATGTAGAATAGTTTTAGACCAGATGACTCAACATTAAAAATATACCAAATCTCTCCTAGTTTACATATTATATATTTATACATTATATATATATGTGTGTGTATATATATATATATATATGTATATATATATATATTCTGAATATATGTGTTATGTTCTGAATATATATAACATGTATATTCTGGTAAAATACCAATAGGAAGTTGATTCTAAAGTTCTTATGGCAAAGTAAGTAAAAGGAAATTCTGAAAAATTCTGAAAAGAGAGAATAATGAGTGAGGACCAGACTTAGATATTAGAACATAGTATAAAACTACAATATTTTTTTTTTTTTTTTTAAGATTTTATTTGTCAGAGAGAGAGGGAGAGCGAGCGAGCACAGGAAGACAGAATGGCAGGCAGAGGCAGAGGGAGAAGCAGGCTCCCCGCCGAGCAAGGAGCCCGATGTGGGACTCGATCCCAGGACGCTGGGATCATGACCTGAGCCGAAGGCAGCTGCTTAACCAACTGAGCCACCCAGGCGTCCCTAAAACTACAATATTTTAAATAGGGTGCTAATCTTTAATGGATGGATCAGTAAAGCAGAATAGGAAATTTGAAAGCTTACCTGTAGTGGGTAAAATTGTGTCTCCCAAAAAAATACAACCAAGTCTTAACCTAGTGAATAAAACTTCATTGGAAATGGGGTCTTTGCAGATGTAATCATATTACGATGAGAACATAATGAATTCATGTCATACTGGATTAGACCCTAATCCAATGGCTGGTATCCTTGGGAGAAGAGAGAAATTTGGAACTTGCATGAACTCTTAGAGGAGAGGCCATGTGAAGACCAAGGCAGATATTGGAGTTATAATGCCACAGCCCAAGCAATGGTTCTTGGAAGCCACCAGAAACCAGAACAGTCCAACTGTGTGGTTTGACCCACCAGAGTCACCAGAGGGAGCGTGACCCTGCTAACATCTTGATTTCAGACTTCTCGCCCGCAGAACTTTGAAAGAATACATGTCTGTTGTTACAAGCTACCGGATTCGTGCTAATTTATTACAGCAACCCTGGGGAAGTAATATAGTAGCTAAATGCCTATAGGAATTTAGTATAGAACAAAAGTAACACTGCTATTCCATACCAAAAAGATGGATTATTCAATAAATATGTTGAGACCACTAGCTAGTTAACCAAAGAATCAGCTGAACCCCTACCTCACACCTTACACCAAAACAAATTCTAGAGTGAATAAAACCTGAGAGCAATTTCAAAAAAGGTATTCGTAGACTAAGGAAGGCCTTATAAAATGTAAAAAATTTTAATGAATCCATAAATAAAAGATTGATAAATTTGACTACACAAAATTATTTTTAATTCTTTATGAAAAAAATAATGTAAACAAAGTCAAAAAGCACATATTATAGACATATCACATGTTAACAGCAAAGGGCTGATATCTTTGCTATTTTAAGAGCTCCTACATAGTTGGGAAGAAAAAAAAAAACAACCTAATTAAAAGATAGGCAAAGGATATAAACAAACAGTTCCCAGGAAAGGAAATGTAAATGATTCTTAGTCATATGAATACATGGTCAACCTCCCTTGTAGCAGGAGAAATGAAATTACAGCTAGGAGATATCATTTTCTATCTAACAGATTGACAAAGATCAAAAAGTTTGATAACATGGTGTGTTGGCAAGGCTGTGGGAAACAGGCTCTGTCATTCATGGCAAGTGGGAGGGCAAAATGGTACAACCTCCCTGAAGCGTGATTTGGCAATATCAGAGTAAATTAAAAATCCACATACCCTTTAACCCAGCAATTCCGTTTCTAGGAATTTACCATACAGAATACATGCACACAGCAAGTTGATTATAGATGTGGATATTTATTGAAGCTTGGAATAATAGTAGTTTGGAAATAGCCTCATTTCCCATCAGTAGGGGACTGGTGAAATTAATTATGGAACATCCATTCTGTGTAATACTATGGACGATTTTTAAAAGAATGGGGGTGGGGGCACCAGGGTGGCTCAGTTGTTAAGTGTCTGCCTCCGGCTCGGGTCATGATCCCAGGGTCCTGAGATCCAGCCCCGCATCAGTCTCCCTGCTCGGCAGGAAGCCTACTTCTCCCTCTCCCACTCCCCCTGCTTGTGTTTCCTCTCTAGCTGTGTCCCTCTCTGTCAAATAAATAAAATCTTTTTAAAAATAATTAAAAAAAAAAAAAGAACGAAGGGAACATCTGGGTGGCTCAGTGAGTTAGGCATCTGCCTCCGGCTCAGGTCATGATCCCAGGGTCTTGGGTTAGGGGCCCACACGGGGCTCCTTGCTCGCTGGGAGCCTGCTTCTCCCTCTGCCTGCGGCTCCCCCTGTTTGTGTGCGCTCTCTTTCTGACAAGTAAAATCTTAAAATAAATAAGTAAATAAATAAAAAATAAAAGAATGGAGCAGTTTTATATTTCCAGTGTGGAAAAAAAATCCCTGAAATGTAGTTAAAAGCAGGGGGAAAACAAAGCTCAGGACAACATGGACAGTACAATACCAATTGTGTAAGAACAATTTTATGGAGGGGTGCCTGGGTGGCTCAGGCAGGTGACTCTTGATTTCCGCTTGGGGCTTGATCTCAGGGCCGTGTGTTTGAGACCCGTGCTGGGCGAGGAGCCTACTTAAATTAAAAACAAAACCAAAAACTGTTTTATGGACATGTTTTCATAGGCATAGAATGTGTCCGCAAAGGTACACAAGAATCACCTTTAATTAAGGAAGCAGGCTGGCTGAGTAAGGTACCTGTGTGCTTACAACCTTTATATATTATGTATAGGAACTCATCATTCCAAAAGAAATCAAATATATTAAATTTAAAAAAGAAAGAAAGAAAGCCCAAAAGTAAAAGTTTTCATCTGAGATCTGAGTTTAAATGTTAGCTCTGCCACTTTCTTGGACACGTTTTTTTCAGCTCTTAAACCTTAGTTTCCCCATCTGTAAAGCGGGAGTAATAACCTTGCCCACCTCAAGGACAGGGGATGGCACAGAAGTGGCAAAGGTTAACTGGTCGACATAGGAAGGCTGCCCAAGAATTCATTGGGTTATTGTGTTATGCCTCTTCTGTAATTTTGAAATTTTTTCCAAGTACAGTTTTGTTTTCTTTTTCTATTGTGGATTCCCGTGTCCCCACCAGACCTGTTAAGTCAGAAGGTCTGGAGGTAAGGCTGGCAAGCCACCTCTTTCTCCCAAGCACCAAAGGACCGGCACACAGCTGGGGTGAGGAGCCAGGTGACTGAGCCTGGGGACTGGGCCACCCCAGCATCTCACACACTTCCCTCAATCCGAGGGGCGCAGGTAAAGAGGGCCCTTTTCCTGGCAGGCACCTGCAGGACAGGCAACTGGGAACAGGGGGTACGGGGACAGAGACTGGCTCCCCATCCCATTTGTCGTGGGAGGAAAGGGGCCCTGCACTTTCTGCCCCCGGATTGTGGGGGGCAGAGAAGCAGAGCCGGGAATGCCAAACCCCACCCCCCACCCACCACCAGGGCTCCCTTCGCGGGGCCTGTGCCGGGACACGCAGGGAACCCCGGCCCTGGCCGAGCCCCCATCAGATAAGGTCTCCTCCCCCGCGCTGGCAGCCCTCTGAGCCGGCGAGGAGTTTACGTAAGCCTGTTGTTGATGGAAAAACAAATGCACCAGCAGGCGTTTCCTGGCCTGCTTGGAGCCGCGGGCCCCAGACGCTGGCTCACCCCAGAGAGGCTCCGTCCCGACAGCTCCCCAGGGGGCTCGGGCGAAACTCTGGGGGTCCCATGTGCTGGAAGGCTGACTCTCGGGGGGGCCACCCAGAGCCCCACCTCCCAAGCCCAGGCCACCCTGCACTTGAGCCGGGCGCGCAGGAGGCGGTTAATCAGCGTGGGTCTTAACCTCTCTCCCGCTTGCCCGCGCACCAGCCTGGGCCTCCCGGGGAGCCAGCTCTGGCCCCATCCCCGCCCCAGCCCGGAGCCCAGGAGGGGCCGCTCCAGGCATCCGTCAGCAACACCTCAGCGAGCGCCCGCTGCGTGCCCGGCCCTGCTCCCGCGGCGGCGGGGGTGATGGAGGTATGGGAACCAGGAGAGAACGGAGGATGGGCCGGGCCTGGGAGGACAGCGGCGAAACTCGGCTGCGCACGGAGCCTTCTGTCTTGCTTTTAAAACTGAAGGAGAGCCGAAGCCCACCCGCCCCGAGCTGTTGGAGACAGAAAGGAGCCGGCCGAGTGGGTGTGACCCCTGCCCAGCCTATATGCGTCTTTGTCAGGAGGGAGGCAGATGACCAGGGTTCGGGTTCCAGCTCTGCCAGCTGCCCGGCCTCCTCACCTTCGGCCCAAGTCTCTTTATCTATAAAACAAACCTAATTTTTGCACCAACCTCCGGTTTTGAGAATGTAATAATTAAACGTGATAATGAAGATAAAACTCTTAAAGCATGCGTAGCATCATGTCTGGCACAAAATATCACACAGGAACATGTCACCATCGATAGAAACACAGGGAAACCACCTGCCTTTCCATGTGAGCACAGACGTCTGCCTTTCGGGGTGACCTTTCCTGACCCCTGCCTGTAGGTCAAGTGCCCCAGTTACGCTTGCTCCCAAGTCTCCCTTCCTCCACTCCTCCTGGCAGTGCTCCTCGGCCGGCCGTAACCACCCCAGACCGTGTGTGTCCTCTCTCCATCAGACTGTGCACTCGCTGTGTCCCAGTGGATTTGGAAATTACTCGGAATGTTATAGAAATTAAAAATCATATGGACACAGTGCTGGCAGGCAGCTGGACACACAGTAGGTACACCCCAACACCTTAATTTCGTAACATGATGCTATTTAATCGTGGAAAGACCTGGAATCCAATGATAGCTCTGCCACTTCCTGGCTGTGTGAGCTTCAGCACAGCCCTCTTTCTCTGGGCCTCAATTTCTCCAATTATCAAGGGAGGTGCTATTATGAAAGACCCATCATAAAGCTCTGGTGAGATTCAAACAAGTCGACGCCTGTGGAAGCACTTTCTAGAGTCTCAGAGGGTTAACCCTATCAGCTACAAACTATCCTACTAATGCCAGTGAGAGGAATACAGCCGCGGACAAAGCTTTGGTATCAGGACTGGTCTCAGGACTGGTCTCAGAACACAGTTTGGACAACTTTTTGTTTTGTGACCTACGGCTGATGGCTCAGCCTCAGTTTCCTCATCTGTAAAGTGGGGATAATGATACCTATCTCCTTGGGTAGTGTGAAGAGACACAAAATCCCAGGAAGAATTAGTGTTGTTGCATACTTATTCAATGCCAGACAGGATTTTTAAGTGCTTTTTATATATTAATTCATCTACTGTTATCTTAGAGCTGGGAAAACTGAGGCAGAGAGATTTTAAGCAATTTCCCTAAAGTCACACATCTGGGAAGCATTGCCAAGAAGTAATCCAGGCAATCTGGGCAGCCCTGGAGTCGAGGTCTTGACCCCCTGGCTTCACTACCTCCCCAGAACCCACGTAAAGCACTTAGAAATGCCCCAGAGTCTGGCCTCAGCAAACAGTAGCCGTTATTACGATTTTTATTAATATATGTGTTGATATCATCGTGATCTTAATTACTCATCAATCCCTTCTCAGAGCAGGGCGAGCTCAAGCTCTTTGGCTCTGGGTGGGTGCCAGCCGAGAGCGGGTGCCAGGATCCCAAATTGTGGGCAAAGTTTCATTTCCTGGTCACACCCAGTGAGAGTCAGCCCATGGGGTGGGGGGGGTAGTGGGTCCAATGCTGGGCTGGCCCCCAAGTGAGCATGGATGTCACAAGCAGCCATCTTTGCCCAGTCTGTCCCTGGACACCCACCTGACTCCCAAAGCAGGGCAGGGCCAGGAAGGGGAGGCAGGGACAGACACTGGGCCTTTTGTGTCCTGCTCCCCACGCAGCCCAGCCCCGAAACCCATCCCCACCCCCGCCCCAGGCTGGGCCAAGGGAGTGCAGTGTCCTCCTGGGAGAGGACAAAATGCAGGCTGGAGTCAGGAGTCGGACCAGTGCCGTGGCCGCATAGCTTTCTGATGGAGTGTCCTGGGGCCTGGGTGCCTCATCTCCAAAATGAGGCACAGAGATCTGGGCTCAGGCACAGGTGGGTTAGGGAAGGCAGAGGGAAAGAAAAGAGTAGTCCTGAGGAGCCACAGTAGAGGGACAGGACAGGGGCCTGGCCTTCCCTCTGGTGGGTGGAAATGTGGTCAGGGTTTCTCAGCCCCTCCATGGACAGGCCCAGATTACCCTTCAACCCCAACACACTCCTCAACCTGCAGCACACAGACACCACCATGAACACTCGAGGACACCCAAACACACAAATGCACAAACACACACACCTGAACACAGACACACACCTGATCTCAAACACACACAGAAAGACAACCTTGATCACAGACACACATAGACACACATGGACACACACTCCCAGTCATAGACACACATGGACACACACCCTTGAATATAGACACACACACAAACATACACACCTGATCACAGACACACACCTGATCTCAAACACACACACACCCTTGATCACAGACACACGTAGACACACATGGACACACACCTCTGAATATAGACACACACACACACCTGATCACAGACACACACATCTCAACAAATACATAGACACCCTCAAATCAACACCCACACCAACATGACAACACACACTGCTACACTGACACGAGAACTCACCCCCCTTCACACCCACCACACCTCAATGCACACTACGCCTCCCCCCCACCCCATCACACACTACACAGGTTCCAATGCTCACCGAGGCCACTGGGGGGCAGAGCGAGCCCCTCGGGGAGCCCAGGTTGAGTGCCTGGAACCGCACCACCTCATACCTTCCCTTGCTTGGGGAGCCTCTCAGGCTTAAGACCAACACCACTGCCCATAGGACATTAGGAATAAGCCCAAATGAGGGCCATTGTGGGGGAGACCTACTGTGTGCCAATCTCTGCTGTGTGCTTCCGTGCCGTCCCAGCCACTAGGGACTCAAAATTATTCCTTCCGTTTTAAAACTGAGGAAAGCGTGCAGAGCCCGGAATAGATCTCGGGTCCCTGACTTCTCTCCGGGGAGTGTCTTTTTAGTTTTTTTAGCCCCCCACCCCCGACGTGAGCCAGGAGGGGAGGGTGGGAACCCCCGGAGCTATGCCGCGGTGCACCGCCAGGGGGCGCCCTCCGCCCGACCCCTGCGGGGGCTCCGTAGACTTGCGCCCGGCGTCCCTCTTCCCAGAGCCGCCCTGCCGGGATCCGCTCCCCTGGGAGCTTCCCTAGGTCCCGGCGGGCGCCCCCGCAGGATGTCTCGGCTCCCCACCCAGCCGGATCCGACCTCGGCTCCGGCCTCCGCCCCCTCCCTGGTCCCCAGGGGCCATCTCCGACAGCTCCAGGCCCGCAGCCACCCCCTCTGCCCGGAACCGCCCCAAGCCACCCCCACCCCAGGCTCTGAGAACCTCGGAGGCCATCACACAGGGGAGCCGCCTGCCTCGCCCCTTCTTCTGGCGCAGAGACTCCTTCAGGTGCTCGACGTGAGAGACCGCACTCCGCGGACTGCCACCGCTCACACCAGCGGAGCGTTGGCAGGGCAATCCGCTCTGCCCCCGGGGCTGCGGGAGTTCTGTCACTCAGGCTTGGTTGTTCTCCTTACCCCCGTGTTACAGATTCAAAATGCTAGAAGCTCAGAGGGGAAGTCAGTTCAGGATCCCAGGAGCTTCAAGTGGCCGGACAGGGTCTAGGACCAAAGCTCTAAGGCTGAGCCCCTCAACCACACTGACTGCCCGTACTGACATGGATTCCCTCCAGGATTTAGAAAATATGTGTTAAGGACCCACCACCTACCTGCCAGGCATCCTCTGGGTGTACTGGGGAGACAGCGACACTGGGTCATGGAGCTTACAGTAGCAGGAAAAAGAGCGAAATAGTCCCAGCATATAAACCTGCGGTTCGTCATGAATGGGTTCCCTTATTACCGACCTGCAACAAGGACACCTGTGCTGGCCTTGCTGCCAGCTGGAGGCGAGGGCACTTGTGGGGACGCTGAGACCATTCCAGACCTGTGTGGTGAGATGGGCAGAGTTACAGCAGGGTCCGGAGGGGAAGGCTCCAGAAAGGAGGGACATTGGAGCAGGAGTATTTGAGGGGCTAGACCCCCCTAGGCAGAGAGGGGCCCACCCAGTATGTAAAGCTTGGATGACTTTGGTGCATGTGGCTGGATTTAAGCCCAGAAACAGGTGGGTCTCAAGCCCTGCACCAGGTCCCAAGTCCTGCCCCAGGAATGAGCTTGGGACCAAGTCTCAAACACCAGCTTAAGGACCAACTTGCTCAGGAGGGATGGGAGACTCAAAAGAAGGGAAGCAATGGATTAATGCCCCAGGGCCTGTTCATGCCTTTCTCATGTGGCTTGGGGCCCCCAAAGGGAAGAACTGCCAGCACTTTGATGTCTGAAGGCATCAAAAACTCAACAAGCTCCAACCCCCAATTCCTAATCATCTCTCCCCATCCTCTTCCCAGTGACTTTTCCCATTGCAGTGAAGGACCCCATCATCTACCCATTTGTGGCTCTACCCCCAGCTTCCCTCCCCTTCCCCCCTCCCCCATAGCCAGTCGGCCTCCTTTGCTTCCACCCAGTCAGATACCCCATCATCTGACTGGCCTCAAGAGCCTCCTCTCACCCATACCTGTCCCCTCCCACTTGGATTCATCATTCCCAACTCCCTGGTCCTCTTGGAGTGAATACCCAAGGACACTGCCAGGACAGCCCATGGCTGTGTCTCCAGCCCCACCTCCCACCATTCTGGCCCTTACTCTGAGAGTCCTAGCCATACTGGAGGGGCAGACCTTTTAATGCCTTGAACCAACTTGGCTCAGGGCCTTTGCACACACTGTTACTCCTTTTGCTCCACCTGCCCCCCCCCCACTGGCTGAGCTAATTGCCACTCACTTATCTGATTTTTCCATGATACCTTTCTCCAGGAAGCTGTCCTTTCCCTTACCTGTGTTTATGCTGTCATGGTCCCACATATGCCTTCTCACAGACATCATTCGGACGTCATTTTGAGGCTTCTCAACATTTGTATCCCCCACTAGTGTCTGAGTTCTGGGAGGGCGGGGACCATCTCATTCACTGGCATCCCCAGTGACCAACACAGAACCTGGCACTCAATGAGTGTCCTTAGGCAGGATAAACCCAGATCTGCTGCTTCCTGGCTGGGTACCCTTAGCTAAGTCCCTTCCCCCCCGCCGAGCTGCTCATCCCTAAAATGAAGGGGCCAGGTGAGTGGTCCCCAACTCAGGTTGCCTATCAGAATCCCCAAGGGACTTTTCCAAACCCCACGGTGATACTCCTTATCGTCACTGAACTGGGAGTGGCCAGTGGGTGGAGGTATGGATGTTGTAAGCACGAGTGAATGTTGATAAGGGTAGAAGATAGACAATGAGTACATGGGGGTTCATTAGATCCTTCTGTTTACTTTGTGTGTGTTTAAAATTTTTCATAACTGGGGTGCCTGGGTGGCTCAGTGGGTTAAAGCCTCTGCCTTCAGCTCAGGTCATGATCCAGGGTCCTGGGATCGAGCCCCACATCGGGCTCTCTGCTCAGCGGGGAGCTTGCTTTCCCCTCTCTCTCTCTCTGCCTGCTTCTCTACCTATTTGTGATTTCTGTCTGTCAAATAAATAAATAAAATCTTTAAAAAAAATAAAATTTTTCATAATAAAAAGCTTTCTGCAAGATAGATACACCAGCCATGGCTCCCCCTAGTGAATGATGGAGAGCCAGGAAGGGTATTTGGGGCCAAATACAGCAGAACCACCTTTGGCCCCACACATTTCTAGGTCAGTTGCCCAATCTTCCAACTCACAAAGTCCCTCAAACATCAATCTACTAGTAGCCTCTTCTGGGTTCCCTCTGCATCTCTAACTCCCATCCCCCTCTACCCTCCTGCCCGGTCTGCTTCTGCAAGACCCTAGGATGCCCAGAATCGTCCAGGTATCCCCAGCACAGTGCCTGGCATGGCAGAGAAATTGATGTGTGCCCACTGGATTGGTTGAATTGCAATGAAGATATCTTTGTGGCCCCCAAGCCCTGTGATCCTGGGCAAAACACTTCTCCTTGGCTTCTTTCTCAGTGAAATGGAATGATAATCCTCGCCTCATAACGCTGTGGGAAGGACTCAATGAGCTCATGACTCCAAAGGTTTGGCAAGTTGGGTGGGACGTTCACCCCCTGCAGAGCTAGCCTCTCCCTCCTGGGTGTTGTGGGGGGAGGTTTCTATAACCCCCTGGGATTCCCTCATGTTGGGCAGTAGCTGGCTGTTGGCACGTCTGTCTCCCAGACAGCCCCGGGGGCCAAAGGGAGGGGCTGTTGGCCAAACATCTACATGCTCCAAATCCCCATTGCCCAGCGCTGGGCCAAGGAGGAAGGGAGGAGCAGAGCCAGAGGAAGGTAGAAATGGACGTAGGAAGGGCCTGCTAGCACTCCTAGAGTCCCCAGAGGTCAGAGGGTCCAGGGACCCCTCCTGGGGCCTCAGCTGCTCCTGCAGCCGGACCCACAGGTCACAATGGCAAACCCTTCCTCTCCAGAAAGGTGATTCTGCCATATGGGACTCCAAACTGAGTGCAAGGTGGGAAAGGAGCCGGTTCATCCTGCCCCCTAAGAAAGGGGGATGTCAGGGACAGCTCACCCACAACCCCCAGGATGAAGTTCAAGTTGACGTTCAAGGCTGTCCGTGAGCTGAACTTCACCTACCTGTCCAGGGGCAGCCCCACCATTTCATTACTCTCCACTCCCAGCTGTGCTGTGTGCCCTCTTGCCTGGGCTCTGGCCGTTTCCTCAGCCCCAGATGTCCCCTGCTCCCATCTTTCACCCAGTCCCCTTTGGTTTATCTAAGATCCCAGCTCAAATATCATCTCCTTGGAGTCTCTCTCCACTTCTCAGGACACTTCCTCCCATCTTTGTGGCTCCCCTCGCATTTGATGGAACCATGAATACAACATGTACCATTCTCTCAGGGGTCCTGACTGTACCCCCTGTAAGCTGCATACCATTGGCCCATTTTACAGATTAAGACACTGGGGTTCAGAGTGGCTAAGTACCTTGCCAAAATTCTTTCAAGGCAGAGAAGATGGTAGAAGATCTGTCCCCAACCTTCCCACTCTGCGAAAAAGGAGACTTGGTAGGGTGAGACAGGATCACGGCCAAGACCTCGGTTCCTGCAGATTGCCCAGTGCAAGGCCTGGGTGTGGGGCCCAAGAACGAAGAGACCCCCCCACATTCACAGCATGTCGGAGCCGAGAGGGCCTCAGAAATGGTGCCTTGGTCTCTTCTGTAGCAGTATGCAGGGAGGTGAGGACAATGCCCAGAGCCAGAGGTGGCAGTGGTGAGGACAGCTACTCCCTCAGTCCCACCACAGGTAGCCAAGCTGGGCTGGCAGCCTCACTCCTTCCCCACCAAACACCTGTCTTCCTTTGCCCACCTCTCCCTCAGCCCTAGACTCTATTTCTGTCTCGCTTCCCGGTCTCTGTGAGCCTCCCTTTATCAGCCTCAAAGTGCCCATCGCTGCTTCTCAGGCTCTGGCTCTCGGCCTTGGTCTCTCTCAGCCTGTGAATCTGTCCCAGGATCCCTTGATCTCTGAGGCTTCTCTTCTCAATCTCTGTCTTTGTCATCTCTCCCCTGCGCTTTGACACTCTTAATCTTGGCCCCCATCTTTGTCTGTCTGTCTCCCTACCTCTTCACTACTCTGTTGCTGTTTCTCTCTTTTCAGAAGCCTGTCTGTGGTTGATCCATTTGTCTCTCTGCCTCCTGCCTCCCTGCGTCTTTGTCCCTGTCCCTTTCTGTGTGCCACTCTTTCTCTGTCTCCCGGACCTGGGACTCTCTCTCTGCCACACTCCCTCCCTCCCTGCCTCTATCACTATCTTTCTGAGTCTCTCACTCATTGTGTGTACGTGTGTGTGTGTGTGTGTGTGTGTGTGTGTGTGTGTCTCAGTCTCTGACTCTGGGGCAAGTCACGTCTCCTCCACAGCGCCCCCATCCCGGGGCCTGACAGCAGGCTCTTCTCAAGTTGTTCCCGCGTAGGGGGTGGGGGACCCCCGGGCATCATTCCAGGGTCTGCTCCATCCGGGTGGCGGTGCTGACAGGTGAGATAGGGATCGGACTTGGCTCTGTCCGGGCCTGAGCAAGGGGGCACAACCGGGCTATGCGGGGGTGTCTGGGTGCCTGCAAATGTTTGCCTGTGTGCACATCTGGGTTTGTGTGTGGGTCTCCCCGTGGGGGGCGGTCTGGGTGTATGTCTAGATGTATTTGTGAGTGTCTGGGCCTGTTGATGTCTGTCTGCAAGCATTTGTGTTTGTGTGTCTTTGTGTGGGGCTGTCTGGGCATAAGCACCTTAGCCCGTGGGTCTAGCTATCCATGAGCGTCTCAAGAGTGTACGTGCCTGTGTGTCTGTGGGCACGTATGTAAGTCCCTGGGAGTAGCCGGCGTGGGATCGGTGTGCTTATCCATGCCCCAGGTCCTCTGTTCCCATTCTCTCCCGCAGCCATCAGTGAGGTACAGACCCTATTACCCTAGCTGACAGGACTCGGGGTCTAGAGACAGACCTCGTTCAAATATTGGCTTCTTCACCACTAGGCTGCCTGACCTCAGGCAAAATGGCTAATCTTGAGCAATCCTGAATTCATTCAGCAAAAATGTATCGATCAAAACAGATAAAACTAATCCGTGGTGCTAGGAGTCAGCACAGGGGCTGTCTTGGGAGGGGTTGACAGGGAGGAGGCCCAAGGGAGCCTTCTGGGTGCCGTCACTGTCCTATATCTTGATTTGGGTGGTGTCTACGTGGTGGTTGTTCATTTGGAAAACATGAATCAAGCTGTTCATTTCAGATGTGTGCACTTTACACACATTATAGATCAATATAGAAGTTTACAAAAACTTTATTGCGTTCCTACTATTTTCCAGGCATGAAATAACAGTAACATTAGTAGTGTTGGTGAGTGTGTGTTTTTGACATTTCAGGAAGTGAGTCTGTCCAGGCTTTAAGCACTCCCAGCCCATTCCTCCCCAAGCCTGTCCCAACCATGATGGCTCAGAGAGAACGGGAGAGACACCCCAGTCCTGGGCTAGACTGTTCCTCCGCCCAATCTCTCCTGGCTGTTTTGTCATCAAGGCAACTATGATTTTCCCTCTGGATTTTCAGATTGGCTGGCCACTGAGGGACGTTTTGCTAGGTAACTACTGGCATTCAGTGAAACTGGTAACAGAGTGCTCTGCAGCAGGGTTCAGAGCAAGAAATCAGGGGTGTAATATACCCCTGCTTAATATGCCACCACACCTGCTTGATGCATTCAGCCATGATGGGCGATGCCTTGATACACACATTCCTGCTCTCCACCTGCAACATCGTTATGAGTCACCTGTGACTCAGTAAGACATAGTGAGCCTCCACCATATGCCAGGCCCTCCATTGACCCTTCAGCACACCTTGCCTCATTTTCATTAGGACTGTCTGTAAAGGTCATTATCTTCTTCCAGCTGAGGAAATGGAGGCTCACAGAAGTGACGTGACTTCCCTTAGCTCATACTGCAACAGTAGAGATTCCAATCTCATTCTGCCTGCTTCTAATCCTCTGTCCTTCCTGGATGTGTCCTTTCTGTGGGTTTCTGAGGTTGCCTGAAGCTGTAGTAAAGAAGCCAAATTCATTTGCTTTTGCCCTCTTGGGAGATTATTTTTTTTTTTTTACTTCATTACAAAAATTAGGTTTAAGCTGCCCTTTCGTGACAACATTTACTCCTTGGAGGGGCAGGCTTCCTCATTGCCTGACACACCCTTCTAGCCCAAACAAGAGCAGATAAGGCAGGTATGATAAGGTTTTTACCTCCATCACAAGTATTCAGCAGAGCATACTTAATTTAATACTCAAAAGAACAAATGAATGAACTAATGGTACTTCGTTGACGTACTCTCTCCACTTGGCACAGATCATGCAGGCCATGTTAAGGTTATCTCTTCTGTGCTTGCCTCCACTCTATATTCCTTGATGGCAAGAAATCTCCAGATTTCAACAGGCAGCCCAAAGCCTGGCACAGATGTGGGGGCCCCACATGTATTATAAATAAATATTAAATAAGAGAAGACCCCGGGAGGCACCTGGGTGGCTTGGTCGTTAAGCGTCTGCCTTCAGCTCAGGTCATGATCCCAGTGTCCTGGGGTCGAGCCCCACATCGGGCTCCCTGCTCAGTGGGAAGCCTGCTTCTCCCTCTCCCACTCCCCCTGCTTGTGTTTCCTCTCTCACTGTGTCTCTGTCAAATAAAATCTTAAAAAAAAAAAAAAAAGACAGAGAGAGAGAGAGAGAGAGAAGACCCTGGGATTTACGTCTGGGCTTCAGTAAGACCCATAAGTCCTGTGAATTTTACACCCCACCAAACAGCAGCAGCACCAACTAGTTTCAATAAGTGGTTTTATTACTGGTTAGATTTTACAAATTCTGATATTCGAACAGACTTCCACCTTAAAATTCTAAAACAACAAAGCGACCGTTGGAGGGGGTTTGATTTTTCGTGTTTTTTTTTTTTTCTCTTTTTAGGACTATTCAAAGTAACAAACTTTTTTTTTTTTTTTTTTTTTTTTTTTTTTACATTTTTGCTCTGGTCATAAATATACAGAGAGAAAAAGAGGGAGAGAAAAATGAACAAGTCATCCAAAGTATGGAGATAAAACAGTATTCCTAAGGCACGTGGCAGTCTTTGAAAATACAGAAGCTCTAGCCAACTTAAATTATTTGTTGTTTTTCCTCGCTCAGTCCACAAAACTGTACAGTGACACAAATGTTGTGTTGCAGATAGATTTTCCAAGTAATTCCTCAAGTCCACACCGCTGCATTAGCGGGACACACAATTATTTTCTTCCTCTGTTTCCAGGCGAGATCCTAAAATGTGGTTAGTTAGTTGCTCAAAGCCTCTATTTTAAAATACACTTGGAATTCAACTAAAGATAATTTCTTTTTTAAAGAAATTGTGAGGGGAAGGGGAGGGCGTGAGTCACTAGAAAAGGTTGGTGAGAGTCGTTTGTGAGGGGCTATGAGGCTCGTGGCCCTCCAGGTTGCCAGGCACAGAAGTTAAGACGGACGTCACAGTTGGCAGGGCGGGGCTGGTCAAGTCTGTGAGGGTGGTGGGCGTGCTGGAGGGGCTAAGCGAGGCGTTGGAGAGCTCCGAGGCCGGCCCCGATGGCGTCCCCGTCTGCAACGCTGCCTCTGTCGACTTGTCCACACCCGTGTTTTCCTGCCGTAAGAGGTTGCGCCTGAACTTGGCCCTAGCGTTCTGAAACCAGACCTGCGTGGGGCAAGAGAGAGAGAGAAGTGCTGGTTAGGAGAAGGGAGGCAGGATCTGGAGAGCAGCAGAGCCCCCCCCCACCGAGATGCTCATCAGGCTTTTGCAGAAAGGGGGATTAAAAAAAGGGTGGGCTGGCAATTTTTTTTTTTAAGATTTTATTTATTCATTTGACAGAGAGAGACCCAGCAAGAGAGGGAACACAAGCAGGGGGAGTGGGAGAGGGAGAAGTAGGCCTCCATCTGAGCAGGGAGCCTGATGCGGGGCTAGACCTCAGGACCCTGGGATCATGATCTGAGCCGAAAGGCAGACACCCAACGACTGAGACACCCAGGCGCCCCAGGGCTGGCAATTTTGGCTCTTAATAAAATAAAAATTTCCTTTTCTCTAATGGCTAGTAGTGGGTTTCCCTTTCTATTAGAAGGTTCTAGAGCTGAGCAGCACTCTCCAGTATGGTAGCCACTAGCCACCAGCGGCTACTGAACACTTGAAATGGGACAAGCCACGAAGTGGTCCCTTTGTAGGGGAAAACATGGAAATAGATCTGAAGACTCGGTATGGAGAAAAAGAAGGTAGGCTATCTCAGTATTATTGTTTATGCTGGTTACGTGTTGAAATGATAATATTGTAGATATATTGGGCTAAATAAAACATGTTCTTAAAATTAATTTTACTGGTTTCTTTTTGTGTTTGGAATGTGGCTGCTAAAAATCTTAAAATGGAAAATTCCACATGTGGCTCACGGTTCATTTCTATTGGACAGTGCTGTTCCAGAAGGTGTGCACAAACCGAAACATTTTTCACAATGGTTGAGAGATTCTTTTTTCCCCCCTTGGCAGTTGCCTTTAAGCAGGCAATAGATCCCATAAGTTCTTGTTGGTACAATTTTGAAAGTGCCTCGTGGTCAGAAAGTGGGAAATACCAGAGTGGTGTCAAGAACACAAGGAAATCAGTCAATAAAGAGTTACTTTGAGGAAGAAAGAGACAGCAGTCCTACTCCCCACCGACCTCAGGGGGAGAAGCCACTGGCTATCCTGGACCCGCAGAGGGTTTTAGGTTTCAGGGTGGGGTGGACGGAGCCCCCTGGATTAAAGCGGGTGATGACCTGCGAATTCCTTCTCCAAATCGACCACGCCCCAGTATCATTTATGAGAGAGGTGGGTGCATTGTGCGGTGAGAACTGAGTTTGGAATGAAAAGAATACCAAAGAGAGAGAATATTTACTTTCATTTTTCCATGGTCACAGACACGCACATCCCTCTACACCCGCACCTTTGCACACAAGCCTGTACACACTCAGAAAGACATGCACAGAAACTCATCTTCATAGCTCAACCCCCCACAACCCCCCCCCCCAGCTACTGGAGTCCAGTCTAACTGCACGGAGAGATCTGGTGGAACCCAGAGGTCCTCAAAATATTTTGAGCGAGGCCTAGGATATCCGGTTGGGGGTGGTGGAGGGAGTGGGGATGGGGGGGGTAGTTTTATCTCCCAAAGAAAAAAAGCCCAAAGGCAGGGCCCCATCACTTCCCTTTGCATGAGAAAAACACCCGCCAGAAGCCTCCCCATAAAACAAAGGACCTTAGAGAATTCTACAGATTCTAGGGTGTCCAGTTGCATATTTCCAGATGTGCCTGCATCTGCCTGTCTTCCCAGTGTCTCAGGCATGGGTGGGAAGGGCTGAATCCTGGCCCCGCCTTCCCTTGGGGACCACCCCCCTACGGGGGTCTGTGGTGTCCAATGAGTCTTTCTGGTGGCCAGATAAGATTTGGGTTCAAATAATAAGCACATCCTGGGGCACCTGGGTGGCTCAGTTGTTAGGCGTCTGCCTTCAGCTCAGGTCACGATCCCAGGGTCCTGGGATCAAGCCCTGCCTCGGGCTCCCTGCTTCTCCCACTCCCTGCTTGTGTTCCCTCTCTCACCGTGTGTCTTTGTCAAATAAATAAATGAAATCTTTAAAAAAAAAAAAAAGGCACATCCATGAGAATCCGAAGGAGAGACTCAGACACTGTGCGGTCAGGAAACAAAGCTGTTTCCCCCACATGCTGTGTCTTCCAGGAAGAAAGCACATTTTCCCTGGCCTTCTGCCCAAAGCAAGCCCATCACCTCTTCTGGAGGCCTGCAGGTAAGTACAGTGCTTCTAAGACCACTGACAACCTGCTCTTCTTAGGGTAAGGAGGACTTCCCTTCTGCAGGTATGAGACTCTGTCCATCTGGCCCAGGGAATGGCCGATGGCAAAAATCAACAGAGAGGAAACAACTTCCCCAAAGTCTCACGTCAGTTCTAACACGGAAGACTGGAGCCTCGGTGCCACCCTCTGCCGCTGTCCCGACCTGTGTGTCTCTCCAAGCAGTAGCTGGAGCAGGGAGCCCCGGGGGCGGTACAGGCTCCTAGGTCCAGGGCTCCAAGCCCTGGGGACAGGCTGGAACCAGTTAGCTGCCAGCTGTTAGCTATTTCTCCCGCTGTTGCCCCTAACAGTGATTTGTAAACAATGACACCATCTTCCCCAACTGCCTTCTCTGCTTTACCCAATCTGAGGCACTGGGAATCTGGCAGATGAAATCAACAAGGCAACCCAAAGCCAGGCTGCTGCGGGGTTTCGTCCTGGGTCTGGTTTTCACCTTCCGCAGGGCTTCACCAGAACTCTCTCCCAAAAGACCCCTCCCAAGTGGCTGTTGGAGCAGGGCCCCTGTCTAAGTCATCTCCGCGTCCCTGGGACATGGTACGGGGACTGGCAAAGGGGAAGAATGAGTAATGTGCGTTGAATTCATAGTAGTAATGACAGAGGGGCGTCTGGGTGGCTCAGTCAGTTGGGTGTCTGCCTTCGGTTCCTGTCCTGGGATAGAGCCCCGAACTGGGCTCCCTGCTCGGCGGGGAGCCTGCTTCCCCCTCTCCTTCTGCCTGCTGCTCCCCCTGCTTGTGCTCTCTCTCTCTGTGTCAAATAAATAAGTAAATAAAATCTTTTTTTTTTAATAAAATCTTAAAAAAAAAAAAGTAGTAATGATAGATAACACTTATGGACCTCTGTGTGCCAGGCACTACGCTGCCCTATAATGTGTGATGTCCCCGGTCAGCTCCGGGAGAAGCCAAGCAGGGGCTACTATCGTTGTCCCCGCTTCATCCAGATTTAAAACCAGAGAGGCTCTGAGAGGTGAAGTCACTTGCCCAGGGTCACACAGAGGCCGAGCTGAGACTGGAATGTAGGGATATCTGCCATTGAAAAGTCCATGCTCTCCCCACCATGTGACCCTGAGTGAGAAAATAAACACAAAAGCAACTGCGGTGCAGTGGGAAAAGCTCCAAATGCAGCTTCCAGTTCCAGCTCTGCTACTGACCCGCCCAGCGACCTTGTGCTGGTCCCCTACCTTCGGGTCTGCCTCAGTTTCCCTGTCCACACAATGAGAGGGTCGGATGACAGTGCACCATCTCTATGGCCTCTCGGGGTTCTGACAGTCTGGAGATCCCAGGGCAGACGTCAGAAGATGACCTGCTCCACCTGTCCACCTTCTTAAACTGACAGCCCTCTTCTTCATCTGTGGGGAGTCCCGTAGCCTGGTGCCCAGGGGATCCCCAGTAAGTCCCGGGTGAATGAAGAGGCTCACACTGCCACATACCCCTTCTCAGACACCCGCTGGCCCTGCAGGCTGTGTTTTGCCAAAGAAATTCCCTTCCCTACGATTCTTTCATCAAGGGGACCAAGAGGGCCCGTGGGAAAACCACTTTGCCTCAAAACTCCCTTCCTGGGTCACTAAGGAAAACAGCCCTAAGATAAAATCTTCATGCCAAAGATGTCCTTTCTGCCACTTAAAAAAAAAAAAAAGATTTTATTTTGGGGAGTGGCTCAGTCAGTAGAGCATCCAACTCTTGGTTTTGGCTCAGATCATGATCTCGGGGTCTTGGAATTGGGCCTCTTGAGGCGTGCTGTGCGCTCAGCAGGGAGTCTGCTGGAGATTCTCTTCCTCTCCTTTGCCCCCCGACACACATGCAAGCACATGCTCTCTCTCTCTAAAATAAACGATCTTTAAAAAAAATAAAAATAAAAAGATTTTATTTAAGTGTTCTCTACACCCAACACGGGGCTCAAACCCACAACCCTGAGATCAAGAATCATGCTCTACTGACTGAGCCAGCCAGCATGGCCCCCTCTCCATTTTTTCTTTTATTTAAGATTTCATTTTTACATCATGGCATTTTTAATAACATCAAACTAATGGTCACATGTAAAGTGTCCGACTGGATGAGGCAAGCAGAAGTCACGACACAGACACTCCAGGCGGTTGTGGGGCTAATGTCTTGTGATGAATGGAATGTGAGGAAAAAAGAATAAAAAGAATATGTCCTGGGGCGCCTGGCTGACTCAGTTGGTGGAGCGCATGACTCTTGATCTTGGGGTTGTGGGTTCAAGCCCCACATTGGATGTAGAGATCATTTAAAAATAAAATCTAAAAAAAAAAAAAAAAAAGAGTATGTCCTCTGGTACAGCAGCCCCATAATGTCAGAACAACAAATATTATTCGCTAAGAACCAGGCGTCGTCTCCGGAAGGTTCTAAGCATTTTGCACATAGTAACTCATTAGTGCCTTACAAGGTAAGCACTAACATTATTGCCATTTGTAATTATTTGTTGCACATCTGTCTGCCTTCTGGATCGTAGCTCCCGTTCCCGATCTAGCGGGTCCCACTCACTGTCTGGGTCACACCCCACCCAGAACAAGACAAAAGGTCAGTTATTTGTTGGATAAATGAGTGAACAGAGGACAGCTAGCATTCTCAGTTCCCGTGTGCTCACACAAGTTAGTGACAACTAACCAGTCATCCAAAGATTGTTTGTAAACTGTTGGAGGTTAAAAGGTATTTTCTTTTGAAGTCATACCAGGAAACACTACGGAGACTTTCACCCATCCCGATCAATCAGCTCACCACCCCTGTCCCCAAGCCCAGGGCCTATTCTGCCTTCCCGACCCTTCCCCAGGAAGGAAGACAGGCAACTCGAAGGGTCATCTGTGTGTTGAGGAATGGTCTCCAAGCATTTGCAAAGCCTAACATCTTTTTTTGTGTGTGTCAGAGAGAGTGAGCACAGGCAGACAGAGTGGCAGGCAGAGGGAGAAGCAGGCTTCCTGCTGAGCAAGGATCCTGATGTGGGACTCGATCCCAGGACGCTGGGATCATGACCTGAGCCGAAGGCAGCCCCTTAACCAACTGAGCCACTCAGGCGTCCCAAAGCCTAACATCTTCATGGACATCTGTACAAGGGTCCATTCTCTCTCCCAGTCACTCTGTCCATGGGTAGAGAGTGAAAATTGCAGTGACCATGCTGTTGCTGGTGATATTTTGAGTACTTTTTCTGCACTTAACAGCTCTACAACAAGATTTCTGCTCTGCTCCCAAGACACAGCCTCTACGACCCACTCCTTCTTTTCTCTCCATCTCTGCTGCTGCTTTCTGCAGCTAGATCCAAGGCAGGAAGGTCGCAGTCCCTACACTGTGCTACACCAGAAAGAGCTGTGGAATCAAGACAGATCTGGGCTTGACTCTTGGTTTCATCACTTACTAGCTGTGGGACTGAGAGCAAGGGTCCCTAGTCTCCCTGAACCTCAGTTTCTTCATCTGCAAAATAAAGATAATTAAATTTTTTTAATGAGTGCAAGAGAGGTTGGTTGGCTGAACCCTACTGTGTAAATGTGTGTGAAGTTCATGTGCACTGAGTCCCGAATCTGTATTTTATAAAATATACTTGAAGTCATCTCATCTACTCCTTGCAAACACCTAATGAATATTATGATCATCCCCATTTTATAGCCGAGGCCACTGGGACTCCCAGAGGTTAAGTCACTTGTTCAATATGGCTCATAGAGTAAGTGGGAGAGCTGAGCCTGGACCTCACATCAGCGGATGCCAAATTCCAGCAGGGGATACGGCAGCCCAGGCCTACCGTATTAGAGGTACTTACGCATAACAGATTCAGGAACAGCCCAGAACGCCCCTAGACAACACACACTGTCTGGGACACACACACACACACACACACACACACACACCCTCTATCGATCCCCTTTGAGAACACAGCCTCCATCTCAACCTGCCCCTGCATACGGGCCCTCTCTGAAGGGTGAACTGGGACCACAACCTGCAGGGGGCACCCAAGGCTTAGTGCCACTGAGCTAGCGTGGACAAGAACCATTTCCTGGGCACCTACTTTACACCAGGCAACACTCCACTGGAGGCTTCCTCCAGGCCTTGTCTCAATGCTCAAGAATTCTCAAGACGCCAACGATTATTACCTTTGTTCCACAGATAAGGAATCAGGCTCAGAGAGATGGTAAGTGCCCAAATCGCACTGCTTGTTAGTCCCAAAGGACCTGAACCAGTCTGTTACCTTCCAAAGCCACACCACTACCTGCCTGGTCCCCAAAGGCTCCCATCCCACCTCCCCCAGCTGGCCCATCAGCGGTCAGAACACCCCTGGGAGAGAGCCCCACCCTGCCAGTGCCTGGCTCCTGTAACCTCCAGCAAATCGTATCATCTCACTAGTTCTTAAGCTTCTCATCTGTAACATGGGCAGGAAGGTACTAAGGTAAGGCAGATGAGAGCTTTGCAAAAATGCGGCATAATCATGAGCAGTCGGGCTGTTAGGGGATATTAAAGATCAGTGTGAGAGATCTGGAGATCTGAGAAGAGGGAGAGTGGTCGTCTGGGCTGCCTTACAGGTGTGACCACTGCCACCCTCAACAACATACAAGCCCGTGATGATTCTCACACTCAGAGTCAATCACTGCTGGGCTGGCTTAGTGGAGAAAGAGCCATGTCCATTGCCCAGAGACAGGCTTGGATTTGGATCCAACTCTGCTACTTATAGCAACGCATGACTTGGGGCAAGTGGAAATCATCTGGGCCTCAATGTTCTCATCTGTACATCGAGGAGGAGGTTATCAGGATGTCTGACAGTGAGAACGCAGTGAGCAAATGTGTTTCACAGACCTTTGAATGTGCCTGACATACAGCAGTGCTCTCCAACATTTACTGATGTGGAGACACCTCCCTAACTGTCAGGGCTTTCCTCCCTCAACTAGTTCCTTGCCTCTGGCTTTTCTGAGTTCCCATGGTGGAGGGGGCATACAAGTGTAAGCAGGCCTGGTTCGGGATTCTAGGGGAGGAAGGCACAGGGCAAGTGTTCGCCCAGGTCCCTCCGGTGAACCTCTCCTTAGCCGAAGAACAATTAGTTTTCTCTGGTCTCCCACAGAACCCACCTCCCAACAGATCACACTAGGGGGAAACTTAATGTAGGTCTGTTTCTACCGTTAAGGGGGTGAATTTTTTCAGGGCTGGGACTGTGAGTCATTCATATCTGTGTCCCCAACACCTGGTGCCAATAGATATTTGGTCAGATGAAAGAATGAGAGACAACTATACTGGGAACCTCATTGTTCCTAAATCAGAGAAGCAAGCAAGCTTCCTACCTCAAAGGCCAACAGAGTATGGCTCCTCAACCAGATTCAGACTCAGCTATGAGCATTTACTCATCATCATTGAATCAGGATAACTGGGAGAGGCATATGCCCGAATGGTGCCCATTTTACAGGTGAGAACGCTATGACTCAGAGAGGGTAACTGATCTGTTCAAGAGGCACAGCCAGGGAGTCGAGGGACAGAACTAAAAGCAGGTCCTCCTGAGCTAAGCTCTGCTTCACTCCTGCCCTGGCCTGCTCCCAGGGCTTGGTTCACTGAATGGCCCTCACCAACTTGCCCTAAAGGGTTCTCTACAGGAGAAGGGACAAAGTATTCTACTAACCAGAGAAGAGGCAGATGACCAAATTCGCTCATGAGGAATGGCGGGGGTGCCAAGGCGGGATCTGGGACGTAACCCAAGGACGCAAAGTCTGAGGGAAACGGACAAGGGGGATCCGAGGCCCCGCTGGGCGAGGCAATGTCCTTGCCCCTTGTCAAGGCCAGGACAAAGGGACCCGCAGGCAAAAGGGACCCAAATGGGAAGGGCGGGGCCCACGCAGAGTAGGGGGCGGGCCCAGAGCGGCGCATCAGCGTCCCATTGGCCAGCCCTCGCCTCCTTTCCGTCTCAGAGCCCGCCAGAGACCAAGCTGCCCCAGAACCTTGCGCTTTGCGCAGGGGTGCGGGCAGTGGGACCAACCCAGCTTTGGGCCTGGACTCCCAGCTCCCCGGGGATCCACCGACCAGCGCCGGAGTCACAGTCCCATCCCGCCACTGCCAACACGCCCCAAATTCTATCCCACCCCCCCGCCCGACATACTCGCACCTAGGGTGGTCGTGCAGCCCTTGGTGTCCATCCTCCTCACCCTCACCCCCTCAGCGTCCCAGTCCCACAGCGCTCAGTCCCCAATGACATGGGGCTGAAGGATAAATCAGACTGGCCTGGACTCGAATCCCAGCACCCCTCCTCCTGTCGTGAGACCTCGGTCAGTTCTTCATCTCTTGATTTTCTTGCCCCAAAATGTACTTTGCTCTCCCTAAGACCACACATTGCAAGGACTAAGTTGGTTAAACTGTGCTATAAAGAAAGATATCCTCCCCTACCTTATGGTTGTACAGATAGGAAAACTAAAGTCCAGTGACCAGAATAATCATTCATACGGGTTAATACCAGTTAGTTTTCCAATCTAGTTAACGTTACTCGTAGCTATCATCCACTGAGCAGTTAAGGGTCAGCCGCTGTCCTGGACCCTTATGTTATCCCGACGGTTTCTCGAATAAGCCGGAGGTATAGATAACTTCTTGTGCCTGTTTTTTACGTATGTGGAAACTGAGACTCAGAGGAGTTTAATGACTTGCCCAAGACGGTGACATGAATAAGAGAAGGAGCTGACCATCTGAGAAGTGGTGACCCAAATCTCTGCCATGAATTTGGGTCATGCAGGAGCCTGGGACTCCCCAAACTATGTTTCTTAACATCTTTGAGGTATGGACAGACCCTTCGAGAACCTGGTAAAAGCTCTGGGGCCTCTCTATGCAGAAAACACCCTCACAGGAGCAATTCTGCTCAGTTTCAGAGGGGCCACCTGCTTCCAGCTCCCCCGGCCCACCCAGGGGCTCGGTCCACATCCCCCCTCCCAAACCTTGCTTCTGGGAGAGTCTAAGAAATAACAAAGAGACGAAAAATCTAGAGAGAGACCCAAAGAGGAACTAGAAAGGACAAGTGAGGGGCATGAAGCAAAAGGAGCAAACAGCTGGTGCGATTTTCTGGGCTGGCATCCTGGGATGCTCTGGATTTTTCTGAAATGCTTGAACCTTTTACTCCATGAACACTTTGAGTGTCACCTAAGTAACAAAGGGCAACGAAGAACTGTTTGTTTATAAGAAAGAAAAGAGGCTAGGTGTGGAGACAGAGAGGACAGAGGGTCAGGCATACACAAACTAGAAAAATTAAGACAAAAATGGAAAAAGAGGTAGAGTGAGAGGGAAAAGAACCCACAACCCTGAAAACCAGCTAGAGACCGAAGAGATGGAGGAAGAGCAGAGAAGGACAAAGGGAAGCGCACGCAGCGGGGTGGGAGGTGGGGGGTGGGGTGGAAGGTCCTTCCAAGGCCACGGGCCACACCGCTGTGAGGTTCCTCTCCACATGTCCCCACCCTCGGCCCCTGCCACGGCCCAGCTGACCTGGAGGACCCGCTTGGTGAGGCCCGTCTTTTGCGCAAGCTGCTTCAAGTCCTTGGCGTCGGGGTTGTGGTTAATGGCAAAGTAAGACTTCATGGTCCGAAGCTGGTGGTGCTTGAAGGAGGTGCGCATGCGCTTTGTCTTCTGGCTGCTCGGGTAGGGCTGGTCGCGGTCCAGGTGCTCCGCGTCGTTCTCGTTGCAGCTCAGCGCTGGGGAGGGGACACGCAGAAGGCGGCAGGTGAACCTCCTGACCTGCCCCCCTACACGGCCTGGTCCAGCCCCGCCCCACCTGCCACCAAAAGTTTCTAGCTCCAGGACCACTCTGCATGGCTCGCACCGTGCTGAGGTGACAATATTATTCCCACTGGATAGATTTATAGGAGAATTTGAGGCTCCCAGAGAGCCACCTGCCTGCCCAGGGTCTCTCAGCCAGTATATGCCAGATTCAAACCCAGCTCTAAGAGATTCCCAAAAACCATTCTGAGTCATCGATAACAGCTACAACTTGTTGATGGCTTATTCAAGTCCAGGTGATGTGCTTAAAGGCCTCCCATATTTTCACTGAATCCTTAAAACGACCCTATTAGCCTGGCATTACTTCCTCCTTTTTACAGATGTTGAAACTGAGGCTCGGAAAGGGAAATCGCTTGACTGAGGACAGAGCAGTGCACAGGGCTCCCTGGCTCACACTCTTCCCCTTTCCCCCTGCACTCCCTAAGGAGGGAGGCTGTCCCCAGTCTCTCCCCCCCACCCCCCCCCCCCCACCCCCCGCTCCAGGGTCTGGGGTGGGCATCTGAAAGTCCATGACTGACCTCTCTCCACTCACTTTGATTTCACCCTCATCGGTTCCCCAGCCCTGAAGTTCTGGCTGACCTCAGGCCATGGGCACTGGGCCAAGGTTGGAAACTGTATTTTGTAGGTTATTCCTCTCCTCCTGCCCTGGGGAAGCACTTGCTTCCCAGTTAGACAGACTGGCTGAACAAGGCAGGGAGGTGAAGCGATCTCTAGAAATCTCACAGAGTGGCAGAATTCTAGCCGGAAAGAGAGGAAGTTGGAGGAAGAAATTAACATGTATCTGACACCTAGGGTATGCTTTTGGCTTTGCATATATCATGGAGCCTTCACTACTGCTCCAAGAGGTGGCTACTGCTATTCATCTCATTTCTGAGATGAGGAGACGAACAGTAAGGGAAATGAAGCCATGTGTACACAGCCTCACCACTGGTAAGGGCTGAGCCTAGAGTCAACACTGCAGTCCTTGCCCGGTTCCTTCCACTGCACCACAAAGGCAGGCAAAGATGAAGCATGGCTCTTTGGGGGGAACCAGTCCCCATCCAGAAGGGGCCCAGCTGGGGCAGGGCTGCCAACGCCTGGAAGGCAATGGGGGTGGGGGACAGGGATGGAAACCTAAGGCCTCAGAAAGTTACTTGGCAACCTGGTGCCTGATGGGGACATGAAGGACTCCTCTCCAAGATTCCTTCATCACATCCCGAGCCATCCTACATGTAAGGTCTTACTTTGGGAAAAATCTCATAAGAGATCAATTCAGTCCCCTAAAGCAGACAGCTAGGAATGTATCTTATGCCCCATCATATGCCCCTAATAGAGCTGCCAGGTTTGGCAAATAAAAACACAGGTTGTCCAGTTAAATCTGAATTTCAGATAAACAACGAAGAATTTCTTAGTATAAGTATGCCTCTATTTTTGCATGGGACATACCTATACTGACAATTGATTCGTTGTTTACTTAAAATTCAAATATTGCAGTGGATCTGCTTGCACTAAAAAATTATTTGTTGTCTATTTAAAATTCAAATATTGTATTGGATACACTTACACTAAAAATTTATTTGTTGTTTACTTGCAATTCGAATTTAACTGGGCGTCCTGAGCTTAATCTGGCAAAACCGCTTCAGAAGTACTCCTGATTTCCTGGTGACCTACTCCACCCACTGCTCAGGTGGGGAGCTGTCCCTTACAGAAAGAATTTGCAGGATGCTGGTCTTATCACTGGTCTTGAAGCTGTCAGTGAGTGGCTACTAAAGGGTCCCTTCCCACATGCACCCAGGCACCCAGGTCCCCCACCAGGGCTGTACTCCCACTGAAAGCACTCAGAGTGAAGAACGCAGTCCAGCAATGTAAAAAGGGATCAGAAAATGACTCCAAACGGAATCCATGGAAACTGCCCTGCCCCCACTACAGGGAGCGACCCTCATCTTGCCCCCTTCCCCAGCTCCACGGGGGGTGGGGCAGGCCTCCCCACAGGGGATCTCTGGGCCCATCCCTCTGCCCAGTCCCCGCCTGGGCCTTGCTGCTGTTAATGAGCTCCGTGGGGACCCTGGCGCCCCATGCACCCAAGGGATGTGCCCCAAGTGTGGCCTAGATCTGGGGGGGGGTGACTTGGGGGAGGGAGAGAGAAAGGGCACAGAAAGGAGAGAAAGAGACAGGTAGAAAGACAGAGAGAAGGGAAAGAGAGTAAAGAAGAGGGGGTAGGGAGGGAAGATGGACAGAGCCAGGAAAAAAGAGAGGAGAGACAGAGGAAAGGGAAGCAGTGGAGATGGGGAAAGAATGGGAGAGAGAGAGAGCGACAAAGACAGAAAGAAATCCGGAGAGACAGAGAGCCTGAGGGGACAGCAAGGCCTGGAAAAAGAGGGGAATGTGTGGTGGGGGGTCCAGGTTAAGGAACTGAATGCCGGGTCTCAAAGAAACTAGGTCCCCACGGGAAAGCCTATTCTGAAGCCGTTACTGGCTGGGGAGTGGCGAAGAGGGGAGAAGGGGAAAGGAAGGGAGGGAAGAAAAGGAGCCGGCCCAAGACTGGGAGGCCGTGCAGGCCAGCGGCCGGGTGGGGAGCTGCGCCGGGGAAGTGAGGGCGGCCTGGAAGTGGCCGTTGGGCCCAGATTTGTCCCGTACCCCAGGCGCCCTCACTCCCGTCCCCCACGACCCAGCCGGCTGAGATTCCCCCAGATCGGATCGGGGAGGAGCGAGGGGCCGAGGGGAGGGGGAGGACCAGGCTTTCTCTCTCCCTTTTTTTTTTTTCCTCTCAATTAGGCCGATTCAATGGAGCTAAAGAGCTCGTAAAATCATGAATAATTTACTCGTGATCTGTTATTAACCCATCGGGTTTCGAGCTCTTGTCGCTGGGACTGAACCTGTAATCAAATCTGACTTCGCCTCATTTTACTAAAGACGAGATTGTAGGTTCAATTGTCTAAATAATGGATTGGAATCAAATCAGTAATTACGCCGCCAGGCACACACACAAAAAGCTGGGGCTGGGGGAGGCCCGGGCGTCCGGCCTGTCCGCGCGGGACTCCCGCGGCCGTGGCGGACAAACCCCCGGCGCAAAGTGCGTGGCCCGGGCCCCTCGCGGGCTGCGAGCGCCTTGTCTGCGCCCCAGACCGGCGGGCGGCCCCGCTCAGGGTTGGGAGGAGGTTTCAGTTCTGCCTCTGCGGCCGGGGCTGCGCATGGAGGGGCCGCCAGAGGAGGGCTGCCGTGGCCACCGCCCCGGAAGGACTTTCCGACCCTGCGGCCCCACGGCTTTGGCGGCCCTTCCCTCCGCGGCGGGCTGGGAGCACCGACGGCGGCCCACCCGGTGCTGCCCGAGCCCACCGCCCTGGACTGGCCCGCAGAGCCAAGGGATTTGCAAGGAGGGGTCTGGGTGGCTGGGCCCCTGGGTGTGGGACACGCACACGAATAACCGCTCGTCCTCACGCTCAGAAACGCGCACACACTCACACAGACTCCTGCTCAGACACATCACCCGCAGTCGCACCCTCCACGGCCCCCTTTCCAGCGCCGGCGGCCCCCGCGGCTCACACTGAGGCCATTCCTCTTCCCCCCGGTGCCGGGAGGGGAGGGAGGGGAACGGGAGCCAGACTTGGGGAGGCCTGGCCCGGGCCCGGGCGCGTCCAAGAAGGCGTCCCCTTTCCCCAGCCTGGTCCCGGGATCCCCGAATAAGCGAGCGGCACAGCCACCGCGGGCGCGCGGTGCGTGGTTTCTATCGCCGGAGCCAAGGCTAGAGACGCGCGCGCGCCGGCAGAGGAGAAAAAAAAAAGACCAAAACAGGGAAACCGAGACACAAACACACAGAAGGACAGAGAGAGCCAGAGAGAAAGGGGGATCGAGAGAGTCGAAAGGAAAAAAGAGAGAGGGGTCAGAGAAAAAAACGAGGAGATGGCATGGGCGGGCAATGTCTGGTAGAGGCTCCAGGTCCCTTGAAACTCTGTCTCCAGCCACATCTCGCTCGGTGCCGCCAGACCTCGCCAGGGAAGGCGGCTGAGCAGCAAAAAGCACAAATAAATTTCTGTGCCCATCTACCTTCCTATTCCAAACCCAGTTGCTGAGCTGCGCGCTAGAAAAACACGATCGCACTCACCATGTGCCCTGGGGCCGAGGCGCCTGCTGCTACCTACTGGGAGACGGCCCCATTTGACAAATAGACAGGGCTTTGTTTTGGGGGACCTGGCCTGGATTCCGTTTAGTCTATTTTCAGGGTGGTGAGAGATGAGGGGTGGAAATCTTAGAGAGCTGGCATCTCTGGTTGAACCTTCAACAAATCTTTAATCTGCTGCCACAGACCTGCCGGCAGCCACTTCACCACCGACCAGACAGCGGGCTGCATTTTCCTCCCAGCTCCGCACACCGAGACACATACGTCCATCCACCTCCCAACAAGCAACTTCGTTGGAGCGAACAGGGGACCCCCCCACAAACACTCCCGCTGAATTTTCCTCCCCAGCCAGCTCAGATTTTTAAAGATCAAAATAACCCTGACTTCCTTCCCGCATCTGCCCTCTCCCTACTGTCCTGGGTTTTTGTTTTGTTTTGTTTTCCACTGTGCATTAGAGGAAGGGGAAAAGGAGGAAGAAAACAAAAACCTTCGAATCCGATTCTGCCACAAACGAAGGGAAGAAAATAATTGCAAATAAACTCTATCTAGTTCAGAAGCCCGGGGAGTCATAAACCTTTCCCGGCCTTGCAGACGTCGGGCAGATGTTGACGGTTCAATTTGCCGGGCCCCAGAACCTTCGCAGCTGTCCGGCACGGGGAGGGGCGCGGGAGGGGGCAGAGCCTCTCCTGGAATGGCCGGGGGTTCAAAGATGCCGGAAATGTGAAACGAGCCCTCCACCCTACTCCGCGCGCACGGCCAGGCCTACTCCGGTCTCATCCCCGGGTGCCGGCTTCCTAAGGTTGCCTCTCTCAAACCAGCGCCTGGAGCTTGGAGGAAGGAACCCGGGGAAAACCAAGACCTGGTGGAGCAGGACCAAGCTCAGCAACCAGCCCTTGCTCCTAAGGGTCCTGGACCCAAGTTTCCGGATCCTACTGCCCTCAGGACATTTCACAGAACCGGGCCAAACGCCAGGTCCCCCTGGTCCTCCAGGACGCCGCCAGTCCTTTCTCTTGGGACCCTTGCTGTCCTGCCCCCAATAGTTCATCCATCGCCCCAGCTCCCGGCCTCGGCCCTGCCAACCCAGTGTGGTGTCTCGGCTCCACCTTGCTTTCTCTGTCCTTGCACTTTCTGACCAGCAAAGTGGGGGAAAGGCCCAAACTGAAAAGCTGCCTCTGAAAAATTTCTCAGCAACAAGGCTCTGCACCGGGGTCAGTAAGGCTCTAATGCAGCTTCTCCTCCCACTCCAGCCAAGTACGCACGGGCTGGAGCCGAGGAACCTGGTGTCGCTTCTGCCCGCCTGTCTGGTGCTTAGGCACTGGGGGATCTAAGGACTAGAGTGCGCAGAGTGATAGAGATAGAGATAAATCACATTGAGATTCACTCCAGCTCCACGCAGTCCACGCCACACACTTTCTCCCAACCCGATGGGGGCGCTCCGGGCGCCTGGCACTCACCAGCGTTGTAGGCCGCCAGGTCTGCCCCTGGGCCCGGGCTCTTGCGCTTCCTCGGCCGCCCCTTCTGCACCGTGCCCACGCCATTGTAGTAGGGAAGACCCAGCGGGTTGGCCCCAGCCGCGCCCAGCCCAGCGCTCTTGGCCGCGGCTGCTGCAGCTGCGGCCGCCGCCACGTCGGCGTGGTTGAAGTGAGCGGGGTACTCGCCCTGCAGCAGCGCCTCGAAGTGCAAGCGGCAGTAGACCAGGCTGTCCTTCATGCCGAAGTGGTCACCCGTGGTCAGCATCTTGTTACACGTGGTGCAGGTGAAGCAGTTGAGGTGATAAACCAAGTCCCGGGCACGCATCACCATCTCCGAGGCTGAGATGCCCAGGTGGCAGCGGGCGCAGCGCTGCACAGAGAACCGCCTGTAGGGACCATCGAGGGAGGGACTGTGGGGACACACGGTTGGGTACCCCCCAGATCCCTCCTCCAGGTGCCGCTGCTGCCACTGGGGGAAATCGCTTCCTTAAGATGGGGACCAGCCTTAAGTTGGACGATGGAGGAAGAGGGAACTAGATTTTGGCCGAGGTCTTGTCCTACCCTGAAATATAGTTTCCCTTAACCATATTCATGTCCACAACTCTTCTCCTTTACCCAGAGCATGAGCAAGTCGCAGGAAAGCTTTTGCTTGGGGACTGGGGGTGGGGGGGCTGCCCCCTTAGCCCTTCTCATCCTTCACCCCTGCCCTCCACACCCACGCCTGAGAATCCTACAGACCTTTGTAATTTGGGAGAAACAAGGAGCTGGGGAAAGACAGAGGAAGGGAGAGAGAGAGAGAGGGAAAGAAAGAAAAATAATAATAAACAGACCCTAACCCTAAACCAGAGAGGAGAAACAAGAAACTTGGAGCCTGTTAGTGACTCCGGGTCTTTAACCCTATAGGCAGCTCTCACTCCCAGGTCCACGAAAGACCCGGAAATGCACCCAACTGCTCCTCCAGCTCTCCTTCCAGCTTTGCCCTACACCAGCCCAGGCTGCCTGGGTTTAGGGAGGGTGTGTGTGTGTGCCAGTTTCTGTTCCATCCACTTGACCCACAAGAAACTTCAAAGGGAGAGGGGTGCACAGACCCCCACCCACCCATCCACCCAAGGTTATTTCTGTGCCTGAGCTCAGACCTGGGCCCTTTCCTCTGGGTCCCTGTACTTCCCAGACCTTTCCAGAGTTCCCTCAAATTTCGAAAAGTTGTCACCCAGTGTATCCTGGCTTGGAGAAGGGGGTGGGGGCTAGGAAGGGAGCCCTCCCCTGGGACTGGAAGGAAAGGAGCGGGGTCCAGATTGTGTCTGAGGGTGCTGCAGGGCAGCGGGGGGTCCCCGGGTGGGGGTCTACCTGTAGTAGTCTTCCTTGCAGTAGATGCTTCCGTCCTTGCTGAAACAGGTGAGCTCGGACTCCAGGTTGAGCTTGCACTCGCAGCACTTGAGGCAACGCATGTGCCACTGCTTGTCCACCGCCAGCAGGTAGTAGCGGTCTGAAATCTTGCCCCCGCAGCCGGCACACAGCGCGGCGCGGTCACTGCTGATGGACGGCATGGTCTGCGGAGGGAGGGAGGTGGGAGACCGCGGCGCCTGCGTCAGCCTGCGACTCCGCCGCCGCCGCCACCGCGGGGAAACCGGCACCCGCAGCTCCCTCCGAGGCTCCGGCCAGCCCTAAACGCAGAGAGGGCCGCCGGGGAGTGCGGTGCCCTTCCTCCACCCCCAAAAGGCCCATATTCAGGAGGCTCAGAACCCAGGCCCGCCCACACAGGCCGGGCGGGCCACAGGCCCAGGCCTGGCTGCTGGCCTGGACGGATCTCCCTCCTTAGTTCTCCCCCTTCCTGGCCCCTCTGCCCTTTTCCCAGAAAGGCTTGGGCTGTTTTGAGGGCTGGGGCAGCAGTGGCAACTCCGGTCAAGCCCTCCAAAAGCTCCCTCAAAAACTGTTTCCTAAAAGAGCCACTCTGCTGGGCCCCAGGAAAGGGGTAAGATGACCATTAAGTCACCCTCTACACAGACGCCTCTGGGAGATGCATACAGTTCCCGGCCTGAGCCCCAGTGATCTCTGGATCCTTATGCCAAAGGTTTAAGCCAGCACAGGTCGCAGCCACCCCTGCCCCTCCACCACCTTGGGCCCCCCGGGCTGAGGCCCTCTTGGGTCCTGGGAGATGCTGAGCGGAGTACAGGGCACCCTCAAAGTCTCTGAGGCTAAGACAGGCTGAGAGTTTCATCCGGAAAGAAGAGCTCAAAGCTGGAGGCCCTGGGGCTGCTGCTCTTGCCTTCCAAGTGGAGAAGCTTGGGCCGTGCTCCCTACCTTCTCAGCCTCTAAAGGTCACTTCTGAGCCCAGCTTGGATAGCGTTGCTCGCCGGGCCCCCTGGGAAGTCTGAGGTGAGGAACTGGCTATTTGGGGCTGAGCTGGCAAAGCCAGGTGTGGAGACCCAAATGGACTCTCCTTCCACAAGAGCCAGGCCAGAGCCTGAACTGCGAGCCCTGGCCTGGCCAGGTCAGGCCGGCCAGGAGGCCAGGGACAGGATCAACGAAAAGCACCGGCCCAAAGACTGGGACCCCTGAAATTGTGCTGGAGAGGGAACTCCGATTGCCGGGAGGCGGGACGGGAGCAGCCCACGCCGGCTGAAGCCCCAGTGCTCCGGTTTGGTTCGCCCTTCCCCGCGCCGCAGGCGGCGCAGCCAGCAGCTACAGCCGAGTCGGTGGAGGGGAACGCGGAGCTGGCGACCAGAGGGCCCGGTGCAGTGAGAAGAGAGCCATCCCGGGACGCGGGTAGGACTTCGCTCCCACTTGGGGAGAAATGCTCTCTTGCACCCTTGGGGTCTGCAATTTCGGTTTAAACCTTGTTTCCCTCCTCCGCCCCAGCAGCCGGGTTTCCCCCGAGCCGGGAGCTACGGGCCTTGTATCCTGTCCGCGGATCCCCTGCGCCCAGTCCCGTGCGGCACGAAGGACGCTCCCCAAAGTGCCCCCAAACTTCGGAGAGCAGAAGCGCGGACCGACCCGGCCCCGTCCCAGCTTTCAGACCCGACCCCGCAGCCGTGCGCCTACCGTCTCCGTGTCGCCGCGGTCGATGGCGGAGCTGATGGCGGGAGCCTCGCTCTTGGCCCTGCGGTCCATCTCGTCGATGACCCCGTGCACCTCGGGGCCCGACAGACTGTGGAACAGCATCGCGGCGGGACCGGCGGGGCCGGGGGCGCGGCTCCTCCGCGGGAGGGCTTGCCCCCCGCCTCAGCTGCCTGGCGCTCCCGGCGCTAACGGGCCCGGTGCATCGCCACCGCGGCCCCGGCCCCGCCCGAGCTCGGCTGCGCCCCCAGGCCGGGCTCTGGGCCCCGGGCGCCCGCGGGCCAGGACGCCTCCCGCCGAGGCACAGGAGCAGCTACATCGCGGGGCGCCTGGGCGGCGGCGCCAAAGCCAGGGTCACAAGGGCACGGGGCGGGGGGGGGGGGCGGGAAGGGGGAAGACGAGGGCAGAGGTCGGCGCCCGCCGCGGGCGCTTTCACGCCGCGGGCATCGCCCGCCCGGCTTCAGCGCCCCGGGCGCAAAGCAGGAGCGCAAACTCTGCCCGAGGCGGCGACGGCTGCGGTCGGGTCTCACTCGGGAACAGCTAGGTGCCCGCGGCGGCCCAGCTGCCTGGACCTCTCCCCTCCCTGGGGTGCGCCCCCAGCCCTAGGCGACCCGCTTAGGCACTGGGTCGGCGACTGTAGTACGGGTTTCTCCGAAGCCAGCGAGCCGAGCCGACACACCGAGAGAATTGAAGAGGAGGAGGAGGAAGAGGAGGAGGAGGAGGAGGAGGAGGTGGAGGAGGAGGAGGAGGAGGAGGAGGTGGAGGAGGAGGTGGTGGAGGAGGAGGAGAAAAAGGAGGAGGAGCAGAGTGGGAGGAGGAGCCGCCGGCCGCGGGCCCAGCCGCGCGCAATGCTCTCCAAGAGCGCGCCGAGCCCAGCCCCGGCTCTGCAGTCCGCGCCAGCCAAGCGTCCGCGCCTTTTCTACAGCCGCGCCTTACATCACGTCCTGCCGCCGCGCCATTGGCCGCCCAGCACCCCGGGTCCTGGCAGCGCGTGCTTCGGGAAGGCGGGAGACCCGAGAGGGAGGGGAGAAGCAGGAGGAGGAGAGGAGCGAGGAGATGGTGGGAGCTGGTGGGCAAGGCTGGAGGGAGGGGGCGGAGGAAGGGAGGGAGGAGGGAGAGCGCGGGGTTTGGAGTTTTTAAGCTACGAACAGTTTCCTGCGATTTCTTCGGGATGGAAAAATTAAACCTTCTCTCCCCGCGGTTTCCATCCTAAGAAGGCGCAGCCGGAGGATGCTTGAGGAGCTCTCACTCCGGTCTGCCCTCGGCCCAGACCCGTCACCTCGGGCACCGGCGGGGGAGGCCTGGGAAGGCAGGCCTGGGGCAGAGCTGCGGGAGCCTTCAGCAGCTTCCCGCGGAGCACGGCCTTCGGCCCAGGCTCCGCGCTGTGGGCTGCGGGCGGCCGCCTAGGCCTCCTGAGGACCCGGCTGAGGCAAGGAGGCTGGAGCTGGCGGGAGCTCTAAGACTCCGGGGGAGGAGGGCCAGCCAGCGTAGCCTCGCTCCAAGCAAGCTAGGGCCCACTTTATAGGAGCGTGCAGCTCCTTCGTGCCCTTCCCGGTCCCTCTACAGCTTGGAAGAGTGGATGCGGGCATGGCTTTAGGCACTAGTAAATGCATAGGTTCGAATCCCCGTTCTGCCAGTCACATGCATTGTAACCTTAGGCAAGTGACTCAACTCCCTTTAGACTGTTTTTGATCTTTTCACTGAGGGTTGAGCAGGCCCCCTCCACACATGTCATGAACAAAAGAGAGCATGGATTTTAAAGTACCTGGAACAAAGTGGGCACTAACCAAATTTGTCCATCACTCCCTTTTCCCTCTCCAGCTCCTCCTATTAAAAACTTTCCCATGCGGACACACACTGGGTATCACTGAGGTCCTTAGGGACCGGAGGCCCATCCTCTGCTGTTTGCATCAAGCCGCTGACTGCCCCCTGGCTGCACCAGCTTTCCAGGGATCAACAACTTGGCCTGTGGGTAAATCCCAACTGCCACCCCATCCCCCAGACTTCAGGCTCAACCTAGAGTCCCTCGGGGACACAAGCACCATGCCTAAGTGTGGGGTGAAGCTGGATTTAGGAGATAAAAAGTGACTGTGGGGAAAAAACTGAGAGTGAGTCAAGTCAGTAACAGGAGTCCCATTTCCAGGATCTGCTTTGGAGGTGGGTCCTTCTGAAACGACTTGCTTGCCAAAAGGAGGCAAGGGGCTACCTTCTACCTACTGTGCAAAACTTTCAGACACGAGCATATGTGTGTTTGTAATGCCCAAGCACATGCATGCGTGTTCATGTGTGCAAACGCACATGTTCCTCTCTGTTGCCGAAAACATGGCCAGCGGGGATGCAGGGCTAGGATCTACACAGGCACATCGGGTGTAAGCGGCCAGTGCCAGGCAGAAGGATGCGATTGTAAAGGGGTAAATTGCACGTTACACATACAATTAAATGTTCAGACAATACGACCTAAATCTCTGCCTGCGCGTCTCCGAGGCCATGTTTTGCGTATTTGAAAAAACTCTTGAAGTTCCAAGTACGCGTGTACACGTTGCACATGCACAGATGCCCCAACGCGAGGGAAGGACCATAAACCCAAAGACGCGCGCGTGCGCGTGTGTTCCCACAGACGTGTGCTTTGGCGCCTGCACACGGGGCCCGCGCCCAGGCACGCGGACGCCTACACGTATACACAGGCATGTTTTACTGACGCATCTGGGGCACTTTCTTTCAAAGGAAGTAAGGAATGAAAATCTAATCTGGGAGTCACCGGGGTTCATCTGGAGGTCGCCCAAAGGGTAGGGAAAAATATTGTTAACAGCGCTGGAGAGTTTGTCCTTGGTGCAGCTCCGCGCCTAGGCTAGACGGCTCCAATACGTTTTCGAGAACTCGAGGGGCTGATTTAGGAAGGGGGGTGGAGGAGGAGCACTCCGTAACTCTTGCCGCGGGCTGCTCCAGAAACAGGGAAACACACCCTGCGGCTCTTCTCTCCCCCCACATATGTCAGTACACGATTTCGTCGCCGCTCTGACCTGCAGTCCACGCCCATCGCTGACCGACCCCCAAACTCCCCGGCAGTCACTATTCCCGCCCGGTGCGGCCGCTGTGTAGCCCTCGGTGTCAGGCTGGGACCCGCCCGGGTCCGCCAGAGGCTCAAACGCGTCTCCCGCCCCGGGGCGGGATCTGGGTGCCCTGGCCCTGGGCTCGGAGGCGGGTAACTTTGCTAATCTTTCCCCAGAGGCGGGGGGACGTCGCACAACCGCTGAGCCCCGTCCGCGAAGACTAAACAAGGAAAGGAACAGGCTGTAAACACACATCCTGACACGTGAGTGACATTTACACGGTGCGAGAAGCCGCAGCCCTGGGGAAGGCAGAGGGTTGGGGGAGCCGGCACCCGCAGGTAAAAGTAATCTTCCGAGGCGTTGGGAACGGCGGCCCCTCGACGCCCCTCCCCCAGATAGGGAAAAAGAATCCTGAAGTCCCTCGAACCTGCCTTTTGTGGGAGGTGACAGGTGAGCGGAATTCAGGTCTGGCTACTCTCGCCGCTGCCTACCTCCCCACCATCTGCTTCCTCGCAGACTAGCAGACCCGGCGCATAATGAGGTAGCAGCCTCCAGCCGGCCACCGTGACTAACTCAGAACAAAAGCGCTCCCTCCACGCCTCTTCCAACAAAGGGGCCACCAGTCCCGGCGCTCCCCGAAGGCTGCGGGGCTCCCGGCTGCCGGCTGCGGAGCTGCCGCGCGCAAACTTCCCGGGGCTCCCGGGGCTGCCGGCGCCACGGAGCCTGGGCCGCGGAGGGAGGAAGCACATGCGGCCGGGAGAGAGTGAGGCCGGGCGGGGCTGGGGGAAAGAGGGGGCGGGAGCCGGGGAGCCGCGGAAGGAGGGTGATTGATCAGTGCGCCGTCCCGGCGCTCTGTCCCGTTATTAGAGGCGGCCAAAGCAGGGCCACGCAATAACCTCCGAATCGCCAACTAATTGACGCTGCAGGCAACTACTTCATTGTGCGCGCTGGTTTTATGTCTTCATAGCCGGTGATTGACAAGGTGTAATTAGTCATCTCACTCGGTGATAAACATGGGCACCCTCCTCCCGCGGCATCAGGCCGTGTGTACCAGCAGAGGAAGCGATAGTTGACGCTGATATACCATTAAATCAAAATGAAGACGTTCAGAAGTGTGTGTTTGCTGTGACGCTCTGATGGTTTATTTCTCAAATACGGCACCAACAGATTTACTTGATTTGCAAGTTAACTACAACATTAACTGGTTTTATTTATTTTGCCTCTTCCTTCCTCTTCCTAGGCAGGGATGTTGCTCTTGGAGAATGTGAAGACAGTTTGCTTCTTGACAAGCGAGCGAGCGGGCGCCCAGATTTTTGCAGCCTCTCCGAGTCTCCCCCGAGGGAAAGGCGGGCAGAGAATACGCCGGATTTGGGAGTCGCTAGGGAGGGATTCCGCGCAGAGGGAGCCGCCCTCTTTGGCCCCGGACCGGCCGCGGAGGCCCCCCCCTTTGGGCACTGCCAATAGAAGACCTGAAACTCTGAGGGTGGTGTTGGGGATTGGGGTCGGGGAAGCCTCTCGGATTGTAACTGCAAATAAAAAAGAGGCAAAAACAATTTCTCCTCTGCCTGGAAGCAGAGAGGACTGCGTTCTCAAAGCTGCTGGTTGGAGTCACCCGGCCAGTTGCCTGTGTAAAGTGTAATGTCCCGGCTTCTTCCAGTAGCACGGGTGCAGCAAATTATATTCCTTGCTCCCCAAAGTGGTTCCTGCTCTGGGAAGTGTGTGTGTGTGTGTGTGTGTGTGTGTGTCCCCCTCCACAGTGAGGTGGCTACTAGAAGTGCTGGCTGCTCATTCCAGAAACCGGAAGGTTTAAATTTTAAAAGGAGAGGGAGAGTTGCTGGTGGGGCTCCCTGGGATCGCTATAGTGTGTCTTGACCCTGATTCTGGTTAGAGAATGACAGGGACTGAACAAAGCCACCCACATCTGAAAGTCCACTTTGAGGATATCACACTGGCCCCCAGGAGCCCACCAGTGGGGTAGACTTCCTGCACTTTTCCCTTCTCTCTAACCTCTGCCTCTTGTTGGTGTGGCAGAGGAAGGGGGATTCCTTGCCACTGCGCAGGAATGTGGGGCTGTGGACATCTTCAATTAAAGATGGGGTGAGGCCAAGTCACAGGGGTGGCAGAAAAGCCCCGGTATCTTCAGCAAGGATCCCCACCCCCCTTCCCAGGCCTGTGGGCCTCCTTCAGCAAACAGGGGGAGTGTTTTATATTGATGTGAGAGGCTGTCAGTCAGCAGCAAATCAGCTCAGGCATGGCTTCCTCTTTACGAAATCAGCTCATTGCCTTGGTCACACCTTACAGAAAATCTGGTGGTCACCACTCTCGGTAATAAAAATTAGTGGGGCCTTACTTGTTTCCAAGAAGAAGCCCATGTCTGTGGATAGATAAATGCCCGTCGCAGGCAGAGCAAAGCCCCATTCCTCCTCCCCTTCTCCCTGCAGCGATCTGAACAATTCCGAAACCGCCTCCCTGGGAGTCAGCTGAGCAGGTTGGGGAACTAACCAGGGCCCTCTCTCTAGGGCCCTGTTAAATGCACAGAACTTAAAATGAAACACGAAGTGTGAATTTCAGGTTTGAACATGATGCATCAGGATACGTGGAGGTTGGCAGCCCTTTTCCTCCCTCCTGCATTTCGGTAGGCAGGTATTAATATTGTATTAAATGTTATGAGGAAGTAAGAGCTGTGGAGAGGAATGTGCTCAGATGCAATTTTGTCAAGGTTTTTATCTGTGATTATGATTCCAGATGTAGAAACTCCCGGAGGAGGGAAACGAGGGGTTGCTGGCGTGTGACATGTGTTTTAAGGTGCTTGGCAGTGTTTCTCAAAGTGGTGACAAAATGTTCAATTTTATTACAGCGAATCCGTAAAAGAAATACGAATACTAGGTCAGAGATTGTTCACCTCGGCCAAGGATTTACCCTTATTGATTTGGGTGGGGAAAGTTTGTATCTGGGTCCTGCTTAAATCACATTGTCAACAATGCAAATCTGTCACATCAGATTATTCTTAAAGAACAATTGTCACAAAATACACAATAGCTGATTGTATCTCCCCCACCTACTAATTTCCATGCAAAGATGTAAATTGCCTTGGAAGTGCGTGCATCCGCACACATGTGCGTGTGCACACGTGTGTGCACACACACACAGACACAGTAAATATTGCAACAAGATGGTCTTTTTTTTTTTCAGCCAGTATAACTACAGCCTTTTCTTGAGGGTAATTTCTTTTTAATCTAACCCAGAATACTACCCAGTCCTAAAAGGGCCATTTTGCTAATCTCGCTGCCTTTTAGGTTGAAGCACAAATAACACCAATAAATTTCTTCACACAGGGAACCACATTTTGCTGAAAGCAAAGTCAAGATGATTTTGTGTGAAAAGGGGGGGGGACTGGGGGCGGAAGCAGCTGAACTCTTGACTAGCTGACAACTCCTGTGTCTACATGCACTTGAGAATGGAAATATTTCCTACCACAGTCTTTTCTGAATTTCGAGGCATCTCTGCCACCCCTCTCCAGCAGCAGGACACCCCTCAACTCTTTGTAAGCAAAGGTTTCCTCATAAACCTTTTATGAGCTTCACTAATTGACACGGGTACCCAGCCAGCACTGACCATACTGCGGATGGGCTTGGTAAACACTTCCACAGAACAAAACCGGGGTGGGGGGGTGGGGCTGACGACGCTGGACTTGGCTCCTCCTTGAGTCTCCAGTCATAGGAGGAGAGTCTCTACACACCTGCTGTAGGCATTGCTGTACAGATCACCCCATATCTAGCAGACCTAGTACATTTCTCAGCCCAGTTCATGAAGAAACTCACACGTATTCAGCCCTAGGCTTTCCTTAATTCAGGCTAAAGAATGCTGATTTGGGCTTTCCAGCCACTGGTCCTACTTCACCAACACAAAACATAGGAGGCTCCTAGCACAAAATGCATCTTTCTTGGAAGTAAGAAGGTTCCTCTCCTATGAGGTTGATGTAGGACATGATACATTTCTGAGGGGAACAGTGAGTGGGCAGGGAAGGGAAAATACTCATCATGGCTACTTCCAGGAGGACACTTCCCCTACCTCAGCCCAACTTTCCACTGGCCCCATTAGCAAATCTCTTGCTCTTTGGGAAGCTGGCATTGTCTCTTTAGGTGAGGAACAGTCATTTCCCACATAGGTTTCAGCTGAAGCCCAGCCCCCCAGCCCCCCTCCCCAGTTTGTACTCTTTCATTAATTAAAACAACTAATGTCCCATCGATTATCTTTGCACAAATGAAAATCATTATGGGCCCTTGCAGATTTATGGGAAATTCTGTTTACTTAAGTATTCACACTTTGATTTCCAATAGACTCATTTTCTCGGGCATAAAGAAATTCAAACAAAACAAAACAAAACAAAACCAAAAACAAAAACAAAATCTCCTGACACTTTGCAATAAAGCACGAAGACTGTTAGTAATGAGCTTGTGCCGATCTCTTGCAAGAAGTGTTCAGACGGCCCCATTTTGGAGCTGAATTATACTATCTGGTAATGGATTCTAGACAGTTAAGGCAAACATTGATAGGTCACCAGACCAGGTTTTGAATTTATGTTTGTGTTGAGTCGGATGAGCTCACCGAAATTTACTTTTACACTACCTTGTCAGTCCCGAAAGTAAAAAAGGCAGGGGACAATCAGCTGTCTTTGGAATTTCCCAGCTAGTTGGCCATTTCAGCTTGCATCTCCATTTCTGGGGGCTGCCATAATTAGAGCAATCTATTTTGCATTTATTTCTCTTTGCAAGCACTACATTATTCACTCTTTCCTGTGCTTATTAAACAGTGCCACCTGCACCAAATTCAACAAAGCTCTTCCATCAGTCAACCCAGCTAAGGATCCCGGACCATATATTATCATTAATTGAAGCTCAATTGAATAGTTGATGATAGAGGCATGAGTAAAAGCAACACATTTTCGAGGACCTGTTTATAAAAATGTTTAAAGCGCCTCCCACAAAAAACCCCCCCAAAACCCCTCACACATTTATTCCCCAAATTGTTATCTTTTATAAACTCATTTCATTCTCTCTGTACAGTAATTCAAGTAGCAATTAACAAGTCTTTTAATTAATGAACTATTCCCTGTAAGTCACCAAGGTGCCTCCAGTACAAATGTCTTCCTTCAGAAGGTACTAGCAAATGCAGTCAATATTTTGTCACCCAAAGCCTTCGAAGCTGACCACCTTGATTGTCCTTATGCTATAAAAAGGATCTGAAGAGCCAGAGACCAGGCTGGGGAGCAAAAGACAATTTTCAGTAAACTAGCCATGGATAGTTTGAATCCAGAGAGAGGGAGTGGCAGAAGAAAGGGGACCATCAGAGAGAGGAGAGGCAGAAAATGAATATAGATAGATATCACTGGTTAAAGAAAAGCACAGAAAGTTTCTAGCAAAGAGAGGACCACCTTGGCTCCAGCTATGTTATAACAAACTCTCCATCTAGATTCTGATGATTTACACGTTTTTAAGAGCCTCAAACCTCACTGTGTCTTGTTCTTTAAAAAGCTTCCTGCTTTGTTCAAAATACTGCTTATCTTTGGTATTGTCAACAGCTCTGCATCTGGGAGAGATTAATTAAGTGATAGGTCAGACACAATGAGGTGAAAGGGCACGTCCACCCAATCAGGACTGATTCATCCATTTCTTGGTGGATCAACTTTTTTTTGAGGGATGCCAATTTCAGTTCTATTTCTAGAGAGGATTTATCAATAGGAATGCCTGAGCTCTCCCAGTGAGGGGCTCTTAGCTAGAAAAGATTTTTCTGCAGATAGAAAAATCTAAAATCTACACTCTGTTCTTTTTAAGATGTGAAACCAAAACATAACTATAAATTGTATGCTTAAGTTTCACCGATCTGGGTGAAGGCTGATTTTCTTGAACATGATCCTTCTATAAAATAGCTAATTGGATGATTACAAATAAGATTGCCAAGCAACTCCATTTAAAAAAAAATTAAAAGTTTGCTTTCTCTCTCCTCCCCACTTCCCAACTATTTCTTATTACCCCTTTCTTCCAAAGTCCACTTTTAATTTCTAGGAGGCAAAATGAGAGAAAGAGATGTGAAAAACAGTAGGAGAGGAGAAGGAGGGGAATGAAAAAAAAAAAAAGAGGTTTTCTAGGTGTCGACTGAATTTTTCCAGACCAATTAGAGGTTATCTTTAAATCTCCATCTCCCCCCCACTCCCTCCACACCTTTCTAAATAGATCCTTAGATTAGCGAGAAATTAGTTAATTGGGAAAATCCTTGTGGCCAGTTCACCCTGTTCCTAACCAGAAGGGTTTCAAGGACCTTAGACTTCACTCCCAGAAATGACATTGTGACATTCTCCCCATCACTTTAGTAGAAAGTCAGTCTGGGACAAAATTGTGGTTACAAGTGTGTGTGTGTTTGTGTGTGTGTGTACGTGTGTGTGATAGAGAGACAGACAAACAGACAGAAACAGAGACAGAGACAAGGAGGGAAGTAAAATCCCAGTCTGTGAATAAAGCTCAGATAAAGTGACTGTTTTGGGCAGACCCCCAAACAAAACACTTTGAATATTTTTACTCTATTTGCAAAAAGCCTTGCAGATGAAGTTCACATTTTCCAAGGTATGGGGGGGGTGGATAAAAACGGTCTGTGATTTTTGTAACCGACTAGCTATTTCTGGTTCTCTAAAGAAATGTAGAATGCCAGTTTCTTAACTATCCAATTCTTTAAATCATCTGGGATCCATCTATATTTATAAAACTGAGCAGAAATACTTAACAGCCTGATCAATAGCCATTGACCGTCAGTGCACCTCACACCCTAACATGCGCAGCTTGATCATGTATATTTGATCATCAAAAAATTCAAAGCATCTTGCAGCAGTGTATCAAGCTTCCCATAAAATAGCCTGCCTTTTTCTGTGGTCTTGAAAAGAGTGTGAGCTTCTCTCTCTTCTGCATTCATCTATCCATCCATTCACACACACACACACACACACACACACACACACACCTCCTTTCTGGAGAATTTATTGCTCATATATTTGATGAAGAACAAGGTAATTAACTGCAAGGCTGTACATCTGGGCAGCACTTCATATCCATTGCAATAATAAAACACTTTTTTCCCATTTTAGCAGAAGAAAGGCTAGTCCTGCCCACAGATTCAGAGGACCCCAGAGTCTCCGTCTGCAAAGCCTCCTTGTTATAAATCCTGCTTCCCTCTTAAGTGATGGCACGCACAATTGCACCAAGGGGCACTGAGTTTATCTGTGCAAAAGCATCCTTGGAAAAGCTTGCCCCTTCTCAGAGCTTTAGGATCATCTTGTCAGGGTTTGGAATGTATATGGCTGGCTCCTCTGTCCTCAATCTGCTTGGCAGCAAGCAGGGACAAAAGTCCAAAGGGTTTGTCCTGCGAAGGGCCACAAGTAGAGGAGGTATACATTGGGACCTCAAAGGCTGTCCCAAGCGTGTGCCACTATGCTCCGGTACCCCCCAAAAGACCTGGCTTTGCAGACTTTTCTGATATTCAGGAGTCAGAAGCCTGGTTCTAAGTTCCTCCATAAGGTATGCCGGATCTATCCAAACTGCTTCAAGGGTCCAGCCAAGGAATACCAGCTGGCAAGCCTGTTCCAAGCCCCCAGCACAGTCATTCTAACCCCAAACCCCACAGATCACCCTCCCCCTCCCCCAACCAGTGCAACAAATTACCTGCAGAACCTCCCATTTCGGGAGTCCCCTGCTCTGTATTCCGAACCCGTGCCCAGGACCAATTTCTCAGGGCCCTTCCTTCTAAAAGCAGCAGCATCTGGGCTGAGGCTCCCTCCTTTATATGGGGGGGAGACTTCATATGATAATACGTGTAATATGATATGGAATGACAGAATGCATGACAGTTGCCCATAATACGGAGAAGTCAGTCAAAGGACAGAGGGGACATTTGGATAATTACCATCCATTGGCTAGTCAATCACGCGAACAGAGAGAAACTGCACAAAACCCACAATGGAGTTGGGAAACAAAAGAGACCCGAGCCAGACTCAGGATTAACCGGTCTAAAGCGATCTAAATGCTTTTGTATCTGAAGAACTGAGGCTCCCCGGTTGCCCCCCCTTCCCAATCCCAGGGAACTAATTGCGGGGATCAGAGTTAAAGCTCTCTCTCTCCTTTCCCCATTCTCTTTGTAGACTGCTCACCACGCAGAAAAAAAAAAAAAAATGATTTCTCTCTCTCCCCGTGTTCATTAAACTATTTTAAAGTTAAAGGGATGGGGGAGGGAGGCTCGATGTGGCCCCTCAGCCCAGAAGCTGGGATTCTTCAGCCTTCCAAGGGGTTGGGACAGTCTCCTTGCCCTCAATTCTTTGTTCCGGGGTAAAGTCTTCCCTCCTTGCCCCTGGAAACAAATGCTCCGTCCACCTGGGAAACTGCCCTTTGCCTGGAGGCTAACATGGATTGCTGGTACCCTGCTTTGCTGCTTTGGGTGATGAGTCCCCATTACTGGCCCCTGCGCCAGAAAAAACACAAGGTCCACCCCCTCCTTGAAACCTCAGATTGAGTCTGCACACTCAGAATTAAGTGGGGTAAAGAGGTGACAGAGAAGGGGGTTTAGCCTCCAAAATGGGAGAGTGAGACAGAAGATGGTTGTAAATTGTTAGGAGAGAGAACTTCCTTCTAAGCTGGGGAGGGAGAAAGAGGAAGAAAATCCTTCCAAATTAAAGCAGGGAGAGAATACGCTTAATTGAATGGGCAAGAAATGAGAAGAGGCTCTTTCTACCCTAGAGAGAGGCAGAGAGTTGAGTCCTCAAAAGAGACACAGGAAAATGGTCCCATAAATTTCTAGAGACTCGGAGGTGAAGGCGAGAGAGGAAGGGAATTGCTTAGAAGATGAACGACAGGGACGGAGATCTCTGTCCCTGAGAGCAAGACCCCCTGGTCCCAGGACCGGCAGACGGGTAACTACCTCACCCACTTCCCACCAGGTCCTCCCTATGCAATTCTAACTCGCCCCGAGCCCTTCCGGCCCCGGCGGGGCTCTCCAGCGTCCCCCGCTCGGTGGCAGCGGCGGTTCCCGGTCCGAGTCCGCGGGTGCCCGGCGGACCCCTGCGCGTGCCCCCGCGCAGCCCCCAGGCCCCTGGGGGGAGAGCCTCGGCGCCTCCTTACCTTTCCGAGTCCTCCGCAGCGGGTGTGGCCGGCTCTGCGGGCGGCCCCGGGCCGGGGCCGGGGGGCGGGGGGCGGGAGCGCCGGGCTGGGGGGGAGAGGCAGGGTGAGGGCTGGGGGTGTTGGCACGGTGCCCAGGGGGGCGAGGGGGCAGTTGGCAGCCCCGGGGCCTGGGGACGAGCCCGGCCCAGCCGGAGGAGGTGCGAGATGGGGGCGGGGGGAGTGGGGTGGGCCGGGAGGGGCTCCGGGGCCCGGGCCGGGGGGCGGGGGGCTCCCTCCTCGGGCCGGCTGGGCGCTCCAGCCCGCGGGACCCGCCGGGGGAGCCGGCCGAGGCGCGGGGAGGCAGACCCTGCGCCCGGGCAGCCTAGGAGGATCAGAGGGGCTGTTTTGTCGCCTCGGCTGACAAATCAATCAGGGCCCGCCGAGCCGGGGGGACTGCCACCTTCTCTGCGGCGCTCGCGGCTCCCCGGCCCGCCCCGCGCCGCCAGCTGCCGGCCGCCTCGAGTCGGCTCGGGCCACGCGTCTCCGGCTGGGCTGCGGTCATCAGGCTGCGGGCGCGTGCGGCCCAGGGCGGGGGCGGCGGAGGGGGGCGGGGGCGCCCGGAGGAGGCGGCCCCGCGGCTCACCCTCCCGGGCCTCCCCCGCCCCCGCCCGCCGCGGTCCCGCGCCCGCACCGCGCGCTCTTCGCCCCCTACGCCCCGGTCACTGTCACTAGCTCTGGCTGTTGGATCTGTCCGTCTCTCCCGGCCTCCCTGTCTCTCTTCATCTCCCGGTCTCTGCCGCGTTTCTCAGTCTGCTCTCCTCTCCCGGGCTCTCCCTGGGTCCCCCGCTCTCTTGCTCACTGCGCCTCTCTTTTTCTCTTTGGATCCTGGTGCTGACTGGCTTGCTTACCCCTCTCTCCTCGGTCGCTCTCACCATCTTCTCCCTCTCTCATTTCTTTCTCACTTCCCTCACTCTCCACCCCTTTCTCCCTTTGCCTGGGAGGACTCGCTGTCCCTCCCTCTATCCCTTCTTGGAAGGGCAGCCCAGGGATGGAGTTTAAGTAATTTCTCCGCGGAGACCTCGGACAAGTCACTTCCTCCAGCGGCAGTTTCCTTCTCTCTAAAAGGCGTTGAGCGGCTCTTGGTGGTGAGGCTGGGAGGGGCACTGGTGGGGGGCACGCAGGAGGTGTTCAATGACTCTGGGTTTCCCCTCTTGGAGTTCATACTTACCTGAAGGCAACAGCCACTGTGGTAGCTGCCTGGAGCTAGGTCTCCCTGGGCACCAGCGTGCCCCGTAAAACCCTTGTCGACAGCCTTGGGGGCCAAGAAAAGTACCAGAAAGCCAATTCAGCGGGGAAAGCCAAGGGCTTTCTGGGGTCCCCAAAGCCCCTCCTGAGAAGTGTCTGTGCCACCTCCCTGGACCTCCCCAGAGCTGCTGGATCCCACATCTCAGGAATCTGCTGTACCTCCCTCACTGACACCAAGCGGGGAGGAGGGGGGGGGCGTTCTCCCCTGTCCTTAGATCCAAGCAGGAAAAAGCCTATTCCTCCTACACACACACACACACACACACACACACACACGGCTTTTATGCTTCAAAGATGCTTCCTGGGTGGAGTGTGGCTTCAGTCAGACAGATGAGGGGTCAAGACCACTTACCTAGTGCATGCATGGCCTTGGGCCAGTCATACCTATCTAAGCTTCAGTGTCCTCATCTGTAAATAAGAACAATAATCACCTCCTTTTTAGGATTATTTGAAGATTATTCATGGTATGTCTAAAGTGTCCCGCCTATAGAAGATTATGCATTCTGTTCAGCTTTTATTTAACAAATACTTATTAAGTGTTTTTGCTTGGCACGAGGATACAGCGATTCATAAGGCTGGCGTGGTCCCTGCCTCCATGCAATTTGCAGTCTAGCTGGGGAGACAGACTGTGAACAGCAATTCCATAATTATTTCATGACAGTTGTACAAGTGCCATGGGAGAATGGAGAGTGCAGTGAGACCTAAGATCCAGGGAAACTGGCCCAGGCGGGGGGTTCAGGAAGGGCTTTCTCAAGGTGACATAGAAGCTGAGACCTGAATTCAGGGGTGGGGCCAGGATTGCAGTTGACAGGAAGTGGGAAGGAGCTGCTAAAGGGAGACTTCTTGGCAGAGTGGCCAACATGTGCCAGGGCTGGGAGGCAGCAGGGAGCCTGGCCAGTAGGAAGGCCAGTGTGGCAGGACCAGGAGGAAGGAGGGGGTTGAGAATGGAAGGGTGGGCAGAGCCAGGCATGGCGGGCGAGGGGCTTATAGACTGAGAAGTCTGGATCTCGGTACACGGAAACCCCATGGATCCTGATTTCTCCTTTGCAGAATTAGAAGGAAAACTGAAGCCAGATTCACTTCTAATATAAGTCCTTTGCCTTTGGTCCTTCTTGTGGGGGGCGGTTATCACCTCTTGTCCTCTCCTCTGCTCTGTCCCCACACCATCCACTCCGCAGTGTCATTGCCTGCTTTGGTATCTGTATCCCCACCTGAACTGAGAGCACACACCAAGGCTTGGTTCCTCTCTGGGCCCTTACAGTCAGCCCCACGGGAGGTGGCCCACAGGCCAACACTGGGTGTGTGATTGAACAATCAATAACCATCTAGTGCTTGATGTGGGCCAGGCAAGCTTTGTGCTGGGCATTGCCCCTGTTGTCACAGAAGGTGTTCATTTTGTCAGGAGGACGCTTTGGAACACACAGGCCCGGGGTGACCATTAGGAAGGAGTCCCACAGGGACTCGGGGTGTGGGATTGGAGGCTCTTGAGGGCAGGCCCATCCCTGGATTACTCAGACCTGGCATCGGCTAAAGGGGGACACCGGTGGGTACTCGGTGACATGGGCTGAGAGGATGAAAAAGAAAAGTGAAGCTGGAATGCAGAAGGATGGAGGACAAGCTGGAGTTAAGTGAGCCCAGTGAGGATGAGGAGACTTGGCCATGAAGGTCTAGTTAGTAGCAATGCAGACAGAAGGAGATGGGAAGTTCTGTAGACAGAGAGGGAGATAATGCTTCCTGAGCTCCTTCTCTGGGCCAGGCAGGGACTGGGCACTTTTGTGCAGTTACCTTGGCTAACCTTCACAACACCCGTGCCTCATCAGCACTACCGCCCTGGCTTTTCTGAGTAAGTGCTGGGGCCCAGAGAGGTTAAGTCACTGGCCTGAGGTCACACAGCTAGTAAGAGACTGCATATGCATTTGAACCCGGGTCTGTCTGCTCTTCTTCACTAAAGAAGGAGCAAAAGAGGAGGGAAAGGGGGAGGAAATAGACAACTGAGAACAAAAGAAGAGTGGTGGCAAAGGAGTGAGCTCCACGAGTAATTTTTCCGCTTAAAAACAATTCCCATTTCCCAGCCCTGCAGAGGCTGGCGCAGCGGATCTGAGGCGAGGCCGGCCCTCTGACTCGCAGGAGCCTGCCGAGGGGCCCCGGCAAGCTGCTTCAAAGCCAGCCTCCTCAGCACAAGCGCTTTTAAACTTCACACGGGAAACTTTCCAGGGCTGACTTTTTGCACTTTGTTTCCAAATCAAGAGATGGGGAAGTCCCTCTCAGCCCAGGGGGGAGGAGATCACACTGAGAGACTTGCCCTGGGGTTCCTGGCTTGGCACCAGGCTCCCCCCACCTCCCAAGGCAACTTCGGTGGGGTTGGGGAGGGAAGTGCCCCCTTCCCTAAGTGGGTTCCCAGGGAGAATGCAGGGTGGGGCTTCACAGACGGTTCTTGCTGGAAGGATAAGGCCTCTCTTCCTGCTCCCCGGTCTGGTTTCTACCTGGGTTCCTGGTGGCATCTGCTGACAAGGTGTGACTGTCTCCTGAGGCTCATAATATGTACCTTCCTCTTCTCTACACAGCAGCTTCAAAACCAGACCACAGAGTCTGTCATCTTGTGATCACCATTTCCAATGGCGGCAAGGGTCTTTCTAACCCTCAGCTCCCTCTGATTTTTGGAATTCAGAGTTGGGTTTTGGATGTACATCAAGAGGCTGCCTCCATGCATTTTAATTAAGCTGTCTTTTTTCATTTATTACTAATACACTCCTCTTAACTATGATTTATTTGTTAAACAAAGCACCATAAGCCATCACTTATTCATCTTAATTTCAACAAAATTAAAGTAGTCGCTGTTAGATTACACCTAATTGCTCTTGCAATGAAAAGAACGGAGATGTTAATCAAAATAAATTGAAGATAAACAATAAAATCATTACATCTTTGCGGCAGTAAGTGTAACTAATCAGTTTTGACTCGAAGCGACCAAACAGGAATAATGAATGTGTCACTGAAGGCGCGCTCATTAAGGGAAGCTGCTGCGACCTGGGTCCTCAGGGCAGCAGACGGCCACCCTGCCCATGTGGCCCGGAGGGTTCCTGCCTCTTGGGTTGGGCAGAGGGGCCTAGAGGCACAGAGACCACAGGGAAGAGGCTCCTGAGCGAGGGACCCTGTGGCTGCCCAGCTACAGAGGGGTTCTCTTACTCTGATGAGAAAGCCAGAAGTCCCAGGCCTGTTTCTGGACATCCCACGTAGCCAAGGATGGGGAGAGAGAGAGAGGTCGGCGGGGGGAAACAGGCAGATATCCAGGAGACACACAAAGCCCAGACACGCACTGGGGTGGGTGGGGGGAGACAGAAGAGAAGATTCCAGCAAAAGAGACAAGGGAAAAGAGACATAACCAAGCAGAAAGAGACCAGGGCGGAAGACAAAGGAAAAGGAGCAAGAACAGGGAGAGGGATGGATGGTCATGCAGGATAGTCAGCTTGCGAGGAAGAGGCAGCTGGAACAGAGTGGTGGAGGAGGCATGGAGAACAGGGACGGGGAGACCAAAAAGATAGAACCAGGTTGGTCTGCAGAGGTGGAGGCTTGCTGGTCTTTTTTATTTTATTTTTTTTTTTTAAAGATTTTATGCTTGCTGGTCTTAATTAAAGAATCTCTCCTGTGAGGGCAAAACTTTGACACATTTTCATTTCGAGCCAGTGGAAGCTCAGGAGGTTTCAGGTTAGGATTCTAGAGATAAAAGTCATCCTCAGGAGTCTGTTGAGGTAAGTGACCATCAGGGTGGGACACCCGGACTGGGCTCTTGGAACACAGAGGGGTTTGGGGGGCGCTGAAGTGGGGGAGACAGAAGACCCTCCCCCTGGGTTTCTCCTGCGCTCATCCTCTAATTGCAGGGATTTCCTGGGCTCAGACCCAGACCTTCCTGAGTGGGTCACAGTCACAGGCTTCAGTGACAGCCTTTGGGTTGCCAGCCTGGACAGTGGATGCAGAGCCAGCAATGCCCCTTTCCAGGCTGGGAAGACCTAGAATGTGGGCCATGACAGACAACCTGAAAGATATTTTCTGAATACCTATGGTGTTCCTAGCCCTGAGCTGGGCCCAGGAAGTAGAGATGAATCACATATGATCTTCCTACCTGAATTTCTTTATCTTTAAAGTAAGGTTAATAAACGAGCCTCCTTAATGGATTTAGTATGAAGATGAAGTGCATTAACGTCTGTAAAAAGCTTAGAATGGTGGTTGGCCCTTGGAAAGGGATTCGTGTGTGTGTTAAATAAAATAAGAATAAAACAAATCTCTGCTCTCGTGGAGGACAGAGTTCAGAAGAAGAGATACATTCATTAGCAGTCAAGTTCACTTCAGTGGGGTAAGGGTCAGTCTAGATGGACTTCAGGATGCTTTGGGGGTCCCGAGTAATGGTAAAGGCTCCAGTCGAGCAGTCCTGAAGGAGGAGCAGGCATTGGTCAGAAGAAAAGTGTGAAGAAGGGGGAGAGAGTTTCTGCGTATAGGGGACCACGTGAACAGGAGCATAAGGGCAAGAGGACGTCAAGTGGCTTGGAACTGAGGTTGGGTTGCAGACCAGGGATCCCGATCTTGATGCGTCTTGGCAGGAACCACTAAAGAGCCCCCTGCATGGACATTTCCTGTTTGTTTCTCTGGTTTTAGCTCCTCAGCATGCATTTGCTATCCTTGGAGTGGGATTTTTCTTTTGGGATTCTGTCTCCCTGCCTTTCCCCCTGTTCTTCCTTTCCAGTGCACGGGGCTCAAGGAGAGGCAACTCCATCAGGACGCCTGCGGAGGGGGCATGTGACCTAGACCTCAGCCAACCAGCACATTCCATTCGTGTGACCACAGTGATTGGTTGAGGGATGGACAATCAAGCCCAATGGGCACCGCCCCAGGGCTCTGGCTTGAGGACCTGGGGGAGGTCTTTGAATCTTTCCGCTGGTCTCTGTTCTAACCGGATGCAGGGGCTGGGGCTGCTGCCACCATCTCTTCACCACGCAGAGCTTGACACCAAAGCCAACAGAGCAGAAGGCAGCAGGGCACAGCAAAATGAGTTCCAGTGACATTGTTTGACCCTCAAATCCAGCAGAGATGAAGCTAGCCCTAGCCCCTGGTCTCTGGTTTCATGAGCCAATAAATTCCTTTTTGTGTAAGCCAGTTTGAGTTGGGTTTTCTGTCACTTGGAACAGATCATTCTAGCTGATAGGCTTTAAACAGAAATGAGACACGAGACTGTGTATTTTAGTAACATCAAGCTGAGGGACTGAAGTGGGTGAGCTTGGAGGCAAAGAGGCTAGAGGGGAGGCTAGTGTGGTCATCCCAAAGAGGACTCATGAGGAAGAGCAAGCAAAGCCAGGGGTTTTGGTCTCCACGGGCGCGTTAGCTTCTTACTGCTGCTGTAACAGATCAGGATGAGCTGGGTGGCTTAAAACAACAAGGATGGATTCTCTCACGGTTCTGGAGCCTGGAAGTCTGAAATTCAGGTGTCAGCAGGGTGGTACTCCCTCTGAAGGCTGTAGGGGAGAATTCTTTTCCTCTTCCAGCTCTGGCTGGCTCCAGATGCTCCTTGGTTGGTCACTGCGTATTTCCCATCTCTGCTTCTCTCTTCTGTCTCCTAGAAGGACACCTGTCATTGGATTCAAGATTCATTGTAATACAAGATGATCTTATCCCAAGACCCCTAAGATAATTATGATTCCAAAGACGCCCTTTTAAAAATACATTCACATTCATAGGTTCCAGGAAATGGACATAGCTTTTTGGAGGTCATCAGCTACACTACAACCCACTACAACCAGCAAGGAAAAATGATCACCAGACACAGAAAGTCCTGACTCAATATCGCTGAGTGGAAACAGGAGGCCAGGAAAAATGAAGCAGTGGGGAGAGGGTAGGGGGTTGCGGGGTGGGCACAGAAGTTAAAATCTCCCGGCTGGGAGCAGCTCATTCCAGGGCAACAAGAGAATTTGCACACAGGATTGCCAAGCCACTGTCCTGGTTTCCCAGGGAATCCTTGCTATCCTTGAAAGATATCCTAAGCATCCTTGAAAGAACCTAAGAAATGGACAAGGGTGGTTTGCATTTTCAAAATCTGGAAGCCAAGAGATTGTGTTGAGTTTGTGGTGAGTTTAATGTCAGTCTGAGCAGTATTCCAGAAATCTTGGGGCTTGTGAGAGCACCTAAAAGAGAAAACAGTGATTCTCAGGACTGATTCCCTAAGAACGACTCATGCCAGATCAGCCTGATTTCTTTTTTCATTAGGGTCAGTGGGTGGGTAGATCCGGAGGGGTATGATGGACAGAGTGAGCCCAGCCTCTGATGGTCTTCTCGCAAACAGGATAGAGAAGTGTACAATGGATTTAAAGGCGATTGGGAAGTTGACTACCCAGAATGAAAGGGTTTCGACAGATCTCTGTTGCATGGAAAAAGACCTCTAGTAGAGTACCCTAGCTCCCTACACTAGTTCCTGTTCTGTCCATCCAAGTCACATGTGACGATGCCAAACATTGGACAGCCCACTTGTCCCACTGGCAGATGGTTCATGGAAGGAAGAACAAGAGACTGTGTTGAATGATAAAACTCTTTTTTTTTTTTTTTTTTGGCGGGGGTGAAGGGGGTGCCTTCTGTGCCGGGAACTGAACTAGACTCTGACGGAACAATGGAAGATCAGAGCGACACAGACAGGTACCTGTCCTCCTACAGCTTACTGTTCAGTGGAGGAATCACACAAGCACGTTCAATGTAACAAGCATCCAAAATGATCTCAGCCGGATGGGGTTTACAAGATGATAGGAGGCAGGGGAGACTATAAACTCCTGTCCCTGGTTCCAGGACACACCAACAGCGTCAGCCTAGCAGGGAGATGTGGCCAACAGCAGCTCAAGTGAAGCGGAGAGGACAGTGATGTGGGAGGGGGACCTTGGAGGGCTCTCTAACTTCAAGTGGAGTGTTCCTACTTATATGAAGTAGCATGGGAGGGGGTTTGAATGCAGGCGCGAGGAGTGGTAGACTCTAAGGACAATGGGAGGCAAGAATAGGAAGTTCTGGAATCATCCTGTGTATCATCATGGAAACTGGAAAGCTTCAGGTTGGAGCAGGGATAGGTGGAAGGGAGGCAGTGCAGTGTCCCCCTCCCCCGCCTGATCACGATGGAGTTGACTGTGACTTAGACCCGTAGGAGACACCCCAGAGCAGTATGTGGGAACAAGGAGGGATGGAGGTGCAGAGCTGCTGACTCTGGGAAACTTGTCTACATCCAGGCCAAGGGCAGGATTTCTTCAGAAGAATCTGCTCCCAAGTGTCCTCAGCTGGGACCCCAAGGACCCTGCTCAGAAGTATCTCACTGTCCCAGCTCCCCTCCATCTGGAAGCTCCTCCTCCTTCAGTCTGATGCCTGACCAGGCATGATTCTGGTCATGAAGGTTCCATTTATGGTACCAGGCAGAGGGCTCAGGAATTTCCATGCATTAGCTCAACTTCCAAATTAACAGAGTCTACAACTGTCTCCTTTTAAGAAGAGGAAACTGAGTCTCCAAGGGAGAGTGACTTTCTCAAAGTCACACAACCAGCAGCTGTCAGCACTATGTGTTCAGCCCAAATTGTCTGCTCCCAAAGCCCATGATTGTAACTAGGACAGTAAGCTGCTTGAGTGCAAACTCTGGAAGATCAGTGAGGCTGGGAAGATAATGGGGCCTTGGGAATGGAGTCTCTTGGGCTGTCAGCAGGAAGAGGTTATCCTCCCAGTCGGTGGTGGTCCCTGGTGGCTATGGTTCAGCTTCATCTAGGGATTTCCATGAAACCAGGAGGTGGCCCCTAAATTTCTCTCTGCAGTGAGAGCAAGAGCAGGAGTTACCCAACAAGGGATGGCTGGATGCTAGGTGCCAGTGGGAGGCCAGGAACACTCCAACTACACCATCACTGTGGAGGTCAGCATGGCCCAGAGGAACCTTGGGTTGGGTGCCAAAGCCTGGTGCCGGGCAGAGTCTGTATTCACTCTGTGACTACATGGAGAGGGTAAAGAGAAGCTCCCATTTGGCCATGGGGTCCCTGTTCATGCAGAAGAAATGGTGACTTGAAAACACACAACATAAAAATGAAACATAGAATTACCATATGATCCAGCAGTTCCACTCCTGGGAGTACACCCGAAGGAATGGAAAGCTGAGGCTCAAACAGATGTCTGTACGCCCATGCTCATAGCAGCATCATTGACAATATCCAAAAGGTAAAGGCAACTCATGTGTCCATTGATAGGTGAAAGGATAAACACAATGTGGTCTGTACACACAGTGAAACCGTATTCAGTCTTCAAAAGGAGGGGGCTTCTGACATCTGCCATGACACCGATGACCCTCCAGGACACTGCACCGAGTGAAGTCAGCCATCACACAAGGGACAAATACTGTACGACTGCACTCACATAAGGTCCCTCAAATGGGCCAGCTCCTAGAGATGAGAAACTGAATGGTGGTCACCAGGGCTTGGGGGCTGGGGAATGGGGAGTTACTGCCTCACGTGGACAGAGTTTAAGATGAGGAAGATGAAAAAGCGAACACAGATGGTGGTGAGGGTTGCACAACCATATAAGTGTGCTTGATGTCGCTGAACTGTACACTTTAAATGGTTAAAATGATATATTTTAGGGGCGCCTGGGTGGCTCAGTGGGTTAAAGCCTCTGCCTTTGGCTCAGGTCATGATCCCAGGGCACTGGGATCGAGCCCCACATTGGGCTCTCTGCCCGGCAGGGAGCCTGCTTCCTCCTCTCTCTCTGCCTGCCTCTCTGCCTACTTGTGATCTCTGTCTGTCAAATAAATAAGTAAAATCTTTAAACACAAAAAAAGTTAGAACTACCTTACAGTCCATCAGTTGTATTACTAAGTTTAAAAAAAATGATATATTTTACATTATGCCCGTTTTGCCACCATATAAAAAACCAAAGCTGATGTTGCCCCTATTTCTTTTTTTTTTTGAAGATTTTATTTATTTATTTTAAGATTTATTTATTTATTGGAGAGAGAGAAGGAGAGAGAGAGAGCTTGAGGGGTGGGCGGGGTGCAGACAGAGAAAGAGAGAGAAACTTTAGCAGACTCTACCTCTGAGCTCAGCACTGAGTCTGAAGTGGGGCTCGATCTCATAACCCTGAGATCACGACCCAAGCTGAAACCAAGGGTCAGACGCTCAACTGACTGCGTCACCCAGACGCCCCTTTCAGATTTTATTTTTAAGTCATCTCTACACCCAACGCAGGGTTTGAAGTCACAACCCCAAGATGGAGAGTTGCACGCTCTTCCCACTGAGCCAGCCAGATGCCCTCCCGCACATTTCTAATCAGGAGTCTTCCTAGACAAAAAGGCAAAGATGAGAAACAAGAGCTCTGTGCTACGTGGTCTTCACTGAGCGCTCACCATGTGCTAGGCGCCATGCCAACTGCATTCTACCCACCGTCTACTTAGTCCTTTGCAACCATCCCAGTGGTAATTATTTCTCCCATTTTCTCCATGAGGAAACTGAGTCTCACAGAGCCGCACCACAGGCCTTACAGGTAAGAAGGAACCCCCCATCCCACCCCTGTACTCCTAACCCCTGTGCTCGCTTGCCCCACGCAGGGGGCAGGGTACCCCTTGTCAGACTCCTTTTGGTGCAGAGCCAGAGTGAAAATGCCAAAGCCCTTGGCAGCCTTGACCTCTGGGCAGGGTGGAGAGGCAGCCCAGTGGCTGGCAAAGAGAGTCTGAGAGGCCAGGAGGGAGCCCATCCCTCTGGAGGACACCCTTTCATCTTTGAAAGTCCCTGGGACAGCTTCTCCTCCCCGTGCATTAGTGCCTGCTGGGGGTTGCAAGGAATCAGAGCATGTCCAATAAATGTTTTATTCTATCCTGAGCCGACCCTCTTGGGCAAAATAAGCTTCTTTCTCCAGGAGGAAATAACGGGGCAAGGATTTCTAGGGCAGGTACGTGGGGATTTTTCTATTTCATACAGAATAACTTTTGGCTCAGAACAGTAAAGCAGCTTGCCTAGGCCCCCACAGCTGCTCAGCTCCCAAGGTCCAAACCCAACTTCTGCCTTCTGGCCTAGGACCCAACAGACACTCCCCTCCACTCTGGAGGTTTCTGAGAGCGGGGCTGCCTCCCTCCCAGGCTCTGCATCCCCCCTCTACACTCTTCCAGTAAAGGAACATGCTGCAGGGCTGGCGGCACAGGAAATCCTCTTGGCATTGAACCTATGGAAATCCTCTGCCCAGCTCTGTAGGGCACTGAACTGATTAAGTCATTAAAAGTCTACGAAGGTGATTTTTCTTGGGATGGCCCTCCATGCTCAGACTCCTGCCTCCTTCTGCTGCTCATGTCTCAGCAGCCTCTGCCCTCTCTCCTCCCCCATCCCCCCAAGCCACTGTGCTCTTTCTCTCTGCAAGCCTTCACCTCTGCTTCTCCCCTCTCAGAGATGACCCCATGTTCCATCTTTGCTGATCAAATTGCTACTTATTCCTAGGTCTCAGCTTACACATCACCTCTTCCAGGAAGCCCTCCCTGATTCTCACCTTAGGCATCCCCTGCAGCCTGCACCACACATATGCTTTCCTAGATACTCATACACATATACTCATTCTCACACACACATATACACACACATGCTCCCACACTCATACACACACTCACAGTCACACAGGACTTCTCTAGTGTTCATTGTTGTGTCCCCGGTGCTTCAAACAACCCTTGGCTCAGAGTAGACCCTCAGTGAATTTTGAATGACTGAATCAATATTGAAAGGAATACATTCAGGCTTAGTTAACAATCTGGAATTTGCCACTAAGCAGCCGGAGAGGCCTTAGGCAAGATGCTCAAGTTCTCCAGGACTCAGTTTTTTCATGGGTAAAATGGGTATGATAGAAGGCTCTTCCTCATAAGGTATGCGCAGCCAATGAGAGATTCTACAGAAAGTGCTTGGCACGGCACCTAGGTCATAGTGGGGACTTAGTGAATGGTAGATGCCATGCCCTCCGTGAATGTGTCCTCACCATAGCCCTCAAGCCTCCTTTGTGGAGGGGAACATCATATATGCAAAGATTAATGTCTGCTTAAAAAAATCTATGAGCTCCAGAACCAGAGTTTGAGACATATAAATACCTTGGCCTTGAAAGACTTTATGGCCCCATGGGGGAGAAAGAGCCCTAACAGACAATGACAGAGCTGTGGTAGGGGGAACCTGGGGGAGGCCCCGAGGATGGCTCCCCTGACCAGGTGATGCGAGAGCTTCACCAGGAGAGAAAAGGCAGAGATTTAAGTGGAGGGATGTCCCGCAGGTAGAGGGAAAAACGTGGGCAAAGACACAGGGGCCGCTTCAGAGGAGTGGTAAATCCATCAGAAGGACTGGGCATCTGCTGGGGGCTGCAGGAGGCCAGGGGAGGGTGGGCACCGGCCAATGATGGGTGGAGGGAGCCGCCATCCTAAGGAAGCTTTGAGTTTTTGGCCAAGGGGCCCATGGCAAGGTTCTAAGCAGACTGAAGGTGAGGATGAGAAGGCGACGTCACCAGATTTATTCTCTGGGAAGAGCATGGATGGGGCTGAACTTGACAGAGGAGATCCCCCGGGAGGCGTATAAGACACGATCCCCCTAAGGTCCCAGGAATAGGTCACTGGTTTGTGGTCAGGTTGGCCTTGCTTCCTCTCTGGCTCTTGTCCTTAGAGCCGTGGGACGGGTGGCTGACCCTTTCTGCGCCTTGAGTTCTCACTGCGAGTCAGGGACAGGGAGACTGATCTGCAAGGGAGAGATCCTGGATGTGGAAACACCTGCACCTGGTAGGCCCATGCCAAGGCTAGCTCCTTCCTTTTTGGGCCTAAGGGAAAAATGTACCCCAATTAGCCAAAGAACTTGGGTGTGGCCAAAGCTCCAAGTCTGTTTTGTGCTCACATTAACCAGTGTCATCCCAGAAGCAGCCTTCAGGACTTTCGGGAACACACCCAGCATCTCCCACACCCCTTATTAAAGACATCCTCCAAAATGGGTGGGGTGTCATCACTTACTCAGACCTGACCATCTCAGGGAGGGGCAGGTGGACCTTTGTAGCTACACATCAAAGCTGCCCATCCCTGGTCCCAGAGGTTATAGCCAGAGTGACACAGACACAAGATCTTGTGCTCAGGGAGAGGTCCCTGATCCAGACCTTACGTCTACCTCACTGGTCTGTGCCCCCCATCCTACACCCCGCAAGACACAGAGAAATGAGGGACCTTCAAGGAGATTTAAGGCATGTTGGAAGCAAGCTATAAGAGTCCCAGAAGTTTAGAAAGTAGCCCGGAGTATGTACCATTCCCTCCCCCTCAGCTCTGCACACACATTAAATATCACTCTTGTCCCCCATGATGTCTCACTTCGCTAATAATAATCACATCTACCATTGGTTGACCCTCGCTGTGTGCCGGGCACCTTGCTAATTTCTTTCCTTGGACTAGTCCTCTTTACGGCATCAAGAGGTAGATACAATTGTGGGTCCCGCATTACAGATAAAGAAACTGAGACTTAAGTGAACTGAGATTCACTTGCCAAAGTCGTGCAGCTGGAAACCGGTGGACTAGGGCTTGAATCCAGGTCTGTGGGCTGTAAAGGATCTAGATCTTTACTTATAGCTGTTGAGATTTTCTGTTTGTTTAAAAAGCTGCTGTCTAGACAAGGGGAGGACCAAGGCCACAGAGGTGGTCCTGGGAGGCCCAAAATGCTGTCCCTGGGAAAGAAGAGAAGCAAAAGGCTGTGGGGGAGGGTAGCACGGTGGAAGGGAGACTCCAGTTCCCTCTGACTAGCTGAATTAAGAGCAAAGTCTCAAGATTCTTCTTTAAGAAATCTTTTTAATGGGCTTCAGGATGGTTCATCTTTTGACAGCTTCATCACCCTCCTAACTTCTGAAGGGACCTCGTGTCCCTGTCCAAGCTCAGAAACCTTCCCTTAGCTCTCCGCCTCACTCCCTTATTGATTCTAGAAGTCAGGATAGTATAGTTCTGCTGCAGTAACAACCACCCCTGATTTTCGGTGGCTCCTCCTGGGTGCACGCTGCAGGGTGGCTGGGGACCTCTTCTCTACGTTGTTCTCCCTCGGGGAACCAAGCTGAGGAAGAATCCTTCTCTGGGCTTCTATGGTTGCTGAGGCAGAGAAAAGCCGATGCCACAGATTGCTCACTAGCTCTTAAAGCTTCTGTTCAGAGGTGACTCATGTCATTTCTGCTCATATTTCAATGGCCAAGACAAGTCACAGAACCATACCTAATTTTACATATTGGCAAGGAAGTGTAATCCTAGCATGTGCCTTGAAAGCAGAGAGATGGAAATATTTAGCAAGTAGCGTTAAATACCACCACACCCATCAACATTTACTGTGCACCTACTATGTGACGTGCATGGTAGGAGCCCCAGAACAGGAGGTGGGAAGTGCTCTGTCCCCATGTCACCTCCGAGGTGTCCCTAGGGGCTCCAAGCAGGCTCGGGTATCCCTTCTTCACCCTGTTATTTTGCCAGAAGTCTGCACACACAGTTCCTTCTGCCCTTTCTCTCTTTAGCACTTGGCAAATTCCCATCCTTCCTTCTTCCTTCTCTTCCTCCCTCCCTTCCCTTATTTCGTTTCATAAATATATACTGAGCACCTCGATGTGCCAGCATGGTGCTTGGTGTTTCAAGATTCAGCTCAAATATATCATGTGTTCTTGGAGATTTTCCCTGATCCTCCCACTTCAGAAACAAATGCTCCCTGATCTGGGCTCCCAGCACCTTGAATACTCCTCTGCTTATTCCTTTGGCCTGTAAGTATCCATGTTCATACTATATTCGCCCACTAGGCCCTAAGTTTTGCAAGGGCTAGGACTGTCTCTCGTTCACCTCTATATCCTCATTCCCTGTGTATGTCTTCAGAGAAGGATTGTTAACTGACTAGTCAACCGACTGAATGAATGAACGAGTAGATGAGTCAATGTCCAATCATAAGTTGCGTACAAGGTAGGACATGACTTCCCACCACATTTAAAATAAAATCCATGGGCGCCTGGCTGGCTCAGTGGGTTAAAGCCTCTGCCTTCGGCTCAGGCGATGATCCCAGGGTCCTGGGATCGAGCCCCGCATCGGGCTCTCTGCTCAGCAGGGAGCCTGCTTCCACCTCTCTCTCTGCCTGCCTCTCTGCCTACTTGTGATCTCTGCCAGTCAAATAAATCAAATCAAATCAAATCAAATCAAATCAAATCCAGGAGCACCTGGCTGGATCAGTCAGTAGAACACACAACTCTTGATCTCAGAGTTGTGAGCTCGAGCCCCACATTCGATATAGAAATTCCTTAAAAGTAAAATAATTTAAAAAATAATATAAAACCCAAGCCCCTTTCTACAGCCTACCAGGCCCTGCCTGACCTGACCCTGGCCCACCACGTCCAGTTCTCTTCATCCTTCAGACAACCAAAGCAGCAAGTTCATTGGGCTTGGCACCTGTCAAGCCCTCCTAGAACGTTGTATTTCCACTTCATCACTGGGCTAGTCCCTTCTCCTCATTCTAGCCCCAGCTCCTCCAGGAGGCCTTCCCTGATCACCTAGTCAGAAGGAACTCTCCACTGCTCTCTTTAGAGCACTCTCTGTTTTATTCTGTTCATGACTGTTTCCATCCGATATTATTTAGCTCACTGATTTGCTGATTCTTCTGTAGTCTGCTCCCTCCTTCTAAAATACAAAGTTTACAAAGCAGAGACCTTATCCGGCCTATTCCTGGCTCCAGGCTGTGCTGCTCCTTGCTATCTGAGCTCCTAGCCCCATGCAGCTGTGGCATAATCCCCGGTTTTATTTATTTATTTGTAATCCCCGGTTTTAAAGCAAGACTAGGTGTTGCTCCTGTTCTTCCTGCAAGGAGAGGGCACAGGGCAGTCGTACCAAAGCTGGCAGGACAGACACAGAACTTCGATGTCCGCTGCTTTAACTGCTGGCTGTCAGGCATCTGGAGACCATGGGACAGCAGGCAGGGTGGAACGGGGACCATGTACTCGGGTCCAGGGTGGGGGTGACTCCCTTGCGGGGGTGCTGAGCAGGTTCATATTTGCTTTCTTCTCTCAGCAACAGGTGAGCTCCACAAGAATAGGAAGGAGAAGATTCATCCCTGGCTTCCCCATCCCCTGGATGGGACTAAGTGAAATAGACTATACTCCCGTATCCCCAAAAAGTGTCTTCCTTGCAGTGGGGGGAAACCAGCTCTCTCAGTCCCTCACACTGGTTCACTTTTTCCAGGGGAAAATTTTGTAGCCTATAAACATGCTTTGAAAAGGCATATCCTAAGAAATCTTTGAAAAGGGGGGGCGCTCCTAGGTGCCTCAGTGGGTTAAAGCCTCTGTCTTCGGCTCAGGTCATGGTCTCAGGGTCCTGAGATCGAGTCCCGCATCGGGCCCTCTGCTCAGCAGGGAGCCTGCTTCCTCCTCTCTCTCTGCCTGCCTCTCTGCCTACTTGTGATCTCTCTCTATCAAATAAATAAATTTTTAAAAATCTTAAAAAAAAAAAAAAGGCATATCTTGTGACCTGGTATTTCTCCCTAGGAGTGTGCCCTGTGGAAGCCGACGCATTGATCCATCCGGGAAGTCGTTTCTTCACTTGTTCCTACCAAGTGAACTACTGAGGTCCTAGTATGGGCAAGGCACTGAACTAGGCGCTAAGAATATTTTCATGAACACACAGTCATGATCCCTTAGGATGCCTTAAACATCTCAGAGCTTCACTGGGGAGAGAAACGTTGAAGAACCATTCACAGAAATCCTTAGTTGAGATGATCCCGGGTACTTGAAGTGAGCAGGGCCAGGCAGGGTGGGTCAAGGTGCAAGCAATGATTTTGTGAATGAAGAAAGGCAGCAGTCCAAATCTCTACCCACAGGGTGGTGGGAGGGAAGCCGTGGTCCATTCATACTTAGGATTCTCGTGCACCTATGTCTTCGTCCGTTGGGGCTGCTGTAACAGAAATACCACAGACTGAGTGACTTAGCAACAACAGGAATTTCTTTCTCACAGTTCTGGAGGCTCAGAAGTCCGAGATTAGGGTGCTGGTACATTTGGTGTCTAGCAAGAGTCCTCTTTCTGGTTCACAGAGGACTGTCCTCTTGCTGTGTCAGCACATGGCATAAAGGGATGAGGGAGCTTTCTGGGGTCCCTTTTATAAGGGCACTAACTCCATTTATTACGGCCCTATCATCATGACCTAATTACCTCTCAAAGGTTCACCTCATGATGGGGATTAGGCTTTGCCCCATGAATTTGGGGGGGCATGAATGTACAGTTTACAACAATCTATTAAAAAGAATGAAGCATATTAAGTGAGCTGACAGTGAAAGGTGTTCTTGATATGGTGTTAAATTTTTTTTAAAAGGTGTATGGTACGCGTAATTTCTGTAATACTAATAATTATTATGTTATTTGTGTTTGTTATTAATATTTGCACGGGAAGAGACTGGGAGGATATGTTCCATATTGTTAACAGCTGTTATTTTGGGGGAGGGAAATACCTGTGACTTTCACTTTTTAAACATTCCGATAGTGTTTGAATTGTTAAAAATAGACACGCATTACCTTGGTAAAAAGACAAAAAATAAAGATTTGGGGGGAAAATCTGATGCTGATCATTCTTGAGACTCTCCAGCGATCCAGAAGCAAGGTTTATTCAGAGAGCGGAATCTTTCTTCTGGAAGGCGCATTTCCTCCCACCTGAGCCTAGAATCACAGTAATTAGGGAGTGGAAAGGTCCATAAAGTTCGGTATGGTACAGGGAACGGAATGTGAACTTCACAGCTGGAGAGAAGTGTTTTTTTTTTTAAGATTTTATTTATTTATTGGACAGACAGAGAGCGCAAGTAGACAGAGAGGCAGGCAGACAGAGAGAGGGGGAGCAGGCTCCCCGCTGAGCACAGAGCCCGACACCGGGCTCAATCCCAGGACCCTTGGATCATGACAGGAGCCGAAGGCAAAGGCTTAACCCACTGAGCCACCCATGCGCCCCCCAAGAAGTGGGTTTTAATCCTGCCTCTGCCATTCTGTAGCTGGTGATCTGTGTGGATCATTGGATCTCTGTTTCCTCTTCTGAGGGAAGGATATAACCATCTCTTCCTCCCAGGGTCGTTTGCAGATTAAGTAAAATGCTACATTAGAATTTTCTTGGAAAGCTACTACTCGGTGGTTCTAAATAGAGGGAATGCCTTTGCCAGACCTGGAAGCATCATATGGAATTGTTGGAAGAGGAGAAACAATTTTGCTCTTGGCTCTTCTTGCAAGGAAGTGGAGTTTGCTTACATCACCCACCTAGGGAAATCCGGGAACATGTCTGCATGTTGAGAAGAAGTGGTGATTTCAGTGTGCTTCCCTCCGCGTCCGCCTCCGCCACAGAGAAGCGATCAGAGTTTGTTGATTGAACAAACGAGTGACCCACTCCAACCTAGAAGTGACTCGTGGCTGTCGCCCAATGTGAAAATCCGCCTAACAATTCGCCGAACAAAATCCACATTTCACTCCCCCGATAGTCTTGATTGTGAAATGTCGTAGGCGTAATCCCGTCAGGCACACTTCCACATCCAACACTTTGTTGGAATATATGGAGGCTGCGGGCGGCTTGCGCTCAAACTGGGGCTCAGGGCACCATTCAAAGGCTTTTGGTCTCCGTAGCCAGCTTGGAACCAGAGAAAAAGTACAATGCACGTGAGAAACGCGAGTAAGAAGATAATATTGTGAGCTTATTACATACCAGGCACTATTGTAAACTCTTCGCCTGGATTAACTCGTAAGCCCTTAGGATACGTAATACCACTACCCAGGTCCTTCTGTGGTCTGAGTCCAGATGTTGAGGCGTTCCTACCAGGCTGACTCTGAGCCAGCAGATGGGTGGGTAAAAGCTGAGCCGCGGGGGCACCTGGGGCCTCAGAGCTTCCCCCAGATGCCTTGGTGAAGGCCAGACTGCTCCTGAGCCCCGCCTGCCCAAGGGGCGGGGCTGCCGGCCCCTCCCCCACTACCCCACCCTGATCAGGACAGGTCCGGCAGCCTGGTGGGCTGTGGGCTGAGCCCTGCGGGCCAGTGAGCCTGTTTCTGGCACACCCAGCCTGAGGTGGAGACAGGAGCTGAAGGAAGGGGCCCCACAGTCCCCACTGGTGGGGCAGGGGCACCAGAGAGAGCCAGAAGTTCCTCCTTCTCTGCTCACCCTGCCTCCCACCTCCCCCTTCCCACTCCTCCTGTGCCCTGAAGCTGCGGGGATCTTTTGGAAAGACAAACTGACTCTACTGCTCTCTGTGAATGGCCTTCAGAATAAAGTAGCGGCTGTTTGGCCTGGCATTCCGGGTCCTCTGACCTGGCCCTTGCCATCTTCTCTAGACTCAGTTCCTACCTTATCCTCCATCCCCATATCCTCCACCCAAACACACACACATACACACACACACACACACACACACACACACACCTCTGCCATTCTGAAGAGTTTCATGGAAGCTCTCTTAAGCTTCTATGACTTTCCATCTGCTGTTTCTTTTGCCTAGAATGTTCTGTCCCCCTTCCTCGCCCAGCTAGCTGCTACTTCTCCTTCACGTTGACCTTCACAATGCATCTAGCAACATCTCCAACAAGGCTCACTGACCCCAAAACAGGGTTAGGTGACCCCCTTGGTGTCTAGTGTTTTCTCCTCCCTCCATCGCGTGTGTATCAGGCTGGATTTGAACAGTTTTTCTGTGTGTCTTTTTCTGTGTGTTTCCCCTCTGCCTCCCCTGAGCCCAGCCAGGCCCTGTGGAGGGCAAGGTAGGGTTTGGTTACTGGTTGCTGAGTGAACGAATGCATAAGTAAACCGGGGACCTGCTGAGGCTCTCCCATACTCCTCTCCCTTCTGTCTCTTTTTCTCTAGGTCTGCGACTGGCAGCAAGAGGGTTAAAGCATGGAGATGCTCCAACATGTTAGCAGCGTGAGGACCAGGTGAAAACAAATGGTTACCAGGCTGCCACACCACATCCGCCAGGCTCTGCTTGTTCCTGGCACCACATATGGTCTGCACGCCTGCACGCCTGCCCGGGAGAAGGGCTGAGCCGGGAGGGCTCTGGGGGCCGCAGGGCTCAGAACGCGCCTGTGTCAGTGTGTGTGCTTGGTGCGGGGAGGAGGAGGAGAACAGAGGGGAAGCAGGGTGGATGAATGAGGAGGGAAAGCAGGGAGGAGAGAGAGAAAGAGAGTGATGGAGAATGAAAGAAGAAAGAGAAGGTGGGATGGAGAGGAGAAGGGGAGGAGTGGAGGGAAGTAGGCAATGTTTACCCCAAAGAGAAACAGAAATGAGGCCGTGACTTCTTAGGAGCTAGAAAGCAAGGAGCCCAAGAATTCTGCTGGACAATGGGACTTTCGGGTGACACAGAATCCAGGGGAAGGTAAGCAGGAGAGAGGAACTGAATTGTGAAGGTTTGATCAGGAAAAGCCTACTGGGGTCCCCTGATCGCACTCTGGTGTGACTGTACCCAGGACTCTCCTTAGACCCTTCTCCGATGTTGTCCTCAAGAGGTCCTTATGCTTTGGAATGCCTTGACATTTTCTAAGCCCCCTTCTGGTGCCTGGCACTGACTAGGCTGATGGGGTCATCGGCCTGGGATACCCTGAGCTTGGGCTAGAAATTTGTGGACCTTGGAATCCTTTCTCCCCCTTAATCGGACGTCCAAAAAGATTCTGGTCTTGTGCCTATGTGGGCTGGACAGACTCCGGTTCCAGGAAGGCGCCTAGCAAACAAATGATTCCTGGTGGCAAATGTGGAATTTTGCAGAATCTTGTGAGATTAGACCACCAAAATGATGTTGACTGGCCGATTTTGAGTGACTCCAACTGTTTGTATAGGACCTGCAAAAAATAGACACCCAGTGCTCTGCACACCGTAGGGGAATCCGTCGGGTTGGAGTGGGAAAGAAGCATCTTTGAGGGAGAGCAGACTTGGTTTCCCTGCTGAGAAGTTCCTAGCTTAAAATGGGCCGTAGGCACAGCAGGTGCAGCTGTAATGGTTGCTAGCCCAGCCAGCATCTCCCTCCCCACTTTGTCCACCAACCTGGGTCCTGAGTTTCTTTGATGACCCAGAGAGGAGGGCATCCTCTCCTTCCTCCTCCATCAGCCAGGACAGGATAGGGAGGGGAAGTGATAGAGCATACTGCAGGGGAAAGAGAGGGGAGCTGGGCACAGAGGTGTCAGAAAATTCACATAGGAAAGAGCTTTTAGTCAGATCTTAAATGTGAAAGATAAAACACTGAAGCTTCTATAGGAAAACAAAGAAGGCTATCTCTATGACCTTGGGTTAGCAAAGATTTTTTTAAACAGGCCACAAAAACTTTCACCATAAAGAAAAATATTGACAAATTGATCTTCACTAAAATGAAGAACTTCTGTTCATCAAAACCCATCATGAAGAAAGTAAAAAGCAAGCCACAAACTGAGAGTATTTGCAATGCATTTATCTAACAAAAAACTTCTATCTAGTATACATAAAGAGCCCTACAAATCAATACGAGGAAGACAGATAATCTAGTAGAAAACTGGACCAAAACCTTAACAGGACACTTAACAAAAGCAGAAATCCAAATGGCCAACAAACATATGACAAGATACTCAGCATCATTAGAGATCACAGAGGTGGAGGGGTGCATGACTAGCTCAGTCGGGGAAGCTTGCAACTCTTAATCTTGGGGTTGTGAGTTTGAACCCCACGCTGAGCACAGAGGTTACTTAAAAAAAAATTTTTTTTAATCTTAAAAAAAAAGAAAAAGAAGTCACAGGTGGAAATCACCATCATAGCGAGATACCATCCCATGCCCATTTGAACAACTAAGATTTAAAAATCTGACTCTGTTGGGGCATTGGGTGGCTCAGTCAGTTAAGCATCTGACTCTTGATTTTGGCTGGGGTCATGATCTCAGGGTCCTGGGATTGAACCCCATATGGGGCTCCATGGTCAGTGTGGAGTCTGCTTGAGATTTTCTTCCTCTACACCTCCTTTCCCACAACAGGTGCATTCTCTCTCTCTCTCAGTCTCTCTAAAATGAATAAATAAATCAATCTTTGTTTTTGTTAAGATTTTATTTATGTGAGAGAGCTAGAGAGAGAGAGCATGAGCAGGAGGGAGGGGCAGAGGGAGAGGGAGAAGCAGAATCCCCACTGAGCAGGGAGCCCAGTGCAGGACTCTATCCCAGGACCCCGGGATCATGACCTGAGCCAAAGGCAGACAGTTAACCCACTGAGCCACCCAGGTGCCCCAATAAACAAATATTTTTTAAAAAAATCTGACACTGTCAAGCCTTGATGAGGATGTGGAGCAGTGAATTCTTATATTCTGCTGGTGGGAGTATATAAATTGGCACAACCATTTTAGAAAATTATTTGGCATGACCTTCAAAAGTTGATCCCATGTACACTTAACACAGCCATTATTAAGTATTTAGTAATAGAAATGTGGGCACATAGGCACCAACGTATAAAAATGTTCATAGATTCAGAGACATAAAGTAGAATAATGGTTACCAGGGTCTGGGGAGGTGAGAGTGGGGAGTTATTTTTTAATAAGCTCAGAGTTTTGGTTTGGGAAGAAAAAAAAATTCTGAAAAGGAATAGTATGATGGTTGTGCAACCATGTAAAGGTACTTAATGACCCAAACTGTACAATTAAAAGGGGCGAAAATGGGAAACATGTCCATCATGCTACCTTAAAGGAAAAACCATAGCAACTTTTTTCATGTTCACCTAACTCAAAATGACCTAACTATCCTTCAAGAGTAGAAAGGATAAGTAGATTATGGTAACTCTGTATAAGGAACTACTACAGAGCAACAAGAAAGAATGCATCATTGCTACAAGCAACAACATGAATAAATCTTACAAACAGAATGTTCAGTAAAGGAAGCCAGACTCCATCTGTGTCAAGTTCAAAAATAAGCAAAATGAATCCACAGTGTTAGAGGTCAGGAAAATGGTTGTCTTGGGGGAACACGTAGGGAGTCAGCCAAGGCTGGCTTAGATGAGGAGAACTGCCCAGCGGACCCATAGACTCATGAGCTGAAAACATAGTTTTAAGTCACTAAGGTTTGGGATAGTTTGTTAGGCAATGGGTATATCCCTGAGGCGCTCTGGGATTCCCCAGAGGGACTGGCTCTCCACCCTTGAGCTCCCAATGCGTTATTTCTCTTCCTTAATCTCATGTTACAGTGGCACAGAGATGCGTCTGTCTCTGTCTCTCCTCTTAGACTGTGAACTCCTTGAAGGCAGGGACTCTGGCTTGATTTCTTTGTCTGACTCCAGGACCCTGAGCAGTTGGGTATGCAAACATGGTTGGTGCATGAATTCCTCATTCACATGTGACACAGCCAGCCAAGGGAGTCTTTGCAAGCTCACAGCATTTCACCATCCTGTGTATAGGGATTTCATTCATTCATTCATTCATAGGCAGAGATGGATCGGCTCCAGTCCCCACAGTGGAGGAACTCCCAGCCAAGTTGGAGAGAGAGACTCATAAAGAATGAATTGCAGCAAAAGGAGATAAGTACCCTGATGGAAAGTTTAGCGATAAACGGCAGTTCTGGATGGGGCTGAGAGGGTGGGCTGTGGCATCAGAAAGGCTGCAAGTACAAGTCCCGGCTGTTCCACTTATTAGGGCAAGTTACTGAGCCCTTTCATACTTCGTGGGAAGGGGGTGGCCACAAGGATGAGATCGCTTATGTCAGTTGCTTTGCATAATTCTTGGTGAATAACAAGTGCTAGTGTCAGTCCTAAAGATGGTTATCATCACATCGGTGGAACAAGAGACGGAACCATCGTCATCGTCATCATCGTAGTCATCTTTATCCAGACCCACGATTCAAAAATCCTAAATGCCCCGAGAAACAACACCAACACACCAACATTTTCTTTCAGGAGTTTTAGTGGCAAAACCTTCCCTGACCTGACATGAAGCTATTTATAGTTCTTCATTTAGCGTGTGACTATCCAAGCAGTTACTGCAGAAACGTTCATCAGTTTTGTTAGGGGGACCAGCTCCGTTTTCTGCTCGAGCTCTTCTGTAAACGGTGGTGTATGAGCTTTAGACATTTTACAAAATCTGAAAAATTCTGAATTTCAGGGCACATCTGGCCTGAATGCTTACTGTCCTAAGAGTTTTGTAAGAAGTAACTAAATAAGTTGATGTGTCAATTCTGATTGGGTGGAACAGAAGGGGAGAGGTCTGGAAGTCTTGTAGGGAAGCAGCGCTGACCTGAGCCTGAAGCAGACGGCAGATTAACCATGGGAACAAGGCAGAGAAGGGCAGCATTGCAGGAGGCAGCGGCGGCGGGGAGGGTGGGGGGCAGTAGCAGCCTCGGTGAGATCCTGGAGGAAGGGGAGTAAAGATGTACTGTGGAACTGCGGTGAGTCAGGACAGCAGGGAAGGAGAGGGCAGCGGAGAGCACTGGCCTAGGAGGTTGGCAGGTGTGGTAGAGACCAGATCGTCGAAGGCTTCACATGCACAGCTGAGGAGGTCCCAATCTATCCTATGGGCCCCGTGGAGTTGTAGGTGCTAGCAGAGGAGGGTCAGGTCAGACTTGTGTTTTAGGGAGGTCGAGGTAGGAAAGACACCCCTCCAAGCGGCTTGCTGAAATCCAGAAGCACTCTTCCTACAGCTTCCCCCAATCCGCCCCGACCACACATGGAAATGAGGCTGCTTTGGCATGGTTTGCCTGGCACAACTCAACATCTAGAAAACATATCTGTAAGAATTGATCATGTCGTGGCAGGAGACCAACAAGGAAGCAGGCAAGTGTGGCTTGGAGAAGTCGATAAGCAAGGTTCCGTGGGCACCCTCCAGCCAGGATTTCCCCCTGCTGCCTCCTTGGGCTTCGGTGGCATAGTGGCTGACCTGGCTCTGGGGGACGGGCCCAGCCACCTAAGGGCTCACAGCTCAGCTGCTACTGGTCTCTGCTCCATGATGGCTGTCACACACGCTCGACAGCACCCACTTGCAGCCCAAACAGACACTGTTCACTTCTCGAGTTGGTTTTAAATTTTGCTCTTTTTGTTCCTGTTTTCCATTTAGATTTTTGGCTGGTTCAAGTTCGACAGGCAATTGCAACACTGAGATGGAGGGGAGAGAACATAGCCTGTAAAAGAGCAGACGGTGTGTGTGTCTTGTGATGTTACTGGTTTTCGAGGGACCCTACAAGGGGACATACGTGAATTGAATCTGGTCGGCCTCGTGCCTTGATATATGTCACCCACTGTCTTCATCTAGTATGGCCCCCACCCCTAGGTTTTTGGTCCGCAACCCATCATTCATGACCCTGCCCCTCTCCCCGAGGCACCCACATTTGCGTATCTACCATGGGTTGTCTCAGTCTATCTTTCGTATCTTTATTCACACGTATGTAAAGATACAGCATTGCTTTGAGCGTGCTTCTAAAATTCTATGGGAGTGATATCATAGTCCATCTCCTCCTGCTTCTTTCTTTTTTCTTTTGACATGATCTGTAAGGAGATGGAAGTCATTCCCTTTGGTGTGTAATATTTCATCTCATGCACTCCCCGCATTTTCCGTATCCATTTTCCTTACTGATGGACATACAGGTTGCTCTGTCATTTTAAACAATGCTGTGATGAGCGTCTTTGTACTTGGTCAGAACAGAAGCGACACAGTCCATCAAACTTGGATGGAGTTCAACTTCTGCCACCCACTCAGTGTATGAACTTAAGCCTCAGTTTTATCATATGTTAAAAAGAAAGGGGGTTGGGGAGAAAATAGCAACCCTCCCCTGTAGGGCTGCTGTACTCCCGCACGCCCCATGAGGGCAGGCCTCCCTACCTCCTCCCCAGGCCTCTCAGAGCCTGGCAGAAAGTAGGTACTCAGTAAATGTGTGTTGACTGAAATGACCCGTTGTAAGGATCACCCGAGATATTGCGTAGGAAAGGCCCTTGGAAATTCTGGATGTACATATACAAATAGAAGTTACTATTCCTCATGGTTATTTAAATGAAATTAACCACCAGGGTATAATCCCAATAAAATGAAACACATTTAAATGACAACAACACCAGGGCTTATGTCCTGCATGTCCTGTGTGTGTCCCTCTTCTTCCTACCCACCTTTCTTCACATCAGGAAACATTTTCTGAAGATTAATCAGGTGGGCCTGGTTTGGGATTGGGAAATCTGAGGCTGGTCTGCCAGACCGTCCAAAGGCCTCCCCTCAGCCACCTTGGCCTATAAAACCTGGGTAATGCCATGCACCCACCTCACTAAGGTGTTGTGAAGATTAATTATGGCTTGTAAAGGGCTTTGAAGATGAAACGTGCTTGTTATGGAAATAAATGGCTTGAGATGCAAAGCTTTCTTCAAGTCTTCCTTCGTGCCCTTCTCTCTCCCTGTTCTTACCTTTAAAGAGTCCTGGATGAGTTCAGAGGTGAGGGTGACCTCTCCACGACTCCTGTGGGAAGCCAAGGTTGAACGCAGACTTCCCTGAACCACATATAGATGTGACCCCTCGCTGCTACTTTCAAATTTAAACCCCTGCTCCATTTCCTTAACTAGCCGAGCTAAGCTGGTTCAAAATACATTAAACAGATTCAGCAATGGGGTGGTGAAATGTATTTCAGATACTGAGCTTTCTGCTGCCAAATTTAATTATTCAAATTGGTAATTAAAAAAATGGGTCTCTTCCCCCCCCATCCCCCTACCCCCGTGTCTTCCCAGATTAGAGGTATTAGAAGTGGAGAAATGTGAGCCAAATGTCTTCCAGGGGCGAAGTAGAGAAAGCATGTGCATTAGCGTCTGACAGACCCGAGTTCAGATCCTGCTCATCTCCTCACCTGCTATGAGCAAGTGATGTAACTTCTTTGAACCTCAGTTTCCTAATGTGTCAAATGGGGATGATAATGACCCATATTAGAGTTATTGTCAGTGTTAATTGAGTGGATGCAGGAAATGTACATAAAGCTCACGGACTAGATGTTAGCCATTCATAATAACACAACCAAACCTGGTGGGAAAGGTGGTACCATTCCCACTTCACAAATAAGGAATCTGAGCTCCTAGAGGTGATGCGTCTTGCCATCGTCTTGCAGCGGCAAAGTGGGGTGCCAGGAGTCAAACCCTGATCCTCCTGACACTGAGGCCCTGGGGTCACCCACACGCAACCTCAGCTCTGCGCAGAGGCTTGTTTTCTAGAGCTGGAACCTGCAGTAACCGCCAATACAAGCAGAGAGAGAAAGAGGGAGCCCAACAGAGTGTTGGAGCCTGGAGGGTGGCTGTTCCCATGCTACTGAGTTGTTTAATCCCACGTTTGTGTATTACATTGGCATTCCATATGTTCACTTCTTATTTCTCACTTCTCGTGTTAACCCTTGCTTACCCAAGAAGGGAGTGCTGGCTAGAAGCATGTTTTCTTCTGCACCATGGTGGAGCCAAGAGAGTCCTGTGGCTTTGAGGGTTTCTGACCCCAGACGGGCGCTTCTGCAGTGAAGAATCTGGAGGCTGCTCAGCCTTTCCTGGGTCTTGGCCCACAGGCCTCAGCTTAGCTGCTGTGGAAATTAGCGTGGCCAGATCCCTCATGGAAGCCAGGACCTTTGCCCACATTCATTCGTGGGCATGCAATGCTCTTCACTCTTTTTCTCCGCAGACATTCATAGAACTTCTACTGTTTCCTAACACTGCTTCAACACTGTGGTCCTATTCGATATCTCCCATCTGTCAGGCACTGCACTTTCCAGGCCTCACCTGCACGTTCTAGCACTTACAAAAGAGCTTCGAGGTAAATATTAGTAATCGTCACCATGTTGCTGTTGAAGACAAAAGACTCAGGGCACAAACGAGTGACAGAATAAGGGACAGAATGAAGGACAGAGTTTTTCTGACTCTACCGTCTGTACACTGAATCACGATAAGATACTTCCTCCTTGAGGGCACACGTGACATCTCATTCATCTCTTCTCTCCAGGCCCCCAGCACCATATACAGTAGGTGCTCGATAAATGTCTGCTGTTGAGTAAATAAGCGAAGCCCTAGGTAATCACTAACACATGTGCAGCAAACCACAGAGTTTGAAGAATGCTTTTCACAGATGCTTGTCTTTGGCCCTAGACAAGGGAGGTCAGTTTTATGATCCCACTTCACAGATGAAGTTCGCGAGGTAAATGACTGAATCGGGGCTGTGGAAAGAATAAGAGGCTAGAGCTTGGGTGAGACTCTGAAATAAACTCACGGTGAAGACACAATATCTGATGACGCGGCAAAGAAGTAACCGTCTGGCTGGAAAATACGGATGTTACAAAGCACTAGAGCTTAAGAAAGAATCATATGTCCAGCACATGTTTTCTGAAAATATTCACATCACTTACGTGGTTGGTGTGAGGTTTCAGATATTAAAATTATGAAAGAGCAAAGCAGGATGTGAAAGGCGGAGATGGAAAGAGAACAAAGTAAAATTCAGCCTTGTCACCACCGTCCAGAAACTTCTCCAGGATCCAAGTTTCTGACCCAAATTCACCTTGAATGGTATAGCTTATGGATGGGAATCATGCTATAAATAGACAGGTTTGAAGATTTGAAGCCAGCTTCAAGTCCAGGCTCAGTTACTTTACAGCTGTGTGACCTTGGACAAGTGTCCTTGACCTCCATGTCTGAGTCTATACAATGGAGATAAATCTCAGCTTGTTAGAATGATGACATGTTTTGTAAGTTACTATGAGTGCTATTTTTTTTAAACTTCCTTTTTAGAATTGAAGTAAGTAAAAATTATAATAGTAATTTAATATAGTAGCTATACAGGTCAGACTAAGCTAGGTTTTGCTACAACAATAAGCAACCCTAGGGGTGCCTGGGTGGCTCAGTGGGTTAAAACCTCTGCCTTCGGCTCAGGTCATGGTCCCAGGGTCCTGGGATCGAGCCCCGCGTCCGGCTCTCTGCTCCACAGGGAGCCTGCTTCCTCCCCTCTCTCTCTGCCTGCCTCTCTGCCTCCTTGTGATCTCTCTCTCTGTCAAATAAATAAATAAAATCTTAAAAAAAAAAAAAACAAAACAATAAGCAACCCTAAACCCAGTGGCTTTAACAGAATGGACGTTTATTTCTCATTCATGCTCCATGTTCATCATGGGTCAACATGGGGAAGCTGTTCATTGTGGCCACAAAGGGACTCAGGATAAGAGAGCGTGGCCATCTTGTTTATGATTATTGTGTCCAAGGGGAAAAGGGGATTTGGGGGGTCTCCTAGGGTTAATTAACTGTTCTGGCCTAGAAGTGACACATACCACTTTCTAGTCACAATTCATTGGCCAGAACATGTCACGTGGCCCACCTAATCACGGGGGGGGGGCAAGGTGAGCCTATCATGTGCCTGTTAGGGGAGAGAATCAGAAATATTTGTCAAATGGTGTCTACCATTCGCTGAGCACTGATCACGTGCCAGGCATTGTGCCAAAGGTTTTTCAGATATATCCCTTAATGTCCTCAACAATCCTCAGAGCAGGGACTGTTATCTTCAGTTAATACTTGACCAGCCTGACACTCAGAGATAAGAAAGAAAGTAGCTTGTTCCACACTGCCAATGAGACAGGAGCCGAGTCAGAGTTGACAGCCACATAAGAGCCCCTGTTCCTTCCCCTGACGTGCTCCTACAATGTCAGTATCCAAGCCAGGGGGTCAAAGATTTTCTTGTTTCGAGCGCTGTTATCAACAGAGTTTTCCTATTAGTCCTTGTACGACCCTCTCAGTTAGACCTGAGAGTTTCATGTCCATGTTAATGATAAAAGATCTGAGGCTCAGAGAGACTAAACAGCTTGCCTCGGAGATGTAGCTCTTGAACTTGAGTCTTTCCAGGTCTAAAACCTGAGCTCATTTTACACCCACTCTTCCCCGCTCATTAGTATTTATCATCATTTACTGTAGTGATGCTAGCTCGGTGGGGTGGGAGGAAGAGAGGGTAAGGGGTAAGGGCATGGACGGTAGAGCTACACTATGGCTGTGCTTGGATTTGGGCTCTGCCTTTTCCTGGCTGTGTGACCTTGGGTAAGGATTTCACCTCTCGGGTTTCCAAGTCCACAACATGGGCTGATCATCGTACCTACCTCACAGGATTGCCGTGAGGAATAAATGAGACGGTCATCATGGGGATGATAACAACTCCTATTTTTCAAGAATGTACTGGGGTCAGGCACTGTGCTCAGGGCTTTATCTGCATTGATTTTTAACTTTCTATTTGCTTTTAAACAATTTTAGATTGCCAGAAAGTTGTGAGAATAGTACCAAGAGCTCCCATATCGCCTTTACTCGGCTTTCTTCTAATGTTCACACCTTCCCTAACCAAAGCACATTTGTCAGAATAAGTTATTATTGGTATGACCCCATTCAGTAACCTACAGGCTTTACTCAGATTTCAACAGTTTTCCTACTAATGTCCTTTTGCTGTCCTACAGTTTGATCCAGGACATGACATCACTCTTAATCACGTCCCCTTAGACTCTGAACCTTTACATGTGTTCTTTTATTCTCATTTTCAGTTGAGGAAACAGAGGGTCCAGTGTCGAAGTCACTAGCCAGGGTCACAGACCAGTAGGCGTGGAGGTAGAATCCCACCCCCGGTCTGTCTCCCTCCAAGCCCAAGTCTTTACCGTTTATAAAGAAATTATTGGAAAGAAATCCAATGTTCCAAATCAGATCAGCACACAGAGAGTGAGAAGCTCAGAGGGAGAAAAAGGACCACAGCATAGAGAACTGGCTTTACAGCTTTAGAATACTAACTCAGCATGATCTACTCAAAACACAGCCAAAGTCCAGGTAATCTGTTCAGTGAGGAAGAGACTCGGGCTAGTGAGTGTGCATCTTGGGAGTCATGCAGAGGCATCAAGCTAAGCTCCAGCTTAGCCACTAGCAGAGGGGGGCCCCCAAAGGGCCGAACTGCTCACTTCCTGGCAGCAAAGCCTGTTCGCAGAGCGCCCTGGTAGAGGCAGGATGTCAGCAGGATGAGGGCCAAAGACAAGACCACAAAATTCATTAAGCAGGTGTTCCCAGTGGCTCCCGCTGCCCAGAGCACATGACGCAGTGACTGCAACCAAACCACCCATGGCAAATTTGGCCCAATTAATACCTACTATAAATCATTTCTGCTTGCCTGGCATTCTATATGTCTAAGCTCCAGGCAGGGAGGAATTAAAAGAGGGTCCTGGCATTCTGTTTCTTCAAGGAAAGAGAAGGGATCTGATGGATCAGATGGTCAGTGCATGGAAAACCAAGGTGGGGGGCAACCCTTCCTGGACCCCTAGCCTGTCAATGTTGAGCTGCTCTAGCACAGAGCTGGGCAAAGAATGGGTACCAGTGACTCCATTTTGAGTGTGCAAGCAAGTGAATTAATTTGTGTGTACTCCCATACCTGGCACAGCACCTACTAGGAACTCAAGAAAAGTTGAAATAAATTAAACAAACTCTTTATTTAGATCTGTGCCAACACACAGGGCTCTGGCTGGTACTTAGGAAGTCTTTATTTAAAGATTTTATTTATTTATTTGTCAGAGTGAGCACAGGCAGACAGAGTGGCAGGCAGAGGCAGACTGAGAAGCAGGCTCCCGCTGAGCGGGGAGCCCGATGTAGGACTCGATCCCAGGACGCTGGGATCATGACCTGAACCAAAGGCAGCGGCCCAACCAACTGAGCCACCCAGGCGTCCCCTTAGGACATCTTCAAATATCTGTTGACCTAGTTGGTGGGCTGTGGTTGAGGTCTCCAGGGAGAGATCTTTCCAGCCTGTGGATTGTAATCCATTAGCACAGAGACACTGTCTGCTACAGTGGCTGTGAACCTGGGGCTGGGCTTCTTAAGTCCTTCTTAGGTACTTCCTGGATTGTATGACCTTGGGCAGGTCACTTAACCTTATCTGTAATGAGGGTTGAAGAAACCTACTTCAGAGGTTTGATGTGATGATTGAATCAAAGCACACATGTACACAAAAACATGAATATATGTATGTGTTTTAATCTGTTCATGTACAATTTAGCTCAATTTTAGAAACTGACCCACAGTAAGCACCTCCCAGGGTTAGTTATTAGAAGACAGCTTCCCAGCTTCCTCTCTCCTGCAGCCCCAATTCTGATTTAAACACCTCTCTCAATCTGACTTATGTGTCATCTATTACAGAATCTATTTAAATTATCTAATGTTGTGCAATCAGTATTTTTTTAATGCCTAATGAAACAGAAATTACCGTGCATCACACAGAAGAGGGAGAAGCCCTGTTTCGTGTTCCTGCTATAAGACACATGCCCGTTTGTGCTCAGGGTCGCAGTGTTAAAGAAATTTCTTCCAGTGGGTCGCAGTAAAAAGCCAGTGCCTCCAGAGGGAAATACTGGATGGCTTTCCTCAGCAGAGGAAAGGCCCGGCTAGTCCCCAGATGAGCTTTGCTGTCTACCTCTCCCTCATGGCCTCTGTTGCCAAATGACCTCTGGGAAGACACCCCACCCTGTGCTTGCACAGACCACGTAGCTCTCTGGTTTCCACAGAGAATTTACTGAGCACTGCCCGGGGCCTATCATACATTTGAGCTCACAGAATCGGCCCCATCATGCCATGAAAGTGGCTCTCAAAGTGTGGTTTCCGAACAGCATCCGAACTCCCTGTGAGCTTGCTAGAAATGCAGCCTCAGGGCCCCTGAGTGGCTCAGTTGGTTGAGCCGTCGGACTCTTGGTTTCAGCTCAGGTCATGATCTCAGGGTCCTGCGATGGAGCCCTGTGTCTGGCTCTGCACTCAGCAGGGAGTCTGCTCGGGATTCCCACCCTCTCCCTCTGCCCCTCCTCACGCTCACTCTCTTGCACCTTTTCTCTCTCTCTCTCAAATAGATCAATCTCTTTTTTTTTTAAACCATTTTTTAAAAGACTTTATTTATTTATTTGAAAGAGAGAGATCACAAGTAGGCAGAGTCCTGCAGAGAGAGAGGGAGAAGCAGGGTCCCTGACGAACGGAGAGCTCGATGTGGGGCTCTATCCCAGGATCCTGAGATCATTGACCCAAGCCGAAGGCAGAGGCTTAGCCCCCTGAGCCACCCAGGTGCCCCTTAAATAGATCAATCTTAAAAAAGAAACGAAGAGAAAAGAAAAGAAAGGGAAGGGAAGGGAAGGGGAGGGAAGGGAAAGAAAGGGAGGGGAAAGGGAGGGGAGGGGAGCGGAAGGAGAGGAGAGGAAAGGAAAGGAAAAGAAATGCAAGCTTCAACCTCACCCTCAAGCCTCAGCCCAAATCTACTGAACTAGAAACTCCCGGGGCTCAGCAACCTGCGCTTTCTCTCCAATGATTCCAATGTAATCTAAGGTTGGCCAGCCACTGCTCTTTGAGGAGACTGTTTTCTTTTGGGGAAACTGAGGCTCAGAAAAAGGAAGCGACATCCCCAAGACCGTGTAGGGAGGAAACAACAGAGCCAGGATTCTAACACTGTTACCACACAGTAATACAGTCCTTAAGTGCCTATCCCTCCACTGGGGAGTGGGTCCTTCTATGCAGAGATCAATGCTGATGTGTTTCTATTTTCCACTTTATATATGCATGAGCCTGATATACTAGTGTTCTGTGGCCTCTGATGGCTGGAGGAAAAATCACACACATCCTTTAAAAGCCAGCCCAGGTGAATGCTCTCATTGCATTCGAATGGGCATAACCATCCCAGACTGGAAGAGAAGATACACACAGAATGAGGAGTTCTTGATTAGCCAAGGTCCTGAGAGCCCCTCATGCAAGTCAAGGCCCAGAGCAGAGTCATGCCCAACAATGACTCCATTCTCGAAAGTCTATCAGTTCCAAGTGGAGGTGTGTGTCGGGAGGAGGTGGTGGGAGCCAGAAAATGGTTAACAGTTTTGATAAAATTAAAAAAAAAATCCTCTACTGGTTGTGAGACTTTCCAATAATGAGAAGTCAACACAATTAGACAAGGCACTAAATTCTTGTGCAGAATGCCAGCTGTCACTCTTCTTGACTAGCTCAGATCAAAGAAACGCATTTTATCTCCTAAGTTATTAGACATGATGGGGCCATTAAGCGGAGATACTGTCATAAGAAATGTAGGAACATAAGAAATCTGTTGCTTGCTTTGAAAATAAACATCTCACCTTTGCTTCTTTTTCCCTGTGAAAAGCTGAGAGCCATCAAACTATTAACTTGGGCCTTTCCAGCAGGCTTGCATCCTGCCATGTTTTCCAGCAGTCAGACCTGGGGTTTCAGTGCTTCTTCTCCTTCCCTCATGTCTATGACTATGAACTAGGGCCCCTAGAAGGCCGCAGACGGGCCTGATAGCTGTCGTCCACCTCGCTTTCACCCGTCATAACAAAATCTACCAGCGTTCCAGAGCTCTGCTTGCTTTGAAAGGAGTTCATCCTTAAATGTCTTTCCAAGTGCCTAGCCTTAGTCTTTCCTCATCTCGAACTTGGATCTGAAAGAGCTCACTCTTCATTTCTTCAGGTAACATGGCCACTTGTCTGGACCAAGAATGGGCCTTGAGGTGGTGATGTTCCTTACATTCCCTGATTGCCTGGGAGCTGAGGGGCTCCATGGAAGAGACTCTGCATCCCTCAGGGGCCAAGATGGAGAGAGGGGACATGTTCCAAAGGGAATGCATGAAAAGATTTCAGTGTGAGGGGACTATTTCCTAGGGTGGGCAGGGTTAAGGGATGGTGGAGCTCCTCAGAATGAACCACACCAGGGAGCCATTACTATCCTTTGTGTGAAGAAGCCAGGAGAAGGGGAGGCTACTGGAATTTGTTTTAAAAGATTTTATTTATTTATTTGACAGACAGAGATCACAAGTAGACAGAGAGGCAGGCAGAGAGAGAGGGGGAAGCAGGCTCCCCGCTGAGTGGAGACCCGGATGTGGGGCTCGAACGCAGGACCCTGGGATCATGACCTGAGCTGAAGGCAGAGGCTTAACCCACTGAGCCCCCCAGGCATCCCAGGTTACTGGAATTTGATGACAATCACAGCTGAGGATAAATGTCACCAATAGGACCCATGGCCATGGAGACAAGAGGGAACCTCTGCCAAACCACGATGCAGCAGAGAGTCATGCCCCATCCCTCCCCCCTCCCGCCCTCGGGTCTTCTGCTGGCCTTCCCCATTGGCTGGACCCAACCGGAAACCAGAGGGTAAGGGAGCCTGGCAGACACAGTCTATATGCTCAGCCTCCTGGGCATAGAGCAGAGTGGCAGAGTGGGGAGTGGATCTGGGGAGTAGATGGAAAATACCCAGCATGCACTGAACCCCACACACCCCAGAGATTTGGACCTATCCAGACAAGACGGGGTTGGATGCTGGAGACACTGCAGAAGGTAAAGGGTATGGGTGAGAGCCCAAGAGAATTTAACAACCAGTCATTCGGCATAATGAGTGAGACTCTACAAGGAAGATGAACACGGCACTAATGAACTCATCCCATTGTGTGCCCCAGGGAGCAAAGGGCTTTGTTCTTGAATTGAAAGAACTTAAATACTTCACCAGCTTCTGTGACACTTGAGGCTCCAACAGTCTTTGTCTGAGCACCTACAGGGAGCACACAGGGGAATGGGCTCCTTGCCTCACAAGGGTGACAATGGGGACTTCCAGCTTTCCAGCTCTCTGGTGCCTAGATGGTAGCTCAGGCATAGCTTGGAGGCACCCCGAGTGCCCCACTGTGCAGGTGTGGGTCCCCGTTGGGTCCTAGTCTGTCTACGTGCTCTAGTGGGCAATGTCCAGGTCTGTGACGTGGGCACATATAGCTGTGCTGGTAATTCCAGAACTGTGGTGCAGCTGTGAAAGGCAGGACTTCTTGACAAGAAAGAGAAAACTTTGGTGTATTGTCCTCAAAGCCAACAAATCCTAGGACCTTATCCCAACCTTGTAGCTGATCTTCAAGGTAGAAATTCTGGCCCCATTTTTAGAAATGAGGAGTCAGGGACACCTGGGCGGCTCAGTCGGTTAAGCGTCCGACTCTTGATTTCTGCTCAGGTCATGATCTCAGGGTCAAGAGATCCAGTCCCCGAATAGGGCTCTGCCCTCAACATGGTGTCTGCTGGAGATCCTCTCTCTCCCCCTCCCTCTGCTCCTTCCCCTGCTCCCACTGCACACATGTGTGCACCCCTCCCTCTCCAATAAATAAATAAATTAAATATTGAAAAAACAAACAACAACAACAAAAAAAACAAAACCAACCACCACAAAGAAATGAGGATTCGGCCCAGAGAGGACAGCCCAGGCAGGCCACAGTCTCTCTTTCTAGAGTCTCTTTGCTCCCTCTGTTTCCACCACAGCAGCCTCCTTGTTTGGCTAGAACTTGCGATCTCCTCCTTGTTCTGGCACATTTGTCCTCGCCCCTCCCCCTGCCTGGAAACTTCTTCCCCCCGCCCCGCCATAGCCACATCCTCCACTCCTTCCACTCATTATAAATCTTTGTTAAATGTCACCTCTTCAGAAAGCCTGAGCACGGGACCTAAAGTATCCCCTTTCCCAGGTTATTCTACCTCCTTATTCTGCTTTAGCTTTATCGTACATTGCTGTCGTCTTGTTTTTGTTTTGTTTTGTTTACTCATCTATTGACAGCCTGCCCCAGGCTCCATGGAGGCAGAGATTTGTCTCATTCTTAGAACAAGGGCCTAAATGCCTAAGCCCCTGAAAATCACAGAAGGATTTTATTTTTTGAGGTGAAATTCACATAACACAAAATTAACCATTTTGAAATGCACCATCCAGTAGCATTCAGTACATTTGCAATGTTATGCAACCTTCACCTTTATCTAGTTCCAAGACATTTTTTTTATCATCCCCCAAAAGGGTACCCCATATCCACTTAGTTGCTCCCCACTCCCTCCTCCTTTCAGCCCCTGGCAACCAGCGGTCTGCTTTCTGTCTCTCTGGATTTGCGTATTCCGGGCATTTCATAAGAGATGTAGCTTTTGGGGACTGGTTTCTTTCACTTAGTGTAATGTTTTCAAGGTTCTTCATGTGGTAACATGTGTTAGTACTTCGTGCCTTTTTATGGCTCAGCAATATTCCATTGTATGGACACGCCACAATACATTTATCCGTTTGCCAGATGATGGGTACTTGTGCTGCATCTACTTTGTGGCTATTATGAATAATGCTGTAAAAACACGCACAAGTGTTCGCTCAAATACCTGTTTCCAGTTAGTTTGGTTATGTACCTGGGAGCAGCATTGCTAGGTTGAAGGGTGATTCAATATCTACATATAGAGGGCTTTTCATAAATATTTGTGGGATGAGTAAACAAACGAGTGAAAGAAAGAAAGAAAGAAAGAAAGAAAGAAAGAAAGAGTAAAAAAAATCCAGGCTTTTCAATTCCCAAATTCCCTCTAATCTGCCACATTACCTTCCCAAGGAAAGAACGGGACTGAATGACCTTGGCTACCCTGATGTCTAATTGACCTTAGGACAGTGTCATACACTGACTGGCATATCGTAGGTTCTCAATAAAATACTGAGCCACAGGGGCACCTGGGTGGCTCAGTGGGTTAAGCCTCTGCCTTTGGCTCTGGTCATGATCCCAGGGTCGTGGGATGGAGTTCTGCATCGGGCTCTCTGGATCGAGCCCCACATCGGGCTCTCCGCTCAGCAGGGAGCCTGCCTCTCTGCCTACTTGTGATCTCTCTCTGTCAAATAAATAAATAAAATATTAAAAAAAAAAACAACTGAGCCACAAAATAAGAAATGGCGCAGTGACCATTTTTGTGCATTTATTTTGTCTCCAGCATTGATTGTTAATGTCAGATTCTGAGAGAGGAAATTACATCTCAAAGAGCATTACCTTTTAAACATTTTGGACACATACACCAAACTGCTTTCTGAAAAGGCTGAAAACTTATCATTCCAGTCTTAAGAATGTTTAGGCTCATTTGGATTGCTCTACCTGGTGGCTCATTGCCTCCCGTTGGAGGAGACTTTTCTGGAACTGTCTCTACCACCCTCTCCAGCTGGGTATACAGTAGCTAGGCTGATTGTTATTGTTGCTTTGCTTTTCCCTACAGTTTCCCCACCTGTAGGATGCGCTCCAGCCACTGTCTGCTTCTTGGAGTGGATGGTCTTCTTTCTCTTGAACAGTGGCCTCCCTTGAGCCCAGGATGCACCCAGCCAGTTGGAATTCCTGTGCTTGGAGACCTCAGGAATGCAGCCTGCTGGAAATGAGTCTAAATTAGTTCTTCCAAAGAAAATGCCCATTTGGAAAATGACTTCCCATGTCTGTGCAGCCACGGGCTTGCCTTTCCAGGGAGACTTGTCAGAATGCGTTGTGCTTGGCGGCAAATGAAAGCCGAGTGGTTTATTACCACTATTAGTGATTATTTGTATGGGGCCGTAGGTGTACACAGCACCTTACAATGCCCAGAGGAAACTGGAACAGAGGGCAATGTTTCTGCCCTCAAGGGACATCCTGCCTTGGCTGAGGGTGAGACTAGGTGCCCACAGGAAGTGGACGGACTGGCACCCAAGCAGGACTGTCTGAATGACGGGGAAGAACAAGCTGGGAGAAGGAGCAAAGAAGGATTTCTCACATGCCTCTGTGTGCCCAGTATTTAAGAGACATGATCTTGTTTAATCTGCTAAATAATCCTAGGATTTAGGGATTTTATTTCCATTTTTCAAGTGAAAGGATCGAAGTTGAGGCTGAATGCTCTTTCTCCCACATTTTCTTTCTTTTTTTTTTTTTTTTAAAGATTTTATTTATTTATTTGACAGACAGAGATCACAAGTAGGCAGAGAGGCAGGCAGAGAGAGAGAGGAGGGAAGCAGGCTCCCCGCTGAGCAGAGAGCCCGATGCGGGGCTCGATCCCAGCACCCTGGGATCATGACCTGAGCCAAAGGCAGAGGCTTTAACCCACTGAGCCACCCAGGCGCCCCCACTCTCTCCCACATTTTCTTAGCATTTTCCCACTGTGTGCAGGCGAAGATACCGCTGTGGATAGATTATTTGGGTGAGGATTGCAGGGGACAATAGAATGGGCAAAAAGGGGGCTACGAAGAAGAGGCTGAGTTGTTGTCGTTGTTGTTTTAATGGGTTCTGTGCTCTTTGCACTAGAATCCTGCCTGACTTGCCAGTTGGGGTGAGCACCTGCGGTTTGGAATCCAGCAGACCTGGGTTCAAGATCTTCTCTAACCCAGGAGCCTGGGATGAGTCATTTCTCTTTCCCGCTGCACATGGGGCAAAAAGCCACTGCGCTCTTGATGGTTCCTGTGGGGATTAAAGGAAATAACATACATGCATTGGCTGGTGCACAGGTGTTGATAATTGTTGGCCCACCACCAGAAAGAGTTGAGCAGGAATGCGGGGTAGGGGAGGTATGATGGCTACTGTCATCCACGAGGAGGATTAAAAGTGTTAATACAAGTAACATACTTAGACTGGTGCCTGCTATGGGGTAAGCTCTCCATACATTTCTGCTGTTATTATCTTATTCCTCTTGACTTTAGGTTGGATCAGGAGGCCATATAAAATGAATCAGTTGGGGCACCTGGGTGGCTCAGCGGGTTAAATTCTCCGCCTTCGGCTTGGGCTGTGATCCCAGGGTCCTGGGATCGAGCCTCGCATCGGGCTCTCTGCTCAGCAGGGAGCCTGCTTCCCTTCCTCTCTCTCTCTGCCTGCTTCTCTGCCTACTTGTGATCTCTCTCTCTCTGTCAAATAAATAAATAAAATCTTTAAAAAAAAAAAAAAGAATCAGTCATTCACTAGGCGGGTGGGGAAAGTAGAGGCCACAATGAGGAATGCCTGATCCCCTAGTAAGGAGGGGGAAGACCAGTATTTTCTGTTCTACTTCTGGGCACAGGTCGATGACCGGTGTTGCCCATTCTTGAGATAACACCTGTGTTAAGAACATGGTCTGTCAAGGTGGGGAGTGGGGCAGGAGCAAATTGTGACTTATCATCATGGAAGAACCCTGAATTTGGGATTTCCCTAGCTGTGAAGATGATATCCTAACCTCACTGAGATGTTATTAGCTTGAACCCTAGTGTGTGTGTGTGTATACACAGACACGCACATACACTATATATATATATATATATATATACACACATATATGTGTGTGTATATATATATATGCAGGTACATGTTAAATAGTATTATTTATTGATTTATTATTAACACTTACAAGAGAGAAGAGGGATAGGCATGTATTTAGCCTCTGCACATGCTGTTCCCTGCATGGAATCCCCAACCCCCACCCCAGACCCTGCTTTTTCAATGAACAAATATGTATGTGTGTGTACTATAGGCCCCACACCACAGTGTTGACCGGATCCTTGCCTCCTAGAGTTAACCTCAAATAGTAAGGCAGGTACCATCTACTTCCCAGGTTCTGTGCAAGCTTTCCCTTAAACAGAATAGGAACCCAAAGACTTTCTTTGGGGTTTTGATGAAGTCTGAGACCAAACACATGGGTCCATTGCCTCTTGCCACTCCTGGGCTTGATAACTTCTCCTATTAATTGGAGGGTCAACTTGAAGCTCACTCTTTCAGGAAGATGCCTTTGATTGTCCCTGCCAGAGGTCAGGTCCCCTGTTTCCTTAACATCTTGGACTTCTCTCTCTTTCAACTCACCAAGATTTGCAATTATTTGTCATGTCATTTAATAATCACTCCCTTCACTAGATTGCCAAGTCCAAGAGGGCAGGGGCTGTGTCTTTTCTCACTTCCATATCCCTTGGCAACAACTGCATAGCAAGCAGTGAGTCCTCAATAGAACCTTGCTGAATGAGGAAATGAACAGAAAAGAAAGCATTCTGAGGGCAATCATTTGAAATAACTGAACACACACATTAATAACCTCGTCTTTCTCCCTGCTTGAGCAGCAGAGATGAGAAAGTAGTGCTTTGGCAAACCAGATTGAACTCAGCCTTTTGGGGCCAAACCAAGAAGGGGGTATAATTATTTTTTATTTTTCTCATCCACTTCTTGGTGCTGGAGGTGCCAAAGGCAGCTGAACTGTGGGCTTTGCTGAGTCCACAAGGAAGCCCTGAGGGTCTCTTTGCTGGAGGCCCAGCCTCCCGCCTGCCAGATCTCTACCTCTGCCTGGGGTTTTATCCACTCTTTCATGTCTGGCTCCTCCCCCTTCACTTGAAAATCTGTCTCCTTGTTTTTCTGGAAAGTGCCTTGTTTCTCCCAGGAGGCCCAGGGCTGTCTCCACTCAGGGGCTGGAGACCTTGGGCTGGACCTGCCAGCGGCCCAGGCCAGGCCCCCTGCCCCTACCCCAGACCCCAGGTGGCCTGGATTTCTTTCCTCAGAAGCTGTGCTAGCTGGGCTGGGTGGGATCCGGCGACAGTTCCCACCAAACTCCCAAGCTGACTGCAGACATTTGTGCTGTCAACAGAATTGCAAAAAATGCAATTCGTGTTGTTAATGAGCAGCTTGTTTGGGTAAACAAACCAGGTGAGGTGAAAAAAGCGATGCTCTCCAGTAGGAAACACAAGAGAACATTAGCCAGATGGAGAGTCGTGCTTCCACACACTTCCTTTTCGGCAAGGCTCTGGATGGCTGGAAAGGACATTGCCTATGCTGTTTGGTAGCTGGGACTCCTCACAACTCCTGCCTGGCCTGGATTTCCTTCCGAGGGAGAAGAGCCACCTTGTCCCCAGCTCTACCGTCAGCCTGGCACTGTGCCTCATGCCAGGCCTTTACCTGCTTTATTATTCGTTCTTAAGTACCATGGAAGCTGGCTGTTATGAAACCCATTTCACAGCTGGGGAAACTGAGGCTCCAACAGGAGGAAGAGACTTGCCCAAAGTCAGCGTGATGGATTTGAACCTGGATCACCCTGACTCTTCAAGTCTCTGATCTGCCCCCTCTCACGTAATTCTCCTTGCCCTCCTCCCCTCCTACCCAGCCCCTCAGTCTAATGGAGTTTCCCGTGACTGCCACTCCCTCAGACTGTGAGGCTAAAGAAAGTTTTAACTTCCCACAGTGAGGGGCCCCCATCTGTCTAGTCAGGATGGCATGGCTTTCTGAAATTTGTGCAGGTGGATCTTGGACCAGCTTCCCCATGACGAGAAAGAGTGTGAGTGTGTATGTGTGTGCGTGGTGTGTGTGTGTGTGTGTACACAACATGCGGGAATGTGTACATTTACCCATCCATTCCAAGAGGAATTGGCTTGCCCCTGGAAAATCAATAACTTAGGGGCATTCACAGTCCTGTCTTTATAAACCGACTACATATTCTGTTTTGTTAGACTCAGATCATTTAGGAAAACACACACACACACACACACACACACACACACATACACACACACAGATATGGCTATATTTTACAAACATGAATGATCTGGGTGATTGCAATGGCTCAATCTTTTCCCCATATAGACAGGACCAGGAAAAGGGAGGTTCAAGGTGCAGACTCAAGTCCACATATGTTTTTGAATTTCTCTCTATGTTGCTCAAGAAAAAAAAAAAACATATTACATTCATATGTTATAATGCCATGAGTTATTTTCTCCTTAGCATTCAAGGGTAAAGAGTCCATTAAGCTGTCATCAGCCACATTACCAGCAGGAGAATTCGGGGCAGACAGTTTGGCTTTAGCTGCCCGGAGCTGCCCCAGGATGCACACTCTGTGGTGTCCGTGTGTGCGTTGCCCTAGAAGCAGAAATCAATTACTTCCACTGCTATTAGAGAGATGATCTGGTTGGGGAGGCTTGCTGTGAATGCAGCCACCGTTCATTACTGAGCTCTTTATACGTATTATATCTTTTTTACTCCAGGAAAACCGAGGCTTGGGGAGAGAAAGAAACTGTCAGAGAACCAGAGCGTGGTACATGCTGGGGTCTAAGCCATCCCCTGCTTGTCTGCAGAACCCCTGTGCTTAATCACTAGGCTGTCCTGCCTCTCCTGCGAATGTTGGTGATTTACTCCATTCATACCGTCTATGTCATGGAAGCTCTCAGCTTCTGAGGGGCCCCATGTTACATGCCAGGCTCCATGGGTTGTCTCATTTAATCCTCACCAGAACTCTGTAAGGCCAGCGCTCCTATAAGCTCAGTGGAGCAGCCCAGGAGACCAGCTCTCGGGGCAGTGGGGAGAGACTTGCGGGAAGTCGACCAGCTCAAATGTGGTGGGAGTGTGTGGATGAGGGGAATTTGTTTTCCCGCTCTGCTGTGCTGCCATCCAGCTAGGGACACAAGCTTGGAAGCAGAGGGGTTTCAACAGGCAGCTCCCTTTTCTGCATTCCAATGAGTTTTCTCGGAAGGAAAGGAGCAGCTCAGCTCCTTCCTTCATGTAAGTGGAAGCTTTTTCTTTGAATGAACTGATAACGTTTAAAAGGCAAAAAAAAAAAAAAAAAAAAAAAAAAAGTATGCATATTAGCTGATGAGGATGCTGTTCTGGATATTTTTAGCTGAGCTAAGAGAGAGAGAGGGTGAGAGATTGGAGCATGGTAGAAGTTATCTTGGAAGAAGAGGCAGCTTGGGAATCAGATGGCCCTTGAGCTCTTCTATGAGCTCTCATTGCTTTTGGCTGGGAGACTGTGGGCAAATCACCTTCCCTCCTGGAAAATATGTATTCATAGTACCAGCCTCTCTGGGGTATTACAAAGATTGGGAATGATGTAGTCAGTGGCCACCAATTGTCCCTATGATAATAATAACGCATTTATCAAGTGCTTATTGTCCCTGGGTCCTCAGTGTTTATGGATATAATAATTTTATCCTCATCACCATACTGTGAAGCGAGTACTAACAGTATTTTCACTCTCCAGATGAGGAAACTAAGTTAAGGTTACATAATTTGCACTAACAGGGCCAGGATCCAACCCCAGGCGATGTGTGCCCTAACTACCATGTGATGCTCCCTCTATCATTTCTTTCTTTCTTTCCTTTTTTAAAAATTTGACACAGACAGAGAGCACAAGCAGGGAAAGTGGCAGACAGAGGGAGAAAGAGAAGCAGGCTCCCTGCTGAGAAGAGAAACCAGTGGGCCTCCATCCCAGGACTCAGGGATCATGACCTGGAGGCAGGTGCTTAACTGACAGAGCCACCCAGGTGCCCCTCCCCCTATCACTCCTAAAGAGACAGGACTTTCACTCCTGGGAGCAGAGATCACAGATTTAGGAGGTAGAATCTCCTTTGAGACCCTCAGAAAGCTACCTACAAATTAAAAACAACACCATCATTGAATGGGGTCAGAGGATCTCCTCTTCAAGGTCATGACCACTCTGACCAATGAAAACTCTGGTCAGGCTAAGAGGTTAGAGAACAGGGGTCTTAATCTTTACTCAGATGCTAGGCAGGTCATCACTGTCACTCATTTTGTGTGCCCTGATTTGGGAAATGGGAGGTATGTTGGGATGGAAGCTTAAAATTTCAACTGATTTTCTGCTCACAACCAAAACACTAAAATGAATAGGGGAGGTATTAGTTTAGGAGAAAGGGTAGTTGGTTGAAATAAATAGGGAAAAATAATATATAATATATATAGTAATAATATATGTAAATGCATATGGGAAAAAAGTGTTAAATAAAGGAAAACTGGTAAGAGAGTCCAAGAGTACAACTGGGCAGAGTCCTGTAAACTCTCCAGCTCAGTTCAGAAAGCGTAGAGGTACGTGGTTGCCATCTTCAACATGGAATAGAAGAACAGGGCTGTACCTCTGGAGTTTAGGCCTGAGTCTTGTCAGAAGCCTGGGTCAATCAGGTGGAAACAGGAGCAGCTCTAGGACAAGGGGTCCTAGAAGTCTTGACAAGGAGGATTAACACCCAAACTGGCCTGAGAAGCACCAAGGTCAGGGTTGGGCAGACGATGTACATATCAGATCCTCAAGCTGCAGAGAGGGGGAATGTGGAAGAACACATTGCAAGGTAATGAGCTAGACAGCCCAGAGATTAGAGGACCAGGGGCAAGGCAAGAGTCTTAGAAGCAAGTTCAAGATCACAGAGGTGCTTTTGCAGGTGTCCAGCATGAGACATCAGGAGTAAGCAAGGTAGCTGAGGGGAGCACACCAGGCCAGACTCTGCACTGTGTCTCATCTACTGACTATCTCATTTATAGATGTATCCTTAGCACAGGCGTGGGGACTATGCTCACAGTAAGCTCACTAGGAATGTTTGCTGAATGCTACACTGCAGGGGTGGAGGAGAGGGATGAGTCTCAGATGGGAGCAGGAAGCAGTCCTTAACACAGGACCTGGCACGTAGGAGGAATTTGGTACATGAGTGAATGGTTTGTTGATGACACCTCCCTTGGGTCTCCAAGTACTAACAAAGCTCAGCCACATACCCTGACTATTTCAGAAAGCCAGCAGGTGGAATGCAGGATCCGGAGCCGGAGGCTGGTGAATCTTGGGAGAGGAGCAGGTGGCCTGCTGAGGCTCTGTCGGTACTAATGGGAATTCAATCCTTATTGGCATCTGGGTAAGGCTTAAATCAGTAGTTCCCTACCTGATTGTGGCTCTACATCACTTGCCGAACTTGTTAAAACACAGAGCCTCTGATTTCACTCCTGAATGAGAATTTCCCAGACCAGAACTTCAGACTCCTTATTACAAACAATCATCACAGGTGGTACTGGTGCCCATAGCTAATTATAGGAATCAAAGCCTTAAATCATCAGTTCTCATTGGCCTTCCTTAGAATTTGTCTTTTGTTGGGGGTTCATTATCAAGAAGACAACTATATAACAGCACACATTGAGCCATTACTAAATGCAAGGCTAATCTATGTACTTCACACACATTAACACATTCAGTTCTCACAATGACCCGAGGAGGAAGGTACTATTATCCCATTTTACAGATGAGGAAACTGAGTCTGAGAGAGGTTAGTGACTTGTTAGTTGACTTGACTCCGGGGCCTATGTTCTTAGGTTCCACAAGAAAAGACTTAAGCACATCGTTTCACATCCATGTAGAACTAGGAAAGGCCTATGAAGGGATTATGTGCGCTATTTATTCTTGTCTTTTAAAAAAATTTTTAAACAATGTTATTAATGCCACTAAAAAAATAATATATTTGATGAATTAATGAATTAATCAATGAAGGAAAACCACAGCAAGACAAAACACTGTATCTTAAGAAAAAAAACCACAAGTGAGAGCTAGGGCAACTGAGCTGAGGTCTGGCTCCACTTTCTAGCTGTTTCATCTCAGGGAAATTACTTAAGCCAGCTGTGTATCAGCAAGCAAGGACAACGGTTCTCCCTGATTACTGAGCAGTTGGAAAGATATAAACTATTAAGTATTTACAAGGTAGTATTATTAAACTATAGTAAGATAATGCACCATATAATCAGAGAGCAGGTAGGCCTTCTGGCTGAGGTTACTGATACAGGACAGGTTCAAGCACCTTTAGCCCTCAAAAGAAGGTAAAGACCCTAGGATAGCTAGATGGCTCAGGGGGTTAAGCCTCTAATTCTTGATTTTGGCTCAGGTCATGCATGATCTTAGGATCTTGAGATCCTAAGCCTTCTCTCAGGCTTCACGCTTAAGATTCTCCTTCTCCCTCTCCCTCTGTCCCCTCCCCCTGCCTACCGCTCACATGCATGCTTGTTGTCTCTCTCAAAAAATTAAATAAAATTTCAAAAAAAAAAAAAAGAAGGTAAAGAACTTTACCTTACATCATATATAAAAATGAACTCAAAATGGATCAAAGACCTAAATGTAAGAACTGAAACTATAAAACTCATAGAAATAAACATAGGAGAAAGCTTTGTGACATTGGTCTGGAAAATAATTTCTTGGATATGACACTAAAGCTACATGCGACAAAAGGAAAAATAAGTAAATTGGACTACATCACAATTTAAAATTTTTCTGGATCAAAGGATACTATCAGCAGAGTGAAAAGGCAATCCACAGAATGGGAGACTCTATTTGCAAATCACACATCTGACAAGAGGTTAGAATCCATAATATATAAATAACTCCTATAACTCAATGATAGCAACACAACAAACAACCTGATTTAAAAAATGAGCAAAGGACTCGAATCGACGTTTCTCCAAAGAAGATACACACATGGCCAGTCAGTGCACAAAAGGATGTTCAGCATCGCTATCTTTAAGAAAATGCAAATCAAAGCCATAACGAGGGGATGCCTGGGTTGCTCAGTCAGTTAAGCATCTGCCTTCAGCTCAGATCATGATCCCAGTGTCCTGGGATCGAGTCCCACATCAGGGAGCCCACTTCTCCCTCTCTTCTTGCTCCTCCCCCAGCTCATGCTCTCTCTGTGTGTCAAAGAAATAAATAAATTAAAAACAAACAAACAAACAAACAAACACCACAATGAGACACCACCTCACACCCATGAGGATGACTACTATGAAGAAATAGAAACAGCAGGTGTTGGTGAGGATGTGGAGAAATTTGAACTCTCCTGCCTGCTGATGGAAGGTAAAATAGCACGGCCATGGGGCGCCTGGGTGGCTCAGTGGGTTAAAGCCTCTGCATTCGGCTCAGGTCATGATCCCAGGGTTCTGGAGGGTTCTGGGATCAAGCCCCACATCAGGCTCTCTGCTCCTCGGGGAGCCCGCTTCCTCCTCTTTCTCTGCCTGCCTCTCTGCCTACTTGTGATCTCTGTCTGTCAAATAAATAAAATCTTAAAAAAAAAAAAAATAGCACGGCCATGATGGAACAGTACGGTGGCTCCTCAGACAATGAAAAATAGAACTACCCTATGATCTGGCAATTCTACTTCTGGGTATATACCCCAAAGAACTGAAAGCAGGGACTCAAGCAATATTTCTACACCCATGTTCATAGCAACATTATTCATAACCGTCAAACAGGTGGAAGCAACCTGAGAGTTGGTGGACAGATGAACAGAGAGACAAAATGTAGTGCATACATACAGTGGAAAGGAAGGAGGTTGTGATACATACCTCAACAAGGATGAACCTTGGAGCACCTGGCTGACTCAGTAGAGCGTGGGACTCTTGATCCTGGGGTCCTGAGTTCAAGCCCCGGGTTAAGCACGGGACCCACTTAAACAAAAGAAAACAAAATAAAACATGGATGAACCTTGGGGACATTATGCTAAATGAAGTAAACCAGTCATAAAAGGATAAATACTGTATGATTCCACTTACACGAGGTTCCTAAAGTAGTCTGATTTGTAGTAACAGAAAGCCTCTGGTGGTTGCCAGGGGCTGGCGTGGGGAAGAATGGGGAGTCATTGCTTAATGGGTACAGAGTTTCAGTTTGGGGAGATTTGGAAAAAAAGTTCTGGAGATGGAGGGTGGCAATGGTAGAAAAATATTCTGAATACAGTTAATGCCATTGAATGTATATTTAAATATGGCAACAGTGGTAAGTTTTATGTTATGTGTGTTTTATCACAAGTTTAAAAAGAAAATAGGGGCTCCTGGGTGGCTCAGTGGGTTAAGCCTACTGCCTCCTGATCTCAGGGTCCTGGGATGCAGACTTGCATTGGGCTCTCTGCTCAGCAGGGAGCCTGCTTTCTCTCTGCCTGACTCCCTGCCTACTTGTGATCTCTCTCTCTGTCAAATAAAGAAATAAAATCTTTAAAAAAATAAAAAGAAAATATAAAACATAGAAGGTAAAGAAATTTATTAATTTAATACAATAAGTTCAAATTTAAAGAAGAAAGCATTTCCCAAATCTTGTTCTGTGACTTACTTAAAAAAAAAAAAAAGATTTTATTTGTTCTTTTTAAAGATTTTCATTTTTTTTAAAAAGATCTTATCTATTTATTTGACAGAGAGGGGATACAAGCAGGGGGAGTGGGAGAGGGAGAAGGAGTCCCCCTGTGAAGGAGGAAGCCTGATGCAGGGCTAGATCCCAGAACCCTGGGACACCTAATGACTGAGCCACCCGGGGAACCCCATGTTCTGTGGCTTATTATTTCTAGGAGAGGAGGCTCAAAATGAAGGTTTTGAGGTCATTTATTTATTCATTCAATAAATATTTATTGATCACTGCCTTCCTGCCAGGCTCTGTACTAGATGTTGAGGTTTAGATATGGATAAGCCGATGTGGTTTCTGTCTTTATCAATCTGACAATTTAGCACAGTAATATTTCCACTTATTGAATTCTAAATGTATACAGCAGGAATCCTACATTCTTTATTTCATCTTCTTGAGGTGGGTATTATCATCCCCTTATTTAAAATGAGAAAACTAAGGCTCACAGAGTTTAAGAAACATTCTCCAAATTCACTCCATGAGCGCCTTGGATAGGCTTGATTCCAGTGTCCATTCGCTTACTACTGGGAAGGCGTATGCTCTCCTCCAAGGAGATCTACGGGGCACTTTGTTACATAAATGTTGATGAGATGCTCAGGGGAATAAATCTAACTTTTTTTTTTTTTAAAGGTTTTATCTATTTACCTGACAGAGATCACAAGTAGGCAGAGAGGCAGGCAAAGGGTGGGGGGTAGAGCAGGTTCCCAGCTGAGCAGAGAGCCTGATGGGGGGCTCAATCCCAAAACCCCAGGATCATGATCTGAGCCAAAGGCAGAGGCCTTAACCCATACTGAGCCACCCAGGTGCCCCAAACCTATCTAACTTGCTGTGAATCTGCATATCCCAAACTTATTTCATTACATAACTCCTCCTTTTTTGGGTAAGGGCAGCAGCACCCCTATTAATGAACTGTGGATTCTTTCTGAAGAACATAGCCACACGCCCAAGAGAATTATAAATGTACTTCCGCACAAAAACTTGTACGTGGATGATCAGAGCAACATTATCCATCATAGCCAAAAAGTGGAAACAACCTAAGCATCCACCACCAACAAAATGTGGCCCATCCACGCAATAGAATGTTACATGGTAGTCAAAAAGAATGATGTACTGACAGGTGATAAGACATGAATAAACTTTGAAAACGTTATAATAAGTGAAAGAAAGCAGGCAGAATGGCCACATGAGCATGTGTTTCCTCTTATATGAGATATCCAGAATAGGCAATTGCACAGAGACAGAAAGACACATGGTTGCCAGGGTACAAGGTCGGGGGGCGGTGGGCAGAAAAGGTGAACACTAGTGGGTACAGAGTTTCTTTTTGGGATGATGAACTGTTACGAAGTTAGGTAGTGATGATAGTTGTCCAACTTTGTGACTATATTTACAAGCATTGACTTGCACATGTTAAAATGATGACTTTTATGGCATTTGAATTTTATCTCAAGTTTAAAAAAAAAATGTGATCATGCCTAAGTGGACCAGGAATAACATACCACTGGCCTGTGGGTCCTGCTGTTTCATACAGTATCGTTAATGAGGTATTAGAGATCTTTGGGGCTGCTATCCTTCCCTGAATAGGTAATAGCTCTCAAAATCCTAAGCAGAAAAACCCAGACAGGTACAGAGAGTGAGGGCAAGCTTGGAAACAGGAGCATGAGTGTCTGCGCGGGTGGTATTGCACACACTGTGGGATTATTTATCGGTTAGGTATGCTTAGCCTATTTTGACAACAGGCCAGAAAGCAAAGTTCCTAAACCCCTCCTCATCACCGGAAGGTTTCAATCCCAACAACTGATTATCCCATGTACTTGGCAGAGAGGCCTCCTTTTATTTGAATAACATCTGATTCATCTAGGTTTATAAAACTGAATTATAGAATTTTAGAACTGGAAAGGGCTTCTTTAAAAAAGGTTGTATTTATTTGAGGGGGGAGGGGCGGAGGGAGAAGCAGACTCCCCACTGAGCAGGGAGCCCCCGGCAGGGTAATCCCAGGAGTCTGGGATCATGACCTGAGCCAAAGTCAGACACTGAACCAACTGAGCCACCCAGGTACCCCTGAAAAGGGATTTGAAGAGGGATCATCTGGCCTGATCCTCTTACTTTATATATAGGGAGACTGAGACCCAGAGAAATACAGTGACTTGCCCAAGGTGCTTGGCTGAGACTGCCAGTTGTTTTACAATATCTTTTCTCCCATCCTTTTTTAAAAAAGATTTTATTTATTTATTTGTCGGGGAGAGAGAGCGCACACATGCACAAACAGGGGGAGTGGCAGGCAGAGGCAGAAGCAATCTCCCTGCTGAGTAAGGAGCCTGATGTGGGACTCAATCCCAGGACCCTAGGATCATGACCTGAGCCAAAGGCAGACGCTTAACCCACTGAGCCCCCAGGTGTCCCTTTTTTTCTCCCTTTCTTCCGGGGAAATGACCCTCTTCAGCAATGCACATGATTGTCTGAAAAAAGGGCTATACTTCCTTAATGAGATGTGGTTGTATAACTAAGTTCTGGCCAATAGAACGTAAGTGGAAGTGGTGTGAGGAACTCCAGGGAAGTGTATTTAAAGATTAGGGGCTGGGATCGGGCATGACCCTCTTTCTTCCTGCTGGCTGGGTTGCAGATTAGAAGGCTAGAGTTCAAGCAGCTGTTCTGGACCACAAGGTAGAAGCTTATTGGGAGAATAAGGGCACGATAACATAGAATTCTGGGCCACCAACCCCAAAGAGTCTGATGGAAACAGAAGACAGGTATACTACCACAAGGCCAAATCAGCCACCCTGTCCTGTTTCTGTGCCTTCAAGTCTTATGGTATGATTTACAGAACTGCCATACCAGCTCTGGAACATTCAACTCCAGACATTATGTGAAAGAGAAACTCTTTTTTTTCTTTTCAGTCACTGTTATTTCAGGCTCCTATCATTTACAGCTGAACTAAATTCTGACCCATAATGTAAACAATTACATTCTAGGTTGGAAACTCAGGTCTCCTGAATCTAAGTACAGGACTATTTATTATGAAGATTATTACTATTAATAAGAAAAGCAAAACTGTGCTAAGTTGTGCATATAATAGTTACTATTAATTTTTGAATGCTTCCTATAAGCAGGTCACTGTTTAAATACTTTTAGGTATCATGTACTCATTTAAGTTTCATGTCAACTCAGTAAGATCTATGACCATAATTTCCATTTTACAGACAGAGAAACTGAGGCACACAGAGAGTGAATAACTTACCCAAGGGCACACATTTAGTCAGAGGTAGAGTTGAGATTCAACCATGAAGTATGGCTCCTGATCCTGGGCTCTTAACTCTTACATTATACCCTCTCTTATGAGGTGAGCTCCTCCTCATCCTCTCTAGCCATTTTACTGAGGAGGAAACTGAAGCAGGCAATTTTCTAATCATTTCCTTTAAATTGCTTTGCTAGGCAGTGGTGCAGTTAGCATTAGAAGTCAGTATCCTCACTCCCAGCTCAATGCTCTCTCCCCAGACCACCCTGCAGTCTCAGAGGCCACCTGGACAGATAGATAACCCCCCAAAACCACCTCCAGTCTCCCCCTCCAACACACACACGTACACACACACACACACACACACCACCCAGCAGGCACCCAGACATTTTTGTGGCCAGGATGGCTACAACCTCCTTTGAAAAGGAGCCAGCTTTGCCCTCCACCAAATAACTTTGTTTTATTTATAGTCTCCTGCTCAGAGCTTTTGAACTGGCTATTCATTCCAGGGAAGATCTTGATAACAACTGTTCTTTGGAGAGGGTTCATAGAAAACAATGTGAATAAACACCACAGAGGCCCTGTCTGTCTAGCAGAGCTTTGCTCCTGGGGGTGTTTATAAGACAGTGTTGGTGTCTGGGTGCAAAAGACTTGGAATTCAAAATGGTGGTTTGGATTTTCAATGTTTTTGCTTTAATTCAATAAAGTTCATTCTTTGCTTTCAACAATCTCAAGGCACAGGCAAAGGAGAGAAATTACCTTTATATGGAATGTAACTCCAAAAGAGGCAGTTCTTGTTTTCTTTGCTACCTGCTTAGCAGGGACCTAGGACCAGTTACTGTAGTGATTGAGTGGTGGGGAGCCATCTCAGGAATTTATAAGCACTAAAATGGCAAAAGGAATGAATGGCATTTTAGAACAGAAAATCGTAAAAGAGGGATACCTGGGTGGCTCAGTGGGTTAAAGCCTCTGCCTTCAGCTCAGGTCATGATCCCAGGGTCCTAGGATCAAGCCCCGCATCAGGCTCTCTGCTCAGCGGGGAGCCTGCTTCCTTCTCTCTCTCTGCCTGCCTCTCTGCCTACTTGTGATCTCTGTCTGTCAAATAAATAAATAAAATCTTAAAAAAACAAAACAAACAAAAAAACCCCACAAAACACCCCACTCTGAAAACATCCTACTCCACAATGAAGGTGGAGTAGACTGGGGTAGAACCATAAGATCCAGTACATCTACACTTAAAAAAAAAAAAAAGAAAGAAAGAAAGAAAAGAAAACCGTAAAAGAAGAAGAGGAAGAAGGAGAAGAAAGGATTATTTTCAGAAGTGAACCATGAACCTACTATGTCTTCTGACTTGTGGTCAAAGGTGCCATCCTACAGCGCAACTATGTCACATGTGTTTGGAATTATTCGGCCTGGATGCTAATCTCTGCTCCAGCAGTTGCAAGTTATGTAACATTTCCTCTTTGTGAAATTGATGTGTGTGTGTTGGGGGTGGTGGTGGTGGACACACACAGGATGATTGTGAGGAGTGGTGCTAACCCTGTAGGGGAAATAGTAGAGAACTAGCCATGCCTGGTTCAGGGATAACACTCACTCACTCAGTGAATGGTGGGTCCTAAGGGCAGCCTTCTTTATTGCTTCCTTTGTGATTCCCCCAGGCGTAGAGGAAATGATATTGGGGTGTTCCTGAAGGTGAGCCCCAGGGAGGAATGGAGGCAGGTAGCAGGTTGGTGCTTGACTCAAACACGTTCATTCCCGTTGAGTTACTACTCTCTATCAGGGACTATTACCATGACATGACCTTTCTGTATTGGAGTCCCCATAATGGCTTATATAGGGAGGTAGAAGTCCTCAAGGATAGGGCAGAACAGAGCCACTAAATGGGTAGTACAAAGCCTCCGGTGGTGCTCCTGTGGGTAGGAGAGGTCTCCTTAAAGATCTTTTTTTTCTTTTTTTTCTTTTTTAAGGTTTTTGTCTATTTCAGAGAGAGAGAGAGAGAGCAAGCAGTGCTGAGGGGCAGAGGGCGAGGGAGAGAAGCAGACTCCCTGCTGAGCAGGAAGCCTGATGTGGGGCTCCATCCCAGACCAGGAGATCGTGACTCGAGCCGAAGACAGACACTTACCCAACTGAGCCACCTAGGTGCTCCTCTCCTGAAAGATCTAAGGGAAGAGGAAGGGGCTTCTGTCAAGCACCAGGCTGGGGAAGTGTATAGTGTGATAGAGAAGAGGCTCCCTTAAGCCACAGTGGCTTAACATAAGTGGCTTCCTTACTGGAAGGTATGGATGGCATTTAAAAAAGGGAAAACTTGTGTTTTCCCGGAGGCCTGAGTGGGAAACATCTGAACGCCAAAGCTACTGGGAGGGAGGACTCATAACGTTGGAACGGGTGGAGGTTTCTTCAGGTGAGCTCGGGGGCCTCCATAGGATGAGGGTGTATTCCCCACTCTCTGTAGGAAGAGGTATGGGAGCACGGTGGGTGGAAGTCTTCGGGGGACCTCGGGGAAACGGCTCGCCCAGCTCCGCGAGTCCCCCGCGGGGCTGAAGAGCCGCTCCCGTCCCCGACAGCCCTCAGGCGGCCCCGCCCCCCTCGAGCGGACTACACTTCCCGGCAGCCCCCGCGGGTGGCGGCGGCGGCGGCGCGGGCAGGAGGAGGCGGCGGTGTGAGAGGCGGAGGGGGCGGTGCGCGCCGGGTACGCGCGCCGGCGACCATGGCGTTCGCCGGGCTGGAGCGAGTGCATTAACCCCGGGAGGCGGCGGCGGCGGCGACGAGGGAGCGAGCCTCGAGCGGGCGGGCCTAGCCTGAGGGAAGGGAGGAAGGGGCGGGGAGAGCGCCGGAGGGAGGCCGGTCGGCCGCGGGCGGGCGGGCTTGCAGCGCAGCGCCGAGAGGGGCCCGCGGGCCCATGAGGAGGCCCGGGGACCATGGGCTCCAGGATCAAGTGAGTGCGGCCGGGCGGAGCCGGGCCGGGCGTGGGGCGGCGAGGTCGGGAGAGGGCTGCAGGCCGCGGGCGGCGCGAGGGACTTGTTGCCCGGGCCTGAGGGGCGCCCCGCGTGCCGGCGTCACGCGGGGAGGGGGACGGTTGCCATGGCGATCCAGGGAGGCGCGGGGGCGGGGAGCGCGCGGGGTGGAAGGGCTCTGGTGGTCAGGTGTCCCCTCCTCACCTGAGGGCGGGAGTCGCAGAGATTACAAGGTGGCCCCCTCCCCGGGATAACAGAACCTCTGAAAACGCTCACACAACTGTTGGGGGGAGGGTGAGAAGTCTCCGGAAGCAACTCCCCAAATGGGTGTGTTTGGGGCGCCCCTGAGAGTTGGGCAGGTCCTGAGAGGTCTGCTTACGGCCTGCGGTCCCCACAGAAAGTCGCCTGAGGTCCTCGGAGGGGCCACTCCTGGATTTAAGGTCTGGGTGGACTGAGGAGGAAGGCCCCTTTCTCTTTCCTCCTTTACCTCTTATCTGTGAAAGTCGCCACACAGCAAGGGCCAAAGGCTATGAAGGAAGATGCCTCTGTGTCGTAATTGAGCACCTGATCTTGATAGTGGCTGGAGAGGCTTTGTAAATCCAGTCTGGCAAATTCCCTCATTCATTCACCTCGGGTCCTCGGTGGGGGATTCGTTTTCTGGGGATGTTGTTGATACATCAAACTTCAGGACCCATTGAAACATTGTTGCCTTGCTTCTAGACCTAGAAGTTGACTTTGGAAAGTGCAACTTTTATGCAGTCCAGTTTGGGTGTGTTGCTTTAGACTCTATCTCCCCTTCCCGTCAGGTCCTTTTTGGGCCTCTCCCTTCCTCAGCTCCAGAACATGAGATGCCTTATCTCTAATCACTAACAAATGTTCACTTTTCTCTGTGAGTAATAGAATTGTTGAAGGGCACTTAAAAACAAAGTTGACAGCATAGGCTTTTTCCCTAAACGGCTTTCATAGGACACTTTAAACCTGCTTACACGAAAGTCTGTGGAATGTGTTTATTTCAGCACTTTGAGAATAATGCTGGGGAAGTTTGAAAGGGGAAGGGCCCTGAGGACAAACTCTAATAATTATTCAAATGTTGTCTCTCATGTCCAGTCGATGTCCATGCAGCGTGGCCCCTGCCCATCCTTGGTAGTCCCTTGACTGGCTTAGGCTTCCCATTCACCAGTGGCTCATATGTGTGGTGGCAGGCCTGAGACATCCGCTAAATGAAGCTAGAAAAGTTCGCTTATGATAATGAAAATAGAACAGTCGGATGAGCACGCTGTTCGTTTGTGATTTTGTGGAAACAAGGGGAGAGAGTTAGAAGTGTGCTCCAAACAACAGCTTAAGAGGTTTGGGAGGTAAAAAGACATAGTTTGTAAAGCATTGGGATTAAGGAGGTACTCCAAGTTTAGCTCCTGCTTCTAAGAAAGAGTTGTAAAGTTGAATTTCAATAGCACTTAGAAACACTTTCCAAAAGCCACCTTACAGTCGCGGAGTATGCTTGTGAGGATGCTTACCTTTGTTACAGAGACGTTCAGAAACTTGCCTGACTGACATAAGGCTGTCAGTGTCAGAACCAGCATGAAAATCCAACCAGTGGAAGGTCAAATGCCTGGACCTCAGGTCTCTGTCTTGCTCTCGAAGGTCGCAGGTTAACATACATTTCTCAGGTGTGTTTTGTGGAACCCATTACTGTTACAGCTGAGCACTTGGGTGAAGGAACTTACTAAGGTGTGAAATTAGTGTAAAGAATAGCTTTTTTGATCTTGAAGCTACCTTGCTCTGGGATAAAAGCTTAGGCTTGGGAAATATGTTTGCTTTATTTGTGGTGGGACTGAAAGAGAACATGAAGAGAAGTTATGAAAAATAGTTGTGATTTATGGTGACTCTTGATTTCTGTCCGCAGCTAGGAATGGGGATGGACAGGTGGCTAGGGACCATCTACGTAGATGCTGCCCCCTAGTCTTTGGAGGAAACAGAACTTTGGTCACTAACTGTTCTACCCTGAAAGGAAAGAACAGAATTAGCTCAAGGTATTGAGCTGTCTGAGTTGAAATCTAAGTGTGTAGGCTCTGTTGTGTAGGGACAGCCATGAGTGAGTGTGTGTGTGTGTGTGTGTGTGTGTGTGTGTGTTGGGGTGGGGGTGGAACACAGCACTCTGGGGCCCCTCAATAGGAGAGCACTATGGCCGCCAGTGTTTCCTCTTATCTCTGATGCTATGTGGCCCAGTCAGGCTGATGATGTGGAATCAGAGCTGGTTCAAATTCCAGCTCTTTTGTGTACTGACTGGAACTTCACACAAACTACCTCTTTCATCCTGTTTCCCTGAGGGTATAATGGGGAGGACTATGTTGCAGAGTCATAATGAGCAATAAATGCCATATCAACATGATTGCTGGGCCTGTATTAAAAATTCAGCAATTGTTAGTTCTCTTTTATACCTTCTCTATCAAAAAACAAGAAAACCCATATATTTTATGCCAGAAATGTCAGAAATGGTATGTTTTAAGAGGTGAAGAAAGTTTTGATCAAGGAATTAGACTGTTAATGCGAAGAGCAGGACTTAACATTCTCTTATTAAATAAAATTTGATTAAAACAATACTGTGTAATCATACAGCTCCTGTCTGTTGTATGATTAGTAATAAAGCGGTTGCGTTGCTAGCACAGTTGTTGAGTTATAGTGCTTGATCAGACTTGAAGCTAAGGCCGGTTGAGCATAATCTCTGTGTCAGGCATGGTGGTACTGCTTTATGTGAACCATTTCATCAACTCCCCACAACTGTCCAATGATATAGGTACTACCGACCACATTTTTCATGAGAGAAAGGGAGTTTATTTGCCTAAGATTGGTTGCTGTCCCCAGGAAGCCTGCCCTGATCCTGGTTCTGCACTCTCAGCCCCTCCCAGCTCAGCCAGCTGCCCTCATCTGTGCAGCCACCCCTAGCCTAGGCCTGGTGCCCCTCATCTGTGCACTCCTTCCTCATCCTAGGCCAGGTGCCCCTCGTGTGTTTCTGTGGCCCCTTGTGTTTCTCACTGTTCTAGCACCAAATTTAGTTCCTTGACCGCCTTCCATATTAAACTGGAGAGTAAACTTCTTGAGAGCAGGACTGTCTTATTTGTCCTTGAGTTCCCTGTGTCAGACCTGGTACCTGACATACAGAGTTGTTTAGGAAGAGTTTATGGAATGATTTAAGAAGTGTGGTAGGATCTGAAGATCCTGACTGAGGCTCCAATGTGAGTTTACATAGAGTTATAAGAACAATTTGCTACCTGTACTCTTGAGAAGAAAGAGGTTTTATGTTTTTAAGTTAATTGCCCTGGTCTGTGCAGAGAATTACTTACTTTTTTCTTTTCTTTCTTTCTTTCTTTTTTTTTTTTAAAGAGATTTTGTTTATTTATTCATGAGAGACAGAGAGGCAAAGGGAGAAGCAGTCTCCCCAGGGAGCAGGGAGCTCAATGCAGGAATCAATCCCAGGACCTGGGAACCACATCCTGAGCCAAAGGCAGATGCTTAACCAACTGAGCCACTCAGGTGCCCAATTACTTACTTTTTCTAAAGAGTGCTTTTTTTTTTTTTAGTTCATGTTCATCTAAACGAACATTGTCTAGCTTCAAACCAAGCACCTACTTGGCAGGGAAAGAAAAGGTCACCAGTGTGCAGGTAGCACCCTGGAAAGCTCCTGAACTTTAAACCTGAGCAGACCTTTATCTAGAGGGATAAAAGGAGCAGTGGAAACTGGCAATCTTCAACAGGTAGGTTTAAATCTTATTTAGTGTTTGAGTGATCCCAGTGGACTAGAATGTGGTTAATATGAAGCAATTTAACTGATAATGCAGACATACAGCAGGAAACTGTGTGGCAGTTTAATATTGCTTGTGGTGACATCCTAGAAATTGTTTCCAGGCACCAAGGGCAGGAAGTGGATTTTAAGTAATCGAAGGAAGTATTCTAAGTGAGTTTGAGGAAACCTGACATTTATGGATGCAGAGAAGAGCGTACTTTAAGATTTGAAGCCATAGAGACTGGACAGGGCAGCTCATTTGGCCTTGTGGTGGTATTAATTCTGCATTAGCCAACACACCTGTCTTCTGTCCCTGTCAGACCGTGACCTCTTTGAGGTTTGTGACCAAGAAGTGTATCCATTTATTCACTCACTCACTCACTGTAGGACTAAGGGTGTGAAGCACATCTTGAGCACTCAAAAAATATTAGTCATTACTGGTATTGTCATGATTAGTATCATGTGCCTGCTAGTGGGCTGTGTGCTAGGGACACAAAAATGAAAAGGTTTTTCTTCATTTTAAGGTTTCCCAAACTCTCTGTAGTGAGACAGAAATGCAAAACAAAATAAACTCCCTCCAGGCCCCCTCTCCACCAATAAAAACCCCAGTATGATACACTCTCATCAGTGCTATGGTGGAGGTGCAGCTAGTCCTGAATAGGTAAGGAAATGGAGAGACTGTTTTCCCAGGACGGCTCAAGCAAGGAAAGCAGGCTTTATCAAGAAGGTGTTTTAGCTGAGACAGGAGAGATGAGTAAAGGTGTGAAAAGGGCAAGAGTGGTAGCAGAGGGGTGTGGTGATGGTGGTGGCAGTAGTCTCAATAGAGGGAGAAGCAGTATGTGTGAAGATGTGGCATATTAGGGAAATAAAAATGTTAATTACCACTTTTAGGCACATGCCTAAAAAAAAAGTTGTGTTAGACATTCAGAATTATGCTAAATAACACATACTTGTTCCTGCTCTCATGGAGCTTAGAGTCTGGTGGACCCAACAGGTTAAAAATAACAGATCAATTCCCATAAAGCCACGTGGATGTGCTAGAAAGGAAGGGAATGCCGAGGGAGAATGCAGGGGCGGCTGTCCTGTTTTAGAACAGGTTTACTGTAGAGCTGACATTTGAGTGGAGACTTTGAGCATGAAAAAACATTTGTCCTGTAAAGGGACTGGGGAAGACTTTTCATTTCAGGTGGAGTTGAGCATATATATACAAAGGCCTCGAGGTGAGAAAACCCTAGATACATTTTGGGAACTGCTTGAAGGCCAGAGGTTTGGGTAGTGACTGATGGGACAGAGCCTTGAGGTAAGGTCAGAGATACAGACAGGGGGCTGAGTAGGGCTTTGTAGCTCATGGCAGTTAGAAAACAACTTATGGTGTAATTAACATACTGTAAGATTTATTTTTTTTAAATATATAATTGATTTTTAGCATACTCACAAAAGTGTGATCAAACACTGCTATCCAATTTAAGAACATTTCATCACCCCCAGAAAGTAACTTTGTACCCATTAGCATTCACTTCCCATTCCCCGAAACCTCAGCCCTGAGCAATCACTAATCTGTTTACAGTTGCTGTAGATTTATTCTGGGCATTTCATGTAAATGGAATCATACAATATATAATCCTTTGTCTTCCACTTAATATTATGGTCCTGAAGTTTATTTATGTTACAGCATATAAATATTTCATTACTTTTTAATTGGTGAATAATATTTCATTGTATAGATAAAGCCACATTTTGTTCATCTATTCATCAGTTGTTAGGTATTTGGGTTGTTTCCACTTTTTCACTGTTATGAATAATGTTGCTGTGAACATTTTGTGTGGACATATGTTTTCCATTTCTCTTGGGTATATACCTAGGAGTGGAATTGCCGGATCATATGGTAACTCTGTTTAAGAAACCGTAAAACTGTTTTCCAAAGCAATTGTACCACTTTGTGTAAAGTGGTACCTCATTGTGGTTTTGATTTGGCCCAAATGATAGTGTAGAAAACAAAAAAATCAGAGTAGACCGAGAAGTTTCTCAGAAGACGTTGAAACTTGAACTGAAAGAAAGGTGAGACTTGATTAAGGGAGGATGCATTCCCGGAGGGAGACCAGTGGAAGTTTTATGACTTGGGAGTGGGATAACCCCTTTGCATTGTTTTCTGGTACAGAAAAGCAGCTTTGGCTTCTTAGGATAGCTCTTTTTCAGTCTTATTTTTGGACTGCTCATCATAGGATCCCATTACCAAAATGCACCACAGACTTGCTTGTTTTGTAAGGCCTGTTACGTAGCAGAGTTGACCTGTCTCCCTACTGTGGGATAAGACCAGAAGTTGAAATGTGATGTCCTTCATCTAGGGGTTTACCTAACCCCTCTCCTGCACCCAATTACTGCCTCTTCTCTTTCCTCTAACCATGCAGTGTTTCCCTGCCAGTCCCCATGGAAGACCATACAAAAACTTGGGGTGGTGGAATGAGAGTCTTGTTGGAGACTGATCTCCCCATTATTAGTCCCCAAAGTCTGTCACTTGAATTTTTAATGACTTTTCTGGATAATGTATTGGTGCAACTTCATTCTAATCTTAGTCATTGCAGTCAACGCGGAAGGCTTTGCACAGCAGCTAGGAAGTTGAAACAGGGAAGGTAAAACCTGGAGTGTTGTAGAAAAATGTGTCTCAGGCTGTCACATCTGTGTGTAAGCTCCTGGCTGGAGTTCTCATTGTGGGTTGCAAAGGTTCAGCCTTTTTCCTGGCCCTAGAGGGAACTAATCTCTGGATTTACAACATCCTTTTTGCTTAAAAGGATTTTGTTGGGAAATGGAAAGATAAACAAGGAAGAAAAATAAACCAAAGAAAACAAAAACAAAGTTAGTCTCCTTGACTTTTATTGGAATCCATACCCATTCTTTCCAAGTATTTAGGACTTGAAAAGGAGCCATATAAAGGAAGTAACAAAAGGTATGTTCAAAATATTTGACTTCCTATAGAAAAGATAGGTTATATTCCCAAAGTTCATTTTGTAAATTGGTTACAGTATTTAGAATGTATTTTTTTTTTTCTTGGAGATACTGTTAACATAGAAATCCATGGGTATCAAAGATAAAGAATTTGTAGGCAGAGGGAACTGTGTAAAAGACAGGTATGGCAGAAATACAAGACATGTGAATAAGGGCTAGAGGAGATGGAGTTGAAAAAAGTAAGCTTATGCCACTGGAACATGATGCCACTGAAAGATTTGAGTTGGGAATGTAATACGATCAGGTTGGGATTTTTAGGACGATCACTCTGGCAGCATTAGTATAGAACTATGCTAACTCTGGCCTGTAGAAGATGATCCATTGGGGTGCGAAAAAAATGTTAGAATTTATATTTGTTTTTATATCAATTGTCAAAATTTCTGTTTTTGTATTTTCAAATGTATAAGTATAGTAAGACATTCTCACAGTTTAGAAATATATGTGTATCAGATGTATGCTCAAATTTTTTGATGGGAAGGAATGCATGGAAAAAAATTGGAGACCGCTGGTTTATGGACCTGTGTGTGTTTATGCTGTAGAAGATCAAGGCCTGAAGTGGGGTTTTGGTTGTTGAAAGAAAAGGGAAAGATTGGGGGAGAGATTTTAGGTAGAATTGACAGGACTTGGTGACAAAGTACATGTAAGGGGCAAGAGAAGAATCAAAGATGACTTGCCAAGGTTAGTGAAGTTATAAGTGAGTGTTTGGAAGGTGAGGGCCAGTTATGTAATGTGTTTGCTTTTTCTGAGGAAAAGTGGAAAGTTGTAATTGGGAGAAGGCGTTGTAGTCTGCAGTGAGAAAGGAGGAGATCTTTAAGGGCTCCTTGGTGAATGTGCGTACTTCATCCGATGAGTAAGACTTAAAGTGGGCTGAGCCAGGTTGCTGAAGGGAAATCCGTCCACGTTCGATTTAGAGAGAGAAAAAAATAAACTTTCAAACTCACTTGAGCCGCAGGAAAGGTTTCAGGGATGTTTCATTGATCTCGCCTAGTCTGTTTGAATAAACAGGAGGAAGGAAACCTGTCTAGAGCAAGATGCTGTTTGACTCCAAGCAAACAGTTCTTGTGCTCAGCGTGTGAGAGGAGCTGGGGGATGTGGGCCTTGGAGACACACGCAGTCCCCGTTGGAGTCCCAAGTTTCTCAGCCTCAGTTTTTTTTTTTTTTTTTTTTTTAAATTTGTAGAAGGAAGCTGATAAATTGACCTGTAGGATTGTTGTAAGGATTAGAAGCAATCTTGTATCTCACCTTCAGCAGAGAAATGATTGTGGAGTAAATGGCAGCTGTCATTAACAATGCTTGGCGAGGATGGGCACACTTATTTGAACCCCTGGAATCAAGGTCAAAGCAAGTGTTCCTTTTTATAGCTTTTTTTTTTTAAAGCCACAGAGAAAGTATTTGCTTCTTCTTTGTGAGTATGTTAGGTATGATGTGTTGTATATTTTACTGAATTTATTTGCAGTTCTGTCATCCTCATATGCAAAGCATTATTCCTTTTGCTGGCTGGGAGAAAAGAAGCTTAAAGTCCACTTAGATAAGAAGAGCATGTGAGTAAGAACAATAGTATTTAACATTTGATGCCTCTCCTCTCAATATCTGAAAATTTTTATTCAGTTCTACGTAAGATTTGCATCATTTATATTTCTTTGTTTAGCTGATGGTACTGTTCATTTCTAGGTTTTATTTATTTATTTATTTATTTATTTATTTAAGATTTTATTTAGGGCGGGTGGGAGAGGAAATCTGAAGTAGACCCCCACACTGAGCACAGAGCCTGATACAGGGCTTGATCCCACAACCCCGAGATCATGACCTGGGCTGAAACCAAGAGTCGGACACTTAATGAACTGAGCCACCCAGGCATTCCCACTTTTAGTCTTTTTAACCTAACTTCTCATTTCTTTTTCCTGGGTGCTTAAAATTATTGTTCTTAAGACTTTTTTAAGGGACGTCTACAAAAGTAGAGAGAATAGTACAATGAGCCCTCAAATGGCCATCAGTGTTAAAACACTTATTAATGTATGGCTTATTTAGTTCCCTTTATAGATAACTGGCTGTAACTCCTCCTGTCCTCCAGACCTGGATTATCTTGAAGTGAATTCTGACTATCATATCTCATTCTTTTTTTTGTTTGTTTTGTTTTCAGAGAGAGGGAGAGTAGAGTTTTTTTTTAAGGTTGATTATTTATTTGATAGAGAGATATCACAAGTAGGTAGAGAGGCAGAGAGGGGGAAGCAGGCTCTTTGCTGAGCAGAGAGCCCGACATGGGGCTTGATCCCAGGACCCTGAGATCATGACCTGAGCCGAAGGCAGAGGCTTTAACCCACTGAGCCACCCAGGCGCTGAGAGTGGAGATCTTGAGAGAGGGAGAGGGAGAATCCTAAGCAGCGCAGAGCCTGACCTGGGGCTCCATCTCAGGACCCTGAGATCATGACCTGAGCCAAAACCAAGTCAGTTGCTCAACTGACTGCACCACCCAGTCGTTCTGTCCTATCTTATTCTTAAATATTGCCATACGTGTCTCTAAAAGATAGACTTTCTTTTTTTAAAAACATAATAATGACATCACACCTAAAAAAGAAAAATTCCTTTGTATCATCAAATATGTTCAGAGTTTTCTAGTTATGTATATTTTTAGTGTTGATTTGCTTAAATCAAGTAAGATCATACTTTGCAGTTGATTGGTGTCTTTTTTCCTTCTTGCAATTTATTTATTGAAGAAGTGTGTTATTTGTCCTATGTAGTTTACATTGCAACCTCTTTAATATGTCCTGTCCCCTTTATTTCCTACAAATTGGTAGTTAGATTTAGTTACTTGATCAGATTCAAGTTCTTTTCTTGGCAAGAATACTTAAAATGTGGTGATAGGTATTTTCATCAGTAGGGACATTATATCTGATTATCTCTATCTCTCTGGTCTTTTTATTAGGGGCTGTAAAATGGTGATTTTTACATTATCATTTCTTCATACTAGCTACAGTATGTCTATATAGAAAAACTTGCCCATATCTGCTGTTTGGTTACTGTGAGGTACAGTTCATCCAGGAAAAGTAGGATTAAATATTTGATGCCATTCGTTTTTCAAACTGAGTTTGCTGGTATTTTCCAAAGATGACTGTTTCCCCCGCCAAGACTTAAACACATAGATTTAAACCTGTTTACTATATTTGGATTACCATAGTTCTCACTGATGTTTAATTTGTCCTATCTTTGTCTAGTGACAGCTTCTTCATGTTAGCTTCTAGAATCCTTTTGACAGGATCCTGATCCCAGTAGTTTTTAAAATAGCTCCCTTGCCTTTTGGTAGGACAAGATGTTCTGAGTTTGTCTTCTATTTTTCCTGCTCCAGACCTGTATTCCTCTGTTTCTCTAAGGAGTCTTGCTTCCTTTTGGTGGGAATTGGTGTTAGAGATTATAGTCTGGGTTTTGGGACTGTCTTTGTTTAGTTTTTTTGCTACTACGTCAGCCGTTTTTCCAGGGTTTTCCAGGGGTCAGCACTAGGAAATAAGTGTGTGTGTGTTAAAGGTAGATTGTTTGTAATGATATTTCCGATTCAAGACTATAGCATTTCTATTTAACCTCCTCATCCTTGTATCTGAATCTCCTAGTGCTTATCCCAAAAGTGCTGATTTCCAGTGACACCAATAGAAGTACCTTTTCTCAGGTAAATGGTAACATTCTGAATGCACTTTTCTCTCCTTCCCTTTTCTCATTTTATAGTTTGTAGAGAGATCACTTCTAGTAGTGTCTGGCGAGCATCCTCATTTCTCTTTAAGGACAGCACAGTTAGTACTCTGAGGAATGGATTTTGGGTTATTCAAACAATCTTATACTGATGGCCGCTTATATTGCTTCCAGTGTTGTTATTACAAATGGTGTTGTAATGAATATTCTTATAAATGTGTCTTTCTATATTTTTACCATTATACCATTGGGATAGATTTTTAGAGGTAGAATTGCTGGATCAGAGAGCAAACTTATATGTGATTTTGCTAAATAGTGTCCGATTCCCCTCCACAAGGATTATGCCAGTACATAGTCCCACATATGAGAGTGCTCGTTACCTTACAGCTTCACCAATGGAATGTGTTTGTCAGACTTTAAAATTGTTTTAATCAAAGTTATAATGCACGTGGTAAAATAGTTTGTAAGCACTGATGATGGAGAGCATTGAGTCTGTACTGTATCCCCCCAAGAACCTGTATTAACAATTTTACTTCTAGTTCTTCTAGAATGTTAACCCATAACCCTTAGGTAGATCTCACTTAATTTAACTTTAGATAGTATTTGTTGACTCCCTGAAGTGAAAGATGATGCGTGCCTTTATAGTAATTCTTTGCCTCTTCTAGGGTATTATATATTTTTAAATATATATATACATATGTATTATATATATTGGTATATATACTAATATATAGTTTTAATATATTATTTATATAATTTCTAATTTTTTAAAAAATATTTTATTTGAGAGATAATGCAAATACAGAGGAGGTGCATAGGATGGGGGAGAAGCAGATCCCCCACTGAGCAGGGAGCCCCATGTGGGGCTCGATCCCAGGATCCTGGGATCATGACTTGAGCTGATGGCAGATGCTTAACTGACTGAGCCACCCAGGTGCCTCTGTTATTTCTAATTTTTATAATGGTTTTATTTTGACATTGTTACTTAACCCTTTTTATTCCATTAACCTTCAACAGTGTTTCATTATTCTCCACTCTCTAAAGGAAGGATACCTATTGTTTCTAGTTTCTCTAAGCTGTACTTTTACTTTTATGTGGTTGTTTTAGTTCTGATCCATGGCCAGAACCAAGTCCTTTATTTTTCCTTAGGTTAAGTCTAAGAATTAAATGTTATTATGAGTGTTTAAATAAAAATGTTATTATAAGTATTTAAATACTGCTCAACATAGGCCAAGTAGTGTGCTGGAATAACCTTTTCTTCCTTTTTGGTGTAGTGCCATCCCATTTGAAGGAGAATGTTCTTAACATCAGGGTCATATAAACTTTTTTTCTTATAATCCATCCAGAATTAAAAGCTATATTCTATATTCTAATATATAGATTAGTTTTGCAATTATTTGCACAAAAAAGCACAAGGGGACACCCACCCTGTATAGATAGCAGCCCAAGATGTCACATGAGTCCTTCCATCCTCATGTTGGCAGACAGAAGGCTCTACTTTGCACACTTTGTGGGGATTGGGGCACTTTTCGGAGCATGAGCCTTGGCTTTGACTTTGACCTTGTTAGTAGCCTCAGACCAACACAGCCTGGTGCCCTGGCAGTGTTGTAATAAGTGTGTCTCTCCAAAAAAAAAAAAAAAAACCAACAACAACAAAAAAAACCACAAAAAAAACCCAACAAAACCCGGGCGGGGGGGGGAGGGGAGGCATGTCTCTCAAACTTGAGACTGATGCCTTTTAGGGCCTTGAATTTGGCAAAAGCCTTGATGGCTTTAATTTTATTTTATTGGTTTGCATCTTCTTTAGAGCCTTCTTGTGTTTCTTGACAAAAGTTTAAAGTTCCTAGGAACTTACATTCTACCTCCTTAACCTATCTTTATGATTAGGGCTTACTGATACCATTCTGTGCCATTTGGTACTGTGTGGTATGTGGTTCTTGGACTTTGCCATGTCTGCATTGCTGCCCGCAGTTCAGAAAGTGCTTGAGACTGGAAAAGAAAGAGCGGTATTTGGATTTTGATTTTTTAAAAAATATTAGTCTCATTTTCCCCTTCTCCCTGCATTTTTTTTTTAAGATTTTTTTTTTATTTATTTGACAGAGAGAGATCACAAGTAGAGAGAGAGAGAGAGAGGAGGAAGCAGGCTCCCTGCCTAGCAGAGAGCCCGATGTGGGACTCGATCCCAGGACCCTGAGATCATGACCCGAGCTGAAGGCAGAGGCTTAACCCACTGAGCCACCCAGGCAGCCCCTCCCTGCATTTCTAATCCTTTTCGCCTCTTGCATTATTTGCTTTATCATATCCTTAATCTTTTCCAAACTTAATACTTGCAGTCTAAAGGCTTTCTTTTTTTTTTTTTTTTTTTCCCCTCTTGATGGCTTCCTCCTACCTTCCTGTTCTGATCTGTGCAAAGTTAGATACATTGTTGTAATCCTGGAATGTCCCTTCATCATGCTCCTATTTCATTATTTCCTGGCCCCTGTGTTATTTTATTTCATTTGCTGGAGTTCATATTCCAGTTTTTATAGGAGACAATCACAGCAGTGGACTTGTAGAAAGGGTGCATTTGAGTTTTTCCATGTCTGAAAAATGTCTGCGTTCTCAAACCTGGTTGATAATTTGTATGCTGAGTTTTAGGCTCTAGAATTTGCCCCCAGAACTTTGAAGAAAATTTCCTACTGTCTTTAGCTGGCTTCCTCTGACCCTGCTTCCAAAGGGGAAGGGAATACTTTGCCCTCTTACTGCCATTTGGGGTATGTGTGTAAGTTCCTTGTTCAGGCTTCCTTAACGCCAGGGTGGGAAATTCCCTTTTATGAGTGGTGGGTGGGAGTTCTGATTCTCTGAGAGGACTCCACTGATAGCTCTCTGGCTGGGTAGAGTAGTGCCTTTTTTTTTTTTTTTTTTTTAAAGATTTATTTATTTATTTTATAGTGCATATGTGCACGCATGTGAGTAGAAGGGAGGGGCAGAGGGAGAAGGAGAGAGGGAATCCTCAAGCAGAATCTCCACTGAGCACAGAGTCCAATGCGGGGCTGGATCCAGGACCCTGAGATCATGACTTGAGCTAAATCAAGAGTCCGCTGCCTAACTGACTGAGCCACCCAGGCGCCCCTAGAGTAGTGCCTTTTTGCTGCTCTCGCCACGGCTTCAGTTACTGCCACAGGAGAGTGGAAGTCCAGGTTCTCCACATTCTCCACTGAAACCACAGTGAGGATGTCCTCGTTACTGCTGGGGATGATGAAAGTCCCAGCCCCCTATTTGACTTAATTTCTTTACAGCCTGGCCAAGATAGAAATTTGGTTTCTTCCCTGCTTGTCCTTTGCTGGCTTGACTGTCCGTTGGTTTCTTCCCTGCTTTGTCCTTTGCAAACACCTCTGTGGTGTTTGGCTGATGTTTGGTGGTTTTTTCCCCTGAGTTTTCTCACTTGTCAGGGTGTCCCTTTTCTGGCTCTTTGGCTGACTTTTTTTTGGAGGTTTTTTGGTCATTAATTGCTATTTATGGGTTGCCACTTTAGTCATGAATGGAGGTTGAATTTTATCAAATGCTTTTTTACATCTATTGAGATGATACGATTTTTCCCATTTGTTAATGTAAGTGACATTTATTTTCAAATGTTTAACTTTGCATCCCAGGAATAAACCCATTTGGTCATGATATATTATCCTTTTTATCCATATTGCTAGACTCCGTTTCCTGATGCTTATTTTATGGTCACATCTATATTCATCGGAGATTTTGGCTGTAATTTTTGTTTCTTGTAATGTTCTTGTCAGATTTTGGTGTCAAGGTCATGCTGGCCTCATAAAAAGGAAAGAGGATTGTATTTTAAACTAGAAGTGTTGTGGTTTTTAGTATAGAAAGTCATCAGTGCAGCTTTTTGGATGAGTGTCAAATTTAGGAAAATTCAGTATTACTCATAAGCAGTGGGAATAGGGAAATGCTTATCAGTGTTTCCCTGTAATATGAGGGGATAGGTAATCCCTCCCTATACCCCCACCCCATTATGTACTTATATTTATTTTACTTATTTTGGCTGCATAATCTCATGTCAAGTTAAGGCCTCCATGATGTTTTATCTGTTAGTGTTTTAGTGCATATCTCCTAAGAACAATTATATTCTGTATATATAATGAGGACTCTTTTACCACCACCAAGAAATTTCACATTCATACAACAGTATCTAACAAACAATCCGTATTTAAATTTTCCCGGTTCCAGTTGTGTCCTTTGCAGCTGTTTTGTTTTGAGCCTGGGTCCAGTTAGGGATCACATGTTGCATGTAGTTGTCCTGTCTCTTGTTCCCTTTTATCTAGAACTGTTCTGCCTCCCACATTTTGGCTCTGATATTGACTTTTTAAAGCATCCAGACCAGTTGTTTTATAGAATTTCTCACATTTAGAATTTGTCTCGTTGTTTTCTCATGCTTAAGTTCATGTTTAAACATTTTGGCAAGAGGCGCATGGGCGGCTCAGTCAGTTAAGTGGCTGCCTTCAGCCCAGGTCATGATCCTGGAGTCCTGGGATCAAGCCCCATGTTCGGCTCCCTGCTCAGCAGAGAGCCTGCTTTTCCCTCTGCTTGCCGCTCTGCCTATTTGTGCGCGCTCTCCCTCTCTCTCTGTGTCAAATAAATAAAGAAAATCTTAAAAACAAAACAAAAAAACATTTTGGCAACAATACCACAGGTAACGTGTCTAATGCTATGCATTTTTATTCTCCTTGGAGTTGTTCTTTTTGCTTCCATCCTTTTTTTTTAAAGGCTCTTATTTGTTGTCTTTCTTATCCTCTTGTAGCTTTCTGTTCCTGTTTTGTAAAAGTCATGTTTTTTCTGTTCTATTTAAGGATACCAGTTTCCTGAAACATATTTCTTAATCATTTTCAGAGATACATACTTCTAAGAGACGATGTTCCCATTCCTCATTTTGCAGTATTTTTAAAAGGTCTTTTATTTTCTGTATGCCCTTGAGCAAGGTGAGCTCTATCTAGATTTGTTGTTTGCCATAAGCAAGGTGAGTGGGTTACCATGGGCACTGTTCTTTGTGCCCTCAGTGGCTGTCAGGTCCCCTTCTCAGATCTTGTATCTGAAGGACTAGTTCATATTCACTGTTCCAGTTGTATTCCTAGTGACTAGCAGGCATCTGTGCTACTGAGGTAAAATTTTATTCCCTCACTGTCTGATACTCTCCTATTCTGAACTCTGTTCACCTATAGAAGAAATGAAAATTCCAAGTATACTCCATTAGAGTTGTTCTTGTCTCTGTTCTCACTGTGCTTTTTGTGTGTAATTATTATAACCAATATAACTCATTTTAAAAATAATTCAAGAGATTAAGTGGCTCTCCCTATTTAAAGTACGTGTGTATGATCCGTGAGTGTAACCAGAATTGAAGGGCACAGTGACTGAAGGCGGGTAGACCAATTAACCTATTATAATAGAAGAGAGGTAATGAGGATTGATATTTGGATGTTTCCTTTTGGTTTGCATCACAATGTCTTTTAAGAATCCAGCTATCAGTGAGAGTTGTTAAGAAGTAGGTATCGGGGGCGCCTGGGTGGCTCAGTGGGTTAAGCCGCTGCCTTCGGCTCAGGTAATGTTCTCGGGGTCCTGGGATCGAGTCCCGCATCGGGCTCTCTGCTCAGCAGGGAGCCTGCTTCCCTCTCTCTCTCTCTGCCTGCCTCTCTGTCTACTGTGATCTCTCTCTGTCAAATAAATAAATAAAATCTTTAAAAAAAAAAAAAAGAAGTAGGTATCGGAAGATTAAAAAGTCTTCACAACCAGATAGATGATGACTCTAGGGTTTGTAGCCAGGGTGACAGAGGAAAAGGTGGCAGTGCTGGCATTAAAAAAGAAGGAAGTAGAGATTTTTCTGGGCTTGATTTTTTTTTTTTTTCATTGCTTTGATTTGAGTTGTTTTTTTTTTTTAAGATTTTATTTATTTATTTGACTGAGATCACAAGTACGCAGAGAGGCAGGCAAAGAGGGAGTGGGGAAGCAGGCTCCCTGCTGAGCAGAGAGACTGATGTGGGGCTGGATCCCAGGACCCTGGGATCATGACCTGAGCTGAAGGCAGAGGTTTAACCCACTGAGCCACCCAGGAGCCCCTGATTTGGGTTCTATTGAGTGTGAATTTATTATCCATGCAGTGCTCTCCAGGGGACAGTTGAAATTTTGGACCTGAAGGTCATTGGAGAGGTGAGAGCTAAAGATAGTTAGGGAGTCAGTTACAGAGTGGTGAGTAGTGAGAACTAAAGATATTTCATAAATCCTAAGTAGGCAGATGGAGGGCAGGAGGGAGGGAAAGATCAGTAAGATGTTGGAGACATCTCACCTCCTAAATCCAGATATCAGGTCCTGTTTATTCATGTACTCTCCTCCTTATCCACTGTTGTCCTCTTGGTCCAGGCCACCATACTCTCAGCATAATGGCTGTGATTCCTCCCGACTGGGTTCTTTACCACTCTTGTTTCTCTCCAGTCCTATCTGTACAGTGTCCAGAGTGAGTCTTCCAAGGGCCGACCTGATCAGGTCAGTTCACTGTTACTCTTCTTGTTTTTCCTGTGTTCTACAAACTTCATGAAATCAGGTACTGTAAAAGCCTTGTTCACTGTTAAACCTTGAGTGACTTACACAGTATGAGTCACATAGTAGGTACTCAGTTAATACAAACTGGATAATTAAATGAATGTTTAATACAGTGTAGAGGTTTGGTGTTGATTTGGTTTCATCTTAAAAGAGTATGATCAGGGGCGCCTGGGTGGCTCAGTGGGTTAAGCCTCTGCCTTTGGCTCAGGTCATGATCTCAGGGTCTTAGGATCAAGCCGGGCATTGGGCTCTTTGCTCAGCAGGGGGCCTGCTTCCTCCTCTCTCTGCCTGCCTCTCTGCCTACTTGTGATCTCTCTCTCTCTCTCTCTCTCTCTCTGTCAAATAAATAAATAAATAAATAAAATCTTAAAAGAGTATAATCAATAAGTACTCTTTTCATATATTTAACCCCACTATTTGTGATTGTTCCAAATAACTGATGATCCCCAAATCATGTGGCTTTGGCAGATCCCCTTTGGGATTATGAATATTTGTATTTATTTTCTGAGGCTAATGTTGTTATGCTTTATTCCTGGAGTAAATCCTGAGAATGAGCAGAGAAAGTCCAGAATGTGGAGGATGCAGCCTGGGTGTGCCTCACTTGTGGTGACTACAATATAAAGTCATTTATTTTTATACTGATCACTGAGGAGAAAGTTGTTTCTCCTCTACCTGTAAGACGGCTGTTCTCTTTGGTGCCAGAGGACGGGCAATCACAGCCTGGAATTAAAAAGGAAGAAATTTATAGAGAGTTCTGATGGCCTACTTCTTAATGTTTTCTCTGGCAAATTGGTCTCACCTTTCCCACCTTGGTCCGACTTCCTCACTGGGAAAGTTTCATATTGCATAGGAAAGAACAATTTAGCAGGAATAGGAGTTGTACATTATTAGCTCAGTGGTGCTCAAACCCATTCAGGTGATAGGGTACCTAAAAGTCATGGTATTGTGTGGAATACTCTGAAATATTTATATATTAAATGTCAAACTACATTTTCCCCCTAAATCAGATACTATTTTATATTCTATTTTGGAATAGAATAGGAGTCAGAAAGGCTTAAGAAAAATTTATGGTAGGAAAACTTAAATTAGATTCCATTATTTTTTCATGCAAATTGGGTAGTGGCCATTTTTGGCACTTGAGCGTGGTTCCTAAACCTGCAGTGTTTTAAGTAGCATAACTGGAGAACTATTAAATTAATATGGGGGAGAGAAGAGGAAGTAAAGTAAAAGGTGACAATATCAAGGTTTTCAATCTGGGAGCATCAAAACCTCATGAACCGTAACTGGTGAGTCCGGAGGGAGAACTGGCAGGGAGGTCAAGAAGAGTGGCTTTGGTTGACTCTAAACTAATGATAGGGCTGAGGAGAAGAATGCAACAGGCAGTTAGAATGTAGGCTTAGTGCCTGTCATAGAGTAAGGCCATCAGTAAATATTGGGTGCCACTGTTACTAGGAAGAGAGCATAGAGATTTGGAAATCATTGGTGCGAATGAAGAAAATGAAGCTGTGAGTTGTTTTCAGGCTGAATATAGCAAAGCACAGTTCAAGGTTTGAACCTGGGGGAAAGAAGAGACTTAGTGTAGAGTGCTGCGGGGATGTCAGTAAAAATGGGAATCCAGAGGAGACAGTTTGGTTTAACAATGAGTTGCAGATGTCCTTTGAGAAAATGGTCTCAGTATTCTATGCATTAATTCATTCACTCAAGACAGAAATCTAGGCATTGTCTTCCCTATCTCTCCTGTTACTTGTCCCTTCAGTATTAGGATGAAATGCTGTCAAATTTACCTTCATAAGTAGGACACAAAAGTGAAACTATACAAGAGTAATGGATACATTAGACTTTATCACAATGAAATCTTTTGCTCATCCAAAGACACTCTTTACGGAAATGACAAGTCAAGGCACTGAGTTCTAAAAACTCAATACAACTCAGTAAGACAATCTAATAAAGAAAAATGGGCTAAAGATTTGAACGCTTTATCAAAGGAGATATGCAGATGGCAAATAAGCTTATGAAAAGATGCTTGGCATCATTAGTCATTGGGAAAATGCAAATTAAAACTACCTTGAGAAAGCCCTGACGCATCCCGTAGAATGGCTAAAATTAAAGAGACTTACATTAGGAAGTGTTAGGAAGAATGTGGAGCACCTGGCATCCTCATGCCTTCCTGATAGACTCAGAGATAGGCCATGGTGTTCAAAACCAAGTTTATGGGGTCATGTTCCTGAGCTTCCCTCCTTCTGTTATCTCCCCAGTTCCCTGGGGCTCCCTGTCAATTCTGCTGGCCCGAACACTGGGGCTTTATTTATCCTGTTCTGCTGTGCCCCTCCCACGACTACATCTGTGATCCAGACCTAGCAGTGGGAGGGCACAGAGGACAAATGAGTAATTGGGATTTGCCCCATTCTCTTCGGGTTACACTACTGGTTGGAAAGGAAGATTCTTCACTCACTGCTTTAGGTATCTGTAGATCCTCCCACTTTCCTATTCCTTGAGCCTGAAATAGAGTGCTTTTCCTGGAACTCTGTCTATGCTGTTGTCAACTTCCAGTTTTTATGCCGCCTTATGTCCATGCTGAGTGATAACCAGAGGAAAGGTATGGTTTATCACTGATTGGGTGAAATTTTGAATTCTGATCTTCTGCCCCAGTGCATGTACTATTGTTTACCTTTTTTGATCCCTCACGTAGGTGCTCCTTGAATTTGACCCTGGGTGTATAGAAGTATTTTATAGCTGTGAGAGACAAGGTGGAGTAGGCTGACTGTATTTTACTTGGAACCAGAACTTCCAGATTTCTTTTTATTTATCCTGCTCTGCATTCATTGGACTCCTTGAATGTGTGAATATGTATCTCTTGTCAGTTTTGGAAAATTTTCAGCTCTTTTCATACCAAGAACTAAGTGAAGATGGGAATCCAAAAAGGGTACATAGAGCCTTGAAACCAGCTTGGGTTGTGCCCCATTCTCTTTACCTCTTCTGGAATATTGATTAGTCTTAGAATTTCTGGGTCTATCTTTGTCTTTTGCTTTTTTATTTTTATTTAGTTATCAAAAGATTTTATTTATTTATTTGTCAGACAGAGAGCACAAGCAGGGGGAGCAGCAGGGAGAGGGAGAAGCAGGCTCCCCACTGAGCAGGGAGCTGATATGAGACTGGAACCCGGGACCTTGGCATCATGACCTGAGCTGAAAACAGATGCTTAACCAACTGAGCCATCCGGGTATCCCTATCTTCTGCCTTTTTTTTTTTTTTTTTTTAATAATTTCTGTCTCTAAACACTGTTCTGTATAATTTCTGTAGGTTCACTAATTCACTTTGGTTGTATCTCTAATTTGTGTTAATTGTGACCTTTCTGCTCTTAGCCAACTGTTGAGTTATTTTTTTCTTATTTTGAGAAATACTTTTTTTTTTTCAGTTTTGCTTGATCATGTTATAGTTTTTCCTCATTTTTAATCCTTTTATTTCTTTAAGCTTATTGAGCATTCCATGTCCTGTAACTCATAATTCCAATATCTGAAGTCTTCAAAAGTCCGATTCCGCCATCTTCTGTTTCTCAGGTTCTTATTTATGGGCTTTGTTTCCTGGAGGGTTGTCATTTTTGCCCACGAACTATTTCTTGGAACTGTGTGTGTATGTGTATGTTTAGGCTAAGGTTGAAGTGAATTTTTTCGGAGATGATTTACGTATTTCTTGTTAGACCTCTGTGGCCGCTTTCAGTTTGTGACCATTTCAACTTGCATTCCTGGGTTGAGGTTTTTGACCATTCAGTAGCAATCCCTTGTGAGGGCCAGGTTGTGGTTGAACTTGCAGGAAGATTGCCAAGTTTTGAGAGTAATTGTTTTCATTTTAGTTCCTGAGATGTGTGTGTATGTGGATGGGTTTCTATCTTGATCATCTTTGTAGTCCCAGTTTAAATTAGGAGGGAGGAACATATATTATAATTTCTCTCTCAGGCTGGATGTTACTTTTGCCTTGTAATCCTTGAGCCCCATTTAATTGGGAGAATGAATCTTGCATTGGGTGATGTAAATAAATGCCTTCGAGGGGAAAGCTAGTTTTTGTGTTTTGCTTTTTACCCTGTTGGGTTCTTAGTTTCATTCAGTTCTTCATCTGAATCTTCCTTATTTCCTTCCAAGCTTGTCAGTGTATTTAGTTGAGAAGATAAAAACATCCATTATTTATAATTGTTTCAGTGGAGAATCAGAAGTGTACTTAGCTTGTCATATTGCCAGAAATGGAATTCACAGCTGCAGTTTCTCCAAGTTTCAACCCGAGTTAGTTACTATTCTTCAGACTTTATATGAACACTTAGCACCTCTGTATTTTTATCAGGCCGTTTCTCCTGCTTCGGATCTCCTGTCCTCCCCACCCAGCCAAATCCTGTTCACTCTGCAAGGTTCACTTCAAGTTCTCCCTCTTCAAGAGAGGCATCGCAGAGTGTCCTTGCTCAGTAGTTTCCAGATGTTTGGAATTTTGCACCACTAAAATCTTAAAAACAAGGTTTGTGGAACCACAAAGAAATGATCATCGCCCATCATCATCATTTTTAAAAAGAAATTACATTTTTACAGCAAAGAGCAGGAAGAACATGTCAGATTAAGGGTGGTTTTAAAAATTACGTACTTTTAGGGCGCCTGGGTGGCTCAGTGGGTTAAGCCGCTGCCTTCGGCTCAGGTCATGATCTCAGGGTCCTGGGATCGAGTCCCGCATCGGGCTCTCTGCTCAGCGGGGAGCCTGCTTCCCCCCGTCCTTCCTCTCTCTCTGCCTGCCTCTCTGCCTACTTGTGATCTCTCTCTGTCAAATAAATAAATAAAAATCTTTAAAAAAAAATGACGTACTTTTATATGGAAAACACACTGTGCTGTCCCCTTGTTGTCCCCCTCATTTTGCTTTTGACTGTCAAGGGCCTCACTGTAGACTGTCCACAGGTAATCAGACCCATGGCCTGCAGCCAGGATGAGGTCTTCAACCTGCAAGCCCATAGCATTTTGTTTAACCAATTGTGTGGCACCTAGTCTTGTATTTCCTCATGGCAGCTCATGTCTTACTGTTTACCTTTACATTTTATTATGTTTTATCTCCTTGACTAGACTGTAAGCTCCTTAAGACCCATTATATGTGTGTATTTAGATTACTCATAAATATGTGTTGAATGAGTTAAATTTAGATGCCTCTGATGATAGTTGAAACCTAAAAATATTTATAGAGCACACATTTGAGTATATCACAGCTTTGAATGTTGTTTATTTCTTGAGGAAAAAGAAGTTTTAATATGAATCATGAGTCTCTTATTCATCTCCCTTCTCCTCAGGGAAATTCATTCAATTAACAAACTTACCGAGTGCTTGTTAAAAGCAAGGCCTTTTGTTAGAGGCTGAGAATACAAAGATGAAGTGAAACAAAGTTCCAGTCTAGTGGGTTCTACCTACATATAACTAGAAAGAATGGACTAGCTCCTGGGAAGCCTGTATAGTAGAGCTTTGAAACAAGTCTTGTGACACTGTAGAGAGAGCAACTGTGTTTTGTGAGGGAGTCAGAGAGGCCTCCGGAGGGGAGGAGGCTTTCTTTCATTTAGTCATTGATTCGGCACATATCTCCATTGCCTACTATTTGCCAAGCTCTGTTGTAGATGCATCTTGAGTGAGTACGATGCTTGGTGATAGAGCACGTTTTAGGAAGGAGATTGTGCTCAGGAACATACCTTGTGAAGTCACAGCAGACCTGGGTTTGAGTTCATACACTGCTACTTACTAGATATTTGCCCTTGGGGCAAGCTATTTAATTTCTATAAGACTATTTTGTAAAATCCTCCAAGACTTCCTTACCTCACAGGATTGTCATGTAGATAAAAGGAGGTGTGGTATATAAAACGCTCTGCACAGTTCCCAGCCCTTTGGAATTAGCTCAACACATGATAAATATACCTACAAGGCATAGGTGATTGAGGCCTGATGAGAAGGTCAATGTGACTGTCACGTGGGGGCTATGTGTTGTGTGTTGGTAGCTGGTGGTGGCAGAAGCTGAAGGGTCTAGAGGCTCAGTTGCAAACAACGTTGCTTCTCATGCTAATTAGTATCTTTATTACTGAATGCATTTGGGAGTCTCAGAGATTCATGTTAGAGTTTTGTTTCATTTTCTAAACTGTGTTGTGCCATGTAGAGCTTAGCATAGTAGTTAGGAACATGGACTTTGGAGCCAAAATGCCTGGGTTCTGGTCCCAGCTTCATTTCCTAAATGTGTGAGCTCAGACAAGTACTTGAACAGTCTGCACTTCATTAGTTTCTTCACTGGTACACTGGGTAATAAACATAGCTGTCTTACATGTTTGTTTTGTTTGCAAACATGCTTTTAGAGTTTTATTTTATTTTTCTTTTTTTTTAAGGTGTGGAACTCTGTGTCAGAGGAGACTTATGTAAAATTTAGAGGTAAAACGTAAAAGTAGGGGTGCCTCAGTGGCTCAGGTTGAGTCTGAGTCTTGGTTTCAGCTCAGATCATGAGCTCAGGTTCCCTGGATCAAACCCAGTGTGGGGCTCCCTGCTGGGTGGGGAGTGTGCATCCCTCCCCATGCTCCTTCCCCTGCTTGCTCCCTGCTCCTCCTCCCCAAACCCCCACCACATGAAGCCTGGGGCATGGCTCACTCTCTCTCTCTCAAATAAATAAATAAATCTTCAAAAAACCATAAAAGTAGATCTATGTGATGGATCTCTTTCATTCCCTTCCCTTTCCCCCTAAGGCCTCTGATACATCTCTGGTCTACACTAAAAACCACTGCCTTAGAAAAGTGAATGTTGGGGCTTGTGGGTGGCTGAGTGAAGGATCCAACTCTTGATTTCCAATCAGGTCATGATCTCAGGGTTGTAAGAGTGAGCCCCACATCAGGCTCCCTGTGCAATGGGGAGTCTGTTGCTCTCCCTCTCCTTCTACTCCTCCCCTAAAGTAAATAAATCTTTAAAAAAAAGAGGGGGTCTTTCTCTTAAGTATTTGTCTAATTGATAATCAGGACAAAGAACTTTTATAAGTTGGGAAATTAGCATTTGTAATAGTCTACATCAGTGTATATATTTTAAGGTTTACTTATTTTAGAGTGTGTGTGTGTGTAGGGGCAGAGGAAGAGAATCCTTCAAGTAGACTCCCTGCTGGGGTAGGAGCTGTTGTGGGGCTCCATCCTGTGACCCTTGACCCATAAGATCAGGACCTAAGCTGAAACCAAGAGTCAGAGGCTCAACCGACTGAGCCAACCAGGCCCCCCTGAATCAATATTTTGATATAAATATCATGAGCCTTCGTATTAACAACTAAAATATGACTTTGTATTTTGCAAAAAAAAAAAAAAAAAGATTTTGCAAATCTCTGATTTAGAATGCTAGAGCTACAAGATGTCAAAACAGGAATAGATCTTTCTTAGTGATCTGTTCATAGAGGGAAAATTGGATCCTACAGAGGGAAGTCTTTAAAGCTATGCTACAGCCAGTCCCCACATGCTCATGTTTTAGACCTCCTGGCTCTCATTTCTTGCTCCAAGCTGCACAGCTAGTTCATTGCCAGAACCAGGGCAAGCAGATAGTTTTCACCATTCTAGGACTTCTGCTTCTTTCACCTCTTGCTGTTTTACAGTATGTATTCTTGGCTTTAATGTTGACTTTGCTCTGAAGCATTACTTGGTAAGTCTGTGGATCGTTTTTTGTTCCTCCGGTTGGTCTTGGAGTTCTCGGAGAGTAAGGGCCTGTGGACTTGGGCTCATTAGGTATTCCAAGATGCCTTTCCTTATATTGATAAATTTAAATGTCTAATTAATTACCATCTATCTGTAAATCTAGAAAAGAGGTAAACCATGAAAAATAATGATGTTCTAGGGGCGCCTGGGTGGCTCAGTGGTTAAATCCTCTGCCTTCGGCTCAGGTCATGATTTCAGGGTCCTGGGATCGAGTCCTGCTCTCTGCTCAGCAGGGAGCCTGCCTCCTCCTCCTCTCTCTCTCTGCCTGCCTCTCTGCCTGCTTGTGATCTGTCAAATAAATTTAAAAAAAATGATGTTCTAAATTAAAAACGGATATTATTTACCTCAGTGAGTAAGCAGACCCACCATCGCTGAAAATCATTAGGAAAATTAAAGTTGTTTTCCACTATGTTAATGCCCTCGATGTTAAGGAAATGGCAGACATTTGAATGGGTGTCCATGACTCGTCACACAGAGTCTGCATACTCCCGACCACTTACTCAGGAGCTAATAAAGTATTGTAATTAGTGCCTTTAAAGCACTCCCACAACCTTTAGGCTCTTCTAGTCTGTCAGGGACCATACAGATTCTTGCATTGGATTTTCTGTCTCCCTCTGTCTTTCAGTTTTAAGCATGCTTATTTAAGTGGGTCCTAAACCTCGAGGGCTATTCACCAGAATCACCTGGGGAACTTAAAAAAAATTTTGGGATCTCACTCTAGACCCTCTGAACTAGAATTTTTGGGACCTGGGAATGTGTTTTCATAAAGTTTCCTCAGGTGATTTTGTTGAAACAGTGGACGGACCTAAGTTCTAGAACAAGTGGTAAAGCTGATGCCAGCTCTGAGAGTCAGTTCTGGATTCTTAGCAGAGAGAATCTGACTCAACTTGTTTTTAATCCTGATCCCTTTATGTTCTTAGGGAATATTCCTGTATTTTGTTTCTTAGTGATGGATCAATTCATAGCAGTTTTTAAGCCGTGTTCCCATAGAACTTTGGTGTTCCATGAGTTGCTGTTAAAATTGAATGATGCTGGATATTTTCCCATAGGTCTCTGTCTTGGTCTCTCTCTCTGTCTCACACACACACACACTCCTAAATGGACAGAATATTTCCATTTTAAGTAAAAATTCCTTTTTTGAACAGAAATTCTTAATTTTGATGTAATCAAACCCATCAGTTTTTCACATTATGGTTTGTGCTTGTTAAAGATTTTATTTATTTCACAGAGAGCGATCACAAGTAGGCTGAGCAGAGAGCCCGATGCAGGGCTCCATCCCAGGACTCTGAGATCATGACTTGAGCTAAAGGCAGAGGTTTAACCCACTGAGCCACCCAGGCGCCCCCCCGCTCCCTTTTAAAAAAGATTTTATTTTTCATTTGTGCTTTTTAAAAAAGTTTATTATTTTTAGTAATCTCTACATCCCACATGAGCTCAAACTCACAACCCTGAGTTCAAGAGTCCCATGCTTTTCCAATTGAGCCAGCCAGGCGCCCCTGGTTTTTGCTTTTGAAGTCTTATATCCTTAGCTATCTAAATCTATGGTTTTGATTTTGAACACCATTAGAGGAGTGCATGGAGAAAGCCTTAGAAGGAGGTTAGATGAAAATGGAAGAATTGTAGATAGAAGAGAATGAAATTATCTCAGTATCAATTCAAAATTCTTTTCTACATTGATGGTCATGTCTGCAAATAGGAAAAAATTGATTGCTTCCTTTTCAGCCCATATGCCTTTTGTTTTTCTTGCCTTACTGCCCTGGCTTAACTCTTCAGTGTAATGGCTAAGTGGTGAGGGTGGATATCCTTGCTTTATTTCTAATCCTAGAAGGAAGGTATTTAGTCTTTCACCATTAAGTATAATGTTAACTTTAAGTTTTTCATAGAGGTCCTTTATTAGCTTGAGGAAGATCCCCTCTATCCCTAGTTTTCTGAATTTTTATCATGAATATGTTTTGAATTTTATGAACTGCTTTTTCTGTGATTGATATAATTTTGATTTTTCTTTTTTAGCCTATTAAGATGGCATAGACTCTATTGATTGATTTTCAGTATTAAGCCAGCCTTGCATCCCTGGAATAAATTCCACTTGGTCATGGTGTATCTTGTTGAATTCTGTTTACTAATTTTTTGGTAAGGATTTTTGTGGCTAAAAGGGTATTGATCTACTGTGTGTGTGTGTGTGTGTGTGTGTGTATGATTTATATTTTTGGTACTGTCTTTGTCTGGTTTTGGTATTAGAGTAATACTGGCCTTGTATAATGAGTTGAAGTGTTTCGTCCTCTTCTGTTTTCTGGAAGATATTGTATAGAATTTGGTATTTTTTTTTAATTGAAATATTTTTATTTTATGTACAGGAAGTTAGCATTAGGGTAGGTATCTTGGGTATCTTCAGTAGGTCTCTTGGATGACCCATTCAAGGAAGTTCATTTAATCCAACTAAATGAAGCCTATATCCCTTGAGTACTGGTAGAAACACTGTACGTATTGAGGGTGTGTATCTGGATCAGACCATGTGGGTTTGAGCAGATGCAACAAGAACCCTGGCCATATTTCCTCAGATGGCTCCAGTAGAACTGCTGGTGACCCATCTTTCCCATTCCCATCAGATGCAACAAGGCAAAAGGTATAATTGTTATTAATTCTTTCAGTGTTTCATAGAATTCTCCAGTGAAACCGTCTGCATCTAATGAGATGATCATTTGACTTATTTAGTTTACATAGTTACCATTTCTGATGCTCCTTATTTCTTAGTAGAGGTCCATATTTCCATATTTCCGTTATTTCTTTCTGCCTGAAGGACTTCTAACATTTCTTGTAGTGCAGGTCTGCTAGTGATGAATTCTTTCAGCATTCATAATGTCTGAAAAAAAATCTTTATTTTGTCTTCACTTTTGAAATATTCTCTGGGAATAGAATTCAAGGTTGTCAGTTTCTTTCAGTACTTAAGAGATGCTGCTCTGCTGTTCATTCATTTGCCTAGTTTCTGACAAGAAATCTGTCATTCTAATCTTTGTTCCCGTGAATATAACATGTGTTTTTGTTCTGCTTTTAAGATTTTCTCTTTAATACTGATTTTGAGCAATTTGGTTATGATGTGCCTTAGATTTCTTTGTGTTTCTTGTGCTTGAAGTTTGTTGAGATTTCTGGATTTGTGCATTTATTGTTTTCATCAAATTTAGAAAGTTTTTGATCATTATTTAGTTTTTCTGCCTCCTCCTGTCTTTGGGGATTCCAATTACTGATATATTTAGGCAGTGTGAAGTTGTTCCATAGGTCAGTGATGCTTTGGGTTTCTTTGAATTTTTTCCCTTTGTATGTTTCATGTCTTCAAGTTCATTAATCTTTCCTTCAGTGTTTATTCTGTAGTTAATCTCATTTGGTAGATTTTTCATTGTCGTTTTATCTCTAGAAATTCAGTTGGTTCTTCTTTGAATCTTGTCTCTTAATTTTGTAAACACTTGGAATATAGTTAGAACTACTATTTGAATGTCCTGTCTTCTAATTCTAACATCTGTGTAAGTTTTAGGTTGCTTTTCTTGTTATGGGTTGTATTTTCCTAATTCTTTGCGTGCCTGGTAATCTTTTTATTGACTGCCAGACACTGTGTATTTAATATTGTTGGGTGTGGGGTATTTTTGTGTTCTTACGAATATTCTTGGACTTCTGGCAGTGATCTGAGGCAATCGAAAGCTCTTCTCATTTGTTTTCCATCTCTCAAGAAATTGCTGTGCTTTGCTGCCTGACATCTTGAAAACCATTGTTTCATATATTTCATAAGTTGAGTATGAAAGAGTTTGATCCTCTGGGTTTTGATTTTAAGATTTATTAGGTGGGACTAAAGCAGTACTCAGCCTAGGATTAATTATTCCCCATTGCTAAGGTAATACCCTGTTCTATCCAGTGCACTGTAAATAATATAAAGAACTTTAAAAAACAAAGCAATTTCAAGTGAGGTGTTGATCTGATGCCTCATCACCCCTGAATACTTCAGTGGGCTTTTCTGACAAATATAAAACCACAATCAAACATCAAAATCAGGAAATTAATGTTGATGCATTACTACATTTAAGCCTTAGATCCCATTCAAATTTCAGTAGTCCCTAGTAACATTTTTTTATTATAGCAAAAAGATCCAGTTCAGAATCATACATTGTGTGCAGTTGTCATGTCTCTTTGGTTTCCTTCAGTCTGGAAGAGCTCTTTAGTCTTTCCTTGATTTCTATGACCTGACACTTTTAAAGATTACAGGCCAGATATTTTTTTAGATGATCTCTCAATTTGAATTTGTCTGATTGTCTGATGTTTCTTAAGATTCGATTGTGGTGAAGCATCTTTGACAGAAATGTCCTGGAAATGATGCTGTTTTCCCATTGCATTCTAACAATTTGTCTCTTTACTTACGTTGATCACTTTAATGAGTTGATTAAGGTAGTTTTTTGCTAAACTTCTACACTAAAAAGTTACTCTTTTCCCTCTTGCAATTAGTAAATATTTTGTGGGAAGGTACTTTGAAACCATGTAAATGGTCCATTTCTCATTCAGTTTTCAATTCACTTATTTATATCAATGTGGACTCATGGTTTCCTGTTTTATTTGATGAGTTAATAATCTGTTAATGTCCTTACTGAGCTTGATGCTTAAATTTCCCCAGATCTGGCCAGTGGGAGTCTTTTCAAGCTGGTCTTTTGACAGTTCCCGTCATTCTTTGAGCACTTCTTTCCTTTCTGACTCAATAAGATGTTCCAGCTCGTTTTGTACTTTCTCTGCTCCAGCCCTGGAATCAGCTCTTTCCCCAAGGAGCTCTAGTTCCTGTTAGAGAAGAGTTGTATTAGGAACCCAATGTCTGGGTACTAGATATGCTCATTACTATTGGGGGTTTTGCTGCTACTAGGCCTGTCAGTAGACAGAGCCAGGAAATATGCGTATGTTTAAAAGTCAGGTTGCATTTATGTTTTATTTCCTTATCTATATATTTATTGAAAACCTTGAGTTCACACTAATACCTCCAATTCAAACCCAACTCTATAGAATTCATTCTAGTTTCTTGTTTACTTCATCTGTGAGAAAGCAGGCCCTCTGTACTGGTCTTGGGCCCCTTCATCCCTATCCTATATGGATGGTCTCCTCTTTCATCTTGTTTTCCTAGGATCATCATACCTACTCCTGTAGTTTGATGGACCCCTGCCCTCTCCACTGCCTTGTGGGTACCATGCTTAGATTCTGACTCTCCATCATGCTGAGCAAGCCTGCCCCAAACCCACCTGGCCAAACTCTTCATACCGACCCAGGCTTCCTCACTGCACTCTAGGGTGCCCTTGTGCTTGGACATGCTCCTCACCCTCTTGGCCTCTGACAGCCTTGTACCTCTGGGGGTCACTTTCTTCTCCCCAGTCATGTTTCAGGCCTGGCCATCCATGTGTTTGGACACATTTCTCATTCCACTCAAGTTCTGGCTCCCCATGCCTGGCTGCTCCCCCTGAATGAATGCCTTCCTTATCCACTTGGATCTGGCATTGTATTGCCAGGCCACCCCTTTGTATGGATATCCTCCTACCCTGCTCATGCTCTGACATCCCTTGGCAAGGACCTTGAGGAATACTTTCCTCGGCCTGCTCAGGCTCTGACAGTGCACACTGGGCCATTGCCCATGTGAACATCTACCTTGCTTTGTCTAGGTAATAACTTTGGGACTAAATTGTTCAGAAAGGACGGAGGAAAAGTTAGGGAAGGGGAGGCTTTTAAATATTTTTTAAGCACAAAAATGTTAATGAAATAGACACGATCTTTGCAAATGTTATTAATATGGTTGAAAAGTCAATATTTTACACTGTAGCTCAGCACAGTGGAGAATTTCTCTAAACAGTAATGGAGTATTGGGGCGCTCGGGTAGCTCAGTTGGTTAGGTGCCCGACTCTTGATTTCACTCAGGTCGTGATCTCAGGGTCTTGCCATCTTCGAGCCCTGTGTCAGGCTGTGCTCAGTGGGTGAGTCTGAGACTCCCTCACCCTCTCCCACTGCCCCTCCACCTGTTCTCACAGGCACACATTCTCTTTCTCTCTCTCTGTCTCAAATAAATACATCTTTTTTTTTTTTTTTTTTTTTTTGACAGACACAGATCACAAGTAGACGGAGAGGCAGATAGAGAGAGAGAGAGGAGGAAGCAGGCTCCCTGCTGAGCAGAGCGCCCGATGCGGGACCCGATCCCAGGACCCTGAGATCATGACCTGAGCCGAAGGCAGTGGCTTAACCCACTGAGCCACCCAGGCGCCCCTCAAATAAATACATCTTAAAAAAAAAATGTATGCAGTATTTCGCATTGCTGAGGGGTGTGCAGGCACTGTTTTTCTTCTTGGAACTCAGCTAAATTTCTTCCATTAGCTTGCTTTACACAGGGTGGCACGAGAATCTTTCCTATATGAAAAGGTGAAACTTTGCAACTCCTCGCACAGCAGGATCTGTGTATCTTTATTAATCTGATCCTGAGAGCATTATTAGAAATGAAAAGTTAAGTGTAAAACCTTGAAACGACTTGTTTGTATAATTACACAACTAAGTTAATCATTTTCTAACAAGTCTTAACAATGACTGCATTCTTCTATGGAGGTGTTAACTTGTTATGGGTTAGAAAGCACCCTTTGATACCGCATTTTCAGCCTGGAAAACACGGCTTTAATTTCAGAGTTCACTGGAACAAATGGAGACTTGTTGGAAATATTAACACTACCCTTTTGCTTGTTTGTCTGGCTTAAAGAAATCAATGTTTAGTAGGTGATGTTTGCTAGCATGTGCTGAAGTGTATACAGTTTCGAGTGAGTTTGTTGTCAACTTAAGACAGTTTAACTGGTATGAAGTTTGAAATAGACTTCTGCTCGCTCTCTGCTCCCTCAGTATGTAAATTTGTAACTAAAGAAACAGTGTGGTGAAGTCAGATCATTAGTCTATAGAGAATAGATTGCTATTTTGCTTGATAGATCTTATCTGGTTTGAAGATTTGATGGCTGTGAAATGAGTAAGGGGTCCTAACATGGTGTGTGTTTAAATCTGTGGCTCTAAATAACACTTAAAGGGATGAGGGCCTAGCATTGTAGCATGGTTACCATATGCAGGGAAGATTCATTTTATGAGGAGTTAGTGTTATATTTTTCTCCTAATCTCGCAATATGTTGTAATTGAGGAAAAGTAGATCCTAATTGAAAGCTGATGGTCCAGCAGAGTGATCAATAGCATGATACTCTAAAACAACAACAACAACAACAAAACCCATTAAGCTTTCCTGCTGCCTGAATATTGTCAAAGCCTTTGTCTGTTTCATGACTTCAAGCTGAGTGTACTTAATCATTTTGAGAACATGGCCCTGAGCACTGAGCATGGCCCTTCCAGTGAATCACTGAGAATTGTGTTCAGAAGAGTGGTATTGAATAGAAATGCTCTCTTGGCTTACTTTCAGGCTTCATTCTCCCAGAAGCAAGAACTGAACAGACCTCCCTTCTTTCAAACACATTTTAGCTGTTTGTGTGTCATTTTTCTGTATTTAAGAGCCAAGGCTGTTGTCAGCAGGTGTGACTTATTGATACCTTTGACTCCAAAGGAAGATATCTTTAAAGAGTAACAGTCATGTGTGAGCAGTGTGTATCCAGTAAATTACCTCTTGTCAGGGAGAAGCAGTTACTAGGAACTGGAAACCACATGTCAGGTGTTGAAGGAAGACTCATTCATCAGACACTTATTATGCCAGGTGTCAGACCAGGGCTATGAGAAGACCGTCGGTGCCCTCAAGAAGCTGCCAGTCTAGAGGGGAAGGTGGATATTTAATCAAAGGGACGTGGGTGGTTCTCCACTGGAATAAGTTGGGAGGGAGGAGCTTTAAACAAATAACTGGTGCCTGAAGATTCTGATTTAGTTGTTCTGGGGGTGTGGCCTGGGCATTAGGATTTTTAAAAGCCCCTTGGGTAATTGTAATTGCGTCAGGGTTGAATGTGGTAAGAACTGCAAGAGTGGGGGAAGCACAGGGTGCCCTAGGAATGTAGAGGAGGGGTACTTAACCCTGTCTGTGCTATGGCTATGCGGGATTGAGAAAGGCTTTCCAGAAAGGAGGGCGTGCCTGAGCTGAGGCTTGATGAATGAGATTGTCAAGTGCAAAAGACTGGAAAGACTGTTCCTTGTAGAAACGCATCTGAATAATGTCAAATGGTAAAGTGGTTAGAGCTGTTGGATGATTCTTGTTGATTCTGCTACTCGTTTGCTTTGACTTTGGCTAGTTTATCCCGAGTTTCAGTGTTGTCCTCTTTTTTTTTAATATAGCCATTTAAAAAAAAAGATTTTATTTGTCAGAGAGAGCACAGGCAGGGGGAGCGGCAGGCAGAGGGAGAAGCAGGCTCCCCGCTGAGCAAGGAACCTGATGTGGGACTCAATCCCAGGACCCTGGGATCATGACCTGAGCTGAAGGCAGACACTTAACCGACTGAGCCATCCAGGTGTCTCAGTGTCCTCCTCTTTAGATGGGGGTAAACACCCACAGGGTAGTTGAAGATTAACTGAAATAATGCATGTAAAGTGCTTAGCATTGTGCCTGGCACACGAAAGCAGTCCATAGTGGAAGTAGAACTGTAACGGTGTTCCTAGTGAACCAGAGCATGGTTTGTTGAGTGGGCTACAGCTAGTTCTGTACAGCTGGATGTTAGGGTACAGGACTGCAGGAGGTAAGGGTGGGTGGCAAAAAAAAAGTTGCTTGGCAGGTAGGCAGGGTTCCAGATCATTAAGGTATAGAGACGTAAGGCAATTAATAGTGGGATATGGTGGCAGTACCAGGACATTTCCATGGTAATATGTTAAGCTATATCATGAAGTGTTCTGGGAAAACTTGGGTCCATATTGGAAAATTGGCTCTGAATATGGTATTCTCAGCATCATTACGTGTACTGAATTAGCAGTGAGTGTTAATAGGACAGAAATAGGTTTTTCAGTTCCTTTAGCCAAGTAGTTAAAAATATTGAGCATCTTGAGAGGAGTAATGGAGGAAATAAGCAGTCTCAAGGTAGTCTCAGGGACTTTCTGGAAATTGTTAGTCTTCATTGTTTATAGGCTTAATGAAAATATTAAGAGTCTCTTGGCCATTTGCATTTAGAAGAGGCACTCTTAAATTTATTTTTTGATTCACAAAGAAATAGAAAATGCTTCCATCTGCATTGGGTTCACTGGCCCTTAAAATAACTTATGTATATTTGTTGGTATGTTGCATAACTTGTCATAACATTAGTCACCACCTCTTCCATAAGGCAACATGTAAGTGATCATGGATAAGCATGACTATAACTTATAATTATAGTCCAATTTGTTCTTAGTGTTTTAGTCAGCTTTTTTGCCCCCTTTTTTTTTTTTTTTTAAAGTAACTGTCATAATCTTTAGCTCCATGTAATAGAACTCTGGCAGGTATTTGAACTGAGTGAAAAACTTAGGTAGTTTTTAAAATTATTATTTTATTTATTTATTTTAAAAAGATTTTATTTATTTATTTGACAGGGAGATAGAGCACAAGTAGGCAGAGTGATGCAGGCAGAGGGAGAAGGAGAAGGAGGCTCTCTGCTGAATGGGGAGCCTGATGCAGGGCTCGATCCCAGGACCCTTGGGATCATGACCTGAGCCCAAGGCAGCTGCCCAACCAATTGAGCCACCTAGGCGCCCCAGGTAGTTTTATTCTTACTCACTAGACGAATGAGGCAGTAACTAAGGATAGCGATAGAAGAGGAGTAAGCTTCAGTCCTACAAATGCTGTTTTTCTTTGAAATCTATTTTATTGCAAAAGCTCTGTTGATGGATTATTAAGTATACCTTAAGTTTATTTTGTTTTGTGTACTAAATTATTTGGAGGAAGAATTGCATTTAACTTGATCAGTGGTTCTTTTTTTTTTTTTTTAAATTTTATTCATTTATTTGGCAGAGAGAGAGAGATCACAAGTAGGCAGAGAGGCAGGCAGAGAGGCAGGCAGAGAGAGAGAAGGAGGCTCCCTGCTGAGCAGAGGGCCCAGTGCAGGGCTCCATCCCAGGACCCTGAGATCATGACCTGAGCCAGAGGCAGAGGCTTTAACCCACTGAGCCACCCAGGCGCCCCTCAGTGGTTCATTCTTGAAGTGTGATCACTAGTGCAGCTGCATCAGTATTACCTGTTAGTAGACAAGTATTTGGCTACAAGTTAAAAATGCTAATTCTTGGGCTTTCCCTGCCTCCCCAGACTTTGAAGTAGGGCTGAAATCTCTCTTTTCACATGCTGAAATTTGAGAATCATGGGAGTCTATAATCACTCCTATCATTTATTGAAATCTTTCAGACCCTAGGAAAGGCTGGTTTGTACTTCCTTTATTCCTTCTTTTCTGCTCAGTATTTGATTCTGGTTGTGTCCCAGGCACTGTTTAGATACCTGGGAAGCACTAGTGGGTATGATTGACAAAATCCTTCTCCTGCAAGTTTACATTCATAGGAGGGAGACTGACAATGACCAAGATTGTGATGGGTATGCTGTGGAAATTAAAATGAGATGGCAGAGAGTGTGTTGGGGAAGGTCTTTCTGAGTTGAAATAGAAGCTGAGTTTTGAATGACAGGAAGGGCTCCCTTTATGAAGATGGATGCAAAGTTATATAGGAAAGAATTTGGTGTGTTTGAGGAGCTAAAGGAAGGACTGTATGCCTCGAGTGCAGTGAGCAAGGGGAAAAAGGTATGAAATGAAGTTGGAGAGGGAGAGGCCAGATCATGTAGACCTTGTAAGGACCTTTTCCCCCCATCCTCAGTTTTTTGTTTTTGTTTTTGTTTTTTTAAATTGTAAAATACATGTGAAATTTACCATCTTAACCATTTTTGGCGGTATACAGTTCAGGGGTACTAAAGCTGTGCCTGCTGTGGTACAGCCATGCCCATCATCCATCTCTAGAACCAAAACTTTGACTTTGGGTGATGGGGGACACGTCAGGGAGGTTTTAGGTAAAGGACTGACCTAAACTGACCTTTCCAATAAGAGGATTACTGACAAGAGTTGAAATCTGATCAAAGGAGGGCAAGAGAGGAAGCAGCAAGATCAGTCAGGAGAGTGTTGCAGTCGTCAAGGTAAGGTTGTGATCTGGCAAGGACCGTAGGGTTGGGGATGCTGAGAAGCATTCAGATTCTGGATGTATTTTGATGATCAAATCAGCAGAATCTGCTGATTGTGACATGTAAATGATTGTGGCATATATATAAAGGAGGGGTCAAAGATGTTATGAAGTTGTTGTTTTTTTAAATCTAAATAATTGGTGGAATTCAAGCGACGCAGGTTTGAGGAAGAAAAGTGCCATTTGCTAAATTAGAAATGCTTCTTGAATACCCAAGCAGGGATGTTGAGTAGGCAGTTGGATAAGGGAATCTGGAGTCGGGGAAGAAGTCAGGTTGGAGACATGATTTTGGGGCTTGTCAGCATTTGCATGGTAATTAAAGCCATGAGGCTGAATGAGATCATCTAAGTAATGAGTGGGGAGAGGGAGAGGTCCAGGACTAAATTTGAGGGTAGGAGAGGTTACATGAGAATGATTTAACAAAGGAGCAGCCAGTAAGGTAGGAAGAGAACCAACAGAGAACGATGCCCTGCAAGACAGACGAAAGTGTTTCAGTGAGGGAAAAGTCTGTCAATTGTCAAATGCTGCTGAGACATTGAGTAAAATGAGCCCTGAGAATTGGCCATTTTATTTATTTATTTATTTATTTATTTATTTATTTATTTATTTTTATTGTGTTATGTTAGTCACCATTCAGTACATCATTAGTGTTTGATGTAGTGTTTCATGATTCACTATTTGTGTATAACAACCGGTGCTCCATGCAATTCGTGCCCTCCTTAATACCCATCCCCAGGCTCTCCTCCCTTCTAAAACCTTCAGTTTGTTTCCTGGAGTCCATAGTTTCTCATGGTTTGTCTCCCACTCCCAATTTCTCTCCCTTCATTTTTCCCTTCCTTCTCCTAATGTCCTCCGTGCTATTCCTTATGTTCCACGAATAAGTGAAACCATATGATAATTGACTTTCTCTGTTTGACTTATTTCACTTAGCTTAGTCTCCTCCAGTCCCATCCATGTTGATGCAAAAGTTGGGTGTTCATCCTTTCTGATGGCTGAGTACTATTCCATTGTGTATACGGACCACATCCGTATCTTGGCTCCTTCCACAGTGTGGCTATTGTGGACAATGCTGCTATGAACATTGGGGTGCGATGGCCCTTCTTTTCACTACATCTGTATCTTTGGGGTGAATACCCAGTAGTGTAATTGCTGTGTCATAGGGTAGCTCTATTTTTAATATTTTGAGGGACCTCCACACTGTTTTCCAGAGCAGCTATACCAACTTGAATTCCCACCAACCATGTAAGAGGGTTCCCCTTTCTCCACACCTTCTCCAACATTTGTTGTTTCTTTCCCTGTCCATTTTTGCCCGTCTGACTGGTGTAAGATGGTATCTCATTGTGGTTTTGATTTGAATTTCCCTGATGGCTAGTGATGATGAACACTTTATGTGTCTGTTAGGAGAGTTGGCCATTTTAGCACATTTTAGCAATGTGGTCGTTGGTGTAATATGACAAGGTTTTTTCAGCGCTTTGGTGGGTTCTGAAGCCTGGTTGAAGTGTGTTAGAGAAAGTGAGTATAGACCATGTTAGGCCAGTCTTCATTTAGAGATATAACAGGTCTGTACAAAATGCCTTAACCTAATGGCACAGGTTAGTTTATCAGAGCTTCAGTGTTAAAAAACAAAAAACAAAAAAACACTTGTTATGTAACATCTTTGTATGTGAGTGTTTGTTATTTCAATTTTCCAAATGAAATTTTGAGATGAAATTCAGCCAGTTGAAAAATGAGTTTAAGAAAGCTATATTGATTTAAAAAGTGTTTTTTTTTAATTTTTTAAAATTTATTTATTTGACAGAGATCACAAGTAGGCGGAGAGGTAGGCAGAGAGGAGGAAGCAGGCTCCCTGCCGAGCAGAGAGCCCGATGTGGGGCTCGATCCCAGGACCCTGGGATCATGACCTGAGCCGAAGGCAGAGGCCCAACCCACTGAGCCACCCAGGTGCCCCTGATTTAAAAAGTTTTTAAAAATTTTTAAAAAGATTTTGTCAGAGAGAAGCAGGGGGAGTGGCAGGCAGAGGGAGAAGCAGACTCCCTGCTAAGCAAGGAGTCTGACATGACCTGAGCCAACGGGAGATGCTTAGCCAACTGAACCACCCAGGTGTCCCAAAGTTTTCTTTTAAAAACTGATTTATTTTGGAGCGAGGAAGTGCAAGTTTAGGGGGAGGGGGCACAGGGAGAGAAAGAGAGAGAGAGAGAGAGAGAGAGAGAGAGTGAGTCCTAAGCAGACTGTGTGCTCAGCTCAGAGTCCAACGTGGAGCTCGATCCCATGACCCTGAAATCATGACCTGAGCTGAAACCAAGAGTTGGACACTCAACCAACTGTGCCACCCAGGCACCCGAAGAAGGCTGTGTTTAGATTTTAGAGGGAGTCTTCCTGATGTTCTTTAAATAGCCTTAGAACATTCCTGTCTTCAATCAAACACTCTACTTTGAGATCATTTGAATGAAAGGGATGTTTCCGTAAGACATTTTCCACAATGTTTGGTGGCCAAAGGAGGCTAACTTGATAGACCTTTTTGTATCCTCCTGCAGGGAAAACACACAAAAATTTTAAGGCTCTTTTAAAACTTTGATTTACTTTGTTTTATTTAGCCTATTAAGTAAAACATTCTACTTTATTGTCTGATTTTCTTTTTAAAATATTTTATTTATTGACAGAGAGGGACACAGTGAGAGAGGGAACACAAGCAGGTGGTGTGGGAGAGGGAGAAGCAGGCTTCCCACTGAGCAGGGAGCCCGATGTGGGGCTTGGTCCCAGGACCCTGGGATCATGACCCAAGCCGAAGGCAGACGCTTAACAACTGAGCCACCCAGGCGCCCCTCTTGTCTGATTTTTAAAATTGAATTTGACAAGGTGTATGTAAATACCTTGAACTTTAGAGCAGCCAACTCTTTTCACTTAAAGCAAAAGCTTAGGTTTCTCTTCAGGGAAGGAATGATGATCCTTCACAAGAGAAATGGATTCCTGATTGACAAAACACACATTTTTCTACTCCTAAGGAAGTAGAAGGAGTATTAACCTATTTATTGAATCTCAGATGCCATTATTTGTAAAATGTACCATGATGTGTATTACTAAGGAGGAAAAAAAATGCTGCCATTTAGCATTGTCAGATGCAATAGATTGTAAGAGAAGTGGGAATGTGGGGGAAAAAGTTCATCTTAGAATCAATGAAGCACAGAATTTGAGCCCCAGGAGGGTGAATTCTGGTTGTGGCTGTGTTTCTAACTAGCTGTGGCACCGCCGCCAAGTCACATAGAATCTCTTTGCCTCAGGTTCCTCACCTGTATGGTGAGAATAATAACCGATCTACCTGTCCTCATAGGATTCTGAGGATGAAATGAGATGAATGATTTATTTTGAGAAGCAGAATCTGCTGGGCAAATTCAGGGTATTTATTTGATTGAAAGTAACTGTTAGATCTGTTCGGGTGACTCAAAGTTTCTGAGCCTTGTTGTCAGGTTTAAAATAGAATTCCGTTACAGACATTTGAAAGTATAACATTTTCTTCTAAACCATTTCCAGTCAATCTGGAAATACCTTTTTATTGTAGTTTCAGAATCAAAGAGAAAACTCAAAGCTAATATAACCCGATGTTCTCATCATTCAGAATTAACAACTGTTAATGTTCTGTTAGTGCTGTGATCTTTTTCAGGCTTATTATGAAATATTTATGGCATAAAGAGGTAAAAGGATATAATAATGAAGTGTCATATACTTGCCATTGCCAGTACCAGTGAAGCCCCCTGTGTGGAAACAATATCTTGTATTTAGATTAGCATCCTGTCTTCATAATAGCCCAGTGGTTTAGGATATTATTTCTCTGTTTCATTCTTTAAAACTTGTAAATAAGCAAGCTGACTGCATCATATGTTTTATCCTGGACTATGCGGGAGAAGATACTTTGTGCTAATGTTGCCTTGGTTTGAGTTTCCTCAGAATTCTGCTTATGGCTTTGGAGGTACAGCTGTGTAAATTCAAAACATGACTCCTGTGAAATCATAATCACGGCTATAGCCTATTATTTGTCAGCCATTATACCTGGACAGTTTTTGTATGTTTTAAGTTTCATGGTAATTCTTCTGGTTAGGTGTTTTCATTTTTTTCTTTTTCTTAAGTGTTTTTATTTATTTGAGAGAAGAGAGAGGGAGCACAACTGGTGGCAGGTGGGGGGGGTGTTGTACAGGCAGAGGGAGAGGGAGAAGCAGACTCCCCAGTGAGCAAGGAGCCCAACAAGGAGCTTGATCCCGGGACCCTGAGATATGACCTGAGCAAAAGGCAGATGCTTAACTGACGGGGGCCACCTAGGCACCCCAGGTGTTTTCATCTTATAGATTGGGTAGGCATGGCTCAGAGAAGTTGAGTAACTTGGCCAAAGCTCCACAGCTATTAAGTTGTGGAGCCAAGGATTTTAAGTAAAGTCTGCCTTATACCACAGCCCGCATGTTCCATACCACGCTGCCTCTATCCTTGTCAGTAATCACAGTCTGTTTCTTTTGTAGGCAGAACCCAGAGACCACGTTTGAAGTCTATGTTGAAGTGGCCTATCCGAGGACGGGTGGCACTCTTTCAGGTATTTGCATGTTTGGTTGTGATCTGTGTTTATCGTATGAGATAGCTGTGCAGGACATCGCCTCTTGGCCTTTTAGCTAAGATCAGGTGGAGAGAGCTGTGCACGTGGGACGTGTGAATATTCTAAACGGTGATTTATCTTTAAGTATATTTAATTGTCTTCCCCTTTTATCCCACATCATCCTAAGGAATGGAGAATTAGTGCAGTGAACAATTTAAGTCACTACTACATCAGGCTTGAAGTTTGGTTCTATTCACTGTGATCATTGGGTTTTGGTTTGTATCTTTCACAGATGCCTGGAAGTCAGCTGCTTAGTATGAAATATTGTCACCTTGCTAATGAGAAAGGCTTAGAATTAGGTTACAAAATAATATAAAGGGAAAACTCTGCCACTAAACTGGAAGGAGATGTTTGAAATGGATTTAGTGTAGTAAATTTTATGTCTGCTGGTAAAAGTTGGAAATTAGTTCAAGGAAAAGCCTCCTCTGGCTTTAGCTTTTGGACTGATTTGGACGTGTATTGCTGGACAATAGGGTCTTAGTTAAGGTTAGAGTATCTTGCAAAGACTGAGTATATTCTCAACTAAGATCCTTCTTGGTTAATGAGAAAAAAATAACCCTATAACGTACTATTCTTTTTCTTGGTAACTAGGAGTGATGCATTTGCCAGGAGCAGCTCTTGGTCCACACACACAAACAGTTGTATGTATTACTTGGTGTTTAGGGAAAGTGAATTTACTTGGATTAGAAACTTGGAGTAATCAGGATTCCAGTGATAGTTATGCTCTCAGCTGGCTGTGCAACATTTTCTATTTCATTATGTTAGACTGTAAAACTCATAAAATAGCTACTTTTATTGAGTATCTGTTCTGTTGTTCTATGTGTTGGACATTTTATCCTTACAATACAACCCTTTAAAGATAGTTGGGTGACATCTCCATTATACCTATGAGAAAATAGAATCTCTGGTCAAATTATTTACCAGAATCACATGGCCACTGTGTGGAATAACTAGGATTTTTGGTTCAAGTCTTCTTTATTCCGCTAACATGCCACCTCGAGGGCCATGACCGTGTTGGGCACATCTCTCCATGTCATCCACAGGGCTTTGCATGATGCCACTAATATTTGTTAAATGAATGAATTTTTCTCTCTCTCTCTCTTTTTTTTTTTTTTCCAAAGATTTTATCTATTTATTTGACAGAGATCACAAGTAGGCAGAGAGGCAGGCGGAGAGAGGGGGGAAGCAGGCTCCCTGCTGAGCAGAGAGCCCGATTCGGGGCTCGATCCCAGGACCCTGGGGTCATGACCTGAGCCTAAGGCAGAGGCTTTAACCCACTGAGCCACCCAGATGCCCCTGAATGAATTTCTCTTAATAGCGAAAGTGAGATAACTGTGTGTGCCACTTTCTGGGTTATCTAATGAAGGTTACAAATTTATGGTCATTCTAGAAGTGGAACGTTAGCACCTATGTTACGTTATCCCTCTTACTCTGTAAACCATTGCCTTGGGAAGCCTCTGTTCTTAGGTGCATACCAGCAGCAGCCCCTCTGAGGGCCTAGTTTACAGAGTAACCATTTGATGATGGCTATGATTTGACAGATAAATTCAGGGACAGAATTTTTCTTTTTTTACGGTTGCTACCTCTTTCAGTGTTCTAGGATTTTTTTTCCTCCCAAAGTTAAAAGGAATTTTTTTGGGAAAAAGAACAAAATTAGAAAAGTAGAAATAAGAGGGGGCACCTGGGTGGCTCAGTGGGTTGGGCATCTGCCTTCTGTACTGATTATGAATCCAGAGTCCTGGGATCAAGCCCTGCATCAGGCTCCCTGCTCAGCAGGGAGTCTGCTTCTCTTTCTCCCACTCCCCTCCCTGCTCATGCGCTCTCTCCCAAATACATAAATAAAATCTTTAAAAAAAATTACAAATAAGATGGAAGAATGAACAAAATGCAAAGTCTTAGTATCTTACCCCAGTCATCTAATTCATCTGCCCTATAGACAACTTCTTTCTTGTATAACCCTTTAGTATATTATAAAAACTTTTTATTTTGAAAATATTTTAAAAGATGAAAGTTATAAGAATGGTCAAGTGCATATGCCCTTTCCTTAGGTTCATCAGTTATTACCCTTTTTTGCCATACTTTATTCTGTATGTATATACATATTATTTTTTGAGTCGTCTCAGAATAAATTGCAGGCATAGTGACCCTTTACCCCTACATATTTCAGAATATATCTCCTAAGAATTTTTTCTTTTTTAAAAAATATATATATTTTTAAAATTTATTTGACACACAGAGAGAGATCCTAAGTAGGCAGAGAGATAAGCAGAGAGAGAGAAGGGTGAAGTAGGCTCCCTGGTGAGCAGAGAGCCCGATGTGGGGCTTGATCCCAGGGCCTTGAGATCATGACTTGAGCCAAAGGCAGAGGCTTAACCCACTGAGCCACCCAAGGCCCCCCCCCCCCCCCGCTAAGAATTTTCATACGTAATTCTAGTAGAGTTATTGAAAGGAAAGAATTTAATGTTGATATAATGTCAGTTGTTCCTGTTTAAATTCAATCAGTTTTGCCAATAGTATTCTTTATAGCATTTTCCTTTCTGATCCAGAATCTGATTAGTCAGGATCACGCAGTCCGTTCAGCTTCATATGTATTTAGTTTCTTTCATTAATAGTTTTGCAGCCATTCTTTACCTTTTATCACAGACATGTTTTGAAGAATTTAGGTCTGTTGTTTTGCAGAAGGTCTCTAGATTTGGATCTGATCATATCCTCATGATTAGATTTGGGTTATGAAATGTTGGCAGGTGTCTCTCTGTTACTGTGTATCATACAAACAGGCACATGATGTCTATCCCTTATTTGTGCAAAAAAAAAAAAATACATGGAACTTACATTTATAGTTTAGCAAATAATGATCATGTGCCCATGTTACTGCTCTCCAGGCTAAGAAATACAATGTTGCCTGGGTGTAAGGAAATACTGTTACTGCAGGAAGGCTCCCTCCCCTAGCCCTGTGCTTTAGTGGGCCCTGCTTTGGCCCTCTTCCATGGTGCAGAGTCTGTGGGGCCTGTGGGACATGCCTGCTTAGAGTCTGAACCTTTCCATGGTAGACCATACTTTAAAAACCTAGGATCTCAGAATTTCCTGCCCAAAGGGCCCTGAGCTTGTTTCCAGAGCCTGTGTGAGTCCCTTTCCTGGGGTCCATACTTCTGAGGGTGGGCATGGCTGCTGGTCTATACAAGGGATGGCCTAAGTGTGGTTGTGTGTGGAGAGTAGGGTATGGAATGGAGCTTGGACTTGTGAATGGAGGTGACTGCATGCTTGTGTGTGAGGTCCTTGGCTGTGCGGGATGGAGAAGAGGACGATGGGAGATGGACCAGTGGCCAATTCTCCCTGGACCACCATGTTTCTGCATGGAACTCTGGGGAATCCCAGAATTCTCTGTATGAATCTGGCTTTCCAGGCAGTTATAAAGGTATGTTTTTCATGATAGGAGGATAGAAGATATTTATATTTTGTAAGCTTGTTTCATATCTGTTATGTATTAACACATATGGTATGAGGGCCTCTATGTGTACTCTTTCTGAGGCCCTGTAAGTGTTGGAGTTGGGTTTGGTTGGCACCTCAGAGTTCCCCCCTTTCCTTTCTCCAGAGGGAACTACTATCCTGACTTTAATGATAATCATTTGTTTTTCTTTATAGTTTTATGACCTAAGCTTACCTCCTTGAAAAATATAATATAGTGCTTGCTTCTGAATTTTACAGAAGCAGATTTATTTTTTGTGTACTTTTGCTATTTTTTTTTGCTCAAGATTATGTTTGTAAGGGTTCTTCATGTTGTGTGTAGCTGTAGTCATTCATTTTCATTACTGTGTAATACACTAGGATTATATCACAATTTATCCATTCTGTTGCAAACACTTGAAGTTGTTTGCAGTTTTGGGCCATTACAAGCAATGCCGCCGTAATCATTCTTCATACGTGAATCCTGGCGCACTTAAATGTATTTTCCTTAGGATAGATACCATACTTGATTACTGGATCATGATAACCTGTTTTTAAAAATTGTGCTCGTCTACACTCCCTCCAGCAGTGTTTGATAGTCCTTACTGCTGTACAGTTTCATCAGTCGTTGGTACAGTTAGATGTGTTGATTTTTGTCAACCTCATGGTTATATAGCAGTATCTCCTTGTTTTTCTTTGCATTTTCCTGATAACTAATGAGACCAAGCACCTTCTGCTTATTGGCTTCTTGAATGGCTTGTTTTTTAAAGTGATTTTCAAGTCTCTTGGCTCATTTTTCTTATTGAGTTTTCTACCTTTTTTTCCCTCATTGATTTGTAAGCTTATACTATGGATACTAATTATCTTATTGTATGTATTACAAATGTCTTCTTCCACTCTATGGTTTGTCTTTCACTCTCTTTATGTTAACTTTGATCATAACTTCTCGATTATGATATAGTACAATGGACCAGCATTTTCTTACCCCACAGTTATGAAGATAATTTTCTCTAAGAAATGTATAGTTTTGCCTTTCACATTTAGGTCTTTAATCTAGTAAGGATTCTAGTTTTCATTTAGATGATTAGCTAATTTAAAAATTTGGGAAACTAATTGGGGGCACCTGACTGGCTCAGTCTGTAGAGCATGCAACTCTTGATCTCAGGGTTGTGAGTTCAGGCCTCCCCTGGGTATAAAGCCTACTTGAAAAAAACCAAAACCAAAACCAAGGAAACAGTTGGGAAACTAAATCTGAATTACTGGGGTCTGCTACTCCTTTACTTAAAATGTTTTCATAAAATGATCAGGTACTCCTAGGAGCACCTGACTGGGTCAGTTGGTAGAGTATGTGACTCTTGATCTCTGAGTTCTAAGTTCAAGCCCCATGCTGGGTGTATTGGTTACTTAAAAAATGAAGTCTTAAGAAAAAAATAAAATAATCAGGTACTTCTAAATCATACAAAAAAAAAAAGTCACCTCACAAAAAGATGACAGATGTGAAACAGGCCAGTGAGAAGTATTACTAGACTGTAGGGGTGCCTGGGTGGCTCTGTTGGTTAAGCATCTGCCTTCAGCTCTGGTCATGATCCCAGAGTCCTGGGATCCAGCCCCCGCATCTGCTTGCTGCTCAGTGGGGAGCCTGCTTCCCCCTCTCCCTCTGCTCCTCCCCCTGCTTGTGTTCTCTTGTTCTCTCTCAAATAAATAAATAAAATCTTAAAAAAAAATTACTAGATGTTAGAAATATTTTTCCCTCAATTGCTTTTAATGTCTCCCTTACTGAAGACATGTATTGTAAGTGCTCTGTGTACTTACTGTACTTGAGAACATTCCGTGACCTCCATGGAAGGGACATGTGATATGTCAGCTCCACTTAGTGCATCAGGACCTTGGACACATTTGAATGGGACACCTTAGAAACACCGTTCCAGTAAGATTTGGGTACGCAAATAACTTGCGGTGCCTCTAGTTTTCTTCAGGAGTTTCTGAGATTTCTGAGTTACTATTACCAGGGAATAAGCTGTCACTTAGTGTTTGATTTTAGGTATCTTTTGTCTACTTCTACAACCTTCTTGTTTTTAATAAAACCCATTATATTTGCCTTTTTTGGCTATTATTGAATGCATTATTTTTGTCTTTTTAAATGATTGCAAGGAATCTGTCTTAAGATTAGTCTTTGTTCCTTGGATCTGCATCTCTGATCCCTGCCAAAGTATCTGAGCAAACTTAGGTATAAACCTTACGCTATACAGTACTAGTGTCTGGGCATAATCTTCTCTTTGAAGTTGGTTTGCATCCCCCTGAAGGATTAATTCCCTGCTGTGAGAAGGTGGGTTAGAAAGCACTGAAACTACTTTACAGGTCTTTAATTGGAGGATTTAGTATACATTTTGTTCTATAAACTTCTGTGGGAGTTTCATTCTTACAGTTTTTCTTATACTGTGGTGTGTTATATTCTCATTGTAAATTAAAAAAAATAAATTTTCTCAAGTTATTTGAGTACATATTGACAAATTATCCTGGTTTGTGTTTTTGTTTTTTTTCCTATTTAAATTTGTAGTACCTTGTTTTGAGTATGTATACAATTTAAAAATTTTTGAAAAATTACAAAGAGAAAAATCATCACTTGGTGATACGCTATTAATGTTTTGGTATATTTATTTCCTTGTAGTCTTTTGTGTGTCAGTGTGTTGAAATAAAGCATATATATAAATATATATGTAAATATAAACATACGTATAAACTTTTCCCTGAACTTCTGCTCTACGTATGTTTTCCTTGCTGGTCTCCCCCAAATCATTAAGCTTTTCCAAAAATTATTATACAGCTTTGTGAAAATAATTTCATTTTCTATGAATTATTACATCATATTTATGAGTAATATTTACTTACAATCAGATCTTTAGATTGTTTCCAGAGTTCTCCTTTTGTAAATAATGCCAGCTAACATCGCTGTGTATAGTACCTGTTACTTCGGTATGTGATTTTTATAAAGAAGTCGTAATATTTCAAGCAGATACTTGATCTACTTTGTTCTTAACTTTTATGCTTTTTGGCCACATTCCATTTTGTGTGCTCTGATTTATGTCTTTGCTCAAGAACCCACCTTTACTTGGGGACCCCAGAAAACGAAAAAGGTCGTCTTGAGTTGGGAAAGCTCCCAGAGCTGAGTTTAGCCTGTCTCCTGAAGGTCTTGGAAGAGGGTGCTCTCACAAGGGCAATGAGCCTGCTGGTCCCGTGATCAGATGGTACCGGCCATGCTGAAATTCTGGAATGCATTTCCAGCACAAGGGTCTCATTACAGCTGGCATCTCGGAGCCTGCGGTGGGCGCCCCTGCTTGGGCAGCTTTGTAGCTGACCAAGAGAGTGGCTAGCAGCATCAGGGTCTTGAGGCCGTTCTGCCTACCTGCTTCCTCCGGTGTCCGTTCCCTGCCCAGTGTTCTACTGCAGTAGCCAGTGGCCACTTGGTAGCAAGAAGTGGATAGTCCAGTGAAGAAACTGCTGTGAGAGCTCTGGAAGGAATGCTTATGATGTGATGCTTCAGTTAGCTGTGGTTTTCAGCTATGATCAGTAACTTAAGCATGCAAACACCCGGGCTTTCAAATCTCTCTTAAATAGCCTTTCACATTTCTGGATCCGCAGTATCATGAAGAAAAGCAAGTCTCAGCCAATGGACGGGATTGAGAGCCAGATTTGTTATATTCTGAATCTGAGCTTTCACTTTGCAGGTCTCTAATTCTATGAACGTTGCTTGGATCTGTGACCACAGTGGATGCTCAGTGTGACTAGATAGTTTTAAAACATTGATCTAGCGTGCCTGGGTGGCTCAGTGGGTTAAGCCTCTGCCTTCAGCTCAGGTCATGATCCCAGGATCCTGGGATCAAGGTCCGCATCGGGCTCTCTGCTCCGCAGGGAGCCTGCTTTCCCCCACTCTCCTCTCTACCTACTTGTGATCTCTGTCAAATAAATAAAATCTTTAAAAAAAATGAAACATTGATCTAAAAAATAAAAACAGTGTGCCTGGGTGGCTGCCTTTGGCTCAGGTGATGATCTCAGTCTCTGCTCAGGGTGGAGTCTGCTTCTTCCTCTGTACTTCCCCCCGATCTTGTGCTCCCTTCTACTGTCTCTCTCTCAAATAAGATCTTAAAAAATTTTTTTAAAATGTATGCTGTTTCTTTAGAAGTGGGATGGAGGGGAAAAAAAGCCCTTTGAGAGTTGTTTTACTTCGGATTAAAATATTAGTGGTATTAACTGAATTTATTATCTTCTTTTCAATAATATAGTCACAGCAAACTTTTGAAGAATGGTGATAAAGTGGATTTTATTGAGTCCTTATTATATTTCAGTCACTTTTCTTAATATTGTTACACTTTTCTTAGTATTGTTCTTATATTGTTAATATATGGCCCTTTTAAGATGGGTCATATTTTTGAGGAACCTGAGGCTTCAAAAGGTTTATTTGTTTGCCCAGATGGGACAACCATTAAGTTGTAGATTCAGGATTTTAACTTCATTCTTATGGCGTCATCCTGAAAAGTACTGGCTAATATTACCTGTACATGCAATAGTTAGAAAAATCAGACATTGTGAGGGAAGAAAAATCAGGCTTATGTAGAAAATCAGGGGAGAGGCAGTTTTCATTCATGAACAGTACAAGGATTTCTTATAGTTTTTTTTTTTTTTTTCTTTTAAATGAGTCAGCATGATACTTTAGCTTTTCTTTATTTTTCTTCTTTTGCATCCTTGGATTTTTCTAGTGAAAGTGAATCCACTTTATGGAGTATTAAGTTATGAACATAATTTGCAGTAGTGTAGGGACAAATTACCACTCACTCAAAAGACATGGATTACTTAAACATTAATTTTTCCTGACTCTGAGTACTTGACATGCCCACTTGAAAATCACTTATTTGGAATAGAGGCATGAAACCTCATTTCATTGTGCTTTTTTTTTTTTTTTTAAAGATTTTATGTATTTGAGAGTGAGCAAGTGAGCCTGAGCAGGGTCAGGGGAGAGGCAGGGGGAGAGGGACAAGCAGCCTCCCCACTGAACGTGGAGCCTGACACTGGGCTTGATCCCAGGACCCTGAGATCATGACCTGAGCCGAAGTCAGGTGTATAATGACTGAGCCACCCAGGTTCCCCTCACTGTACTTTTTAAGCTTTTAAGATTTTGAGAATTATAATGTGCCTTACGTTGTAGGATTGTTAGAGTATTTCTTTAAACTATAGTTAAGCCTAAGGAAATCTCATTATAATAAAGCCTTTGCTCATCACCTAATGAAGTAAGAGGTAGTAGGCTCAGTTTTCTAGGTAAGAAAAACAGGGTTCCACGAAGGCAGAAATCACCTCTTTCTTGTACCTGAAATTCCAACAGCTAGAACAGTACCTGGCATACTGTAGGCCCTCAATGAGTATTTGAGTGATCAAAGCTTAGAGATGGGAAGCAACTTGCCCAAAGGCAGAGTTGGGATTTGAGGTCTACTCTGACTATATTCTTTAAACCAGTTTATGAAACTATAACACAAATTATATGTGTATGCACAGCTTAAAGAATAAACGAAAATGCACATACCCACTACTCAACTTAGGAAATAAAACATTTTGTGTCTTTGAAGTCCCTCTGTATTCCTACCGAGATCACATTTTGAATTTTACCTTAATTGTGTATCTTTCCTTGCAGTTTGTGCTTTTTATTACACTATGCTGATGCTCTAAATTGGTTATGTAGAATGACTTTGAATTGCTGTTCTTAAAAAGTAAAAGAAAGTGAGCCATATATTTTCTTCACGTTTAGTTATTTGAAGCTGATTCCAGATTTCTTCCTGAAGTGTGCAATTTAGGGGCCATCTGGGTATAAATTACAATATAGGAGAGTCTCATGATTTTTGGTAATTCATGGCAGTGTGGTGGTTCTTGCTGTATTTGTGGTTCACGGTGTTTTTAAGGCCCTGAGCCCTCCAGGTAGACCAGCAATTCACTTACCCACTAAACCATAAAATCCGTGTGCAGTGAGTTTGTTGATCTATATTTTAGTTCCCTCAGAATGACAATTTGAGTCTCATTCTGTCAACTATAAAATGGAATCCTTAATAGTATCTCCTTCATTTAGTTGATAGATTACCTAGTAATGCAGAGTGCATGGGACATGGAAAGTTCTTAGTAAGTGGGAGCTGTTACTTGTCATTTTTTTAAAAAGATATTTTAGAGAAGATTCAGGTTCACTGCAAAGTAGAGAGGAAGATACAGAGATTTCCCATATGTATACTTTTGCCCCAGGCATGCACAGCCTCACCCAATGTCAACATGCCCAACCAGAGTGGCACACTTGTTAATATCAGTGACCCTGTGCTGACACATCCTAACCACCCATAGTCCACTGTATATGTCGGGGTGTTGTGTGTCCTTTGGTTTGAGACAAACATTTGATAACATGTATCCATTGATAGTATCGTACAGAATATTTTTCAGTGCCCCAAAGATCCTCTGTGTTCTGCCTGTTTATCCCTTCATTCACCCTCAGCCCCCTAGCAACCACTGGTCTTTTTATTGTCTCCATGATTTTGCTTTTTCCAGAGTGTCGTGTAGCTGGTATCAATAGTATGTAGCCTTCTCAAGTGGGCTGTTTTTCCTCAGCAGTATGCATTTATGGTTTTGTGTGTGTATGTGTGTTTGGTTATTCCTTGTCTTTTCATGGCTCATTTTTTTTAGTTCTTAATCCTACTTCATTATCTGGATGTGCTAGTTTACCCGTTCACCTACTGAAAGGCATCTTGGTTCCTCCCAGGTCTTGGCAATTATGAGTAAAGCTGCTGTAAACATCCATGTGCAGGTGTTTGTGTGGATGTAAGTTTTCAGCTCCTTTGGGTAAATACTGAGGATGTGATTGCTGGATGGCAAGAGTATGTTTAGTTTTTTGAGAAACTGCCAGCTCTCTTCCAAAGTAGCCCTGCCATTTGATATTCTTGCGAGCAGTGAGTGAGAGTTCCTTCAGCTCCGTATCCTCACCGGCTCTTGGTGTTACAAGTGTTTGGGATTTTGGTCATTCTAATATGTATGTAGTGGCATCTCCCTGATGACCTATGTGGAACATTTTTTTCATATTCTGATTTGCCATCTGTATATCTCATTTGGGGAGGTGTCAAGGTCTTTGGCCCATTTTTAAAAAAAAAATTGGGTTGTTTTCTTATTGAGCTTTAAGAGTTCTTTGTATAGTTTGGGTAGCAGTCCTTTATCAAACGTGTCTTTTGCAAATATTTGCTCCCAGTTTGTAGCCTGTCCTCTCATTCTCTTGACACTGTCTCTGGTAGAGCAGAAGTATTTTTTTATTTGTTTTGTTTTAAAAAGATTTTATTTATTTATTTAACAGAGAGTGTGAGCTCAAGCAGGGGGAGCAGCAGTCCGAGGGAGAGGGAGAAGCAAACTCCCCACTGAGCAGGGAGCCTGATGCAGGGCTCCATCCCAGGACCCTGTGTTCATGACCCGAGCTGAAGGCAGATGCTTAATGACTATTGAGCCACCCAGGCACCCTGAAGTTTTTATTTTTAATAGAAGTCCAGATTGTAGGTTCTTTCTTGGATCATATGTGTGGTGGTGTATCTAAAGGCATTTCCATACCAGGGTCATCTCTAGGAGTTTTATACTTTGGTGTTTTATATTTTGATCTATGATCTGTTTTGAGTTTTGTGAAGGGTATAAGGAAGGTCTGTGTGTACATTCACTTGACTGCACGTGGGTGTTCAGTTATTCCAGCAGCATTTGTTACAAAGACTATCTTGCTCTTGGGCAAAGATCAGTTACTATATAGGGGTCTGTTTCTGGGTTTGCTAACTGTCTATTCTTTCACCAGGATCGTCCTGGGTTGGTTACTATACCTTTTTAGTCAGTTTTAAAGTCAGTGTCCGTCTTCCACGTTTGTTCATCCTAATACTGTGTTCATTCTTCTGGGTCTTTTGCCTCCATATGCTTTAGAGTCCGTTTGTCAATATCCACAACATAACTTGCTGATGTTTTGGATGTAATTGTATTGTGTCTATAGATCAAATTACAAAGCACTGTCATCTTGACATTACTGAGTGTCCTTATTTATGAATGTGTAATATTTCTCCTTTTCTTTTTTTTTTTTTTAAAGATTTTATTTATTCATTTGACAGAGATCACAAGTAGGCAGAGAGGCAGGCAGAGAGAGAGGGAGAAGCAGGCTCCCCGCTGAGCAGAGAGCCCGATGCAGGGCTTGATCCCAGGACCTTGAGATCATGACCTGAGCCGAAGGAAGTGGCTTAACCCACTGAGCCACCCAGGCGCCCCCCTCCTTTTCTTTTTTTTAAATAGTTATTATTTTAGAGGCAGAGAGCAAGAGAGAACATGAGCAGGATGGGCAGAAATAGAGGGAGAGAGAATCTCAAGTCAATTCCGTACTGAGCATGGAGCCTGATGTGGAGCTCGATCTCATGACCCTGAGTTCATGATCTGGGATGAAACCAAGAGTTGGGTGCTCAACCCACTGTGCCATCCAGGGCCTCTGTATTTCTCCATTTATTTAGTTCTTTATTTTATTTATTTATTTATTATTATTTTATTTTATTTTATTTTATTTTATTTTAGAGACAGTGTGAGAGACAGGATATGAGCGGGGTGAGGGGCAGAGGGAGAAGCAGACTCAGCAGGGAGATGTGGGAGCTCAAGATACCGAACTCCCAGATCGTGACTTGAGCCGACTGGCAGATGCTGAAGTGAATGAGCCACTCAGGTGCCCCTTATTTAGTTATTTGATTTCATTCATCTGAGTTTTGTAGTTTTCCTCTTGTAGTTCTTGTACATTTTTTTGGTTAGGTTTGTACTTAAGTAGCTGTTATTTTAAATTATTATATTATTTTTGTTTAAGTCATTATTTTGTTTAAGTCTGCCTAGAAGCCTGCTACTCAGCAGTTGTTACTGAGCTAACACAGCTGACAAATGGGAAAGTAAAAGTAACTACTTTTTTCAGTAGATTTCTCAGAATCTGTGCATTTAAACTTAACATCTTTTATTCATGGGAAAGCCTTTGGCTTATGCCCTATGTGCTTCGGTTTGCTCTGAGGATTTTTTTTTTTTTTATTACATTGTTCAGCATGCTTAGTGATCATGTTGGTGACATTGTTTTATTAGGATTCTTTTTGTCCTAAATGGCAGAAACCCAAAGAAATCTGGCTTGAGCAATAGAGGGGATTTATTGCTTCTCAATACTGAGAAGTGTAGTGGTAAAATGGGCTTTTGGTTTTGCTGGATCTACATTTTCAGAAATTTGTTGTCTCTTTATCTCTTGGTTTTCTGTCTCCTATGTTGGGTTCAGGTGCTTCCTGTACAATGGCAACCATGACTACTGGCAACCCAAGTTTATAGTCCACCAATTTAGTCACCCAAATGGAAAAAAAAAGAGGGTCTTACATTATTTTGAGTAGTAGTCACAGGGCTGATTGCACTAGGCCCGGTTTGGGTCATAGGCTGATCTATGAATCAGTCACCAAGATTTTTAGAGGGAGGGGGTTGCTCTGAGATGTTGATTGGGTGATGAGGGGGGTATGTATGTGTGTGCAGGCCTGATCGGTGCCACCTGGATTCTATAGCCTGAGCGTGGGGCCGGGTAGCTTTTGCAGAGAAAATCTGGTGCTGTTAGCAGAAGAAGGGAGAATGGATGCTAGGCAGCCAAAACAGATGTCCATTGCAGTCATCAAGAAAATGTTTTATTCAAAATATTCTTTTCAAAAAAGCAGTGAGATGTATAATCTAGTTTGGAAAGATTTACAACCAAAATGTTTCAGTGCTTAAAAGTATAGGTCTTCAGCTTCCTTAAAAATTGCCATATAAGCCTGATTCCTCAGGAGTCTGTGAATGAGATCTTATTATCATACATCTAATTTTTAGAGTTTCTTAATCACTTATTCTCTGAGCACTCGCATTAGGTTCAGCATTCTGCTAAACTCTCTAGAAAGTGGAGTGTAAGCTCTGTAAACCGGGAACTACACCTCGTATTTTAAATGCTTAGGAGACTTTTTTTTTTAACCTTTAGAAAATTGTATTCTAGCTTTTGAACTTCTTTTGGTATTATTTCACAACACATTTTGCATTTCCTTCTTTATGTTACATTGAAAGCATGCAGTGTGCTCAAAGGCTTTCATTAGAAAAAGAAAGCTTTACTGAAGATTTCACTATGAGCTTGCTTTGCCCAGCAGGAAACTGTAATAAGTTGCTTGATTTAAAGACAGTTTTTTTACCTTTAATGTGTTCATAGGCATTAGAATTTTATGCTATCACAAAGCCTTATTTGAAGAGAAAATAGATGCAGATGAGTTGCTGTCTAGATTATAACAATGTCATTAAGTATCTTCATGGATAATTTGTAATAAAAACAACCTAATGGAAAGACTGTAGGCTTTGAAATCAGATTTCTTCTGCCACTCACTAATTGTTTGACCTTGGGGAAGTTATTAAACTGAGTTCTAAAGTGGCATTGTTTAAGTGGGACTTATCTATTTCGCAGGTTGTTTTGTAAATTAGAGACAGTATGTATTTAAATGCCTAACACAGAAACCAGTGCAAATGAGGCGTTCTTGTGGTGATGTAGTTCAACATTATCCTTAAGTGAAAAACAAACCCAAACTCCAAACCAAAACCCAGACAAGGAAACTTCCTGTAGTTGTGATTTTGTTAAGAGATTAAATCTTCCTTCTGAAAGAAATAAATTCTTTTTTGAAAGGGTCCAAATACTAGAATAATAATGAGATGAAGATTGAAACTTAATGAAAACTGTATTTCATATTCTCTTTCAGAAACTGTAGGATTAGTTCTGTGTTTCCAGAAGAGCATACTTGGGATATGTGGATAATTTCAAATGATCAACTTACATATGTATATGTTTTTCCTCTACTTACGTGTTACAGTTAAACTTTAACAAAAACAAGGGTCAATCATCAGTTACCAGAGTTTTTTTTATTTAAACAGTCTTCTTTTTTTTTTTTTTAAATTTATTTATTTGACAGAGATCACAAGTAGGCAGAGAGGCAGACAGAGAGAGAGGAAGAAGCAGGCTCCCTGCTGAGCAGAGAGCCCGATGCGGGGCTCGATCCCAGAACCCTGGGATCATGACCTGAGCCAAAGGCAGAGGCTTTAACCCACTGAGCCACCCAGGCTCCCTTAAACAGTCTTCTTGTGAGAAGAGCCAGATGCCAAGAAAAAAGCCGGTATCAGGGACCTGATAATTTGGTAATGCTTTGACGAACATACCAATTCTATGTCTAGAACAATGCTGATTTCCCATGCATTCTTGATTTTTAATTTATAAAATACTACATACTGTATCAAAGGAAACTCTGAACTGTGTATATTTTACATTCTGTTTGAAATTCTTCTATAAATAACTTCGAGTGTCAAAAAAAAAAAAGTATTAAAGCAGCCCATTTCTGGAATATGATGTATAAGTTAGCGTATCTTTAGCCCAGTTCTCTGTCCTCAGCAGTAATCACTACTGCTACTCAGAATGACGGAACTGATTTCTAAAAACATGAAAGTTTTATTAGTTTGTTAGATTGTTTTTATATGAAAGGAATATTGACAAAAGTATTTGGGAAAGATTTTCTACAAAGACTGAAATGAAAAATCTTTTCATTATGGCTGACAATGAAGTAGAAAATCAGCTAAGCAAAACATTATTCCCTCTTCCTACTAAATATTTTGGTTAATTGGAGTTCCTCCTACCATCTCCCCCCCCCCCCCAGATTTCAAGCTTATAATTAGCAAAATCTAGCTTAGAGCATAGTTTCTAGAATCAGATCTTCTGGATTCACTCTACCACTTATGATTTATATCCCTGTGTGATTTTGGGCAAATTACTTAATCTCTCTCCTTTGCTTCTTAAACCGTAAAATGGAGATGGTCATAATAGTATCTCAATGTTATTGTACAGATTAGAGAGAAAGGAGAAATTAGTTCAACATGGGACATGGCAGAGTGCCTCTCAGCTTGAACTTTCATTGAAGAAAAATAAGTTGGATTTTTTTTGATTTTTCACACTAGAAGTTCGGCATTGTTGAGGGAGAACATTAGGACCAGGTCTAAGGTACTCCTAGGCTCGGGGCCTTTGGGAGGCTTGAAGTTTGGGAGGTTTCTTTTTTGCCTTCAGCAGCAGCCCTGGCAAGTTTGATGTAGGTTTTTAAAAAGTTTTTAATCCCTGGGGTGGACCCTGGAACAAGCTGACCTAATTTCTCTTGTGTTTGTGGATTGGAGATTGAGTTGACTCAGGTTTTATTTGAGCTTCTCTGGATCTGATGCAGCATTAGAGCTCAGGTCTAGACCAATTTAAGTTGAGATTTTAGGGCTGACCACTGCTGTGTTTCCTCCTTTTTGTTTAGGAAGATATTTTTACATCACACTTCATCCCTCTGGCAATATTTATGACAAGCCTGCTGTGTGATAGGTGCTTGGGTGGGAGGGGGGCAGTACGGGGAGGGGATTCTGGACAGAAAGCAAAGCTTAGCTATGGAATAATATAAAAAATATGATTTGTAGTTAGATTATGATCAGTTTGAAGGGATCCTTTACAATCACGCTCAGCCTGACAGTTCTGCAAGGGCAGAGATCTTTGTTTACTTGGTTCACAGATCTTTCCCCAGGACCTAGAACAGTGAATGGTGCATAATAGTAAATATATTTGTTAGACAGATTTTTTTGGACAAATGAATTGACACAGTTCTAATTGATTGCAATGAACCTTGATATTTTGATTAGTCTCTGAGGTTTTCTTGTAGACTAATACCTCATTTCCAGTAGGTTAATGACTGTTCATTTCACTATATTCTGTTTTTTAATGGAAATTCTTGGCTAGAACTGGGGGGGCGCATTTATGTTAGAAGCAAGAGGTACCTTATAGTTTCTCCAGCAGTTTTTCTGGAAGAGGTTTTTCTGCCTTTTCTGTGAGCAGATGTGCTCAGGATGAAAAGTTTAAAGGAGGGCTCACTCACATTTGGCTCACTGGGCGAGGAATGCTTTTTCCTCTTCATTTAGTGAGTGTCCATCAGACTTCCCAGAGTACAATGAGGCATTTACCCAAGGCCTCAGCGGCAGCCCATACTTTCTGCATTTTAGGCTTTTTCTGCCACCCCTGGGAAACTGCCTGGTGGTCTGGCATCATAGAAATTTGTCTCACTAAAAACTTTCTCCACCCTTCCCTTCAGGAGAAGCAGTGGGTATAGTGGCAGGAGCTCTGGCCGCGGTGTCTGAAATTTGGCCACAAGTAATAGCAGTCTGGCCTTTGGGAAGTTCTTCATCCTTTTTGCTGAGTTTTCTCAGTTGCAAATGTGAGTTTCATAATGCTAAGGATTGTTGTGAAGACTGAATAAAATTCTAGCAACAAAAAAATTAAACAGTGCCTTGTTAGTTTTCTTTCTTCTGTCACATCAAATCATTGTTTTCCACTCTTATCCTCCTGACACAAAAGGACACCTATGTTATTTTTCGTAGCTCAGAGAACTGTAGAGTCTTTGATAATGGTTTTCTCTGTTTGTGTGTGTGTGTGTGTGTGTGTGTGTGTGTTGAAGCAATGTGGAGTTTTACGAATGTATTTTTAAAAACATGGAAAAGCTACATTAAAAAAACCTAAACATCTCATACTTAATTTAAAAGTTTTCCAGAATATGACCTTTAAAGTAAGGATCTTCCAAGACCATTCCTGTGCCCGTACTCTGCTTCCCATAGAGGGCATAGCGTGTTTTTGTGTTTACATGTTGGTGAGTGAGCGAGCGAGCGTGTGTATGTGAAGGAGAAAGAAAGAATGAAAATATGTGTGGTGGAAAAGATATTTTAGCCTGCTTTTGTAACTTTAGCTCTCTGTGCAATGTGCCAAAAGTTATTTCTCCCTAGGGAGTGTCTCTTTCAACAGTTTTTGAAGGCAGCATAAATTCTCACTTGGTGTTCAAGGAAGATGGTAATACAATTTAGTACAGGCAGAGTATTTTCTTTAACTTGTTAGAAACCAAAATGTGATTGCAGTGGCGAAGTTGTCAGCGCACTCAAGTTTAACAAGTGTTCGAAGGATTAGTAAAGGAAATGTAGTTTACTCTGCAGCTTTTATGGCAAAGAATTTAAAAGGTTTTGCTTTAAGCCCCTCCATGTGTTTCTTCCTTTTCTCCAAAACATACCTCTAAGTTGAAAAGAGAGATGAATCTCTTAGGCAGAAACTATTAACTCTGAGGGAGTTTATCATTGTTTGAGAGGAAGCAGAACATTTACATTTGAATCAGCTCTGAGTGTAGCTTGTGCCCTAATCTCATTCCTCCTAGAAGTTGGTGAAGAGTTTAAGTACTTCCTACTTTGTGTTCTGGTCCTTGTAGTGCCATCCTAATTTTCTCCGAGATCATAAATTTCCTAATTCAAAGTAAGCAAACTCCTGAGACAATGTGCGTTGGCTTTGCGTGGAAATGCTTTGTACAGTTGTCACAGTCATCTGAGCAGGGCCACTGGCCAGAATTATCTCATTTTCGAAGCACTGATTACCATACAAGAAAATAGCATAAAAAAGACAAAATATTTCAGGAAGTGTGGAATAGAGCAGATAAAATCACCTCTCTCACAATCCCACTTTAAAGTTTTGAATATTCCCGCTGGACACAATTGCAATTGGTGTATAGTTTTAAATGAGAAAGTAACACCATGTTTGTGATAAACAATTCGATCAACTTTTGAAGGCTCTATCACAGTCTTACAGTGTGATTTATCAGTTCCCTATTATTACACATACAAATTCTTTTAAAAATAAAGACCACAGTACTCACAAGTTTATGGACTTTTGTGACCAAGTCTTTAGTAATGCCTTCTTTTTTTTTTCCCCCCGTGGGGACGGGGAGAGTTTGGGGAGGTGGAGAGGCAGGTGGAAGAACAGAGAGGGCTGAGGAGGGCTTTGTCAAAGATAAACTGTTAGAGATGGTAATGTTTTTCTAAGTCTACAATTTTTTTTTTTTAAAGAGTTTACCCATTTTTATTATTTGAGTGAGCGTACACAAGATTGAGAGAGAGCACGAGCTTGGTGAAGGGCAAAGGGAGAAGCACACTCCCTACTGAGCAAGGAGCCTGATGTGGGACTTGATCCTGGGACTCAGGGATCATGACCTGAGCTGAAGGCAGGTGCTCAACCCACTGAGCTACCCAGGTGCCCTTATGTTTGTAATTTGTAAGAAGCTTGAAATTGAGCCATTTTCTGAGATTACAAAAAAAAGTATTATGTTAGTATTTTGCTCTATCATGAATTAAAATATAATATCTTTAAAAAATTTAGATTTTAGGGATTCTTGGGTTCTTAATGCATACTTCTGTCATTGATTTTTACTTTCTTATCTTGAGGGCCAGGGATGGATTTAGGTCATTTTAGCTTAAAGAGAATAGAAACCATCTACCTAAAAGACCTGGTGGGAGAAATTCTTCATATTTGCTCTTCTGCCTTGCTAAGACAGCTGTGTCCTAGACTGGAGTTAGCTTTTATAGCAGTTGTGAAGTCCTCACCTTACAGAAAATGTTCCCAGTGAATGTTTGTTCCCGTGACTTGGAGCTGTCATTCAAACCCACCCCAAAGAAATAGGGTATGTACAATACTTCATGGGTGTCAGATGAAGAAATCTCATTGGAATTATGGTTTAATTAAAGCCAGCAGCTTATTTTATTTTTATTTTATTTTCTTTAAGGAATTAGTAGGTTAGGATTTGGGGAGGTGTAGCCTGTGTTCATTCCTTAGAGATTGGGACAAGAATTTTGCCTTTGCAGAAAGAGCTTGTGTAGTTAGGGTCTAGCCTGAAAATGCTTTGCCTGGCATTTGCACTGGGCATATTTGGAAAGGAAAGCCTCTTTGCATTGTGCATTTAGAAAAGTGTCTGTAAGCGTGCTTAGAAAATGGCAGCTTTTGCTGGTCTTGGCTGTCAATGTCTTGCTGCTACTGACTGTGTTTAACCAGAAAGGGAAACTCAGAGTAGAAAAAGTCTCACTCCCAAGACTTTACAAGAAAACCCCTCTTTGTTGATTTATATATATATATTTTAAAGGAGCTTGACATCTTCATCAAGTTCACAGTGGGCTTGCTTTGTTTGCTTTCTCTTGAATGCTTGATAAGATTTTTCTTCTATTGTTTTGTGCAGCAAGAACAGATCTTTCCATGGCTGGGGTGGGTTTTTTGTAAATCCACAATATGGTCATTGTCTGGTGGTGAATAATTGTGGCTGCTTTTTGTACAACCAGAACTAAGGCTTTGGCTGTGAACAGATTCCTTCTTAGCGTGAAAAGGGACTAATCCATGTAAATACAGCCCCAAAATAAAGCTTTACAGAAAAAGGGGAAGGCCGCTAAGCAGGAGGGCACAGGTCAGCAATTTAACCTTTAACCTAACAAATAAGAAGCATGAAAGTTCCAGAATTGGTTTACAAAAGAAAGCTCCTGTGATCTGTCAGTTTTTCTTTTCAGGAGGGAGCTGGGTGAGAGATCTGACTGACAGCTAGTGCCTTTTAACTGCAGACTGAAATTAACCGCCAAATCGAAACTTGAATATGTGAAGGAGATTTTTTTCCTAAATAAATTGAGGTGGTAGAATAGGCTACATTAGCATTGGTCAGGCAGGGTCTCGCATGAGGTTTCCACCCTTGAAGCGGGGGGTGGGGGGGCATAGGCATTTGACTGGACTACCTTTTTAAGATCCCTTCCAAGTTTAAAAAAGAGTCTGGGGTCTGACTTACCAAAGTAGACATGAACTTAGCAGTTTAAGGCCAGATGAAAACTCCTTCTTCTTTTGTTACTATCACTGATACCCTTTGTAGACTTTTCATGGTTCCATAAATTAATTGCGGCCTTTACTAAAGATTTGTTAAGAGCTTTCTGTAAATATAATGAATGCATTGGCCGCAAAATAGCCATCTAGCGATTTCATAATATGTACAACTTTTACGACCTGATGCACTTTAGAAACTCCGTTGTGCCACGTGAGCACCGTAAAGCAGAGGACACAGGCTCTCTTTCATGTGCTGCTGCTTTGTTCAACATGCTTAGGCATTATTAGCAGATACAATTGAGGAAGTTAAAGCTGCGGAGATTGAAATAGAGGTGTTTATTGGGCAATGCACAGGGGGGGAATGGGAAGCTGCGAAAAGTGAGGGATTGCCCTGTTTCCTACGTGTGCTTGAAGAGTTAACAAAATGAGGTCTGTGCTAAGTGGGAAGTTTTACTTTTATGCTGTTGTACTCATTTACAAACTTTGTAAACAGTTTGTATTTATTTAATCACAACAGGTAATCTTGTTAATGAGTGTTAGTTTTTGCTTAAAGCATAATACATCTGAAGTCAGCTGTTCTATTTCACTATAGAGAATTCTCTAACTGATAAAAACTTTAATTAATGAGAATCATTCAGATTAAAAAGAAACAATGAAGTAATGACTTTAAAGTAGGCTCCCTGTAGATTAATAAGGATAGTAATTATACTGTGCTACTCCATCGTGGAAACAAAGTCCCAGGGACGATTGTTTTAGTTTTTTAGGTGTCCATACTATGATTGTATAAGTTGTTTAAAACTTACTCTTTCCAAGGGCCTGGGGGCCTGCCTCAGTTTCCCTAAGGGCTTTAGAGACCAGAGAAACACAATGTTGCTTAGTTAGTTATGCTAACTAAAATTAGCATAAAGTTAAGTGGCCACCTTCAGTTATAAGCTTAGGCATCCACTCTCTTTTTCCCTAGCTGGTTACGATAGCCTCCTCACTGGCCTTTATGCTTTCTTTCACATCCATGTTTAGTGCTGTCATCCAAGGCGTCTTTCAAAAGCACAGCTGAGACCGCAGGACACCCCTTCTTATACCTTTCTGTGTCCTCTGATCCCCACAAGCTCAAGTCAGGCTCATTAGCAGGGCCAACGAGGTCTTCTGTGATCTATTCCCTGCCTATCTCAGCATCATCTTAGTTCAGTTCATTCCCTCCTAAATATGCATCTTCTAGTATGTCCCAACTGACACTGACTCCGACAATTTGACCGAGAGAGACACAGCGGGGGAGGGAACACAAGCAGTGGGAGAGGGAGAAGCAGGCCTCCTGATGAGCAGGGAGCTCGATGTGGGGCTTGATCCCAGGGCCCTGGGATCATGACCTGAGCTGAAGGCAGACACTTAACCGACTGAGCCACCCAGGCGCCCCAAGAAAGGCTGATATGTTTAAAAGGGGATCTAATGCCAATGTTTTGAGAAAAGCTAATGCGTATAGGCTTTACACTGTAAACGGTCCCATGCTTTTCTATTTGATCTTCACTCCCACAATACAGAATGGGCCACGTTTTCTGAGAGGTACTTAGTATTTGAATGGATGGATGAATAAATAAATGAATGAGTGGACTGTGGAGTCTGAAAGCAGGGGTTAGAGTCTAAATTCTTCCAGTTATAAGCCATGTAATTTCAGGTAAGTAACTTAACCTCTCCACCTACTTGCTAACCTGTAAAATGAGGTCTGTACTAGCCTTGCTTGTCCCATTAGATGGTATGAGGACTGAGTGAAATAATGTACAGTAAATAAAAATGCTTTTCAAACTGTAAACCCCCATGCAAATGTTGGTTTCTGCTGTGAATATTCTTAATGTATTCCAGGTCCTATAAATGAAGAGAAAGCATTCATGGATATAGATAGATTTGTGTTTTAATGACTGAAAGAACATCAGAACTGTTTTATTCATATCGTGTTAAAATATAAGCCCGTTTTGATAGCAAACAGAAGACAGTATACCCTTGTTTTTCTTTCATAAAGAAAATGTCAGGTTTATACTGTTGGTAAATGCTAACTAACAAAGGAAGCACATACTGTATGGGGAACGGGTGTTCAAATGCAGTGTTTAGAGGCTTGTCTTCGCTATGCATTCTCCTTGGGTTGCCTCTCAAGAACCTTAGAGCCATATTTGCCTTCTAGCTCTGTGAACTACATACAACTTTTTCAGTAAGCTATTATTTTTGTGTGCGTTTTTCTTTTTTCTTTCTTTCTTTCTTTTTTTTTTTGTGTATGGATTTTTCTGGTATTCACTTCTGTATGCTATTATTATCTCTGGCTTTGTTTGTCCTCCTTTTATTTTCCTTTTATTCTTACTCAGGTTACACGTGTATTTTTTGTCCTTTGATCTATATATATTTCTGTAAGACATCTCAAACTGTTCCTGGGATGTGCTGGAGTGTGAACTCTCCTAGTGTGATCTTAGTCCTACCTTGGCTTCTCCAGTCACCTACAGACTGATAGTTCCTCAGTCTGTGTCTTTGGCTCAGATTCCCGAGTGCCAGGCTTGGATCCCCCTGCCAGTGCTGCTTCTGGATGTGCCACAAGTTCTCCAAATTGAGTTTAACACCCTCCAACACAGACACATCTGTTTCTTCAATCTTCTACCCCCACCCCCCAGCCCCCACCACCCATTGCTGGCTACCCAGGAAAACAAAACTGAAAAGCCAGTCCCAAACTGTTCCTTCTATTACAGGGTCTTGGTCAATGGCATTAGTACCCATTCACTTGCTCATGCCAGAAACCTGAAAGTCATGCTGGATTCACCCCACATCTAATTAAACTTCTATATTTCTTTTCTTATTAAAAAGCTTTAAAAATATTTTAAACAATCATCTGAGTCACAGAAAAATTGTAATTATACTGCGGGAACTTGTTTTCCCTTGCACTATTTGTGAATAAGTTGCAGACTTCCCCTTCAAATAATTGAGTCTTTGCTGCAAACAAGGAGATTCTCCTGCATTACCACAATATACCCATCAAAATGAGGAAATTAATATTGATACAGTACTGGCATCTAATTCTCGGAGTTTCGCTAGTTGTCCCGGTAATGTTCTGTAAAGCAGAAGGACTCTGTTCAGGACCACAGACTGAATTTAGTTTTATGTTTCTTTAGTCTCCCTCAGTCTGGAACACTTCTCAGGCTTTCTTTGACTTTCACAACCTTGACATCTGAAGATCGCGGGCCTCCATTTTTTTTGGTCTGATGTTTTCCTGTGTTTACACATAGGTTTACACATAGGTTTCCATCTTTGGCAGGAAAATCATAGAAGTGATGCCGTGCTGCTCTCATTGTATCTTATCAGAGAATGCCGGATTTCAACTTGTCCCCTTCCTGATGGTGATCACATGATTTTTAAAAAAGATTTTATTTATTTGAGAGAGAGCGAGAGAGAGAGAGCACACAAGTAGGAGATGGGGAGCTGAGCAGGGAGCCTGATGCGGGACTCGATCCCAGGACCCTGAGATCATGTCCTGAGCTGAAGACTGATGCTTAACCAACTGAGCCATCCAAGGCTTCCACCACTTTGTAATGAACAAATGTTTTGGGGAGAGTACTTTGAAATTCTACAAATATTCTGTTACACTTTCAGTTTGTTTGTTTGTTTGGCTTTGGACTCACCATTTCCTTTTTTATTGAAGGCTATTATTGAATTACTCAGATTGTTATGTGACTAAATTGCATTATTCAGTCTTTTCCAGTTTTGATCAGTAGGAGCCAGCTTGAAGGAGCTCTTATGCTCTTTTGACATGTCTTTCCTCATTCTCTGAGCTCTTCTTTGCTTTCTGGCACAAGATGTTCCATGTTCATGTTTTACTTTCCTTTTCTTTGGCCTAAAAGCTGCTGTTTCTCCAATGAGCCCTGGTTCCTCCTTGTGGAGAGTGCTATTTAAAATCTGGATGGTGGGGACGCCTGGGTGGCTCAGTTGGTTAAGCAGCTGCCTTCGGCTCAGGTCATGATCCCAGCGTCCTGGGATCGAGTCCCACATCGGGCTCCTTGCTCCTCAGGGAGCCTGCTTCTCCCTCTGCCTCTGCCTGCCATTCTGTCTGCCTGTGCTCGCTCGCTCTCCCTCTCTCTCTCTGACAAATAAATAAATAAAATCTTTAAATTAAAAAAAATAAATAAATAAAATCTGGATGGTGGATGTGCTCATTGCTCTTTGGGTATCGCTATCTCTAGGCCTTCTTAGTAGACAGAGCTGGAGAGTATGTGCTGTGCATGTGCACACACGTTTACATCTGTATGTATTTCTGTATCCATCTGTGTGTATTGAAAAGCATGAAATTTTCAGTTTCAATTTAACACCACAGGAGTCTTCTAGTTTTCTCCTGGGCATATTTGTAACTTCCTTCTTTGGCAGCCAGCAGCCAGCTTCCCATTAATACTTAATACATCTGCTTATTAATCTCTGGTGTATGACCATTCTCTCGTCATGGCTGCCGCCACTCCCTGCCTAGTATGGATGCCCTTCCCCACTAGGGTTATGATACCATATGCCACTCTGCCTTGGCTACTTGGATGCCCGCCTCATCCAGCTTGGGCTTTGACAACCCATGACAGGCTGGCCCTTCATTATGCATGTTTGCTTCTTCTCAGGTTTTGACACCCCATACATGACTGCCACTTCCCTTCCATGTTGTCCTCATCCTGCTCGGGATTTGACACCTTGTACTAAGTGGCCTCTGCATGGATGTCCCTTTAACCTCTCAGGTGTTCTGACATCTCACGTCAGGCACCTGCTCCCTGTGGATGTTCCGTTCTTCCTGCTTGTGCTCTGACTTCTGACACTGGGCAGCTCCCCCTGTGTGGACACCCTTGTCACTCTTCCTGGGTTCTGACGCCCTATGCTGGATTGCTCTTTACAGCATGGACACCCTCCTCATACTGCTTGGACTCTGTCTCCCCATGTTGGGTGCCTTCTTTTGCAGTACCGTCCTTTACCTGTTCTAGACCACTGTGGCTACTTCTTGCCAAGTGGGGACGTGTTCCTTGGCCTTAGAATTAAATTATTAAAGGGGAACCCTCTTACACTGTTGGTGGGAATGCAAGTTGGTGCAGCCACTTTGGAAAACAGTGTGGAGATTCCTCAAGAAATTAAAAATAGAGCTTCCCTATGACCCTGCAATTGCACTAGGTATTTACCCCAAAGATACAGATGTAGTGAAAAGAAGGGCCATCTCCCCAATGTTTATAGCAGCAGTGGCCACGGTCGCCAAACTGTGGAAAGAACCAAGATGCCCAACGGACGAATGGATAAGGAAGATGTGGTCCATATACACTATGGAGTATTATGCCTCCATCAGAAAGGATGAATACCCAACTTTTGTAGCAACATGGACGGGACTGGAAGAGATTATGCTGAGTGAAATAAGTGAAGCAGAGAGTTAATTATCATATGGTTTCACTTATTTGTGGAGCATAACAAATAACATGGAGGACAAGGGGAGATGGAGAGGAGAAGGGAGTTGAGGGAAATTGGAAGGGGAGGTGAACCATGAGAGACTATGGACTCTGAAAAACAATCTGAAGGTTTTGAAGGGGCGGGGGGTGGGAGGTTGGGGGAACCAGGTGGTGGGTATTAGAGAGGGCACGGATTGCATGGAGCACTGGGTGTGGTGCAAAAACAATGAATACTGTTATGCTGAAAAGAAATAAAAAATTTAAAAAAAAGAATTAAATTATTAACTAGGAAGAGGGCAAGAGAAAGGGGAAGTTTAATTTTTTGAACTCTTTCCTATCTTCTTTTTTTGTCATCCAATTCCATTGTCTTTGTCTTAGTTCTGGCCCTCCTTATTCTTTCTTGGATTATTGCCACTTATTGGCTTTTTTGGTTGGAGTCTTTCCCCTTCCTATCCTTCCATCCTGCTGCCAGTGAGATATGTGTAGTAAACAGATGTACTTGATCATGCCTGTCCCTTGCTTCATCCCTAAACTCTTCATAACCTTTCCATTACCCGTGGGGTAATAAGCAAATCCCAGGTGTGGCATACCAAGACCTTCATGACTTGACAGACCTCTCCTCCCTCATCTCTCACCAAACCCTGTCATTGACCTTGTGCTCTAGCTAAATCACTTTAATCTCTTCTGCTTCCATGCCTTAGGACTTGGTCTTTCTCTTTTCTGTACCATCTGCTTTCTCCTTATTTTCCTGGTGAACTTGCATTGTCCTTTAGGACTTCAGATCTGGTACCCCATCTTCTAGAATGCTGCCTTTAGTCATTCCTTTTCTCTGTCCACCCTTACTTCCCCCTCCCTTACTACCCCATGTAGACTTCATAAGATGACTTTCCTCTTGGTACCCGGTATATTGTATTATGACTGTTTTTTCCTGTTATACCTGAGGGCAAGAACCATGTTGCCTACCTTCTTTGCCAAAGGATTACTCTCTTCAGTATGTAACTTGCTAAATGAAGAGACATGTAAAAATATTTCTGTCTTAGAGTATTTCTGAGTTAGAGGGATTTGTTTTGTCCAAATAAGCACAGCAATATTAGTATTAGTTGTTTGTGAGGCTTTTGAAATAGCCCCATTTACATAGGACTGGATGTTATAATTGTATCTTTTTTTTAGAGTGGGATTTTACCTATAGTTATATTTACTTCTAGGATATCTCCAGGGATTTATCCTTGTTTCTCCTAGCAGGGTGAAAAAGAGATTTAGAGTGTATCAAGGATTGGTTCATTATCTTCTCGTTCCCATGCACTGCACTTATTACACTATGCATGCAGTAGCGACTATCTTAGGTAGCTGATAAAGATATGCTTGACAGAGAGACAGGAGAGGGGAGACAGACTGTACATGGTTTGTTAACCATTTGCTAATTGATGAAATCACTCAATTCATTTGTTTTTTAGTTCACTTTGCTTTCTGGATCAGTTGGAATTGAATTTTTTGATCAGAGGCAAAGTTGTAACCTCAAGGGTCCTATAACATGCAGTAGTTCTGTAGAAAGGTTGTGATCGAGGTCAAGGGAATAGGCTCAGGTTCCTGGGCAGGAGAGCCAGCCCAGGGCTGTAAAGAACGTTCACTACTTACACCATTTTTGTTACGAGACACCGGGGGGTCTGATGATGATGATTATTATTATATTATTATTATTGCCCTATACTTGTGTCACCCGGGGTTTTCCTTTTCCTGCAAATTGTATGCTCAGATAGTACAAGTAACCTTGTGAAGGTGAAGGTGTATACTTTCTTTTTGAATTAGCTCATTTAGGTGTATTATAATAAAGTATCTAAAAGAGGTGCTTCTTAATTTGAGAAATTTTCCAGCCCGGTGAGAGAGACAGTAGCCTTGTGGAGAAGCAGGCATCTGCAGACAGAAAGCTGTCTCTGAGGGCTGCCCTGGAGTGATACTGAGTGGTTTCTTTACTCTGTCATTGAGCCTTCTTGAGTCAAAAAAGAAATCGCTTAGAAACCCTCACAGAAGGATCTGTTCCCTAAAACCCTAGTGTTAGCTGAGTCAACTAGCTAGAACTCATAATTTCATTGTCTTCCATTCAGGGCCTTTTACAAGTGTTGTTTTAGATGAAGTATTTTCGCCTTCCACCCCTCTCTCTTCTTTTACACAACAGCTGGGGAGCCAGCTCTACCCTGCCCTGAGTATAACCTATTACTGGTTATTTACAGTCAGATTTAAAATGAAGAAAATCATCTTTGGGAGGTTTTTTCCCTTAACCAGTTGTACTCTAATCAGACAATGCTTTTGAGTATGTCAGGCTATTAAAGTACGGTTTATATATAGGGTGGTGGTGTTTTCAGGATGTTCCTAAGATCCAGGCCTACTTTCCAGTGTTCCGTGTGCCGTTGTGGTCCATAAAGGGACTATTCTTGCTTGTTTTGTTTGAGAGAACACAAGCCATGGGTGGAGGGGTTGTGGAGGAAGGGGCAGAGGGAGAGAGGATCCCAAGCAGGTTCCACGCTCAGCGCAGAGCCCAATGTGGGGCTCTATCTTATGACCCTGAGATCATGACCTGAGCCAAAACCAGGAGTTGGGTGCCCAACTGACTGAGCCACCCAGGCACTCCTGACTGTTCTTGCTTTTAATTGCTAGTGAACGTATGTGTTTCAATGGGGACTCACAAATGTACCCAGTGTGGTGTCATCAGCATGGATTTGCATGGTCTCACTCCCTGACAGCCTGGGCTTTCTTCATATTCTAACTCATGAATTCAAACAGGTATTTGAGGGACCAGTAAGTGCCGAGGATATAAGTAAAAACACTTTGTTTTTAAGGAGTTTAAATCTGATGAGGAAAATAAACACTAAACCAGTAAATGTAGATATTTGGGATACGCATATTAGAAACGGGCCAAAGTGCCATGGGAGCTCAGTAGAGGGAGCAGGGAGCAAACAATTGTGATGGAAATATATGTACGCCCAGTCTCTCCCACGTTCAGCACCTCAAAGTTTCATCCCATTATAGCATCAGCTCAGACCCCACTATCCCCTGACTGTATCAGGCCTAGATGGGGATGAGGCACCTTAGATATAGTTCCTTAAATACAGCTTCTGAAGCACAAGCCCTTCTAATTTGTAAGCTAAGAGAAGTTACTTGTCTCCCCCACCCTGTCCTGCCCCACCACATGTAATGGCAGGATTGGCAGGATAGTCTTTTTTTTTTTTTTTTTTTAAGATTTTATTTAATCATTTGATGACAGAGCACAAGCAGGGGGGGAAGCAGGCAGAGGCAAAGGTAGAAGCAGACTCCCCACTGAGCAGGAAGCCTGATGCGGGGCTCCATCCCAGGACCCTGGGATCATGACCTGAGCCAAGGGCAGACGCTTAACCAACTGAGCCACACAGGTGCCCCTCTAATGGCAGGATTATCTTAAGATGATTGCTGCAGACCTCTTTCTTCTAAAAAGGAGGAAGGCACATAGTGCACAAAAGGCCCTGCTCCATAGCAGTTCTGAAATAAGGCTGGGCAAATGTCAGAAGTTTCTTTTTTTTTTTTTTTTTAAGATTTTATTTATTTGATAGAGAGAGATCACAAGTAGGCAGAGAGGCAGGCAGAGAGAGAGGGGGAAGCAGGCTCCTTGCTGAGCAGAGAGCCCGATGTGGGGCTCGATCCCAGGACCCTGGGATCATGACCTGAGCCGAAAGCAGAGGCTTTAACCCATTGAGCCACCCAGGCACCCCATGTCAGAAGTTTCTTGATGGGAGACTCAGTCCTGCTCCTGAGAACGATTCTCCATGGCTCTTAGTTCCATTTCTAGGCTTTTGGATTCTGAGTTTTCTCTTTATTTATTTATTTTTAAAATAAAAGTTAAAAAAAAATTTTTTTTTTTAAACTCAGTAGTTTTTGCAGCCTGTTTCTGGCCTATAGAATTTGGTGTTTCCAATGCCTGTTTTTTTTTGTCTTTTTTTGTTGTTGTTCTTCATTTTGTCTCTGTCACTTTTAGCTGGTAGTGTTTTTCCCAGCACAGGTCTGTAAAGTCCTTGGTTCTTCTATGGATCTTTTGGAATTTGCTCCTTCACATTATATTCATATCCACAAATGTCTTTGAGGTTAGTCCTTTTCTACTTTGGGTTTCTGATGAGGCTACTGAGGGAATTATACTCTTAAGCTTATTAAAGCCCTGTTGTTTGACTGAATGGTTCTCTATAATAACACCTTGGATCTTTCACTGGTCTTACAAAGACTTTTAAAAATTTTACTTTCAGCTTCATCTTTAGACAGTGTTATCCTAGGAATGCTCTGGATTTGACCTTTACCCAGAGGCCATTTCTTAATTTTATCATTATTTGCCCTCTGGAGGGGCTAGAAATGGATAAAGAAATCCAGTTACATGCATGCAATAGAATACTAGTAAGTAATAAAAAGGAACAAAGTATTGACACACTCATCAACCTGGGTAGATCTCAACATGGTGATGCTGAGTGAAAGAAGCCAGAACACCCCCCCCCCAGAAGTGTATACTGTCTGCATTTATATAACCTCATAGAAAATGCAATAAATCTACAGTGACAGAAACCACATCAGTGGTCTCCTAGGGATGGATGGTGGGCAGTGGCGGGAAGGGGTAGATTACAAAGGAGCAGGAGGAAATTTTGGGAAGTGGTTGGTTGTGGCCATGGTTTCTTCAGTGAAAAACTAGGCTAAAACTTATCAAGTTGTACAGTTCCATCCTTTTATTTTCTTATTTTTTTCCATCTTAATGTTGAAATGTGTCTCTTATAAGTAACATTTTAGCTGGATCTTCTAAAATCCAGTCTGATTATCCGTATCTTTCACTGGGAATGCTGCTTATATGCTCTCTCATATTTGTTTTTTCCTTTTTACTTTCTTCTGGATTAATCAGGCATTTTTATTGTTCCATTTATATTCTCTTATAATTCGAACGTAAGTAGTATTTCTATGTTTTTTTAATAGTTACACTAAAAATAATAGTGGCTACGACTTAATGTAAGGTTTGCTATGTACTAGTTACTGTTCTGGATGATTTACATACAGCTCATTTAATCCTCACAAACCCCCTGTGAGATAGATACTATTATTGTCTCAGTTTGACAGGTGGGGAAACAGGTGGCATGGGGAGGTTATGTAATCTGCACAATGGCACACAGCTATGAAGTAGTAGATCTGTTCTAGTCCTGCATTACCGACATAGTGGGCTTTTAGAATTCATGATGTTAACCAGAACAAATATGTAGTCTCTCAGAACCTGCTTATGTAATTTAGCAAGTTAATTGGCATATTTATCCTCCTTCTGAAAAATATAAGGACCTTATATTCTTTAAACTTTGATCACTCCTCTCCCAGCTTGTATGCTTTTATTGTTGTATATTTTACTTTAAACCTATATGGTGTTAATTTTTAGATAGCCAGTCATTTAAAGTAACCTATTTTCTGTTTTATTTTTTCTTCTTGTCTCCTTGCATCTCAGATATTTTTCTGCCTGGGATCATTTTATTATAGCTTGAATAATATCTCTTTGTTGCTGACAAATCTGTTTTTGTTTATCTGAAAAGTATGTTGTTGTGTTTTTCTCCCCCCACCCCAGAGCCCCCCGATTGACAGTTCCTTTCTTTAAGCACATTTGAACTATCATTTAAGTGTTTTCTGGCTTCTGTTGGTGCTGTTGAAGTCACCTTGCATACTAGTTATCATTTTTGTGTAGATAATCTGTCTTGTTCTCCAGTTTAGCAATCACATGTGCCTAGCAGTGGGTTTTTCTTATGTATCTTGGTTAGGATTTAACTCTATGACTCTGAGGATTGGGATCTTTCTTCTTTATATCTCTAATTCTCATTTCTTCCCTCCACACTCTCTTCTTCCTCCTCACTTTTTCCTTTACAGTTTTAAACCATATTATTTTGTGTTTTCAGTCTGTTTCTCTCTGTTGCATTTCAATCACTTCAAGTCTTTTTCCAGTTTCCCAGTTCTCTTTGCGGCTGTGTCTAATTGCTGTTAAAGCCATCAGTTCAGTGTTTAATTTTAGTTGTTTATTTATTTACATATCTATGTATGTATGTATTTATTTAAGTAGGCTTTACTAGAGCCCATTGTGGGGCTTGAACTCACAACCCTGAGAACAAGACCTAAGCTGAGATCAAAAGTTGGGTGCTTAACTGACTGAGCCACCCAGGTGCCCCTAATTTTAATTATTTAACAGCTTTATTGGGATATATAATTCATATACCATTCAGTTCTCCTGTTTAGAGAGTAAAGTTTATGGTGTTTGATATATTACATTAATTTATTTAAACTGTGGTAATATGTCTGTATTTTAAAATTCGTCATGTCAACCATCTTAATTGTACAATTCAGTGGCATTAATTGCATTCACACTACTATGCAACCATCTCCACTCTCTATTACCAAAACCGTTTCATCACTCCCAATAGAAACTCTGTAACCGGTCAGCAGTAACTCTCCATCTTCCCCCTGACCAGCCCCTGGTAACCTCTGATCTACTTCCTGTCTCTGAATTTGCTTATTTCAGGTTATTCATTTGAGTGGACTCACACAATATTTATCCTTTGTGGCTGGCTTATTTAATTAAGTGTGATGTTTTCAAGGTTTTCTGTGTTGTAGCAGGTAATGGATCTTCTTTTTTTTTTTTTTTTTTTTTGGCTGAATAATATTCCATTGTGTATATATCTACCACATGTTGCTTATCCATTCATTTGTCGATGGATACTTGGGCTGTTTCTACCTTTTGGCAGTTGTGAGTCATGCTGCAATGAACAATGACATACAGGCATTTGTTTGCGTCCCTGCTTTCAATTCCTTTGGGTACATACCTACAAGTGGAATTGCTGGACTATATGGTAATTATATTTTTAGCCTTTTGAGGAACTGCCACGCTTTTTTCAAAAGCAGATGCACCATTTTCCATTCTGTGAAATAATAAGAAATAACGTATATTGGTCTTTGCCTCTAGTCCCTGACTCAGGGCTCCTGAAATCTTTGTAAGTAGAGGTGCTAGGAGAATCTTTTGTTCTAACATTCAGTCTTTTTTTTTTTTTAAGATTTTATTTATTTATCTGAGAGAGGGGAGAGTGTGAGAGAGAGTGCATGCAAGCAGTGGGGTGGAGAGGGAGAAGCAGACTCCCCGCTGAGCAGGGAGCCCAGTGTGGGCTCAATCTCAGCCCCCTGAGATCATCTAACACTTCATCTTTGATCACAGTTCTCAGCACAGACATCCTACAACCTTTGTAATTTCCCAAGTCCTAAGAGCACTAGGAGCATCTTTTGTTCTACTGTTTGGATTTGACCACAGTTTCTGACACTGGGCTTTTAAATCCCTTGAAATTTCCTATGGGGTAGGAGTGTCTTTTATTTTAATGAGGTGACTCTGAGTGGGCTCCTCAGTGGCTCCTAGATGGAGGCTGGTCTCCAGAAAGACCAAGCCATGATTAGAAGCTTAGAATTTTCAGGCCCAACCTCCATTCTCTAGAGAGAAGAAAGAGGCTGGAACTGGAGTTAGTAATTGATCAAGCTGACACGGTGAAAGCTCCATAAAAGTAGTATGGGAGCCTCCAAGTGGATGAAGACATCCATTCGGTGGCATGGTTACATACCCTAACTCCGTGTGCTTGGGGCCGTCTCAGGCCTGGGCCCTGTGTGTCTCTTTATCTTTATCATCTGTATCCTTTATCATATCTTTTATCATATTAATAAACTGGTACACATAAGTGTTGCCCAGAGTTCTGTGAGCTCTTCTGGCAGATAAACCAGTCCAAGGGGAAGGAAGTCAGGGGAACCTCTGCTTTGTTTTTGTTTTTGTTTTGAACCTCTGCTTTTATAGCCAAGCCAGACAGAAGTTATGGGTAACCTGGGGACTACTCCCCGCTCCCATCCCCCACCTTCCTTCTGGTAACCATTAGTTCTCCATAGTTAGGAGTTTGTTTCTTGGTTTGTTTTTCTTTTTTCTCCTTAGTAAAGTTTTGTTTCTTAAATTTCACTTATGAGTGACATTGTATGGTATTTGTCTGTGTCTGACTTTTTTCACTTAGCATTGGACTCTCTAGCTCCATTCATCCATGTTGTTGCAAATGGCAAGATTTCATTCTTTATGGCTGAGTAATATTCCTGTGTGTGTGTGTGTATGTATAAATATACCTATATACATGCATATTTATGCACAACATATATACACACATACGTCGTCTTTATCCATTTATCTATTGAAGTACTTGGGCTGCTTTCATAATCTGGCTTTTGCAAATCATGCTGCAACAACCAGACATAGGGGTGCATATATCCTTTCAAATTAGTGTTTTTGTATTCTTTGGGTAAAAACCCAGGAGTGTGATTACTGGATCATAGAGTAGTTCTATTCTTAACTTTTTGAGGAACTTCTACACTATTTTCTATAGTGGCTGCACCAGTTTGCATTCCCACCAGCAGTGCAAGAGGGTTCCCGTTTCTCTGCACCCTTGTCAACACCTGTTGTTTGTTCTGTTTTTGATTTTAGCCATTCTGACAGGTGTGAGGTGATATCTTATTGTGGTTTTGATTTGTGTTTCCCTGATGATGAGTGGGGTTGAGTATCTTTTCATGTGTCTGTTGGCCATATGTCATCTTTGGAGAAATGTCTGTGTCTTCTGTGTCCATTTTTAATTGGATTATTATTATTTTTTTGGATGTTGAGTTGTGTATCTTTTTTATATATTTTGGATACTAACCCTTTATCACCTATGTCACTTGCCAAGAAGTTGTGGGCAACTTGGGGACCACTTCTTGGGATGGTCATCTGAAATAGGGGCAACCTTGTGGGACTAAGCCCTTAAGCTGTCAGATCTGACACTGTCTTCAGGTAGGTAGGAGGAGACCCAGCTGAAAAAACCCTTACATATCTGGTGTCAGAGTATTGTGAGTATGGTAGTAGTGTGAGAGTAAAGGATAGACCCATAGGAAGACTGGGTCTTTACATTCCCACAGCAAGGTACAAGAGTTTTAATTTCTTTACATCCTTGGCACTTGCTAATTGTTCATCATCTTTTTATAGCCATCCTCGTGGGTGTGAAGTAGTATCTTACTGTGGTTTTGGTTTATATTTGTCTAATGACTGATGATGATAAGCACCTTCTTTGTGCTTATTGGACATTTGTATATCTTCTTTGGAGAAATATATATTCAGATCTTCTATTTATTAATTGGGTTATTTATCTTTTTAATATTGAGTTGTAAGAGCTCTTTATATATTCTGGATACAAGTCCCTTTTCAGATACATGATTTTCAAGTACTTTCTTTATTTTGGAGGTTAAGTTTCCCTTTTTTGATCGTGTCCTCTGAACCACAAAAGTTTTGAATTTTGATGAAGTCTTATTTATCTGTTTTTTGTTTTATTGTTTGTGCTTTGGTGTTCTAAGAAACCATTTTCCATCTTAAGGTTACAAAGATTTATTTCTATGTTTTCTTCTAAAGTTTTTATAGTTATATTTCTCATATTTGAGTCTATATTCCATTTCAGTTGATTTTTGTGTATGGTGTAAGGAGGAAGTCTAACTTCATTCTTTTGCAAGTGGATATCTAATTGTCCCAGAACTATTTGTTGAAAAAACTGTTGTTTCCTCTATTGAATTGTCTTGACTCCTTTGTTAAAAATGGACAGTTGTGGGATGCCTGGGTGGCTCAGTGGGTTAAGCCTCTGCCTTCAGCCCAGGTCATGATCTTGGGGTCCTGGGATTGAGCCCCGCATCAGACTCTCTGCTCAGGAGGGAGCCTGCTTCCCCCTCTCTCTGCCTGTCTCTCTACCTACTTGTGATCTCTCTCTCTGTGTCAAATAAATAAATAAAAATCTTTAAAAAAAATTGGCAATTGTAAATATTTATTTTTAGACTTTTCTGTTCATATCCTTATGTAAATATTACACTATCTTGATTTTCCTACCTTTGGAGTGAATTTTGAAATTAAGAAGTACGAATCTTCCAAGTTTGTTCTTTTCCAAGGTTGTTTTGGCTTTTCTGGGTTCCCTGCATTTCCATACGCATTTTAGGATCAGCCTATCAATTTCTGCAGAAAAACCCCCAAATCCCCCAAATCCCCAAAAAACCCAGCTGGGTTTTTGATAGGGAAATAAGTTGAGTCCGTAGATCCATTTGGTGAGCATCACGATCTCAACTTTGTTGAGATTCCATTGTTCATTCCATGAACATGGAATGTCCTTCAATTTATTTTGGTAATCTTGCTGCAATTTTGCTGAACTAGTCTACTAGTTCTAATAGATTTTGGTGGATTTATTAGGATCTTCTTTATGTAAGATCCTGTCATATGCAAATAGAGATAATTTTACTTCTTGCTTTCCAATCTTGATGGCATCTATTTCTTTTTCTTCCCTAATTGCCCTGGCTAGAACCTCCAATACAGAGTTGAGTAAAAGTTGTAGGAGTGAATATCATTGTCTTTTTTTTTTTTTTTAAAGGAAACATTCAGTCTTTTACCTTAAGTTATGATATTAACTGTAGGTTTTTTTTGTAGATGCCCTTTATCATGTTAACTCCATTGAAGATCTGGTCCCCTTCTAGTGAGCAACACATTTTTTAAAAAAATCCAGTTATATAGGCTAGAAACCCACTAGCTTTGTCCTTGTCAAATACCTTCTCACTCATCCTCCATATTCAATGTATCAGAATAATTTGATTGATTTATCGAAATTGTCTTTAAAAACTAGGTATTTCTTTCTGTCTCAACTATCATTATCTTGAAATTCTCACCTTTTTTTTTTTTTCCCCCTCACTAGGTAACTCCCATTCCTCCAGACCATACTTCATATATTCTATCTTCAGGGAAACCTTTACAAATCACCAAAGTAAACTTGTTCCTTACACTGTATGCTCTGGTAGCATTTATCATAGCTTACAATTACTACAAGTCTGTGTACTGCTCTATGGCCAGTGCTCAATACTAAGAAGATTTAATAAATATTTATGGAACGAATGAACCAGTGAAAATGGGATAATTTATGTGGAAATGCTTTTAAAATGAAAATTGCTAGAGAAACATTTTGATCTCAACATTTAGAATAACGGTGATTAGTTTATTGAATTTACAATTTTTTGCTTGGGTGTAGAGAAATTCTAAGTTCTGGTGGTATTTAAGTGTGGATCACCTTGGATAGACTCACTTATTACTGATTAGGTTTTGTTTACTTGGATTATGGAATTAGTAGAACAGTAACAAAGTGTATGGTAAGATCTTTCTAGAAAACACTGTAATCCTTCCTAAATGACACCTTCTTGGTAATTATCACATTTGGTTTAAGATTTCACTTAGCACAGAACGGGTTGCAGAAAGCCAGACCCTCGTATATATTCAAGTAAAGGTGATGACTTTCTTCACAATAGAGCAGAGATGAAATAGCTCCCACATTTGTTATTCTGAATGGAGCCTTGGGATGAAATTCCAAGCAGCAGAATGCCACTTAACATTCTGCATGCTAGTTTGCTCTTTAGTAGTATAATTGTAAAATGAGGCAATAAAACCAGAGAGGATATAATATTTATACCTGTGCAGGCACTTCACATGATAAAATGTCACATGGGACTGTTTACTCCATGCTGGTTATTTGGATAATGCCCCACCTGCCTGGTGACAGGAGGTGCTGAGTCTTGCATAAATCTTGAAAAGAAGGTTAGGGTTAATATAGTGAATTTTTCAGGAGGAAAAAAGAATACATCATATGGGATAATAGTAATGGCTACTCTTTGAGCACTGTTTTTGTGTCAGCACCATACTGGGTCCTTGGGGACGGAGAGGGACAAAAGAGGAGAGAATTAATAACAGGGAGTAGCTTCCATGTGTCAGTTACTCTGCTACACGCTGTACTTACAATATATCTAAACCTTATAACAACTCTGCCAGGTAGGTGGTGTTATCCCCATGTATATGTGACTGACTCTTATTTATCTCATAAAAAAAAAATTCTAATGACCTCATTGGAGTTCTGTTATAATTATCGTGTTTAAACTTCGGGGGTGTGTGTGTGTGTGTGTATAATTTTTTATTTTTTTTTTAGTTTAAGTAGCCTTTTTTTGAGACAAAAAAAAAATTAATGAGAAGAGACAAAGAAACATCAAAGAGCTTTTTCCTCTGATTGCTGTGTTAGAACTTTTGCCTGAAAATAGGTTACATTCCTTCTGTTTTCAGCTGAATCCTCATTAACTTTACATTTTAATGATGTCCAGGGCAAATTACACCATTTATGGTCAGTGCCTTAAAGGGATGCTTAAAGGGGACTTAAATTTTTTTTTTTTCCTTAAAATGGTGGATGCATTTACTCAGAATATAAATTGATGTGGAATTCTTTAAATAACAACTCGTTGGATTTCCATTTCCAGCTATTATAACAACTTAATTCAGAGAAAATTATTTTCAGCTTAAAGTAAATTAATCATTGAAGAGAATTTTTATAATATTTGGAAGTATGTAACTGAAACTAACGTCCTACATTTATGTTTGAAAACAGTTTCAGTTTCTCATTTACTTGGATTTAAATTCAATTTTACTGCTTAGCTTTAGAAATAATTCATAGGTGGTAGATGCTCAATAGGAATAAATGAAGACAGCTTCTCCCAGTTATGAAAAAAGCAAGGGTGATTGAAATGCTAATATGTTGATAGACAGATTGTATTTGCACAAGAATGAGGGGATATGCTGTAAGGTGGAACTCTTCACAGGATTCCAAATTATTCAATTTAAAAGAACAATATGAACTACAGAGCCGTGCTTTCATTGTAAGCTTTGAATGCTTAATTATTATTAGATGATAAATTAGAATAAAGTGTCATGTTGTGTCAAATACTGTTTATTTCCTTAACAGTAATTTGATAAGTGGATTAAGGGAACTTGGCCTATCTGTTGAGAGAACTGTAATTATAGGAATGCCCATCCGATGTCAGGTATTTTGTAAGGTTTGTACTCTTGTTTTCTTAAATGTGTTTAATTGAATCCCTTCTGTGTGCTAGGCAATGGGCTCATGTCCCTGTTAAGGCTTTTTTGAACGCAAGGAGAGGAATTTCACTAAAACTGCCTCCTGAAGGGCAGGGATGGAGGTGGAGGGAATCTGTTGTAGAAGGAAGATCAGGAAGCAAAATGCAGCTGGGGTTCCTGAGGACAAACTAGAAATGGAAAGTAATGGATCCTGTGACTCTGTCTCTTTCATTGTGGCTTTGCTCATTCTGCCCGCCACCCCCTCCCCGGGCTCCCTTGGTTCACTACTTATCTTGATACAGTTCACATTGATGTCTTCAGCCTATATGATCTTTCAAACCTGGATTCCCATGGCTAACAGACATTTTTGTGTTTGTTAACAGCACAGAGCATGTGGCTCAGCCCAGACCTTGGATGATCCCTGCGGTCACCCAGGTGTTACGTTGCACTGCCTTTTCTGGGGGGCCTCGGGTGAATGGAGAGTGGAATGTAACTGAGTGGATAAGACATGGCCTTTGCCTGTGTGTATCCTTTCGTGAAGATAATGCACATAAAAATGCTAATTTCTATTTAATGTGCAGAGGACTTCCCTGTAAATAAAAATGTCTGAACTATCTTAGTCATCTGCCGTGTTTGGAAACTGAGGAAGTGGAGAGAGGTTTTGGGGGATACCATTGAGGGTAGATGGCATGATTTTCTTTTGGAATGATATTTCTGAGGTAGGACTCCCTAAGGGTCCAAATCATTAGTTGGATCCTTCTTGCAACTATGAAGGAAACCAAGTTCACAAAGAAAAATAAAACTTCTTAGTGTGCAGCACTGAATGCTTGGCAGAAATATTTAATATAGTTTGAGGAAATTTTGCAGTGTTTGAGTTTGGTCCATTGTGGCTAATGACTCTTGCTTGTCAGCATTTCAATTTTCTATTTTTTAAAGATTTTATTTACTTATTTGACAGAGACACAGCGAGAGAAGGAACACAAGCAGGGGGGAATGGAAGAGGGAGAAGCAGACTTCCCGCTGAGCAGGCAGCCTGCTGTGGGGCTTGATCCCAGGACCCCGGATCATGACCTGAGCCAAAGGCAGATGCTTAACTCCCGACCCACCCAGAGGCCCCAACATTTCAATTTTCTAGTGACCTCATTAAAATACTGGTAGATTCTGCATTTGCTCCTCAGCTCTATCATCATCATCATCTTGCTGCTTTTGTAACTGAGCATGGAAATGGAGCAAAACTCCAGGGGTAGATAAGAGTGTGGATAGGACATCTGTTGAGTTTCTAGTTGCTTTATACACACACACACATACATATGCACGTGTGGTATTTTATTCTTCTTAGAGCCCATAAGATAAGAATTACTGTCTCTGTTTTACAGCTGTTGCAATGCAAGGGACAGAGCGATGAAGTAAGTAACTTGCCCTAAGGTGATAGAGCTACTAGTAGTGGATCAGTGATGTGATTCTGGCATGTTTCTTCCCACTGTACTGTGCTGCCTCCAAACACACCCCTGTGCTTGTGATATCTGTTCAAGGATCGTGGTTCCCTTGTGTTCTGGGATGTTCAGCTTCTCTGATGGAACAAGGTTTTGTGTCTGTGTGGTTATAAAAACATAAGTTTAGGTACAGCCATTTATAAGCTGTGTGATGATAGGCTGTGTGAGTTAGCTCTTTATTTTTTAACCTGTAAAATGGGGCTGCCGTAGGGGCTTGGTATGAAGAATAAAGGAGCTAGTACAGTTTTTGTCACATGTGTTTCTGTAATGCAGATTCACTCGTAGCCAGTTCGTAAAGAGAGGAAGGGTGTCAAATAATGTAGAAGTTGCATTGGTTTGTCTATACCCCCAAGTTACATTAGATGAATTCAAAGTAGATTAACACTGTTTTTCTTGATATTTATCTTTGAGTAGATTTTCAACTTTAAGTTTTGTCTTTTTTTTTTTTTGGAAGATCTTCAGGAAGAGAGGTTTTGATTTTGAGGTTTGGAATGAGATTGGCATTGGTAGGGTAAGGACTCCTGAAATCATGCTTGCAGACTTTTTTTTTTTTTAATAGAAATTACATAGCTTTGAAAAATAATTTAAAAATAGTATTTCAGTTTTCAGAAAAGATATATATGTATGTATGTATGTATGTTTCTGTCCATATTTTTACCCCTAGATAGAAGAATATGGTTGCTTCTGGGTTGTGGTGATCCAATAAGACTATTTTGAAGTTGTGTTCTCTCCTCCTTTAACTTGACCTGGTTTGTTGAAAATGCTCAGTCCTTTTAGGAGCAAGCAAGGGCGGCTAATGGAATATCTTTGTTGAGTGTTGAGACACTCGTGTCTGTACATGCATTGGGGTAGTGTATCACTTTGATTATTTTAATTACAGAAAATATAGTAATATGGGAAGAAAACAACATGCATAATATGAGAACTACAGGCTCTATACTGAGTTTGGAGTTTAAATCCTGGCCCATCAATGGCCAATAAACTGACTTGAGTAAGGCAGTAATTTTTTTGGATCTCTGTTTTTCTCACCAATAATGCAGAATTATCCCCATCTGCCTCACAGGGTTCTTTTGAGAATTTGATGGCATTAGAAATTTAATGATAGAAGTATCCTGAGTGCCTCCCTCGTAGTAGCTTTTTAATAAATGTTTAGTAAGGGAACCAGAGAAGATCACAGAAATGTAGTTTAACCTGTTTTGTGCCATTAATACTCCAAATAATTTTATATTGTTACTATTTTTTAAGAGGTAGATTTATTTATCTTAGAGCACGAGCAGGAGGGGCCGAGGGAGAGGGAGAGAGAATGCCAAGCCGACTGTGCTGTGCCCCCCAGGTGCCCCATGTTGTTACTGCTTTTGTAATACGTCACTGTCACATGAAACAGAAATGGAACTTCTTCTAAGAAAAAGTCTGGTGAATTTCGCAATGTGAATAACTACTTGTAAGACAGCATTAAAAATTATTGAAAAAGGAGTGTACACGTCTCTGTAAAATTTTGTTATAATGCAGTAGTATTTTAGCATTTTCTCAAATTTGAAATGAATAGTGTGTTATATTAAGTCAGTTAAAAAACTCCTATTATATGAAATATTTAAAAAACAGACCAAAAGTACAATATATTTTACCTGCCTAGTTAGCTTTTGGGCCACTTTTCTTTGGAAATAATATTTTATATCCTCTCCTTTTAATTACAAACAAACAAAATGTATTAGCTCTTTTTTTTTAAAACCATGTTTTTCCTCTTTATAATTTTATTTGAAAAAATAAATTTGGTTACTTTTTTTCCTCTCACAGGCGGCCAAGACTAGTGAGTAAAACACCCATAGCTAATTTGCATGAGCTTGGTTACACTGTTAACGCCCAGATTTCCTTTAGTCCTGTTAATTCGTATGTGAACCCAGGGGCATTATTGCCCATTAGTCTTTCCTCAGTTATTTTGTGAAAGTCGGAATTGATGTGTAAGTGTTGTGCACTCTTTGGAGACCCAGTGCCTTGGACTTACAGGGGTGAATTTTGTTCACAGCTGGCATAAAACAAAGTATCATAATCTTCTAGTGCCTTGTTTATGTAATTGTCTGTAAAATTTCTGGTTCAGCAAAGGCTTTTTATTATCCTCAAAACTTAACCTACAATGTGCCAAGAGTCAAGAAGAAATAATAGTAAATGCTACACACCTACTGTGTGTCAGACACTCTGCTGGGTACTTTATAAATAGGAACTTTAATCCTTGTAACTCTGCAAAATGGAGCATATTGGTCATTTATTTGATGGAGGCTGGGAAAACTGCCCCAGTCGCATGGCTTTTTCCAGGCTTCATAGCTGGACCTCTCCCCACTTTTATATTCTGTATTCATGCAATCCCAATGGCTCTAGTGGAAATCAGAATGTATTTTGATAGAAAGTTAGTGATTGCCTTCTACTTAGGTACCGCCCCCCCCACCAACTGGAATAAATGAAGTGTGTTGTAGAGGAGTGGCAGAAAGATACTTAGATTTTCTTCCATGTTTCATGAAAACTAAGAGGAAAATTCAGAAATATCCACGACAAAGAGTGAGGGCAGTTAGTACTTTGTGGGCAGAGTTTAGGTTAACCAGATTTCTGGAAGGACCACAGGATTTTTGAGTTTATTATTGTGAGTGGATATTTGTGTGTGGTGCAGGTGGGGGAGTGGTGATATGTGTGCTTGGCTCTCATAAAACTAGAGGGACAACAGATTTCTTTTCCCCCTCCATGACTGTATAGTTGAAAGCTTTCTTTTATCATTTTGCTGCCATATGTGTTTGTGAAAATCAGTTGCGTTGTAAAAATTCTTACTTCCTGGAAACCAGAAACCCATTCAGTAAGTGTCCCTGCCTTGACCACTTCCTCTTCGTTATTTCTAAATGATAGTGCTGCTCTTGTAGCATTCCAGACGTTCATCTAGCTAGGATTCCTTTTTCACATTTGCTCTTTGGTGCATTTTCTCCTGTTTTATTTTGTTTCTTTGTCCTGATTAGTTCACCAAGTATAATAGAGGAGACATTTGCTTTGTTTTTTTCTTTTTTTTCTCTAAAGCAAGTTATTTTAGAGGGAGAGTTTACCAGTGATAAGAGCTGTTTATGTCCTAAGCGATTGATTTGTAATTAATGTTGCCTGGGCTCTCACATGTTGGCAGAATTGGTAACAGCTTGCAGAATTTTTTTAATTCACTTTTCTTTTTGGTATTTTGACAATGTCATTCATATCTCATGAAAAAGTACCTCAGACAGGTTAAATGTGTTAAAACATGGAATGAAAAGGATGGAAGGAGACCCAGTGCTGCCTAGAAACCTTGATCTTTTGCCAAAGTATTTAAACAATTTAGTGTTTTGGTTTCCTAGCTCCAAGCTGCTTCTCAAATCCCTTGCTAATTAATCCAGTTAATGCTTTGTAGACTTACTATATGCAGTGCTTTGGCCTGCTCGTCTACCATTGAGAGGTCCGTTTTGTTTCTTGGGGCAAACCTCAGCTCTGTTCGGGTGCAGTGATACGCAGGGGACTTGCTGACGTGAGTATGCTTTTTCGTCTTTCAAACCTTTGTTAGTGTAAGTGCATGTGCACGTTCCCTGCTCTACATTGTACTTAGGCTTAAAATTTCAAGATAAAAAAATTGACACAAAATAGAAATATAACTAGAAAACACTGTTTATACCAAACTAAAGAACTGATTAACTGGGTAAATGATGTTAGTTATTCAGTTCTCTAAGCCTCAGTTTTCTCACCTGTAAAATGGGGAAAATAATCTTTCTGGCGTTGTTGTTGTTATAATAAAATGACTATCTTAGGTGCTTAGCAAGTGCCCAGCACTTGGTAAAACTCAAGAAATGATGACTTGCTTTTATTATTGTGTTAGGATGTTGAATAAATTCTTTGGGTACTTGCTAAAATTTGGAGGAGGTAGGTTCCTTTCATCAGGTTTTCTTTTGGCAAAGGAGTTTCAAATGCCTTAATTTGTGTCCAGGATATAAAAATCAAGCACTCATTCTTTTAACAGAGATAATAAGAAACACACAGCTGTATTCTGCTTCAAACTGTGGTTTGAAGACCCATTGATGTGAATCATCAATACAGATAATTTTTTTTTTTTTTTTAAAGTTGAAAAGTAAATTTCTCTCAATTTGCTCACTTGAAAGCTTAGGTACAAAAAAAATACATGGGCTGTCCACCCACCACTCCCTACCCCACCCTGACAGTTAAATAAAACATGGATGCAAGTTCAGGAAGCCGTCACTGCTGGTGAAACTGATGATGACTTTTTGCTATCCCATTTCTGAAATCATACATTAAGCCTTTTAACCTCTGAGTATGCCCTAGTGATTCAGAATTAATAGGGTCCTCATTTGATCATTAGGGGAAATATCACCGCCTCCCTCCTGCCCAAGGATTTCAGAGAAGAAAATTGGCTGGCAAACTATGTTACATTCTAAGTTTTCCCCCTACATACATTAGCAACTTGATGAACTATCACAAAGTTAAAACATCCATGTAATTCCCACCCAGGTCAAGAAATGGAATATTAGTAGTATCTTATTAGTAGATATCTTATGTCTTATATATCTTACGGTATCTTACGTGTCTTTCCAGTGATCACCCCTTCCTTTCTCCCTAAAGAGAACCATTATCTTCTAACAGTATTGACCATTTTTGCCCAGCTTTGAACACATGTAAGTGGAATCATATAAATAAGTATGAGGGTATTTTGGTTTTTTTTTGCTAAACACTAAATTTATGAGATTATCTTTGCTGTGTGGTCCTGTGATTTGCTGGTTTCATTCATTGCTGTACAGTGTTCCATTCCCTAACTATGTCATCATCCATTCATTCTTTTGTCGGTAGACATTAATGTTTCCCCCTTGTTTCAGCTATTTCGAGTAATGTGGCCGTATGTCAATATTGAGACTCTGTCTGGTGCTTACATACTCACATTTCTGTTCTGTTAATATAATTAGGAGTGAAATGCTAGGTCCCAGTGTGTGTTTAACGTTAACATAAAATGCCAAGCAGTTTTCCAATGTGGTCGATCCTTTTGCCTTCCTTCGACGTGTGAGCAATTCTGTTGCTGTGTCTTCACCAACACTTAATGTAAAACGTCTCTCCAGTTTTTGCCTTTCCCGGTGTTTGTATGGTGTATTTCATTTGGGTTTTAGTTTGCATTTTCCTGATTACTAATGAAATTGAACATCTTTTAGTATATTTATTATTTGGTTATCTTTTTTCTTTTTTGTTCTTTGTGTATTTAAAGCCCTTTGGTAGTTATATCTATATTCTGTTCTCTGGTTTATCTTTTCCACTTTGATGGAGTCTTCTGCTGAACAGAAATTTTTACTTTTCATGTAGTTCAATTTATTAATTTTCTTTATGCTTAGTCCTTTTTGTGTTCTGTTTTAAAACTCCCTATTCCAGGGATTTAAAAGATTTTCTCCTATATTTTAGAGGTTTTTTTAAACATTTTACCTTTCACATACAGTAAATTCACCTGGAATTGCAATTCACCTGGAATTGATTTTTTTTTTTTTAACGCAGTGAGGTATAGGGTGGCAGTGCCAAAAAAAAAAAAAAAAAAGTTGCTGACTCCTTGCTGTATATGATTTTTAATTCTTTGAAATTTGTTGGGTCTTGGTTTTTGACCCAGAATTTGGTCAATTTTTGTAAATATTCCATGTGTATTTTAAATCAAGTATATCGTGTGGTTATGGCTATAGTGTTCTATGTCAGGTTGATATTTTTCCATTCATCTATGCCCTTAGCAATTTTTTGTCTTCTTGTTCTTTCACTTGCAGAAGAAATATATATTAAAATCTCATTCTATGATTATGGTTTTTTTTTTCCTTTATCCTCATAGTTCTGTCACCTTTTTAAAATATTTTTTGTGGCTTTATTGTGGTTGCAAACTAATTTGGAATGATTTCTTCCTGGTAAATTGAACCTTTTATTATGAAATGACTTTTTACATTTAGTAATTATTTTTGTCTTAAAGTTTACCTCAACTGATATTTTAAAAACTTGAGATATAATTTATATACCATAAAATTCACCATTTTAAAGTATACTAGTCCGTGGTTTTGTAGAATATTCACAGGGTTGTACAATCATCACCACTACCTAATTTGAGAACATTTTTATCCTTTAAAAAGAAACCCTATGCCTATTAGCAGTCTCTACCCTTTCTCTTTCTCCCCATCCCTTGGCAGCCATTAATCTACTTTCTGTCTTTATGGATTTGCCTATTCTGGACATTTCATACACATTGTATCATACAATATGTGACCTCTCATGGGGTTTGTTTACTTTCACATATCATAATGTTGTTGAGGTTTATCCATGTTATAGCATGTATTACCGCATTCCTTCTTAGGGCTGAAGAATATTTCATATGGCCTCCCCTGATCTCAACTCCTTTCTTCTCTTAATCACCATCCTAAGTTTATAGTGATCACTTTCTATTTTTCTTTATCATTTTATCACTCAGACGTGCCTCCTAGCCACCATCGCTTGGTCTTGCCCATTTAAAAAATTTTAATGTGTCACTTTATTTATTTTAAAGATTTTATTTTATTTTTAGAGAAAGTGTGTGAGCAGGAAGAGGGGCAGAGGGGGAGAATGTCAAGCAGACTCTGCTGAGCGCAGAGCCCAAAGCCAAGATTGATCCCACTGCCCTGAGATCATGACCTGAGCCAAAACCAAGAGTGGGACCCTTAACCAATAGCCACCCAGGTGCCCCTAGATTTTTTTTTTTTTTAAGATTTTATTTATTTATTTGACAGACAGAGATCACAAGTAGGCAGAGAAGCAGGCAGAGAGAGAGAGAGGAGGAAGCAGGTTCCCCGCTGAGCAGAGAGCCTGATGCAGGGCTCGATCCCAGGACCCTGGGATCATGACCTGAGCAGAAGGCAGAGGCTTTAACCCACTGAGCCACCCAGGCGCCTCGCCCCTAGATTTCTTTTAAACTAGAAGCTTACCTTCTGTCGCTTTCTTTTCATTGAACTTTATCTGTTGAAGAACACCAGGCATGTGACTTGTAGAAGTTCCCGTAGTCCATATTTTGCTGATTGTGTACTCAGTGTGCATTTTATCGTGTTCCTCTTTCTTTTGTATTTTCTGCAGATTGGTTTTTGGGTCCAAAGACTTGACTGGAATCATGTTTGATCTCTTTGTCAGGACATAGGTGGTATGTTTTTTCATGTGGAGGCATCTAATGTCTAGTAATGTCTAGTTACCTCTGTTTTTATGTTAACAGCTGTTGTCACTCACTGTCTAAATCTATTAGTAGGACTGCTTGTACAAGGAGACACTCTCCCTTGTTTACTATTTGGTAAATGTGTTACTGGTCTTGGGTAAAGGCAGGGGAAATGGTTGTTTCTTTCCCTTTATTTGCCAGTTTTCAGGATAATGAATTAATTTGTGTTTTGCTGCTGCTTTGCATGCCTGGTAATCTTTAATTGGATGCCAGAAATAGTGAACTTACCTTGTTGGGTGCTGGATATTTTTGTATTCCTATAAATATTAGTGAGCTTTGTTCTGGGACACAGTTAATTTACTTGGAAACAATTTGATCCTTTTGGGTTGTGCTTTTAAGATTTGTTAGGGCCAAAGCAGCATTAATCTGGGACTAATTATTCCCTACTACTAAGGCCAGACCCTTCTTTGTACTCTATCTGGTGCCCAGTGAATCATGAGTGTTTTTCCAGGCTAGCTGGAAGAAACAGTCACTATTCTTGGCCATATATGAGTGTGGGCACTGTTCCCTCCAATTCTCTTGGATGATTCTGTCCTTATCCTTGGGTAGTTTCCTTACATGCACGTGCAGATCAGCACTGTCCTGATTATTCAGGGGAGGCTCTGAAGGTTTACCAGAGGTGTCTGGGCAGCTGTTTCCTTTCTGGTGTTCTTCCCTGCTAACTCAAGTCACTTTGAGTTCCCTTTACCCCCTTACCTGTGTCTCTTCAATTCAAGGAGTCTGTTGGGATCCTCCAGGCTTCACCCTCTTGTGCTCTGGCCTGGGGACTTGGCAATAAGCTGGTGCAGTTGTAGGCATACTTCATTTGTTTCTCCTTCTCAGGGACCACTGTTGTTCATTTCCTGATGTCCAGTGTCTTGAAAACTTTGTTTCATGGTTGTGTTTTTTTGTTGTTGTTCAGGTGGGAAGTAAATCCTGTCTCTGTTACTATTCCATTTTGACCCAAAGCCAGGTGATTTTACTAGACGATGTGACGGTTGGATGTTCTGGGTCTGTATTCTCCGGTGCTAGGTGTGCTTTTTCAATATGTGATTTCAAGTCTTTTTTTTTTTTTTTTAATTTTGAAAGTTTTCTTGAATTATTTTATTATTTCCTTGCATTTGTTTTCTTCTTTTTGTCTCTTCTTATGCATCTGTTTGATTTTCTTTGCTTCTCTTTAGTATTTGCTACTTTATTTAGAATTCTTTTTATCTGTTTCCTCACTTTTGGAAATGACTCCCCTCTTCCCCCTTACCTTCTGTTTCTCTTCAGGCATTATCTGTTGTGTTTGGTTTTTGTGTTTTCTCTAATTAGTTTTCATATACTTTTTTCCTTTTAATTCTGATTCTTCCCTGACTTCTTTACCTCATTTGTACATTTTTATAATTCTGTCTTATGTTCTTTCATGTCTATACAATTTTCTTAATGTATTTTAGCTATTTTGAAATAGAAATTATAGTTTTGGTTATTATGTGGTCCTCTCTTTCTGGCTGTAGGGATATTAGTCTGATTCGTACTCTGACTTATCTTATTGTAACTTTCTATGGGATTTTCTTATCTTTTTTTGAAATGATCCTTATTTAGAGAGGGAGAGAGAGTGGGGGGGGAGGAGGCAGAGGGAGAGAGAGAATCTTTTTTAAAAAAGATACTTATTTTTTTGAGCGAAAGTGCATGTGAGTGAGGGGGAAGGTTGGGGGGAGTGGGACGGGGAAGGGGAAAGAATCTCAAGCAGACAGCGCTGACCACAGAGCCTGCCACGGGGCTCAATCTCATGACCTTGAGATGATGACTTGAGCCAAAACCAAGAGTCAGATACTTAACCACCTGGGCACCCTAGAGGGAGAGAGAATCTTAAGCAGACTCCACATCCACAGCAGAGCTTGATCTCATAGCCCGGATACCATGACCTGAGCTGAACCTATGGGATTTTCTCTTAACACGTTTCTGTTGCTCATTTTTATGTGAAATTAATTCTCCTCTAATGTTAGGAGGAGAAGCAGTTAGGTGGTTTTATAACTTCACTGGACTCTTTCTACTGTTATTTCATGTGGTGGTTAAAAGTATATGATGGTTTGCTGTGTAATTTCCCTGGCTCTCACTTTCTCTCTTCTCTCACTTTCATCTGAACCTTCTCTTTGCATTGCTTCCTCTCTATTTTCGCAGTTCAGTTTTGGTTCCACTCCCAGTAGGTTCCGTTTACTGGAGGCCCTTATCCCTTACATGAAGATCTGGAGTTTCAAAAACTGTGCGGCTGTCCACGAGACTTCTCCCCAGGATATCCTCTTCATCTTTGATATTTTCATTGGGTATAAAAATCTAGTTATCTGCAGTCATTTCCCCCCCACCAAATCTTAAAGCTGTTATCTCTTTGTCTTCTGGCTTCTATTGTTTGTACTGGAAAATCAGTCATATGTCTCATTGTTCCTTCAGTGGTAATTTTCTTTTTTTTCCTGGCTGCTTTGAAGGTTTTCCTCTTCATCTTTTGTTTTCAACAGTTGTGGTATGTTGTTTTGCTTTGCATTTGTCCTACTTAAAGTCTGGGGTACTGCTCGAATCTAGGATTTGATTTTTGCCATTAATTTTGGGTAATTCTCACCATTATTTACCTAACTATTGCTTGTAATCCTAGTCCGCCCCATGTTTAAACAGTGTTATTTTAGTGTCTGTGTGTTTTAACACCATTATTTGAATCTCTTCTGGGTCTGTTTATCTTGCCTCTGTGACCCTGTAGTTTTCAGTCACTTTACTTTTATTTCTGTTTTCTTGGTTATTTTGTTTTGTTTTGTTTTGTTTTGAGTGCCCATTATTATATATTCAAAACTGTAGACCTATTTTAAGGCCTAGAGTAAGGATTTACATTTATTGTTGGGATTCAGGCTAGGAGCACTAGCATTCTCCCATCCCTTTACCCCATCCTTCCTTCTTTCCCAGTCAAGGATTTAGATGATTTGAAGATGTGCTTCAGTCTCTGTGAGGATTCATCTATTTCCTTTTCACTTTTCTCACGAGAAGTTCTAATTATCTGGGGTCCCAACCCAAAGCCCGAGGTGCTTCCTGGGGCCTCCTCCCTTTTATAGGCCCTGAATTCCAGTTTTGTCCTCTTAACCTGTTGGTAATTTGAAAACTCTGATCAGCTTTTAGCCTCTTACTTGCTTCTCCTGGAATCAGCACATGTCTTTAGGAGAAATGTGGCCTCAAATGCTATAATAATTTTTTTTGAAGATTTCTTCTCCTGGATCTTGGCTCAATGTAATTTGATACTTTTTTGGTAATTCTTTGATGCCTTTGAACAGTTGCTCTTTTTTATATTTTATTCATCTGTTCTATTTTTTTCTGAATAGGAACATTGATCTAAATCCTAATTCACTTTAACTGGAGTGGAAATCCAGCTAGCTTTTTATAAGGGAGCCCTTTATTCAGGCAGTGGTTTAAGTTGGTTGTAATGTATCCTAATTCTAACATTTGCTCTTCGAGGCAGATGGTATTATTCCCATTTTCCTTACGAGGAAACTGATGCCTAAATAGGTTAATGAAGTTGTCCAAGGTCAAAAAATCTTTACCTTAAGGCACTAAATAATTCCATTCCGGGAGACCTTCTCTTTCAGGCTTTGGACTTTAGGATAACAAGTACCTTGATATTATATGGTAGGTACACAAGAAATCTCAGTGATAGAGGAACGAGTCCAAAGAGGATGAGTGTTCTGTGGGTGTATATATATGGAATGTAGACTCTAGAAAAACCTATAATTAATTTTGTGTGCATGAATAATTGGGTGTGAATCCTCCCACACAATCAGTTAAGTTGTATTTAGCTATTTTTCAATGTAAAAATCATCTTCCAAGTATTTGTCATACATCACAAGCTTTGATTTCTTGTTGAATCTTTGTATATAATTTTCCATCCATACTGTGTGATTAATCATGGGTTTGTTAGAATTACAGAAATTATTTTCCAGCTTTAAGTTGCATTTAAATTACTTTAGAGTTGTACTTTATAGTTTGTTATCTGTTTCAATACTGCTTGGGATCATATTGAGTTTGAGAGAGGAGTTTTTAAAGCACTTTATGGTAGATCTCCCAGCTAAGAGAATCTAGTTGTTGTTTGAACCTTAGAGCTGATGCAGAGTCACCTGCATTCACATTTCTTTGGCCACTACTTCCATGGAGAAGGCCACTGCAAGCTGTGTGGCAACAGGCAGGGGTTTAGAATTCTCTTCAGGAAGGAGCAGTGAAAAATTGGGTACAAAATTACAGCCAACCACATCTTCCTTTCCAGATGATACTTTCATGTGATAAGTGTTTCTAATCTTGTAGGATTTGAGCTAGTTTACCTTATTGATTCTAGGACACATTTTCTCCCATAGTTTAATGTCTGATGTCATGATGTATCTGCAATAGATGAGATCTTGTAATCACTGCAAGCCACGCAGCTGTTCTGATGTCATTGCCTAGGCATGGAAGAACTTGGCTGTGAGTCCCGGTGGTACGATGGGACACCTGCAGCTACGGACATTTCAGGATCATTTGAGAAAGTAATTTGAGGCATGATTTTAATCTGAAAACTTTCTGTTGACCTCTTTTTGCAAGATCAGCATCTATTACAGACTGGGTGTCAGCAGCTTGGGAAAAGTCTCGGAGGCAGTAACGAAAGGTTTAATTTTGTTTTGGAAAAGCCGCAATATTAAGCGCTCCTCATAGCTCAATGGGTGATACTGTGTGCAAAACCTGGATTGAGGACTCTGAGCTGAAAAGCGATTCAGAAGAGTTGCTTTCCTTTGTGAAAAAATTACAGGAATACTTTGACTAATTTATTGTGCATATATTTTATGTTTTATGTATGCACAGTGGTGTCGGATTAAAAAAGTCTGTTCCAAACGAGTAAGTTAATTTTACATAAAAAAAACCATTGTACTCTAATTTAATTTTCCCTCCCTTTTTTTTTGGGCGGGGAGGGGGTGGATAGTAATAGCCTTAGTGCATCTTATTCTCAGTGGTTTCTTAGATTCAGTGAAGAATGATAACTTGCTTCTTGCATACTTAAAAAGATGTTCAGTATTTATTGGGTAAACAGAGCCAAGGTTTTTTTCTTAGAAGACTTTCTTACAGTGTACATCTTGATACTAATTTTGAACTAAGTTATTCATTCTAGTTTTAAATAAGATTTATAAAAGATGGGTTAGTAATATTAGTGTTCTTGAACTGAAGTTTCATTATTTCACCATTGTTTGGTAGCACACAGTGAAGTTAACCTTTTTCTCTAAAAGGATAATCTTTTGGTAAGAAGATGACTTTTATTTTCTAATTTAATCTTATTTTGGGAGTAGATGGCTAAACCTTCTCTCTTAAAACAACAGTTCGTAGTGGTAGATTGGGAAGTATGCTGGTGTCAGGAAACGGTTGGCTTATACATATATAATAACACACATGGAAGAATATTTCTGACATCTTTTTTTTTTTTTCTCTTTGTGGCCCTCTCAGTCTTGAAGTTACTTACATGATTTATTATTTTTTTTTAAAGATTTTATTTATTTGAGAGTAAAACACTAGAGAGCATGAACTAGGGTTGGGGGCAGCAGGAGAGGAACAAGCAGGCTCCCCACTGAGCAGGGAGCCTGATGCAGGCTCCATTCCAGGACCCTGAGATCATGACCTGAGCCAAAGGCAGAGGCTTAACCCACTGAGCCACAGAGGTGTCCTGAAGTTACCTGTGTGTTTTGAATTTAAATTATATACATTATTTAAAAAAGTTAAGTGATATGCAGTCTCTAAGTGATCTTCCAAATCTAAACCTTGACAATAGCAAATCGAGAAGACGCCTTCTTCACATTCTGTGCAGCAAACTATAATGATGCATTATGGTAGAATTTACAGAGATGAGTTGAGCAACTCCTCTGCCTTCAGAGAGCTTGAAATCTCTTGTTGGCAGGTGGTTGAGAGTTAAGCGTATTGGTATCCCCACTCTGGATTTGAGTGGCAATGTGGTTTAGAGGTCAATGGCATAACTTTTGGAGGGTGTCTAGATCTGAGTTTGAATCCTGATGTTCTCCTTTGTCAGCTTCTGCAAGGTACTTTCCCTCTCCAAGTACAGCTTCTTCAGTAGGGTGGTGGTTTTGAGCACCCAGCACATTGTAGAAGCTCAGTAACTGTTAGTTGATGCTGTATCGTATTCCTCGTTCTCACCGTCATAATTCTCATCTGCATTTCAGTGTCGTGAAAGAACTTTGATGTCAAATAGGCCTGACAGGATTCCAGTCTGTCTCTGATATTTAGTTAGGTGTGTGGTATCACACTGTCTTCTTGAAGGCTCCTCTCGAATTTCTTTCTTTCTTTTTTTTTTTTTTTTTAAAGATTTTATTTATTTATTTGACAGAGCTCACAAGTAGGCAGAGAGAGAGGAGGAAGCAGGCTCCCTGCGGAGCAGAGAGCCTGATGTGGGGCTCGATCCCAAGACCCTGGAATCATGACCCAAACCAAAGGCAGAGGCTTTAACCCACTGAGCCACCCAGGCACCCTCGAGTTTCTTCTTATGGATATTGTAGACTGAACTTAGGCTTTTGCCCTCAAACTTGGCTCCTTCTACAGCTTTCCCATCTTAGAGTTGTTTGTATCGGAAACCTGGGAGTCATTCTTTCTGTCTTTGTCTCTCCTCTCACTCATTCATCTTTCATGTCCAGTTCTGTCTCTTGCCTCAAGTCTTCTAGCTTCACTTCCATTGCCATCAAAGCCTGTACCATTTCTCACTCAGACAATTGCTGGGGCTGCCTACCTGAACTTCTATTCGGCTTTGCCTAATTACAGTCCATTCTCCATGGAACAGCTAGAGTAATCTTTGGAAAAACATATCTGATCCTCTTCCCTCCCTCCCACTCCTTCTCATTCAGAACTTTACAGTGGCTTCCTTTTACACCTGAATAAAGTCCAGAGTCCTTCATGTGCCTGTGAGAACCGACATGGGTTGGCACCAGAGTCTTCTGGCTTCGTTTCCCTTGTGTTCAGTGGTTGTTACGCTGGGCTTCTTTGATTTCTTCTTTTGACCCAAATTCTTTCCTGTTTCAAGCGTGCTTCTAGTCCATGCTCTTCCTGCCCTCCACCCATATCACTTTTCCCACTTTTGTCTAATTCCTTTGCATCCTTGAAGTCTATGCTCATGTGATACTTCTTTTGGAAACCTAAAAACCTCTCAGTCTAAGTTGAATCTCTCTTTTATGTGCTGTCATAGCACGCCCGCTTTTTCTCTGTAGCGCTTACCTCCCATTTAAGATCTTCTTTCCATAGAGGGGCGCCTGGGTGTCTCAGTGGGTTAAAGCCTCTGTCTTCAGCTCAGGTCATGATCCCAGGGTCCTGGGATAGCCCCACATCGGACTCTCTGCTCAGCGGGGAGCCTGCTTGCTCCTCTCTCTCTGCCTGCCTCTCTGCCTGCTTGTGATCTCTGTCTGTCAAATCAATAAATAAAAATTTTTAAAAAAGATCTTCTTTCTATAGAATCTAGTTTTTTGAGGGCATAGACTATATGGGTTTTGTCCACTGCTCAGTTATCCCCAGAGTTTTAGCCCTGGTCCCTAACACATTGTAAGTGCTCAGTCAACATTTGTTGCAAGGATGGTACTTTTATTGAAATGAGTGAACATTACCTGCCCAGTAGGGTTGGTGTAAAAATGAGGACCCAAATGGTAGCTTACTGTATGTTATGTGGCACATAGTGGTTCTGTGATACTATTCTTTTTTCCCCTTCATTCTAAAGATTAAGAAAGGCCTACCAGTTTTCAAGTGATAGGTTGTGACCCACTTGTGGGCAATGAAATTAATTCTGTGGGTCTTAAAGTGAATTTAAAAAAATGGAATAGAATAACAATTATTAGAGAAAATAACATCTAGTAAGAACAAGTATTGTTTCCTGAAACTTTTGTTCTGTGGGTGTCATGTATGTACCAATGGAGATATAACCTATTTCTTAATGTGGGTAATTAATGGAAAAAAGAAATTTGAAAGCCATGATTGTAGCTATAACACAGTGTAGTACGTATATAGCTTCTAAGCAACATGTTGTTTAAGTTAGGGCAGCTAAATGCGGATGTATCCAATTCTTTTTTGTTTGTTTGTTTTTAAAAGATTTTATTTACTTATTTGACAGAGACACAGTGAGAGAGGGAACACAAGCAGGGGGAGAGGGAGAAGCAGGCTTCCCATGGAGCAGGGAGCCCAATACGGGGGCTCAATCCCAGAACCCTGGGATCACGACCTGAGCCGAAGGCAGACATTTAACGACAGCCACCCAGGTGCCCCCGGATATATCCAATTCTTAAATGTAATTCCATATACCCTCGCTGACTTGTTACATTACTCAAGGGCCGAGAATCTTCTTTAGGCATCAATGTCATCACCAAAACTTGTGAGATCTCTAGTTTTCCCTTGTATATAGAGCCTATAACTGTTTCTAACTTGTATATTTTTTGAAAGTAACCTTCACTTCCGTACGTTATATACCATGGCCTTTTCCAGGGTATTGAAAAGATCTCTCTAATATTGTTAGTATTTATTAGGGTGACATCTGTCTTACATAAACTGTATAGTGATGATGTTAACTTTGTGTTATAATGGTGTTCTCTAATAGCTCCAAGTACTGCCCTTATTAAATTTTACTGCCCTGGTGACTTTATAGGCTAGTATTATTAGTTTGATAAAATCAAGGTTATACAGATATATATATAGTATATATATATACTATATATATATATATATATAGTTTGCATATATATATATATATGGTCATAGAAAGACCCAGACAAAAGGAAACCAGAGCATTTAAGGATTAAGACCATGATAGGTGTGACTGTGGTAGCTTGGTAAATGATTTCATTTTTCAGTGAATTTTTAAAAAATACAGGTTTGATAAGCATTTGTGTAACTAAACAATGATTTTCTTCTTTAAGGCCAGTGGTCACTTCCAAACCTTTGATGCTGTTGACTTCCTCAGCATTAATCATTGTTTTATACTCCAGTCTCCAAGGATGCATAAATTATGATAATGGAAGCAAGAGGAGGGCTGGAGCTTGTGGTCGCTGCTGCATTATTGTGTCCACTGGGATGGTATTTTGTGTGCTTGTCCTCTGCAGATTGTTGGGCTGAGAACTGGATCCCATTCCCTGCAAAGCTGGAGACAACAATGAATTTTAAAAGGCATGAGAGCAGTCCTTTTAAGTGGTCTGATTGGAACTGTTACAGACTTGATGGAACAAAATTATTCTGGGGATCTTACAAAATCTCATGCAAGCATGGAGTGTCTCCTTACTCACGGTTAATTTGTTTTGTGGGTATTCGTGGCAAATGCTCAAATAATGCAAATTGTTTCCTCCAACCCACCGTAAGGAAAGACTGCGGTCAAGTCACAGAGTTTAGTTTTTCAGGTTTTCTCATGACTGATTTCTGTCGGCCATTGCAGACTGGTGAGCTAGACGCTGTTTCATTCTTAGAGAAGGAGCTAAACAATGGTACCTTGTTTATTTATATTCTTTTCATTTTAGAAGTGCGACACTTATTTTGGAAAATTTGGGAAATAAAATATTTAAAATGCAATATAAAAATTTCCCAACCCTCAGGTAAATTCTTGTTATTTTATTATGTATACTTTTCAGTCTATTGTCTGTTTACACATGAAAGAACACTGCATGTGTATTTTTCTGATGAATTTGAGATGAAATGAATGTTTTTTAGGGAAAATAAATTACTAAAGTAGATGAAGAAGAGGTCGGACACTTAGCCTGGAATGATGTTCTTGGAGGAATTTGATAAAGTTGTCAAACCACTATTCATAAAAAGTTGCTAGTTCCAGATGGTTTAGCTAGTCGGTATTCACATCTTTGTAGATGATGCTTGTGCTACTTAAACTGTTCTAAAATACGTTTTTCAGTGTCATGCTTCTTCATTTTGCTAAGTTGTTATAACCCAAATACAAAAATGCTGGCCAAAAAGATAAGATTGGTCTGTACTTTTCTTTTTTGTCTCATTTATGACAAGGAAACTGATGTTGGATCATCAGTGATCGTGTGTGCTGCTGCACCAGCCGTTTTTTGAAATCCTACAAGAGAATAAACTCTGTATATTTTGAGTATAAAATGTTATTATTCACTTGAGATACAAATAAAATTAAAGTTTTCATCCTACAAAAGATGATTTATCATATATAAGAGATTGAAAATAGCAATACAAATTTATTTTCAGTTCTTTATCACTGCCTATAAAAATCACCTCGAAACTGGACACAGTACTGATTTATTATTTTTCGTGCTTCTGTGAATTGGCTGGGCTCACCTTGGCAGTTCTGCTCCGAGTTGTTGGCTGGAGCCACTCATTCAGCTTGGATCTGAAATGTCCAAGATGGCTTCTCTCATGTGTTTCCCATTTCACCTGGGTGGCTGGAACAGCTGGGTCCTGCCTGGGTCTCTCTCTGTCTCTGTGGCCCCTCTTCATTCAGGAGTTCAGCCTGAGATATGTGGCAGCCGGATCCCAAAAGGATGAAAGCAGAGCTGACAAGCCTCTAAAGACCTGGGTCCAGATGCGGCTCAGTGTAATTTCTGCGGCTTGTTTTGTTGTTCAGAGAAAGTCACTAAGTCAGTCTGATGGAAGGAGGGGGAAACAGAATCCATGGCTTGGTGAGAGAAGTGGCATGTGCCCGAGGTGACGTCTTCGAAGACAGTCTACCATATTAGTTTAAACAGAGCATTGCTAAGGTCTTGAAGCCCTCTGTGTGCTCCTCCCCTGAATCTGCCCTCCTCCTGGGCCTTACTCCCATCCCTAGATGGCCCTTCCCCCATTTTTTTTCATTTTCTTGCTTTTTATGATCATTTCACCATATATGTAGGTATCTCTAAATAAAGTCTTATTTAGTTTGCATGATTGATATGTATTTGTTTCTTAAAATAATCTAAGTTTCAACTTAGAGTACCTACACTGAAGATTATTTACAAAACTCAGAAATGCAAAGACAAGAAAAAACGAAAATAGCTTCTACTCCTAATTCTTAGGTATAATCATTGGTAACATTCTGATATTTGATTACACATACACACACTCCCCAATTTATATTCACTATCTCTTGTTTCCTGAATCTATTTCTTGAGTTTGAGTGCTAAGGGCTTCTACTTTATCTGAGTCTATAACAATTGGTTCCTGAATTTTGGATGACATATGGCAAGAACTTGGATGTGTGAGAGATTCATTTAAACATTATTTGACTCTGTTTGGATGGTTAGAGTTTGCACAGTGAAGGATAGCTACGCGCGCACACGCGTGTGTGTGTGTGTGTGTGTGTGTGTGTATGTATGTACATATGTATACTAAGTGATAATTCTGTTGGCCCAGGGACCACACTTTGAGAACTTCTGTTCTATAATATGATTTTTAATGGATATATTACAGCTAATCACATAAATATATCCTACTTTAGTCAATCCCTTATAAGTCATGTTGTCTAGTGTTGCTGTTACAAGCAATATGATAACGATGGTCACGTACATTTATTAGCATTTCCTTTTAATATATATCTAGAAGTTGAATTACCTGGTCGAAAGGTTGGCACGTTCTTAACGCCTTTGTTTTATTTTATTTTTTAATTTTATTTATTTGACAGAGAGATCACAAGTAGGCAGAGAGGCAGGCAGAGAGAGAGGGGGAAGCAGGATCCCTGCTGAGCAGAGAGCCTGATGCGGGGCTCGATCCCAGGATCCTGAGATCATGACCTGAGCTGAAGGCAGGGGCTTAACCCATTGAGCCACCTAGGTGCCCTTCTTAACGCCTTCAGTATGTGATGCCTAATCATATCCCAGAAGACTGTATTCATTATATTACCAACTAGGAAAATATGAGAAATCTAAATGAACATTCCAAAGTGTCTGAAGGAATTTTCCAAAGGGGATTCTCAAAATAATTTAACATTGAAATAAGTGTATTGCCTCTGTAAGGTTCTTATTTTGTGAGGGTGATACTCCTTTGGATGTAAAAATTCTAATATATTAAAAATTCGATTAATTTATGTGACTGTTTTACCTTGCACATGGTGATTAGCATTTTTAAGTGTATGTCATCAGATAAAAGGGTCTCTTCTCCTCAAACCTCCCAACATGTGGACCAACATGCTGTTGTTTATCATTTATAATGTCCTACAGTGAAATCTCTGTAAATTTGCATTTCCTGCTGTAATTTGGCATAAAGATGAGTTCTCTTTCAAAGCCATTCTAGGGAAGGTGATAGTTTCTAATCTTGAAGGCCAGAGATGGGATCTGAATCTTGTGTCTGCCACTTACTTTGTGACCTCATTAATAATCTAAGCTCTAGTTGTCATTTCTAAAAAGATAGTAACACCTGGAGTTGTTTATGTAGAGATTGGGTATTTCTAGAAGCAGGGACGTATTCTCTTGCTGTAGCCCATGGAGTTCTGACTGAAGTGACCTTGCTTGAGCCTGGAGAGAGATCACAAGTGAGAGACAGTGGACGGCTGCACTTTCCGTCCCAGTGGCCATGTTTTTGCCTTGAGAAGGTGTGGGGATAGTGGTAGCTAAGGACTGAGGAGTACTCTTCTTTGTGTTTAGAGTTCCTCTCTTTATTTTTCTCTTTATGTATTCACTGTATAACTTTTCCACTGGATTCTTTTGAGGATTTTATGAATGCTAAAGCATGTGAAAGCGCTTTGAAAACTGTACAGTCTTTTTGGAACTCAAAGCAATATGATGTTTGGCTCTATTCAGAGACTAAATGAATTCGTATCAGAGAGACAGGTCATTATTTATATTCCTCTAAATTGTTTTCTGATATTTGTTACAGATTTTTGTTACAGGTATTTGTCATGGTTTTTTGATGTATCAAATGTTCCCAGCTTAGGAGGGGTTCATTTAAATAAGCTTATAAAATACTTATTTGGAATTATAAACCTCCTTAGGCACAACTTCATTCATAGCATTTTTCTCAGGCCAGTCCATGAAGCCCATTTCATCGACCTCCTCGTGTGTGTGTGTGTGTGTGTGTGTGTTTGTGTATGTAGTGTGTAGTGTAGAACTTGGTGTAGATGATAGTTTAGACTTTGGAGTAGTACAGACTTTCAGCTAAATCTTGGCTTTGTCCCTTAGTAGCTTTGTCACCTTGGGGAAATCAGTTAACATCTGAAATTTGTTCTCTTCTTCTGTAAAGAATATTGTGCCTCTTTCGTAGGATGGCTGTGAAGACTAAAAAAGAAAATATCAGTTTGGGGCCCATCGGCAAACAAGTTCTCAATAATTATTTCCTTTCTCCTTACCCTCTGAATATATTGTTGAAGTTTTCCTGTTCTTTTGAATCACTCCACTAGTTTTGTTTTGTTTTCGTACATATTGCTAGATTGTCTTGAAAGACGAAATTATAGATATGTTTTTGCCTCTTCATATTGTTAGATGTTATGTAATGAAGGGGAATAATAGAATCAGTACAGAAAATCAGATAGTCATAATAATGTGTATCTTTAGGAATTCTCTTAGAAAACATGCTTTCAATAAATGAAAACAGTTCTCCGATTTTAGGGATTAGAAGCGATTCCTGATCTGCGACACAACGGCTATTTGCAATAATTGACTTTTTGATGCTTTTTGAATTAGATTGGTTCAGTATGTACAGTTGTTTATAGTCGTTTGAATTTATTGAAGCAGTTCTGTGGTCAAATGTGTATGGGGGGTGTCAGACTTTACACATTTGCTGATTATTAGGAATATTGCTTATGCTGGTCAGTGGTTCCTGCTGATTTAAAAACAGAAGGTGCATCTGTAGACAGTGCTTAGATTGTATAAAATTGGTTGCATTAGCATCTGACACTGCAGGAGAGCAAATTATATCTTGAACGAATAATTTTAAAGAATACAGCCGTTTGTGATATCTTTGTAACGAGGGTACCATTTTATCTCCATCATCTTAATTTCAGTAAGATCTAATTTCCTACCTAGCCACATCTCTTATTTTCTAGTGGGATTTAGTCTTTATAGGTTGAGTCATTTTTAGTTTTATGTTTTTAATGAAGACGATTGTCAGCAGTAGGATTTCCTGTAAGGAATTTTAATTCATTTTGTTTCAGCTGAAGTTGGAATCATTGCTAAGCTCATGAAAATATCATTCAGCGAATGAGATCTTAGCAGTTTAAAAAAATATTGTATTAATATTATTCCAGTTATTGCATCTTTAGTTTTTCATGTTTAAATATTTTTTAGGCAACATCACTTGGGCACAGGAAACTAATGTGCATTGTTCTATTAATAAAGAAGTGGTTGTTCTCTCATTTGATTGTTTGAATTGTGTGAATTGGAGAGTAATGTTTTTTTAGCATGACACTTTGGGAACTGCTACTTGGTTAGGATACTTTTGTTCCAGGGTCTCTTTGAGTCAGTTCCTATTAAAAGTGAAATGTGACAACCTGTATAACAATGAGAATATTTGAACAATACAAACTTGTATTATTATTGTATGGCTTTGAGGAAAACCTCATACTGTGTCTAATTGAATTTATTATGCTTAATGAATATTTAAACCAAAGAGTACCTTTTTTGTTTCCTTGACCATTGAGTTTATGTTTTTAAGTGTATGTAAAATATACTATAAAGTACGTAGAATGCTGAAAATTTGCAGCCTAAGAGATAATTATACAGCAGTTGCATTATAGCATTCATTTCCAAAGAAATACTGTTAAGAAATTGTATTCTCAGTAAGTTCTAATAGATGGCAGAAGAAGGAAGGGGTAAAAAATATTAAATTAACATTTGCTGTCATTAATAGTTCCTGTGAATTTTTATAAAGGAAGTGATCACAGTGAATTTATTTGGTAAATTATCAATCTCCATATTACACACCTTCTTAAGAATGCCTTGGAGTGTCCTATTCAGAAACATATCATTAACTTAAAATGGTGTTCTTTCCCTTTTTCAAGAGAACAAGGAATTCATATTTAACTGCTTGATACTAGCTATATTATGTAAATTATTATGGTAAGTGTAATATTATGTAAAAACCTTCCAAGTAATTACAAAGTAGTAGTAGTTATATGAGGATTTATATCCAGTGAAATAATTTTTTGTTAGTTTATTCAAGAATATAACTATGAATGAAATTTAGTGATGATTACAGTAGTACCAAGGTAAGGCATTTCTCTTAACATTGTAACTATTAAGATACATTACTTGAGTGACCCTTTTCTAAAGTTAAGCTTTGGAGAGGAGAGGGAAGGTGTGAGAGTGTGAATTTTGAGGGCTAGATAAAAGTTTGGATTTGTGTCCCCATGAAACTCTTAAAATTTGGCATTTTGTGACTGTAAAGGAAAGCTCGCAGGAATGCCTGACCACTTTGCTGTTGCCCAGTATTTTTACTTGCTAGGTAATTTAGTATCTGTTTGGATCCTTATACTTTTGTTGGATAAAGCTGAATGGGTCTTTTTCCTTGCGTCTAAGAAAAACTGAACCAGTATATTCTGGTTTATTCTGTCCTACCAAATGTTATTAGCTATGACTTATTATGTTTAAGGGATATTAAGAAATATCAAATTCTTATCTTAAACATCTTTTTCAGATGAGGAGGACTTTGCCAGTCGCCGTTAGGAGTTAGGAGTAAATGGCTGTGTCAGGCAGTTCTGCTATTTTGAGAGACAGTTGACTACCTGGTTGAAAACAGTTGTCTCCTGATAGCATTCATAAAAATAAATTTCAGGTGGATTAGTGACCAATATTAAAAAAGCAAAAGTTCATAATATTTGAAGAAAATGTGAGGATTGTTTTAGAGATCTGGACAGAAAAGAATTTCTTCAGTAAGCTGTGAGAAAGCACAAACCCTGATGGAAAGGACTAGATTTAACCACACTAAAATTTACAATCTGGGTATGGCAAAAGAAACTGTAAACAAAATAAAATTTTCAGATTGAAGGGCGATTTTTGCAAGCTTGGGATACAGATACGTAAGGAACATGAAAGAAGAAAACAGGAAGACAGACAAAATATTAGGTCACGAAAGAAGAGACCCAAATGGTTAATAATCATATAAAAAGATTACATTATTAAAAATCAAGGAAATACAAATCCAAGCCATGAGATATTACTACTTCTGTGAGAGTGGTAGAATATTTTAAAAGTTGAATAAATGCCAAGTATTGGTAAAAATGTAGGATCACAAAAACTCAACTCTTTTGGCAACACCTAGTAAAGAGAAGGGTGCTCATAGCCTGGGAACCAACAGTTTCACTTTTAAGTAGATGATGTAGAGAAATTCTCACGTGTGCACAAGGAGACAGAATCAAGAATGTTCATAGCAACATTCTTTTTTTTTTGTAATAGAGAAATACTGAAAACCTAAATGACCAGAGGAAATGGATAAATTAGGAGTTACTTATAATCAAAGAAATGTATAACAATTAAAATGAAATCCCATCTACTTAAAACAAATTGGATAAATCTCAAAAATATAATTATGAGTAAAAACAAGTTGAAAAAGCAGTATACAGATACATAAATGTTAAAATTACGAAGCTGTTTTGTCATGTGTGCATTCATATGTATTAACAGTATAAAAGCATGGAGGGGAAGGCTCACTAACCTCAAGACCCATGATTCTTTGGAAGGAGGAGAAGGATGAGATGAGGGTGGAAGGTGGTGCTTTAAGCTGTATTTATTTGTAAATAGAAATGTTGCAGAAGTTTATTTCTGCCCATCAGTTGGTGAATTAATAGACAAAATGTGGTATATTCATTTAATGGAAAACTATTCAGCTATAAAAAGAAACTACTGGTATATGCTATGGGCATACTTCAAAAATGTTATGCCAAGTGAAAGAAGCAAGGCACAAGACACCATATATTGTATGATCACATTTATTGAATGTCCAGGAGAAGCACATTTAGAGGGATAGAGTAGATTAATGGTTGCTTGGCACTGGGGTAAGAAAATAGCTTAACAGTAAAGGGGCACGAGGAATTTCATTGGGATGATGAACGTGTTCTAAAACTGATTTATGGTGATGGTTGCACAAGTTGGCAAATTTACTAATAATCGTTGGAGTATACACTTGAGATGGGTGAATATATATAAAATTTACCAAATGAAGCTATAAAAAGTTAATATTTTTTTATATCTGTGTGGCAGTCAATATAAAAGTGTTTCAGGGGTCCTGTTAAAAATTATTAAATAGGACACCTTTTCATGTCATTTATAGTTCCAAATCACTTTACTACTTTTAAAAATGTATTGAGATTTAGAAGGAGGTAAATCCACAAAGTGTGTAGCTTCATGAATGTATATAGTTCTGTAGCCCTTACCCAGATCAAGATCATGTATATTATAGTAATGTGATTATAGTTAACAATGCTGAATTGTATACTTGAAATGTGCTAAGGGAGTACATCTTAAATAAGTGTTCCTGCCACACATGAAAAAGGTAAGTAACTGTGTGAGGTGATGGGTGTATTATGTAGCTGGGTTGTCCTGACTATTTAACCTATATATATATCAAAACATCAAGTTGTACACCTTAAATTATACCTTAAATAAAGCTGGAGTAAAACATCCTATGTGGCACTCCAGAAGGCTCTGTTGTGTTTCCTCATAGCCTCCTCCCTTCTCTTGCCTCTAAAGGTACCTACTGTTTTATTATCATTATGTGTTAGTCTTGTTTTTGAACTTCATAGAAGTGGGATCATATAGTTCCTTTGGTTTAAAAATATGTGTGAGATTCATCCAGGTTGTTGCATGTAGTTCATTCTTAAAGATTTATTTTTTTCAAATTTATTTTATTTTTAAAGATTTTATTTATTTACCTGACAGAGAGATCACAAACAGGCCTCTCTGCCTTCTTGTGATCTCTGTCAAATAAATTAAAAAAAACTTAAAAAAAAAAAAACAAAAAACAAGTAGGCAGAGAGGCAGGCAGAGAGAGAGAGGGGGAAGCAGGTTCCCCGCTGAGCAGAGAGTCCGATACGGGGCTCGATTCCAGGACCCTGAGACCATGACCCAAGCCGAAGGCAGAGGCTTAACCCACTGAGCCACCCAGGTGTCCCAAAGATTTATTTATTTTAGAGAGCGAGTGCGTGAATGGGGGGAGGGGGACTGGGAGAGACTCTCAAGCAGACGCCCAGCTGAGCATGGAGCCTCACACAGGGCTCGATCTCATGACTCTGAGATCATGACCTGAGCCAGTATCACCAGTCGGACACTTAATCGACTGAGCCACCTAGATGCCCCTAGTTCATCCTTTCTAATTGCTGTACAGTCTTCCATGGTAGATATACCTCAGTTTGTTCATCCTTCCATTGATCGACACTTTTGTTTTACTCTTAGCTACAAAGCTGCAATGAATATTTTTGTACATGTCTTTTGGTAAACCTACCCACCTGTTTCTCTTGGTTATATATCTAAGTAGAATTGCTGGGTCATGAGTTGGGTGTACGCTGAGTTTCACTAAATACTGTCAAATTTCTAAAGTACTTGTGCCAGTTTCTTCCCCTGTAGCGGTCCTTGAGAGTTCCAGTTGCTCCACATCCCCCTGCGTAGCTCTATGGCATGGGTTACCACACTTTATTTACCCATTGCCCTACTGACCGATATTTAGGTGGTTTCATATTTTCAGTACTTTGAATAAAACTCTCATGAACTTTTTTGTAGAAACAGTGCTTCGATGAGTTCCATAAATGCATTCCTAGAAATAAAATTAGTGACTTAAAAGGCATGGACATTTATTCATTCGTTTATTTATTTATTTAAAAAGATTTATTTATTTATTTATTTATTTGACAGATCACAAGTAGGCAGAGAGGCAGGCAGAGAGCAGGCTCCCTGCTGAACACGAGCCCGATGTGGGACTTGATCCCAGGACCCTGGGATTATGACCCAAGCCGAAGGCAGAAGCTTTAACCCACTGAGCCACCCAGGTGCCCCAAGGCATGGACATTAAAATGGATTTTGTTTGTGTTGCTAAAAAATTACACTCAATTGCTTTCCATCCAACCACATTCTCAGTTACCAAGTGTATGAGAGTTGCTTGTTTCCCCAGATGCTTCAGTCTCCGTATGTTTCCCATACTTTTAACCTTTGCCAAACTGATGAGGGGAAGAAAACAACAGAAGTTAGGGAACCATAACACTTCAGCACTTTGCAACCCTTTTCTGGCACCTTTCAGGGTGGTAAGGGTAAAGGGTCTGGTGTCCCATTTCCTTTGAAAATGCTTTCAGTTTTGCAGGCTGTGAGGGGAAGGAGAGGCCGGGTTGATCTCTCAATGGGATCTGATCTAGGCTTCATGCAAGAAAGATGAGAGAATTCAAGCTTGAATCAAAATGTTGGCTACCTAGATAATGCCTGGACTATGTTGGTAAGGGATGGAGGAACAGATACAATTCCTTGGCAGAGGCTCCTGCCTTTCTTACCTCATTTGATGAGGTATAGGAGTCCTTAATTTACCGGTTCACCCTTCCTTTCAAAACTATCCTAATTTCTGTTGTACCTGAGCAACTTCAGGAGAGCATTTGTGTGCCTCTTATGAAGGAGAGACCACAGAGCATGTGTCTTGATGCCCTCTTCATGCCTAACATGCTACTAGTAGTGTGCATGTAAATTCCGTGAACGACTCACTGGACTCCCCCCAACCCCCCTTTGGAAGGGAAATGTCAGAAGAGTATGACAACGTCCTATTACTGCTTCTCAAGACTGAACCTTCCTGGAGAGGGCCAGAGGAGGGCAACGGAGGACAAGGACTGGCAAGGAGCCTGGCATGAGTTAGGGCTCCTCTCTGTCCGAACCGGGATAACAGGACAGCAGGGCTGGCAAGGAAAGGCCAGGATTTTTTAAGTCCAGCTCAGACATAGAGCTGTGGTGAGGACTCCAATTATACATAAGCAGAGGCTAACGGAGAGGACCGGAAGCGCTGGTTACTGCGGAAGCGGTTGCGGTCTTCATATGCCTCCTCCTTCATGGTGGCTTTGGCAGGAAAAAGAGTATTAAGCATTTGCTAGGTGCCAGCTACCTTTCAAAGTGCTTCACTTCCATTATTAACCCTGAAAATTCTGTGAGGCAGACATTATTATGCCCCATTTACAGATCAGGGCAGTGGGGCTCAGAAAAACTGATTTGTCCAGGTTCACACGGCTGATGAGTAGTGGAATTGAGATTCTAATTTAGGAATGACTTCAGTGCTGGGGCTCCTGGGTGGCTCAGTTGGTTAGGTGGCTGCCTTTGGCTCAGGTCATGATCCCAGGATCCTGGGATGGAACCCCGCATTGGGCTCCCTGCTCAGTGGGGAAGCCTGCTTCTCCCTCTCCCACTGCAGCTCCTCCTCTTGTATTCCCTCACTCACTCTCTCACTCTCTCTCAAATAAATAAAATCTTTAAAAAAGAAAATGGGAATGACTTCAGTCCTCACTCTCTTCACTTGCCACACTCTTATGAAAAATAATATTAAAAATAATATAATGTCTAAAATAGGCTGATCGCGTACCACATGCCAGGCACTAATTCGGCTTCTTTAAGTGCATTATTTCATTTAATACCCTATAAAATAGATGCTCTCTTAATGCCCACTTTACAGATGAGGAAACTAAGCAGAGGAAGTTTAAATAACCTTCGCTAGGTCACACAGCTAATTCCTAGAAGAGTCCATATTGAAACCCAGTCCACACCACCTTCTTGGGTCATAGTCTGGAATGATCTTGCCCGGATGGTTTCTAAGCAGCTTCGTTAGCCTTAAGAGTCTTCAGCCTTCTCCTCTCAGGCACAGGGATCACCTTATGGTTTACTGTTCGTATAATCCTGCAGGTGCCAGAGGCTTCCAGAAGGTGTATAACTAAACTTGCTGTGTGAGTTAAGCTACTGTGGCAGCATATGGGTTTTTTACCATCAGGTGAAATACTGGAGGTAGCAGTGCTGCTTGGATTACATAGTCCTAGGGTAGGGCCATGGCCCCACGTAGCGGGTTCCAGAGCAGGTTTGTCCTGGAGAGGATGCGGAGCGAGAAGGGCCTGATCAGTGCCCTGAAAGAGCCCTCCGTAGTCTGAGCTTGCGGCCTCCTGGGAATCCAGTTGTCCATCCCCACCCCCAGTTGCAGGTGGGAAGACCCAACCCTGACAAAGTCCCATTCCTGTTCTCAGGGATGAGTTGCTTGTTTGTTCAAAGATATCCGTGTGAGGGACGGTGCAAGCAAGTCTGAGAGAAACCCTAAGAAGACAATCTTTGCCAAACCTTTATCTCAGTGCTCCCTGAGCACAGACGAATTCTCTGAGAATCCTAGTTTATTCTGTCTTGAGGAGCTTGAAATTACTGGAATTTTGACAGTGGTTAGCTTCAGAGGCACTGTAGGGTTTGGGTTGTTTTTCTGTCTTGTGTACCAGCCTTCTACTGCCTTCTTGACTGTTCCCTTCTATGCCCCCAACAGCCCATGTTTCCTGTGTGTCCTGTTTCTCAAGGCCTGGCCCCTTAACCTGGCTCCAGGGACCCTGCCCTCACTTGTCTGTTGGCATGGATGCGAGTCCAGAGGCTGAGGAAACCTTGCTGATTTTCACCCAGGGGAGGGTTGTGTTTTTAAGACTATTGAAGAAATGCAAATTGAGGAGAGCTCTTGTAGCATTATTCCAAGCTAAGAATCCTTCCGTTATCTCCTATATATAAGGTTTTATTGGTTCAATTTCAACCAGTTTCAACCATTTCAACCAAATGGAGGATGGGGCTTCATAGAATACAAGTTTTATGGTAATAGCAGGAGGGAGGAAACCCCTCCAGACGATGAAGCAAAACCATGGGAGTAAAGTCATCGAGCCAAACGGAGAGGATGAAAGGAGGCTTTAAAATTCTTATTGTTATGTCAAGTGTATCAGTCTAGTTTAGAACAATAACTCAGTTACTGAGTTAATTGCTTCTTTAATGGAAAATATATATTTCAATGTTCAGACTTCCTAAATCCTTAATTTAAAAAAGGCATATATAAAATGGTATTTAAGTATTGGCCACTGCTGCTTACATTTAGAATTTTACTTCATTGAAAGGGCTTTGTTTTGTTTTCTTTTATGAGAGTCTTAACTCTGTAGATGATTGGCCACAGGGAAAACCAGAAAGAAGTGCTTTCCTTAGGGCTATTTTCCTTTAAAGGATATTTGTAGCTCTGGACATTTTACCAAAGCAGTAAGTTGTCTGAGGATTTTTAGATCATAGAATGACAGAATTTTAGAGTCCAAAGAATTCTTTTAGTCAACACTTTCAGTTTATATTTGAGAGAATTTATATTCAAAGACTTTTCATGATCACATAGTGGCAGAATCCAGGCCTGCTGATTCCCAATCTGACACTTTAATATTCATGCTACATCTTATGTTCTAATGTTATTGCGATTGTCTGAAAGCCTACTGAAAATGATTGCATGTAAAAAGTCAGATATTGTTCAGGTGTAGGAGACACAACGCTAAATAAAAGTGGTTCAACTACCGAGAAGGCTTGGACTAAGGTAGGTCAGCAAGTAGATGGAACATTGTCCAGTGTGATACAAGATGTGTATCAGTCAAGGTCTAGCTGAAGAAGAGAGAGACCACTCCCTCAGAAAAGGAATGAGTACAGAGAATTCCGTCTTAGAGAATCACTGGGAAGACTGGAGGAATATGCTTCAGGCTAATGACTTTTGAGCCATGGAATGACTTTCAGAATCACTGCAGAAGGAGCACACCAAAAGATTGGCCACAGCTGCCGTGTCAGGAAGCTGAGGCCTTCTGGAAGCTACTATCCCAAATGTCAGTCCCAGGGTATTCCCACCTTTGACCACTTGGGCTTAGGAAGTCTCCATCAAATTTGTTGCCTCCAGAACCATCATGCCATTCCTACAAGTTCTGAATCAGAAAAATGGGTTCTTTGTGTTACCTCCCGGCTCTCTTCTTGGCGGTGCTCTGATTTCAGGCCTCACCAAGTGGATCTGATTGGCGGAACCAAAATCATACCCGAGATGAAGATATTGGAATTTAGTTAAACTTTCTGAGTTCAAGTCTTGGCTTTTACATTTACCCATCTGTGTGATGATGAGCCAGTGGGGTAAAGGTACTTACCTTGTAGAATTGTCAAGCTTAAGTGACATCACAGGGTATATGGCTCTCATAGTATGTGACACCCAGCATAGGCATTTTGTGAAGTCTTTTGGAGGAGACTTGACCATAAGCACCCCTAAATTAATCTAGGGAAATGTTCAAAGGCATTTCAGAGTAGAGTTCAATTCAGAAAGCTTTTATGGAAGGCAGTCTGCTCTGTGCTCAGCACTGTGCTTGAATGCTGGGGCACCTTGATTCTTGGGAGGAGTGCAGATGGTAGGAAGATATGGGTCCTGGCCTTGGGAACTGCTTATTTTATTTATTAAGAAGACAAGTACTTACAGAAGTAACAGTCTAAGATAGTAAATGATTAGATGTGCAAGCAGGTGTTAATAATTTGATGCTACCAAAACAGTAAATATTACAGAAGCTCAGAGGAAATCAGTCAATGTGGGCTAAAGTAGTCAGGGGTAGGTTCCTGGAGAGGCAGATGGGGACATTATATGCTGTTGTATGCCATTTAAATCAAATTTCTCAGGAACATATTTCTTTATTTACAAAGGTTTTTTTGGTGTGTGTGTGTTTAAATTATGAGCCTTGTTTAAAAATGTGGAAGATTCAGGAAATAAGGAAAATCCCTATAATTTCACAATTGAGGCACTCATAGCTAGAAGTTTCAGTGGGTTTCTATTTAGTGTTTTTTGAAAAACTTAAGAGTAATTGCTGTTACAGTGTGATAAATCTTTACATTTTGAGTTAATTCTTCCTAATGCAATGATGTTAGTATTTCCCCATGTTATTACAAACACAACCTAATTTTAATGGTCTCATAGGTGTTGGGTCACTTGAGCTTATTAATGCTACCAATTTTTGAAATGAAGTTTGAAACAAACATAAAAATAATTTCCAATTATTTCCTTGGGATAGATTCTGAGAAGTGGAATTACTAGGATGTGGATTGTGGATGTGCTTAGCGCTTTGGAAATGTATTACCAAATTATTTGCTGGAAGGAGTGGTCGAATATATGCTCCCTTTCTTCCTTCATTCTTTTAGACTCATTCGGTACTTATGTGCTAGGCCCAGTTCCGGGTTGTGGGGATATAGTAGTGAACAAAATAGGCAAAAATCCCTGCCATCATTAAGCCATCTATACTAGTAGGGGAAAACAGATAATAAGAGAGTACATAGTATGTTGGATGATAAAATGTGCTAAGGAGAAAACACAGGAAAAGAGAATAAAGAATGGTGGGGACAGGGAAATTATAATTTTAAATAAGGTGACTGGGGAAAGCAGCACTAGGAAAGTAACTTGTGAATGAAGATAGCACATGCGTCATTCCTTGGTATTTATCCCACAGAATGAACAGCAAGGGAAAGGGCCATGAAGTGGAAGCATGGCTTGCAGGTTTGAGGAACAGCAAGTAGATCCAGGTGGCTAGAACAGGGAGTCAGGGAGGCAGAGTAATAGGAAATGAGGTCAGAAAGTTGCTGGTAAAGTAGGACCTGACGTAAGTAAGTAACAGGATTACTCTGGCTGCTGTTTTGAGAACAGTCTGTAGGGAATCAGAGGCAGAAGCAGAGACACCTGTTAGGTGACTGTTGTAGTGGAAATGATGGTGACTTAGACCAGAGTGGTAGCGTGGAGAAGGAGAGAAATGGTCAGAACTTGAATTTATTTTGAAGATTTAGTTGACAAGATTGGCTGACAGATTGGATCTGAAATGTGGGAGAAAGATCAGGAGATCAGTTTTGGACATGTTCAATTTGAGATGTCTGCTAGGCATCCAAGTGGAGATGTTGAGCAGAAAATTAGATACAGGAGTCTGGAGTTGGAAGAAATAAATGTAAAGTTGACAGTGCATATTTGTATTTGAAGTGATGAGACTGAAAAAGGCCAGTAAAAGAGGACATCAAGAAAGAAAAGTGAAGTCCAAGAACAGGTCTGGGACCCTTGAATTTCACGAGGTCTGCAAGGAGCTTAAGGGGAAGCAGTGAGTCAGGGGAGTGGGACACTGTGGAAGCCACATAAACAGAGAAAGTGGAACCCATCAAGGATGTCAAATGGTGCTTATAGGTCAAGTAAGATGAGGACTGAGGATAGATAATTGATGTTAGGAGTAAGAAGTGAGTTAGTGTGGTCATTAGTGCGTAAGTAGTTTCACAGCAGTGGTGGGGTAGAAGCTTGATTGGCACGGGTTTAAGAGGGTGAAGAGAGGAACTGGTAAGGTGGGAACAGACATCCTTTTGAGGTATCTAGCTTTGAAGCAGCGAAAGAAATGGGGTGGTAGCTGTGGGGGGCTTGACCTTTTAAAGAAGATTTGCAGAAATAACAGTATGTTTGCATGCTGATGGGAAAACTCCAATAGAGAGGTAAAATTAATAACACGGGAGAATTGGTAGAGCAATGTCTTTGTTGGTGAGAGGGGATGGGATCCTAGTTCATAAGTGCAGGAAGAGCCTTTGCAAGGGGGCATGGGTAGTTCTATATGGTGGTAGGATGAAGGCAGCATCTGTGGGTCAGTGATAGTAAGTGGGTAGATGTAGTAGTGGAGGCTTGTGGGAGGACTCTTCTGATTGATTTTCTCAGTGAAGGGGCAAATGAGTCAATTAGTGGCCATTGAGGTTGGGGAAGGTTTGAAGGGAGAGAGGAGACTATGACATAGTCATAGAGAACAAGAACAAGAGAGTGAACGAATCAAGGAAAATGTGTTATAATTAGTCAAGCTCACTTACAGTAAGTAATCCAAATTTAAAGCCAGTATTTTAGTATTTTAAGCACAGTAGGGTGATTTTCTCCACCTGGGACACGGGTGTAGGTGGATCTCTGGATTTAATAAGGATGGTTGGACTTTTGCCAAGTGAGGTTGATAAAGTAAGAGAAGAACAAAGATGTTGAAGATGTATGGAAAAGAATGGTTATAAATAGAATTAAAGCTGGGCGAGGAGGATAGGGTGGACCTGAGGTGGATCAAGGACACTGAAAAGGTTGGTAATAGTGTCCCTGTGGGATTGAAGAATGAAGACAGAATATTGTAGGGACTGAACTAGAAGGGCAAGAGGTAAGTCATGGTTGGAGGCTGGGGTGTTTAAAACTGATTATTGAGGGAGTTTTAGTTATTGGTAACTGTATAGAGTTTGGATGTGACCACGAGAGTGAGTAGCTTGAGATTGGGTAGAAAACCTTGGCAGGGAGAAGGCCAAGGATCCAAGAATTCCGGGATTATTGAAGGATTGGCTATGTGTAAACTTGAAATCACTAAGATTGTGGTAGGAGTGCTGGTAGAGTGAGGGGCAGTACACCAGGATCCATGTGACTCAGGAATGAGGAATAACTCTAGGATTAGTAGATGACAGCACAGCAGAGTAGGAGTGGGGAGTGTAGGCTGGTGAGCTCAGGTTAAAATCCAGGATGTTGGAAAATGAGGGAGATAGGTCTGGAAGTGGAAACAAGGAGCAGAGGCTGCTTACCCTGCCTCCAGACCAGTGGGAGGGATAGAGAGGAAACACTGACCACTTGAGAGGCCTACAGAGGAAGCCAGCATTAGGTCAGAGGAAGAATGTAAGAATGAGAATCTCAATCTCTTAGTGCAAGAGATTGAGAATTGTGCTGATCACTGACCAGGAGTGCCAGAAGGCAAGTGAAGGAGTTTTAGCGAGTGTGCCAGTTCTGTTGTTCCTTTGCCAGCTATGCTTAAGATTCACTGTACTTGTGATGGATGACATGGTTCTTTGGCTTTTTAATTTTTTAAACTGCTAGTGTAATTGAATGTTAATTCATAGAGGAATATACAATTGGCTACGTTTATAAATTGTGAGGCCTAAGAGCATGTTTTGGAAGGGTCTGATTTGGATGAGGGAAGAGGAGAAAGGAAAGTTTTGCTCAAAACATGTCAAGTTTTGTGGGAAAGTGGATTGATCAGCCTGGCTGGATTTGGGAATTCATTTTTTTAATGATTATTATGTTACATTAGTCACCATACAGTACATCATTAGTTCTTGATGTAGTGTTCCATGATTTGTTGTTTGTGTAGAACACCCAGAGCTCCATGCACTACATGCCCCCCTTAATACCCATCGCTGGGCTAACCCTTCCCCCCACTCCCCTCCCCTCTAAAACCCCCAGTTTGTTTCTCAGAGTCCATAGTCTCTCATGGTTCATCTTCCCCTCCGATTCCGCCCCCCCCCTTCATTTTCCCCTTCCTTCTCCTAACGTCCTCTTTGCTATTCCTTATGTTCCACATACAAGTGAAACCGTATGACAATTGACTTTCTCTGTTTGACTTATTTCACTTAGCTTAGTCTCCTCCAGTCCCATCCATGTTGATGCAAAAGTTGGGTGTTCATCCTTTCTGATGGCTGAGTACTATTCCATTGTGTATGTGGACCACATCTTCTCTATCTATGCATCTGTTGAGGGACATCTCGGCTCCTTCCACAGTTTGGCTATTGTGGACATTGCTGCTATGAACATTGGGGTGCATATGGCTCTTCTTTTCACTACATCTGTATCTTTGGGGTGAATACCCAGTAATGCAATTGCTGGGTTATAAGTTGTTCTATTGTTAATTTTTTGAGGAACCTCCACACTGTTTTCCAGAGCGGCTATACCAACTTGCATTCCCACCAACCATGTAAGAGGGTTCCCCTTCCTCCACAACCTCTCCCAACATTTGTTGTTTCTTGCCTTGCCAGTTTTTGCCGTTCCAACTGTTGTAAGGTGGTATCTCATTATGGTTTTGATTTGCATTTCCCTGATGGCTAATGATGATGAGCATTTTTTTCATGTGTCTGTTAACCATTTGTATGTCTTCTTTTGAGAAGTGTCTGTTCATGTCTTCTGCCCATTTTTTTTTACTTGATTATTTGTTTTTTAGGTGTTGAGTTTGAGAAGTTCTTTATAGATATTGGATATCAGCCCTTTATCTGTAGTGTCATTTGCAAATATCTTCTCCCATTGGGAATTCATTTTTAAGAAACAAATGAAATTGGATAGTTTGGTCTTTACTTATTTATTTTAAGATTTATTTGAGAAGAGAGAGCATGCGTGTGTGCATGGTGAAGAGGGGCAAAGAGAAACTTTATCAGACTTCTGCATTGAGCGTGGAGCCCGATGGAGAGTTTGATCCCAGGACCCCAAGATCACAACCTGAGCCCAAACCAAGAATCAGAGGGTTAACTGACTGTGCCACCCAGGCAGCCCAGGTGTTTTGGTCTTAATGGCCGCGCTAAGGTTTCTAGGTGGTTCTAGCTTTATAACATAAAGGTCTTGAAACATGTTAAAAGTAGTATAGGTCCTCAAAAAAATTATACATAGAATTGCCATATGATTCAGCAATTCCCATTCTGGACATATGTCGTGAAGAAGTGAAAATAGGGACTTGCACAAATATTTGTACCCTCATGTTCATGGCAGCAGCATTATTTTTTAAAAATATTTTATTTGTTTATTTGAGATAGCAAACAAGAGAGCAGGAGCAGGAGAGCAAAGGGAGAGGGAAAAGCAGGTCCCTACTGAGCAGGGATCCCAACATGGGGCTCGATCCCAGGACCCTGGGATCATGACCTGAGCCAAAGGCAGACACTTACTCAACTGAGCCACCCAGGTGCCCCTCATAGCAGCATTATTTATGATAGCCAAAGATGAAAGAAACTCAAGTGTCCATAGATGAATGGATAAATAAAATGTGGTATTCTTACAATGGAGTATTATTCAGGCTTAAAAAGGAGGGAAGTTCTGACACAGGCTACAACATGGATGAGCCTTGAAGACATTGTGCTGAGTGAAGTAAGCCAGGCATGCAGGACAGGTATCGAATGATTCCATTCATATGAGGTACCTAGGGTAGTTAAATTCATAGAGACAGAAAGTAGAATGGTGGTTGCCAAGGGCTTTGGGGAAGGGAAAATTGGAAGTTATTTAATGGGTTCAGTTTTAGTTGGAGAAGTTTTAGAGATAGATAATAGTGATGGTTGTATAATAACGTGAATGGACTTAGTGCCACTGAGTTGTATATTTAAAAATGTTAAAATGGCAAATTTTATGTACATTTTACTCCCTGCTCCCCAGTGGTATAGGGTATATAGGTATCATATAGGATATATGGTACAGATATGGACTAGGCAGCAATGGCTTGTTTCCAGGGAAAGAGAGGCAGAATTTTGTTAACAAGAGAGTCTTCTGGTTGACAGGCATAGTATGTTTCCCTTGCTGGCATGTCAGCTTTGTGTATACTGTATGTGGTAGTTTGGCCTTGGCATTGGAGTTCTCAGTATGGCTTAGAGGTGCTTGGGAAATACTTTTCTAAGTAGGAAAACATTTCTCTACATTCTCATCCATGCCGTGTAGCAAAAAAATTTCTTTTTCACAGATTATCCAAGGATACCCTCTAGTCTTCAGAATTATTCTAAGTTGTTAATAGGAATTCATCTTTTCATTATCATGTTTGCTCATTGAATTGAGTGCTAGTTACTCTGGAGTCATTTTATTTATATCCTGAACTTGGCAAAGAAGGTTAAATAGAGAAATTGGAAAGCTCTCATTCATAGTCTGCTAAGGCCTATTTCATGACAACATGTTTTGGTTATTTGTCCAGATGTATTCTTATTGTTGAGTCACAATAATAACTAGAAGACAGATCAACAGGAGGACATACATAAATAAAGCCAAAAAAGAAAGCCACTGTTGGATTCTTGGGAGTCTGATGGATCCAGGCTGAATCCCAGCTCTGTTGCTTAATTAAATTTGTTCTTAGTGAGCCTCACTCTTATTTTTAAAAAACAGGGGTACATCTCCTTACCTGGCAGAGTTTTGTTATGATTAAGACAATAAAATAATCCACCTATGGCAACTACTGGTATGTATACATAGGCATTCAGTAAATGGTAGCTGGTAATATTCTAATTATTATTGCAAAAATGTTTAATGGAACTCTGTTTCTGAAACCCAGAATGCAAACTTAGAAAGCAAAGAAATTAGCAGAAAGGTCCTTCAATTTATACAGAGATTCACCTCAGGGTTTCTGTAAATCTGGGAGAGTCCCTAGTGCATTTGATGTTTACAGATCATTAGCAAACAGATGCCAGGAGGCAAATAAACTGTAGCTTAAGGATTTTCGAACCGCTGACGATGAAGAGAAAATCAGTTTCTGATAAAGTTATAACATTTCTAGGTAAGTAATGGCAGGCAATGGGAAAATTTTAATTGGGTTTATAAAAGTTTATTTCAGGAACACATGTATTTCCAATTTGAGGCATACCTATACATCTATAGCCATCTAATTTATGGTGCTTGCTTATTTCTCCACTGGGGTTAATAATAAAACAACAACTAATATTTATTGTGTGCTTACTTATATGCCATTGTGTCTTTAGGAAGGAAGCCTATAGCATTCAGAGGCTTGTTTTCAATTGGATGTTTTGAAATTGGCCTTTTCTCCATTTTGAGAGACAGGGTATTTAATGAGTTTATTCTCTTAGGCCAAAATATTTGTTAAGCATTTGTAACCGAGAAGACCTTCTGTAGCAGACAAAGCTAAGTAGAACATGGGCCCTGGCCTCAATAGATACTGACTTCCTGTCTGTTGGTCTGTTAGAAGGTGGCTGTGGTAGCATTAGATGAACCACGGTCTAGTCCTAGAGTCTGCATCTGGCCACTTCCTCCCTCAAAGCTTTTTCTGCCCTGGTCGGAATTAGGTTTGATGCCCTTCTGCTCATCCTAGCACAGCACTTTGTGAAACTCTGCAGTCATTTAATTCTGTGGGTTCTTCATTAGGGTCACACTGTAAACTCCTTGACAGCAAGGACTGGCTTTTTCATCACCTGGGCCAGTCACACCAGTATATTTGTGTCATGAGTAAACACTAATTTTCTAACTTTGGACAAATGGTAACCTATTGCTTTCTTTAATGATGATGTACTTAACGATAGTCCCAATATCACAGTGTTGTCATGAAGATTAAATTAGAAATTGTGTATAAAATGCCTGTCCTGGTGCCTGACACGTAGTGGGTCTGCAATCAGTAGTTGCATTTGAGTAAATAATGAAGTTATCTCTTTCCACCAGATTTGACAGTTGTGATATATCTATTTATGAAGACCATATGCAGTGATGTCACGTTTGTAGTACATAAAGGGCACAGCTGTCATTTAGATGAAGTCTGAAGTAATTATTCACATTGGAATAAAAATTGGATACTTATGATGCTCATTCAAAAAGAAGGGCTAAAACGAATCCTAACTCACAGGGAAATTAAACGGAAACCTGAGATTATAGCCATTAAAGAAAAAAGGGCCTTCATCAATATTTATCAATTTGATAGATTTTAGGAATAGTTCCAAACCCTGAACTAATTTTTAAAAACCTAAATATTTAAATAATAATAAAGTTGAAAACTAGGATATTCAGGCAAAAAGGAAAGTATAAGTGAACATAGTCTCTGGACTTTTTCTTCTCTCCAGCACACTCTTTCCATTTTAAAGCTCCCTTTGGAATTTGACTTATGTTTGATTTTTGGGTTAAGTGGCATAAGTTTGGTTGAGAATCAGATTTATATACCTTTTGTAGATGGAATGAGTTATGAAAAATATTTCTAATTATTGGTAAGTAGTGGCATTGGCTGGTCAAAAATCTATCACCATTCTCTAGAAAGAGACGAAACTCCCAAGATTTTACTGCATAATGTCAGTGGACTCTTTATTTGTAGAACAGCTGATGCATTTAAGACTTGTTGATTCACTTAATTGATAACTGTACTACATTCATAACTCCAACAACTGAAAACAATAGGTCAGTGTCTGCTGTTTATGCAGAGATAGTCACATCAGAGCAGGGTATGTCTGAAAGGCAGAATCTGTTAGTTTGAGGAGGAATCTGGCATGTGAATGGTTCCATTGCTTGCCATACTGAGGTGGGCTGTGTTCCCCTTCCCTAAATAATGCTGTTTGGGTTTTTATTATAGGTGTAGATGGTGAACTGGTCCTGTGTTATCAGGCCAGCTGCTGTGAAGTGTAATATTTGAGTGTGTTTCAAATGCCAGTGTTGAACGGAAAGGCTGTAAATAGAAACACAGTTTTAAAATTAGTGATGACTAAAGTTTATGTGTCTTAGGGTCTTCATGTTTTAGATCAAAAAGTTAATACCTGGAATAATTTTTAAGAAATTCCAGTTGTGGGGCACCTGGGTGGTTTACTTGTTAAAGCATCTGCCTTTGGCTTGGGTCCTGAGATCAAGCCCCTCGTCAGGCTCCCTGCTCAGTGGGAAGCCTGCTTCTCCCTCTCCTGCTCCCCCTGCTTGTGTTCCCTCTCTCGCTGTGTTTTCTGTCAAATAAATAAATAAAATCTTAAAAAAAAGAAAAGAAATTCCAGTTGTACGTGGAAACCGAAGGTTCATTTAAAGTACTTGGAAATGATTTTTTTTTAATTAGTGGAGTATACTCTTCTGTAATTACAGGATAAAATCTGCATTGTGAAGTGAGCAATTTTTGTTTGAAGCAAGTAACTTTTAATTTAAAAACATTTTTAAAGCAAAGGCAACATAGACTATTTTGTTTCATTGTTAGGGAAAAGGAAATCATGTGGATTTTTTTTCTATGTAAAACATTTGAAACATTCCTTTCAGAAATGTATTTTTAATTAAATTTTAACTATCATAAGTGGAATAGTTTACTAGAATAATTGTATTGAGTTAAAATGCTAAACAAATGATTCAGGTATTTTATAATATAAAGTAAGTAAAGCTGATTCATTAGAGCAGCAGTGAGTTTAATAGGGAGTGTCTTTTTTAAGCTTTTTTTTTAGTGGAATCCATCTTGTAATCACAGTGTCAAGAAACTTTTTATTTCTACATTATACCAAAAAAAAAAAACAACACTTTTCTTCTTGAAGATGAGAAGAAAAAGCTTATTTCTGAGTGTGTTTTGGGGAAGATTGAGCTCGTCCTCAAAATGTATAACTTTTCAGACTACTTGCTGAGCGTATACATTTTCAGCGTATAAAATTTGAACATGACATTAGGGAAAGAGCAGTGTAATGGACTATCCCTCATTTGCAGCATATTCCCATCTTCTCATCTGGAAAATTAAATCTGATTACAACTTGGATTAACATTTACAGTAGTGGGGGAGAGGGAGATAGTCTCTTAAACTACATGGAATTAAACAATGAGGTGATACCGTTTATGGCTAATTTTTAAGTCTTTCAAAGGGGAGGGTTTTTTTTATAATTATAAGCTTTAAATATGTTCAATATTTTGTTTCTTACTGACTGAGATATCCTAGGGATAATGACTGAATAAATTTTTAGTGGGCATTAAATGTAATTTTTTCTGCCTTGATACCTGCCACATTAAAAGTGAAAGCAGCGTAGAGTCCCATGTTAGCGGCTACATTTGCCTGCAGTCTCTCTTAAATTTCCTAAAAGAGCTTCAGTTATGGAAGATTGTAACATTTGGTTCCTGTGTAGTTGTCCCACATTTCATAGAAAATGAAGGCGGTGTATTTTTCAATAATGAGTTAAAGTGTCATGCCTTGACCCTTCATGTGGAGTCATTGGTATGACAGAGAAAAACAGGAAAATAATTTGGTAAAAGGTGTGTGTGTGTGTACGTACACATACTAGTTACTGATCTACAAATGAGCCCTCATACATAACCACAGTACTTTTATGAATTATTTTGCATTTCTGTTGTAAAAGATCTGTCTACCACGTTTTCTAGGAACTTTAAGCCTAAGGCAGAACTCAAGGTTTTGGAGCCTGTGTAAAATAATTTATAGCACCGTTCCAGCAAGTCTTGCCCAAACTCTAATTCTATTAATTAAACATCCTGTGGCAATCTGGTATATCTTAAAGACTTAAAGTATGTTATAGTAGGAGACTAGAAAACATGAACAATTGAGGTTGAAGAAAATTAACCTTTCTTAAAAAAAAAAAAATCAAGACATCGTTGTTCTGAGACTTTCCCCCCCTGCCGAGCCCCACAAGGACCTAGCCTCTTAAGCATGGGTCATGTTCTGTGCCTGAATCAGATCAGGAGTCCTGTGCTGTGAAATATCTGTGTTAAGTATAGAAATGATTCTGTGGCCTCCAATGGAAAAGCGGTGGCGCATACATGTCTTTGTGGAGACCTTCTTTTTGCGTGGCTGTGGTGCTAGAAGAAGGTACTGGCCCACCACGTTGACACAATGTGAAGCTTTATTCCAGAGCCAGGTGCCTCTTTTCGGCTTAACGTGGTTGAGAGATCTATGACTCTACCATACCATACATCTTGTGGCAAGATATTTTAAATACGTTATTTTCGTATTTTCCTAGGAGATGATGAAATTGATTTTTAATTTTAAGAATCTACTACTTAAATCTGGAGGAAGTTGCTGAGAGAGAAGGAAAACGAATGTTCTTAATTTTCTGTCAGAGGGACAATTCTTGGAGAAAAAGCTTGACATATGCCCATGACTCTGTTCTTACTGCCAATTGCCTGAGCAAATTGTTGCTTTTTTCCTTGGTAGTTCTCTGATCTGCAGATTTTTGTGTTGAAAGTTAGCTGTTTGGTGAAACTGCACTTGGCGGTGAGGGTATGAATGTGAGAAGGTGTTTTGGAACATTAGCAATTATAGTATTGGATGGTGGATAAAGAAATAGATACATAAATATTAGACCGATGCACACTTTTCCAGTGTACGTTATTTTCCATATAAAGATATAGAACATTTCATAAAATGTTCCCAGACCATTTAAAACTCAAAGAAATGCAGCTGATGCAATGAAATACATAGAGTACTTGTAAAAACATACAGACACGCAAGTGGATTGCTGCCAGACAGAAAATTTAAAGGCGGTTTGCTTAACTGCAGGGTGCTAGGTTCTGTACATGTGCCGTGCTGAAACTGTTAGTAAGGCGGGTGTTGTGTTGCTTGAGAAAAGCAGATTGTATTTGGACCTTTTAAACTCAGATGTTTCCAATGTCGATATTTTGGTGACATTATGGCATTGTGATCGACTCAAAGTGAAAAGAGAGGATTTCAACCCACTGTGCGAAATAGACATTTTTAAGAAAACTCAAATTCTTTTCAGTTTTTTTGTTAGTTTTTACAAAGTGGCTTTCAGAGCTTTATAAACTATCAGATTGGATGTTTGAGCTAATTGAGTGGAACTTTGTAGATTGGAATTTGGTTTTTAAAAAACATCGCGCCCCCCCCCCCAACCTTTTTTAAAAATCTTGCTTTAGAGAGTGTTAAGAACCCATGAAGTTCGCTTTTGTAAACCTCAGGGCCTTAAAGGAAATCACAAGCTTTATGCTTGGATCATAGTAAATAATAATCCATGTATTATCTTGGAACACGATTCTGTAAAAATCTGGGACTCTCACTCTGGTCTGTCTTAGGACAGTTGAAGGAATTTGGTTGATGATGATTGTCGTGCCTGCCACTGAGGCAGTGTTTAGGATACTGTGATTTGTGTGCCTCCCATCTTGGCATTCCATTGTCTTTACTTTCAGTATATTAAAATAAGTAGATTTTTAAAAATCTATATTTTCTTCTCTTCTTAAAATTTTGCTATATTATATATATTAATAAAATACATGTTTATAATAAGTTAGTTATTTTTTTTTAAGATTTTATTTATTTATTTGACAGACAGAGATCACAAGGAGGCAGAGAGGCAGGCAGAGAGAGAGAGAGAGAGAGAGAGGAGGAAGCAGGCTCCCCGCGGAGCAGAGAGCCCGACACGGGGCTCGATCCCAGGAACCTGGGATCATGACCTGAGCCGAAGGCAGAGGCTTTAACCCACTGAGCCACCCAGGCTCCCCTAAGTTAGTTATTAATATAGTTTCTTATTAACATAGTTGACTAAAGGTACAAAAACTTTCCTTCTCCCACCTATAAACAAGAATCTTTTTTAAATTGAAGAATGTATCATACATTTTCATTTCTGACATTCATCCCTTCACAAAATGGTGATAAAAAAAATTAGTCTTTGGTTTTATTCCGTCTTGGTTTCCATCCCATCAGTATTAGTGGTCCCTAAGAAGCACAAACTACTGCAAGAAGACATGATATTAAAGATTTATATTGAGTCATTTCTATACGAGGTTTTCTTGTTGAAGAGTAAGTGTTAACCATGTGACAGTTGGAAGAAAAAGAATAAGCCTTATTTGTGGCTTTCCCAACTTCTATTTTACTGTGTCCCTCAGTTAATTTACAAGTACATTTTTTTTTTCTTTCCTGTCTTGGGACCAAATTTTAAATCCTAAAATATCAGTTTTTTCTGTAGCAGGGTGATTTACCTATGTTTTAGGAATTATAACTGCTACCCTCTTATTTAGGCTCCCCCTTATCCCCAACCCAGCAGCAAGCACGGTTTTAGAGGTGTGTCTGGTTGTCCCTTTGCATCCTGCTCATTCTTCCCTCTAGACCTGGTGCTTTTCATGCCACGCCATTAGCGCCCTCTGGCCTCCTGTCTCAAGTGGGCCAACTCTTTGCATGATTTCAGCCCTTCCGGCCAGAGAGAAGCAACAGCTTCTTCCTCTGGCCCACTAGCAGCCCTGCACAGAGGGGATCACTCCAGCATTCTGCTGGTCATAGTCTAGACAGGTCCTTTGCCCCATTGAGTGTTTGCAGATGAGGGTAAGGAAAGAAATTGATCCCCAGTTTTTAAGTCGACCAGAAGATACCTCAAGAGTGGAAATGGTTCTATAGATAGTTTCCCCTCTTTTGCACCACCTGTTTTTGGAAGCTTTGCATTTTTGGTATGCCCTTTTGAATACTCCTGTTTTTGTTATTAGCCTTGAGTTTTGAAAAATAACATCCACTGACTTTAATGACTTGAAAACTGGTATTTCTAGGATTTAAATGTAGTATTTGAATAGGCCCTTAGTTTTTTCCCTTTTTGATTCTCCACTGCAGCAAGATTAACTGCATTTTTGTTTTGTGATTTGGAGGGTTTTAACTTTTATGTGGATTCACTCTCACAGAGAAGTAAATTGATATTTTAAAAGATGGCTAAGAAAACTGAGTGGTATATTTTGTGATCAGTGTGTGAGGGGACCCTCAAATACTGTGTTTTTCCATAAACCTTTTGCATTGATATGTGATTTCTCAAATACATATTATTCTTACCATTCCCCATAATGTGTCTCTGAGGAACCAAATGTCTTTCTCTTATTAGTAAAGATTGAATGTTTTCCTAATCAATAGCAAATGGAGTGCTAATAGCATTTAATTAGTACACTTCTGTATTGACTTAGAGACGATGGTATTGGATTATCTTGCAATTATGATGGAAAAATCAAGTGACCCCTTTAGTAATTCCATTTTAAACAGATGGTCATAAAAGGTGTTTTCACCTATGTATTTTTATAGTTGCTGTGCAAGTCTAATTATGTTAGGTAGAACATAATATCTCATGATATTTTGTACTGACAAGCCAAAAGTGTATCGTTTGGTTCTGTTTTTGAAGAGAACTTCATCTGGTTTTATCTGTATTTTCAGGAGTTCATAAGTATTTTGGTAAGGATACATT